>NC_135491.1:18051967-18658217 GCF_052094955.1 Ictidomys tridecemlineatus | reverse complement strand
GCTTACATTTGCAATTCTGATGACAAAGGTAATGTTGATCATATTTTTAGATCTTCATTTGCTATTTTGTGATGAAGTATCTGTTATGATTTTTTGTCCGCTTTTAAATTGGGGGGGTTTGCTTCCTTTTTGTTGATTTTTAAAAATTCATTTTCCCCCTCCTTTTTTAAAATTGGTACATTATAGTTGTGCATACTGATGAGATTCATTCCTACATGTTTGTACATGCCCACAATATACAATATAACAATATAATTTGACCAACATAACCCCCCTAGTGCTCTCTCTTCCTTCCCCACCTCCCATCCCTTGGTCCCTTTCCTCTACTGATCTCCCTTTGATTTTCATGAGATCTGCCCCCTCCTTCTTTTCCTTATCCTCTCCAGTTTCTGCATATGAAAGTATACAACCGTAACCCTTCTGAGTTTGACTTATTTCATTGACATAATGGCCTCTGTTCCATCTATTTTTCTGCAAATGACATAATTTCATTTTTCTTTAGGGCTGAATAAGAGCTCCATTGTGCATATGTATCACGTTTTCTTTATTCATTCATCTGGTTGAATAAAGAAATGAATGGCCACCTCATCTGGTTCCATAGTCTGGCTATTGTGAATTGTGCTGCTGTAAACATGGGTATGCATGTGTCGCTGCAGTAAGATGACTTTAATTCTTCAGGATAACTACCAAGGAGATGCGTTACTGGGTCATATGGTGGTTCCATGCCTAGCCTTCTGAGGAACCTCCATACAGATTTCCATAGTGGTTGTACTAATTTACAGTCCCACCAACAGTATAAAAGTTTTTTTCCTTTTTTCTTTAAGAGTAAATTGTCTATTATGGATACCAGTCTCACCAAATATGTGTTTTGCACAGATTTTCCTCCTAGTCTGTGGATGGTCTTTCCATTCTCTTTCCATTCTCTTTCATTTTAACACAGTCTAACCTATCAATGCATGATCATTCATAGATATGTTTTTGGTGTTGCCAAACCAAGAGCACCTAGATTTTCTCTTCTGTTATTATGTAGGGGTTGATTGTTTTGCATGATATGTTTAGGTTTATGAAGATCTATATTTTAGTCACATACTCCAAGGGGTAAAACAGACCATCAATGTTTGAAATACCCCAAGTTAAAATAATAAGTAATAATTGAAGGCTGGGGTTGAGAACATGCATAAGTGTAGTAGGCAAGATCTTCTTCTACTGGAAAGGTGGCAAGTTCCTTTCATGCTGAGATGCTGGAGACTCCTCCCCATCGCTTCCCACCCCCTTGTTTCCTGGTTCCTTTCCAGCAGTGTAGGGAGTTGAGTCAGGAACAGAAATATTCCCACTGGAGAGCTCAAGGTCACTCCTGAGTCCATCTTCAGAATCATTCCCAACCCTGCAGGAAGGGTGAAAGAACAGATCTGACCCCAAAGAAAAGAAGTGAAATCCATTCTGCTACTCAGATTATGGGGAGCAGGGGTCTGAAAAGGGGGTGAGAATTTGAAATTATTATGTGTTTGCTATTATTATTTCTACTACGATCATTATCATTATCATCATTATTTTGTCTCACTCTTGTTTCTCTGCAATTGTTTCTGAGGACAGGATAGACACAAGGGTAGGGGTCCTTATACAGGTTACATTTCTGTACATTTCTGAATAACTGCTTTGTTCAGAGGTGGGGACCAGGAGCTGAGCCCAGTGGCACACACCTGCAGTTCCAGCTACTCAGGAAGCTGAGGCAGGAGGATTGCTTGAGGCAGGAGGATTGCTTGAGGCAGGAGTTCAAGACCAACCTGGGCAACATAGCAAGACCCTATCCTAAAATAGAAACAAAAAAAAAAAACAGAGGTAGGGGCTGGGAAAGGGATGCTGTTGAGCCTGGGCCTCCACAAGGAAAGTCTTTACTGTGCATGTGAACCTGAAGCAAACATCTCCTGGAACTGGGGCTGCATCTTCTCTTCTGAATCATCTCCAAGACCACCCCAAACCCGTTCTGGGAAAAAAATGCACCCTCCATTTGGAATCTATTGAGAAGCAAAACCAAAAGGGTTGGATGAGTGATTGGGAACGGGATGAATGGGAGGAGAAGTCCGGAAGAAGCCTCTGGCTTAAGTTGTCCTCTCCAACACGGAGGAGTGTCTAGAGATCTCTGCTTAACCGTGCCAGGTCTGAAGTACCTTTGGGACATCTGAAAAGCAATGCAAGCCAATAAATACGAGCAAGGGCTCCTGTTTCCAGGGGGTGCCCTGGGTTCTAGCTGGAAAGGGGCAATCATAGAGATAAGTGGTCTGGCAAAGACCCTTCTTTTTTTCCGACCTTGTATTAAAATCCCTTTGATGGTCCGGTGGGCCTTAGGCCAAAGGAAGAAAAGAGTTCATGAAAAACCATTCAAAGAACTAAAAATAACTCGCTTATTTCTCAGCTAGACTGGCTTTGCTCAAGACTTGGAAAAGGCAAGGGGGAAAAATAAAAAAACTCAAGAGCAAAAATCCATGGCAACAAGCAACTTCTGTTTGTGGATAGCATCCCAAGAAAATTAAGTGTCTGGCGGCTACAGGGTGGGAGTGACAGCGAAGTCATATGTATCCATTTTAATTTCCTTGGATTGAGCAAACAAGCTGAAATTCTGTTGGTCAAGACACATTCCATATCATTTCAGGAGTTTCTAATGAAGATTATAATATATTACTATGATCGCTGGATTGTGAACCGGCTTTCTCTAGGATGGATTAATTATCAAGAAGGGAGAAGAGAATGAAAGGGATGAGTGTCGATAAGTGTAGATTCTCGTTTCTAGTTAAGACAGCGGAAACATTTTCATTTAAACTGTTGATTGCCCTCCTTTGACTCTTTTCAAACTTATAACTGATTTCAAACATACAGAAAAAAAAATAAAGTGGTCCATACTCGATTTTCTCTAAATATTTCATACACATCCATTTTAGAATCTCTTTGGGGTTCTCTATATATCTCCAGTTCTTAGAATGTCAATTCTTCTGCCTGTCACCACAGACTGGGCCTCGTGGTGATTTGTAATTTCTTGGTGAACTCAGCTTCCGGAGAGGCTTTTTTCTGCAGGAGTTTCATGTCTTGAATTGCAAAAACAGCATCCGTGGGGCCTGCTAGAGGTGTGATATTCCCACCTAGCACCCTGGAGCCCAGCTCTCATTTCTGACTTGAGGATCGGGCCCAAACACTATTCACAGGTGCATTTGTCAGGGCTCAATCTCTCAGAAAGGCCTAGATGCAGAAGTAACCACAAAACCATAGGTGACCATGTGTATTTTTAAAGTCAACCCCCACCCAACCCACTAGTGTAAGCCAAGCACTGGTGCCCGTCCTGAAACCTCTTCCCATGAATAAGGACATTCATTCACAATTTCTGCTTCCTCCCGCCAGGACTTTCAGCCAACCAACAGTTCCACCTGTTCGCATGTCTCACAAACTGAAGAAATGCTCACACCACAGAAACAGGGTCTCCCTGGGGTTGCTGACACCATCCACATTCCCATTTCACAGGTTGGGAATTGTGAACACTTAGAAAACTGTGATTCCCAGATGCTGTGAACAGAAAGGAAACTCTTGTCGGATTTATCCTCCCTGTTGACTGGAGGGAGAGTCTGACCTGGGCCATCACACGCTTTCTCAGGTTGCCGTACGTGGGACTCAACTAAGTGAGGTTAAAGAGATGGATGACACAGAGATGGATAAGGAAGGGCCACCAGAGGCCTCTGAACTTGGCATAGGAAGCAAGATACAAGAAGAACAAGAGCAGCCATCCCTGATTAGTGAATGATGACCATGGAGGTCAGAAGAGGAAGGCACCGGGGTGGCCAGAGGAGAGGAGACAGAAGATGGGGTCAAGGCTGTGGGCAGGCATGCAGGAGTGCAGGTGTGCGCAGGTGTGCAGGTGTGTGGATGCACAGGTGTGCAGGTACACTGTGGGGCAAGCCAATGTCTTCTGGATAAAGAGAGACGCTGACTCCCCTGGGCCCCACTGTCCCACCAAGATCCCAGTTTTGGCCGGGAAGTTGCCATCCTCTGAGCCCCCTTCAGAGTGGGGGATCCCAGGGCTCTGGCACCATTGTTGCAATCAACCCCACCGACACCCTGCACTGGATGAAGGGGAGGTCTTGAACTTGAAGACATTTCCAAGTTTGATGATACCATAGCCCCAGAAAAGTGACTCAACCAAGGAGAAGCAGCCAAGCCCACACTGGCCAGCTCTGCTCCGGCTCTCAGGATGCTGATGTTCCTGACCTCTGGGGTCACAACTTAGCTGAAATGAGAGTTCCTACTTACAGGACAGGGGTCAGGCCAGAATAGGGAAGGGCAGCAGGATCCCAGAGACGGGGAACAGTGATGGAGTGGCACAGAGCCATGGAAGTTCTGTCACCCAACAAAACTGCAGGACACTGAGTGAGAAGCTTCCTGCTGGGCACCTGGAAATCAGGACCAGATAACTGGAGATGCACCTGGCATGCAAACCCAACCCCAAGACACCTGATTTGGGGATATGAGGCAGACTCTCCTAAAACCTGCCAGTTCTGAGCCCTCCAATTCCAATCCTTTTCTAAACGCTGAACACACACTCAAATGGTGGGGCTTTTCCAAGAGCCAAGGGCTTTACAGGTAAATGTATGTCCTGTGATTGTCACTCAACCAGCATTTGTGGAATGTCTTGCAAGTGGAAGGCACAGGGATCAGTGGGATTGAGGCAGACCAGGCCTCTGATCTGTCCCCAGGAAGTTTACATTCAGACAGGAGAGACATTAAAACTACAAATACACAAGAAAATGTCAGTATTCAAAATGAATGCCACAACGAAAATAATAAAATGACAAAGAAGTGGGGGGTGGAGCTGGTGAAGGGAAAAAGTGGTTCTGAGCTGTGATCGGAATGACAAGGAGAAGCCAGCCTGAAAAGCAGAGGGAAGAAGTTTCCAGGGACAGACAGAGCCGGTGCAAAGTCCTCGAGGCAAGAAAGGGTTTGAGGAGCTTCTAAGGCTGGCAGAGGTCAGGGAGGCTAGAGTCTCTGGGAGGGAAGAGGGTAGACCTGGAGAGGAGCCAGAGAATGGTGGGAACAAGGACCAGCAGGCCTTGGGCCACAATCACAGCTGAAGTCTGTTGTCTGAACACAACAGGAAACTATTAGACAGTTTACAGTTGAGGGATGACATGATCCAAATCTCCTGTTAAAATGTCCCCTCGGGCTGTTCATGGAGTATGGGTTACAGAGGATCTGAGAGTGACAGGGCACCCGGTACAGGATGCATCTGTCCAGGTGAGAGGGGCTGGGGGGGGGGGCGGCTGAGCTTGGATGTCAGGAAGAGATCACATCCTTGTCCTGGAGAACTTTCCAAACTTACTTGACTATAGAACCCTTTAATGAGCTGCTGCAGTATTGCACGGAACACACTTTGGGAAACGTGGAATTCATTCTACCCATTTCAGCTAAATCTTTATACAGGGAAACTGTCTTCTTCTCTGGTTTTTCCCATGCTGGTTGAACTGGACATGAGGTTACATACTATATGGACTTGACTCAGAAAAAAATTTAGAAAACCAACCAACTCTATTCAGTCACCCTTTACAAACACAGATTCCTGACTGAATGTCCCAGAGGATGTTAGAAGTGAGGATAACACTTTCTGTCCACAAGCAGCTCCTGTTTCTTCACTTGATCTCTCTCTCTCTCTCTTTTTCCCCTTTCTTTCTTTCTTTCTTTCTAATCGGTAGGAACAGCAGAACTCTGCAAAAGTGGCATTGCCTTGGAGGTTAAATGGCGACTTTTAAGTACAAATTATACACTTAAAAAAAAATACAGGCCATCATTCTAATCAGAATAATTACTAATACTATGTGTGCCAAGGCAAAGGTGAAATCCAAGAGATACACTTTGCCCGTAGCAGGATCAATTATCATACCTCACCGTGCTGCAGTGAGCTTCCTCCGTTCCCAGGAGCAATAGATTTTGCAGGAAAGATTCTCACCTAAATCCTACTGTTATACATCATCTGCAAAACATGACACTAATGTAAGCATCTTAGAAAACACTTACATGTACACATGTAAATAGTGGGGAAAATAAACTAAACAGAAATCAGCAAAGTCGCTGCTCTTCAGGGAGTGAACAAAAGGTAACTGCAAACAAAGACACACCAGCATCTTCGACAGTCAAGATGGCTTATCATCCCAAGATGTGCCCAGGACTAACACTGGGTGATACCGCGGGGCTCTGTAACAGGAGCGCCACACATCCTGGCTCTAGGCTCAGATTGGCTGCTGCGCCCAGGGACACATTATAGAGCCTCCTACCCTGGCGGCACACAAAATACAGTTCATGCTTTCTGATTGACAAGATATTGGGGGATTAAGTCAATTGCTTCCTACTGTAACCCTTGGATGTACCATAACTGAAATATGCTGTGCTTGAATTTCTGGAGTCTGCTAGCAAGTGTATATTAAAACCCAATGATGATAACTGGAAAGGCCCATCTAATTCCACCCCAACCAATGAAATGAACAATCTCTTGTTCTATAAGTAAAGGGAAATCTCAAAGGAAATGCATAGACTTGGGGGTTTAATGCATTTCTAAGGTCAAACTGGAGACAACGTATAGGTCTGGGAAATAGAAGGTATTGTGCACCCAGGCCAGAGGTCACCTCCACCTGGAGCAGGGAGCTCAAGGGAGTTCCACTTGTGGATTTCAAGAGCAGGTAGATGCTGATGCTTTTTGGTTCCTTCTCTTTGCCTTATCTGAGTCAGGTCTGAGAGAGAGAAAGTCATTCTCCAAATTCCCTCTCCAAGTTCCTGTTACGACTCTCCACAGGCATATGTTCGTGATTCACGGGAAGAATGCCTTCTCAACACACCTTCCAGAACATTCAAGCAGCATGACCAAAGTGGTTTGCTTGGGATGTTGCATGTGAATTTAGATCTCAAACTCTGCATGTTGGCTTTCATTTCTGCACAACACTGATGCTCTTTCTAAAACTTCTGTTGGCATGGCACCATAGAGAGATGTTGGTACATGGGACATCTCAGTTTATGTCTTCCTGGTTCCCCTCTCTAGATTCCGGGTGTCCAGAAGCCACAGAGAACTCTGGTGGGTTGATAAGGAGACACGATTTCTCTGGGGAGTGGCACTATAAAATGTCTCTATAGGTAGCCCAAGGGTTCCGGGGCAGGAACAAGGTAAGTGTTGAATGCATTTAAAAGGCACAGTCCACACCCAAGCACCCGCTGCTGCCGCCCCACCCCCACCACGGGGCCCATCATTGCCATCAAGCAGGTGTGTGTGATTCTGAGAGGAGCCAGTGGGAAACCGCCTGCCCCACTCTTCCCCTCTGAAATGAGGGGCCCTTGTTTAGGGACGCTCTGTAGTAGGACTCAAGTGACACCAGGGGTCTCAATGGGCTCAAACACTGCAGCTGGCTCTACCCTGAATCAGAAAACCCAGCTCCAATAACAACTTGGGCAGTTCAATGGAAGCTGAAGGGGAGGCCTGGCTTCAACTTTTTCAGTAAGAATTGTTTACCCTGCAGGTTAAAAAGGTAGCATTCGAGATCATAACCAATGGCTCCAAACAAAAAGCAAAGAAGCTTCTTTCTGGCAATTAACAATGTTTGCATGCGGGTCTAAAGCTTCCTGGGACCTTCTGGATTCAGCCTCCCCTTTCCCAAGCACCAGCCCAGCAGGACCGAGCACAGCTCTGTCAACAGGCTCCAGAGCAAACACATCCCTAGAACACCATCTAGATTAGACAAAGGAAAGCAGGCTTGTGGGACCCAGGCAGCTTCTAGGGGCTGGAGAGAAAGTCCACAAGCCCTTTCTCTACCAACCACTCGTTGTCAGTTCTTACCTGAAATGTCTTTGGCCCAGGTCCAGATGAAATGCCAGTTAGAAAGCTCTGCCCGTCCGCCTTCTCCGGGCAGACAGCAACAGTGGTGAGCTCTAATCATTTACAAAGGTCACGATCGGGAGCGAGCCCCCGAGCAGTCATTTAAAATTCGATTGATCCCTATTTGTAGTCAGGGAAAGAAAATGGGCACTTGGACTGTATTGTAATTATGAGGCTTCCAGGCAATGGGTAAATAGATGTGCAATCTCTATACTGGAGAATACCTGGGAGAAGAAATTATTACTCTGGCATAGCACGTTGCTAGGAAAGGTTGAAGATAAAATTGTGCATAAAAAAAAATCAATCATCTTTTAGCTAATTTGCCTTGCTCACCACCCATCAGGGTTATCATAATTATCAGATGTCTGCTGAATATATTAAGAGAAGGGTCTACTGGCTCCAAATGATCACCAAGAAAGCAAAGGCCTTAAACCCAGTAGGGACTCTAGGGAAGTGACATTTAGGGATGGGTAGATTCCAGAGGCCAACAAGCACAAAGGAAGAGCCTCGGGTGGCTCTCTCTAATCTTCTTGCTGACAGGTTCCCCCAGAGCTTTCCAGAGCATCAGTTCACCGTGGGCACTGTAACGTCATCTCAGTGCCCACCCTGCTGGGGAAAGTGGCCCGAGAGGAGAAGGATTTTGTCCTGTGAGTGGAAGGACAAGAGCAAATGGCTGCAACATTCTGTGATGCTCTGTCCCACTGGGCTGGCCCTGGTACTTTGACATATAAAACCTATACCCTCACTATGACCTCCATAAATAAGTATTACCAGCCCCCTACTACTGATGAGGAAACTGAGCCTGTTAGTCAGTTTTCTGTCACTATAACAATTACCCGAGATAGTCAAATTATAAAGAAAAAAGGTTTGGGTGCTTCTGGTTTTCAGAAGTAGATTGCTTGCCTAGCAAGTTCATGATTGGTTTGTCCCACTACCTTGAGCCTGTGGTGAGGGAGGGAGTGCATGGCAGAGCAAAAACACTCATCCCAGGCCAGGAATCAAAAGAGAGCAAGAGGAAGGTTCTGAGGTCCCACAATCTCAATCCAGTGACCTGGATTCGCCCATAAGCCCCTACCTCTTAAAATATCCACCACCTCCAAAGGGCCATGCTGAGGACCAAGCCTTTACCACATGGACCTTGGGAGGACACCTGGGGTCCAAGATACAGTAGAGCCCACCAAAATTCAGAACCATGGCCAAGGTCACGTGGAGGTCTGTGGAAGAGCTTGACTGACCCAGGACCAGATGCAGATGGAGGCCGGGCTCCACCTGCTCCTGCTCCAGGCCATGCCACCCCAGTGCCTCTGGAAGAGCTTAGGACAAGGGCTGGCAGCAGCCACTCTCCAGTTCCAACTGTGCCTCTCTATCCCTTTGCAGCCTTAGGAACTCAAAGAAGGGCACCCCACCAGCCAGAGGAGGGTGTCAAAGGGAGCAGTTTGGGGTTTTTAAAAATTTTGTTTTGTTTGTTTTCGGAAATGCATCTGCCATCACAGAGCAAGACATTCAAAGGGGCTCAATGTCCTATTTAAGTAATTCTGCTTCTAAAAGCCTCTCTGGGGACTGGGGTTGTGGCTCAGTGGTAGAGCACTTGCCTAGCATGTATGAGGCACTGGGTTCGATCCTCAGCATTACATAAAAATAAACAGATAAAATAAAGGTATTGTGTCCACATCAAAAAAAATTTCAAAAAAACTTTAAAAAAAAATTTATTCCAGGGAAATAGGGTGTAAATACAGATTGTCAACGAAGATGTTAATCACCATGTCCTTTTCATTGTGAGAAACTAGAAAGAACCTAAATATCCAAAGTAAATGATGGCATATCAATCACATGGGATATTACATAGCCATCATCACGTGTTACATAAATAATTTCTAAAGCTATAAGGAAAAGTTTGTAAAATGATGCTAAATAACCACCACAACAAAAATCCAGGTATAAAATTACATAAAATCGTATAAAGAAAAAAATACATAGATAACTGAGTATTACGGATGATAAAGCTCTCTTCTTTCGTATCTTTTAGTTCTTTTCAAAATTGTCCACGATTAGGTAGCATCCTCCCCTCTGGTCTCCTGTGGCCATGGTCCTGGCTTAGGCCAGGAGATGGCAGCCCTGGAATCCCAGTTTGGGTTTACCAGCTAAGGCTCATCTCTTTTTTTACAAAAACTAAAATAGCCACAATATAAAATTTATCATTACAAATTATCATTTGCATCACCCTTGTCCATCTTCAGAACTTTTTTATCTTCGCAAACAGAAACTCTGTACCCATGAAAAGATACTAGAATATCCTAGTTCCTCCCTCCCCAGCTCCTGGAAACCCCCATTGTACCTTCTGTCTCTATGAACGTGACTGTTCCAGGACCTCACAAACGGAGTCTGTTTTATTCAGCTTTTTCACTGCTGTGAACAAAAGACCTGAGGAGAACAGTTAGAGGAGGAAAGTTTATCTGAGGGCTTATAGTTTCAAAGGTCTCCGACCACAGAGGGCCAGCTCCATTGTTCCGGGCCCGAGATGAGGCAGAACATCACGGCAGAAGGGTGTGGTGGAGGAAAGAGGCTCAGGACATGGAACCAGGAGAGAGAGAGAGAGAGAGAGAGAGAGAGAGAGAGAGAGAGAGAGAGAGAGAGAGAGAGAGAGAGAGCGAGCGCAAGCCAGCTTGCCTCATCATGGGCAAAATATATACCCCAAAGGACACCCTCAGTGAGGTGCCTCTCCAGCCACGCCCTCCCTGCCTGCAGTTACCCCCCGTTACCCCCCACTGGGGAATGAACGCACCCTTTAGGTTAAGGCTCTCATAACCCAGTCATTTCACCTCTGAGCTCTCTTGCATTGTCCCCCCCATGAGCTTTTGGGGGACACCTCACATCTAAACCATAACTGAAACCTACCATATGTCTGGCTTCTTCACTTTGGGGATTCAAGGCTCATCCGTGTGGGCACTCCCCCAGGGCCCCTTCCTCCACCGAATCCTCACTGAACTCGGGACTGGCCAGGTTCTTCCTTTTAACCACTCAAGAGACGGAGGCTCCCAAAGGGAGAGCCAGGACTTGTCCTCAGTTGATTCTGAGCCCATCACCATCACAGGGGGTCCGAGACCTATAGGAAATGGTCCGTGGTCAGGTGGGAGCAGCCATCTGGCCTGTCCTTCCTCCCCACCTGGAACGCAGGATGAACAGACTCCTGGTCCACTCCTCGTCCCCCGCCCTCTCCCAGCAGCATCTCGAGGCCCCCCGGGGTGTGCGGGCAGGGATGGCTGGCATCCCAGGCACAGTGAGGGCTGGGCTGCAGCCCCGGGGCCACATGGCAGCCACCCTCACCTGAGGTCACCAGGAATGGCAGGCAGAAGGGCCTTGTCAGGGCCACATTATACTTTCCCTCCTAACCAGTCCTGCAAAGCAACTTGGTGAGGGCCGGCCCAGTGGGGAATCACTGTCCCCAGAAACAGGCCTGATCCTGGCCACATACATGGACTGCGGCACACTCTGGAAGCTGTCACAGTAATGGGTTGATCTGCAAAAAACCCGACACCTGTTTAAGGCACATTTTCCACTACCCTAACCTAAACAGCTAATGAAGTTATCGAGTCCTCTTAAACAAGCACGATACCTGCTAACAACACACACCTGATAGAATACCTCACCTGCAAACCGGCGCCAGGTAATTATCAAGTTTCTACTCTATTTAATACATCACATTACATCAGTGCTGTGCCCATGACCTTGGGGATAGGAATTCTGTCCACCTGGGTAGCATCTTGTCCAGTAGTGACCATAACTGGTCACCCAGGCAGGCCTGTCCCTGCCATGCCTGTCTTTGCTCACACATCTCTAACACCAGCCCCAGCTCAAGGGCCACAGAGCCTCCTCATCGGCCTCCCTGCCTTCACTCTTGGCCCTTGGGAATCCATTCTGCTTAAGAAAGTCAGAGCAACCTGTCAAAATGCAAATCAGGTTGGACCATTCCCTACTCCTAACATGCCAACAAGCTTCCCATACCAACTGGACGCACTTCCTCTCCATGGCTCCCAGCACCTGGTGTGATATGACCCCTGAAGCTCCGCCCTCATCCCCTCCACTCACCTTGTCTCTCATTGCTCCAGGCTCATGGCTTCCTCCTTTTGCCTTGAACACCTGCCCCAGGGCCTTTGCACTGATACACTTTTCCCCGATTTTCTGCCCAGCCAAGTCCCTTTCATCACCCATGAGTCAGCACAATCGCCACCCCCTCATGCCTTCCCTAGTCAGACTAGCTAAAGTAGCCCTGTTGCTCTCTATCATATTGTCCTCATTTATTTCTTCCTGCTTCTTATCAGTATCTGAAATGATTTTTTATGAACATATTTATAGCATCTGAAATGATTTCTCTTTTATTGCGTGTTTCTTCTCCAAGGACAGAAGCTTCCTTTGTTTATTGCTGTACCCTCAGAGACTATTACCAATTAGGTTCTTCATCGCATTTGTTGATCATTTTTTTTAAAGATCATTAAAGAATGATCTTTAAAAAAAAGCCTCCTTTTATCCCCTATCCTCCACCGTTTTACCTTGATTATTGTATCACCCATTCCTATGGTTTCTGAAGCTTCCTCGATGCCCTGGGCCATCCTGCCTGCACTACCCCCTACCCTGCTCCTCCTACAGGGCTCTCCACCCAAGACAGGACCTCAGGAACCTAAAGCCACAGCTTCCCATTCGTTTGAGGGACAATTTGGAGGTGTCTCCACAGGGTTTTGCTCAGGATCCCCAGCAGGACTGCAATTCAGCCACCCACCGCAGTCTCCAGGTCAGTATTCTCCTTTCTAGGGCCGTCTCCATCCCTGTTCTCTCTGCATCCCTCCCTCTGCTTCCTGGGCCCCCTCCTGCACCCGTGGCTGCATCTCAGACTAGCTTTCCGTGGGGTCCTCCTGGTGTGCTGGCATCCTGTGGCTTGTGGCCACCTTGGCTTCCCTGTCTGTGTCAAATCTCCCTCTGCCTCCTTCTCTTAGGGATGCACTGACTACATTTAGGGCCCACTTGGACGATCCAGGATAAATTCCCCATCCACAAAGCCTTCATCACATCTTTTCCCATATAAGGGACATTCACAGGTTCCAGGGATTAGGAACCAATGTTGGGTCGGGCACGATTTACCTACTGCATGTTCCGCATAAGCCCTCCCTGAAGTATCCTCACCAGCACCGGCTCCCCCCACCCTATCAATTCCACTCTCCGAGCTCTACTCAGACTTCTTTCCAAAAGGCCAACCTGCTCAGATAGCTCCACGCTCAAAGCTCTGGGATGGTTTTTGCTGCCTGTAGAATGTGGAATCACCACCTTGCAAGGGCCTTCCCCTCTGCACCAGCCCCTCAAGCCGCAGCTCCAGGCTCCTCTGCTGCAGGGGCCAAGGGCGTCTCTGCAGCCCCACGCTCTGGGGAACAGCTTCCAGTTAACTGCAATCAGGCGTGGAAGCAGATGCCAGATTAAGAAAGAGCAAAGCTCCAGGTTTGGTTTGCTTTGGTTTCTAGCGTGTAACGGCCCAGTATTTAAATGTTGGCAGTTATTTTATAAAGAAGGAAAATGCAGTTGTGCCAGCCACGCAAGGCTGCCTGGGAGCTGCCTCTTTGCAACCTTTGCTCAGCAACCGGAGCAGTTGTCTCCTTTCTGTCCCCAGGCCTTCGAGCCTCGGCCCTTTGCTGGAATCATTCCCCTGACCCTGCTTCCCCCACCTCAATGCCTTCCTTGTCTGACCCCCTTTCTTTCCCGACCCCCCTTTCTTTCCATTCCCATGCCACGTCCAGAAGACTGACCAAGGTGTTTCTCCTGGGACGACTTCTGTCCCAGGGATGACTGCCGAGGTGGTGCTCACCCCATGTCTGTCTCCCAGGACCATGAGCCCCTCAGGGCAAGGATGAACCTCTCAGTGCCTGTTGGAGAGCAGGGCACGTGGGGGGCCACTCAACAGACACTGTGATCCCCCATCCCCTATTCTACTTCCCAACATCTCAGTTACCCTCAGTCAACCAGGCTCCCGTAGCCAGCCTTCAACATCATCTTGCTCCATGACCCAGGGTCATTTGAAGCAGACCATCCTCCTTCTGACCTATCAGCAGAAGGTCACAGTCGCCTAATGCTGTGTCCCAATGCCTACGTCACTCCGCTCACTTCATCTCACCACCCAGGCATTTAATCGTCTCATAAGTAATCATAAGAAGAAAGGCAAGTCCAGGGCAATTAATATATTTTGAGAGAGGACACATAACTTTTTTTATAATGGATTATTATTTTTATAATTGTTCTATTTTATTCTTAGCTATTGCAGAAATATCTTACTATTCCTGATTTATAAGTTAAACTATCATATATATGTATGTATTTATAGGGAAAAGTGTAGTATATGTAGAGTTTGATCCTAGCTGCTATTTCAGACATCCATGGTGGTGGTGGGGGAGGGTCTTGGAATGTATCCCCCATGTGTAATGGGGAACTACTATATTTATAGACTCATGAATATAGTTCTCACTCTTAAGAAAACATCAAACATTTTCTTTTCATGCCATAGCCACGAAAAAAAATTTACCAAAATTGAAAATATAAATATGAGTTAAGATTTAGACTTAAGGATTGTTTGCTAAACCAGCAAAAGGACCAGCAGGAGAAACTAATGGCACCTTCAGCCTATTTTATTTGAAGGTGGGGGTACTGGGAATTGAACACAGCACCGTTTTACCACTAAGCCACATCTCCAGTTCTTTTTTATTTATTTTTTTAGACTAGGTCTCCTGAAGTTGCTGAGGCTGGCCTTAAAACTGTGATCCTCCTGCCTCAGCCTCCTGAGTCACTAGGATTGCAGGCATGTGCCACCAGGCCTGGCACCAACACCTATATTTTATAGATTTGCTACTCACTGATTTTGGGGGATTTTCCGTGAGCATTCAGCATACCCATCCTGCCTTCAATAGTTTGGCTGTCCATCTGTGTTTGCACACACCTGCAAGCCCCTTTATCCAAGTCCATCAACTCGAGGATGGCCAACATTAATCATTCTTATGAGCGTGAATACCCACTTGTCTGCTTTTATATAACAACTCCATCCTACCTGGCATGGTAGCATCCCAAAGCACCTATTTGGGAGGAAGTGGGCATCATCACTTTAGACAAATCAAATTGCTGGCAGGAGGATTGCAGTTTTGAGACCAACCTCAGCAACTTAATGAGACCCAGTCTCAAAAATAAATAACCAAGTAAAAAAGAACTGAAGATGTGACTCAGTGGTAAAACGCTGCTGTGTTCAATTCCTCCCCCTCATCTTCAAATAAAATAGGGTGAAGGTGTCATTAGTTTTTCCTGCTGGTTCTTTTGCTAGGATAGCAAAAAAATCACTCCTTTTTTGGTGGGGAGGGTAGTCACTGGGAATTGAACTCAGGGGCACTTGACCACTGAGCCACATCTCCAGTCCAATTTTGTATTTTATTTAGAGACGGGGTCTCACTGAGTTGCTTAGCAGCTCGCTGTTGCTGAGGCTGGCTTTGAACTTGCAATCCTCCTGCCTCAGCCTCCTGAGCCGCTGGGATTACAGGCGTGCACACTGTGCCTGACAAATTTATCACTCTTAACATTCGTTTTACTGCAAAGGAATCCTCCAAGTTTAGAATGTTTCCTTATCCCCTCCCCCCCAAAGAAAAATCCATTGAAAGAGCATCTTAAACAACAAACATACAAAAGAATGCAGATAAAGCCCAGAAACTAAGGTATTAAAATCACTGGGTTATAAGCAGAGCACTGTGTAGGTGAATTTGGGGACATGGACTGCGTATTTGACCAAACAAGGTGGAGCACTTGCTCCTGAGACAGCCCAGCAGACAGGAGGCGGCGGTGTGAGAGCACCCAGCCAGTGGGGATCTCAGCCCAGGTCCAGGGAGGGTAAGCGGTCTGAGAGGGCCCACACGGAGGAGAAAACCTTCTAGGGCTTTCGGTTACCTTTATAATAGTGTTTTCATTTCAGTTGGCGGGTGGCGCACAGAGATTTCTTCCACCTCTCCATTTCCTTCTAACTCCTGTTACTGAAGCAAATTACTTCAAAGCAAAGTCTGACACAGAGGCTCTCTTTCAATGCAGGGAGATGCCGATTTCAGGAGAGCACCGTCCCCCAGTGAAAGGTCCCAACATGATGCCCTTCCTGAAAACCTTCTCTCACCTGCTTGAATGACCATGCCAGGGCCCAGCTTCGTACCTGTCAGACTTACACCATGGCTGAAAGACTCAGGCGGGATTACAGATTAAATCCAAGCATCTTCTCCAACCCTCAAAAATGGCAAAGCCTGATGGTTCCTGTGACCTTCATAGAACAGCCAAGTCTGTGCCCTCTTGACCCTTCTTTCCCGGGGACTTGAGACAGGGATGCTGGACTCCGTTAAGTCAGGATTTAGACATCTCGGGAGCCTCCCACGGAGATCTGGAAAGCTCCCTCCACCCATGGGACTTGTCTGAGAAGGAGAACATGGTTACAACCCCATAGAGGCCCCCTGGGGATTCCTGAGTTAGAGAGGGGGCCATCTCATGTCCCTGGGGGCTCTCCCTGCTATCTGGCATAAGCCTGAGCACTCACCATTCCAAAGAGGAAATTTGTTTAAAAAAAAAAAAAAAAAAAAAAGCAGGGTGGAGGGCCACGCCATCTAAAGTTGATAGGGACGTTACAGCCTGCAGCAGGCGTTTCACAACCAACTAAGAGGCAGCGAAATGTTCTGGTGGAGTTGGATTCATCCTCGTATCCAGCACCATTTGGACGGTGGGTGGCAATGTGGCTGGATTTTCCATTCCATGTCTGCAAACCAGTAAGCTGTGAAGCAGGAAGTCTCACATAGTTCCAGGATGCAACTGCTAGACTCTTGGAATAGAAGGGCATTAATCCATGGTGCTGCTCATTTTCCAGAGCTGGGAACCTCTTCCTGGGGGCTCGTCCCTTCTCAAGCCCTGCTGGACCCGAGTCTCCTCTGCCTCTGCTGGTTAGCTCTTGCCTGTATGGGAACACCGCCTCTGCCATTGCACGATACTTTAAAAAATAATGGGAAAGGCTCACCCGTGCTGTACAACTGGAGTAGGGGGCAGGAGCCTCCTTTATACATTCAAATCTGATCCCGTTTCCACTCTGCCCTAAATCCTCCAGTTCTCTCTGCCCTGGGCCCTACTGCAAACCCCCGTGAGTCAGAACCTTAATGAGCCCTTGTAGCCCCAGGATACACCCTGCACATTCCCAAACCTTTTCTCTGGCTCTTGCTGCTCCTTGTCCAGAAAACTCTTACCCACCACAGCAGTCTAATAAATTCCTCTTCATGCTGTAAAACTCAATAGCAGTAGCACCTCCCCTGTGAGACCTGCTCCCCCACACCTCAGCTGCAGCTTTTATTCTTCACACAGAGCACCCTCTACCATTCTGCAAATAGGCACCGCTTCTGCTTGGCTCTTGCAAGCATCTTACAGGCAGGAGATGGGGTCTTTTTCAAAGTCTTTGTATCCTGGGTTATTTGCACAGATCCTAGAAAAGGACAGGTGTTCAAACCACACCTGAGGACCCAAATCAGGTGTACCTGGGAGGTGTTGCAGGAGGGCCCATGGCTGCAGCGTGGACCTTCAGTCAAATTCTCACGTGTTCCGTGTTCTGGTGTCCTGTGTCGCATTCAAGTGGCTATAGTGAACAATAACGTATTGTATATTTCCGATTCGCTGGAAGGGAGGATTTTGAATATTCTCACCACAAAGAAATGATCCGTGTGTGAGATGATGGGATACTAATCACCGGGATTCCGTCATTACACAATGCTACATGTATCGAAACATCACATTGTATCTCATCCTGTGTATGATTGTGATGTGCCAATTAAAAATAAAATTGAACTTAAAATTCCCAAGGTCAAAGAGGTGGAGGCTCTAATAGAGGTGGCTTCTTTGGTCAGTGAGATTCAAGTTAGAATCCACCATCAATCGAGCCCCTGGATTCTCTTCATTCAGTGGTTCCTGCGCCCCCCCCCCGCCCCCCGGGGCTGGAGCTGTGCCCGGGGAAAGATGTCCAAGAAGCCAAGCACACCTCTGCACCCGCTGTGGCCTGCTCCAGGCCTGCCTAGGTTCCTGCTGGGCCAGAATGGCCCTTGGGTCAGCCACCAGAAGCCCCCCGCCAGGGCTGGACGCTCACAGCAGGCACCTGCTCCCACTCTGAGAGGCAGCCCAGGCCACGGGAGGCTGGAAGGCAGCCCTTTGGGAACTGAGTGGTGCCTTCCTGCCTTTGCAGCCAGCAGACTCCCTCTCACTCATTCCCCGGCCTTCCCAAGCAGCTCACACCCTAGAATGTGCCAGAAATTTCCATATCTTTGTGCTGGCCGTGCCCTCTTCTTAGAAGACCTTCTCTACTTTTCCAGCTCTGCTCCTTCTCCAGGGGCCCTCACATACCTCCCTCCTCCTGTGTCTTTGGTCCCCACCCTAGTGTAGTCAGGACGGCCCCAGAGCATTTGCCACACTGCGCGCTGATAACTGGTTGCTTCTTCTTTCCTCCTCTGCACTAGGTCCCAAGGACAGGGAGGCTCTGTGTCCTGATCTCCCCTGGGGTGGGGCAATGTCATCTCCAAGGGTGCAAAGAACATTCTAAAAAACAGTCCCCCTGGTCCATGCCTTTACTCAGGAAGAGAAAGTGTAAAATCTTTTCCTTTCTCTCAAGAAATATTTGCAAATCTTTTGCCAAAATCTCTGCAAGTGAGTCTATACGATTACTGCAAATGCGATGGATGAGTAAATAGGTTAACCGTGTTTAAGCCGTTCATTCACCACAAAGACGAGTACGGGGGTTATTTAACCAGGTTCTTCAGCAGAGACCACCCCCCACAGACTTTTACTACCCTCCTCTCACCAATGAGATAGAGCTGTTTTTTTCCTTGGTCTATAACACATAATTCTAATCAAGTAGCTGCGGAGAAAGCTACTGAAACTAATATCCAAAGTGACCTATGCAGATAACAAGAAAAGGCAATATATTATTTAAAGACACCACTTCTTCCATGATTGGATTCGTAGTCTGATCAAGTCCAAATATGATTTTTTGTTTGTTTGTTTTTTGGTACCAGGTTTTGAATTCAAGGGCACTTAACAACTGAGCCACACATCCCCAGCCCCTTAAATTTTATTTTATTTTTCATTTTGAGACAGAGTCTCACTAAGTTACTTAGGCCCTCACTAAGTTACTGAGGCTGGCTTTGAACTTGTGATCCTCCTAAGTCAGCCTCCCAAGCTGCTGGGATGATAGCCCTACACCACCACACCAGCTAAAAATTAAAATTTTTTTTTCAAAAGATACATGGTACACCTAAAACCTAGTACAAAAAGAACGTCTCAGTTGAAATTACCCGCTGTACTGTCTTTTCTTCCTGAGCAGGCAGGGGCCCAGGGGGAGGCTGAGGAGAAAGGGGCTGGTCCAACAGATGCTCCCCTGAGGCCTGGTTTCCAGAAGCATCCCTCCCCCTCTGTGCAAGTGAACCACAAACCGCTAGACCAGATCCCAGCAGCTAAAAAAATCCACCAACTGTGTTTCTCACTCAACACCCTCTTTCTCCAGACGAAGGGCACGGATTCATGCATGGGAGGGGAGACAAATACACCGGGCCGTTTTTCATACACTGACAAGAAGTAAATTAGGAGATCATGTAAGTACAATACACGAGCCATCCCTTCCTATTGATCACGTGTAATTTACATCTTACAAAGATGTGAATCCTTGCATTCTCACTCCACAAGGAAAATCTCAATGATTTATTCATTTCAAATGAAAAATAGAAGGTAGATGAGAAGAATGACTTCACAGAGTGCTCCGTTCTCGGGGCACTGGTGCGAGGCTCTCTCGGATACTGCCCCAAGGCCTCCGTGTTCAAGTCCCTCTAATTAACAAGGTGAATCAGGCGGCAGCTCTCTAATTAGTGAGCATGACAAGCCAGCGGAAACAGGCAGGCAGACTGGTGCACAGAGCTGGCCAACAAAGACACAGCACATTCCAAGGGAAAAAAAAAAAATGCAGATTTCTTTCTCAATAACTAGAAAAAGTCTGACGGTCGGAGGAAAAACGGCCACCTAATTTTTTTTATTCTCGTGGTTCATTCATCCTCGGGGATAACTCACTCCTTGCTAAGGCAGGGTTTGCCTCAGTTATTTGCACAAACCATCACTGAAAACACAGGCATCTGATTTTTTTTTTTTTTTTAATTTTACTGTGATGGAACACTTAACATGAGATCTACCTTCTGAACAAATGCGGAAGCCTTCAGTCCAGGATCAGCAGCAGCAGGTACGACGGTACGCAGCAGATCTCAAGAACCAATGTATCTCATTTAACTAAAACTTTGTGCCCCTCTGATTAGTAAATACCCTCCCCCATTCTCCCCCCGACCACCGTCCAACTCTGTGATTCTAGGATTTTGACTATTGTGCATGCCTCATACATGGAATCCGGCAGTATTTGTCTTTCTAAAAACACAGGCCTTTTGACATGACACTCAGCATCTCCGTTTGAGATTTATGACCAATTTATGTATATTTGGGTGCAACAAGCAGTGCCCACTGCTGCTTATCTTTATTCGTAATTCTTCCTAAAACCACACATGCCTAATGTGGAACCCTCTTTGGTGACTTACTTGGTGCCATTCAGTCCAACAAGAGACCCCTCCAAAGGGTAGAAACTGGTGGCACATCTGGATCTCCAAAAAGGGACCGTGCCTGTAGCCCCAGCATCACATCTGGCTGCAGGTGAACTGGGCTCCAGTCGGAAGCAGGCCTGGCGCACCGGCTATTTGCCCTGATTTTACGTGTCCTCGCTTATCTGTCAACCTGAGATATTTCTTCCATGATTGTCAGCCATCTTCCTGAGTGTGCCCAGCAGCTAAGGAGGTGTTCCCCCGGGCACTGCCAGGCGAGCTCTCCCCCTGCCTTCACCAAGATTCCTGAGTGTGACCCCTAGTCACCACATCACGACGGTGTGCTGGGAGCCCATTCTGGGGGGGACACACTGTCACATTCTTCTCCTGATTAACATGGCGGCAGCTGCTCCCGCGCAGCCTGGAGGGCTGCAGGACTTCACTGAGGACTGCCAGTAGCCTCTGCATCCTTTATGTCCTAGCAGCTTGCAGTGACGCCCTGAAGGTAAGTCATTTTAGCATAAGGGACCTGTTGGTAGGTAAGTGCTGGGAACTGTGGGTCTCGAGAGTGCAGAACACTGACTCAGGTTCAGGTACAACAAACGTCAGAGGAACACGGCTCCGTGCCACACGCCATGCTGGGCATTTCCTGGGGGGGGGGGCACCCTTGACATTGCTGTTGTCCTATAGTCGGGGAAACTGAGTACTAAAAGGGTTAAAAAGTCTGCCTGGGGCCCCTCGGCTAGAAAATGCCTCTGGGTTTTTAGCTCAGTCTGCACCGATCCTCTCCTTCCTAAGATTCCTGTTCCCTGGCTACTGGAGAGCCAACCAAGGCAGGTCACAGCAGCAAACTCCAACACCGGGGAGTTACTCAGCAGTTCTTTGCAGTGCACCATCTCCCTACCTCTCTCTGGAGAAAAATAAGGACGGTGGGTTTAGAACACAGGGGCCCTTCTACAAGCAGGCTTAACCCCTCGCCGTCACTCTCCCTGGAAGACTGAAACTCGGAATGCATGATTCAAAGGCAAATATATGTGAAAGAGATCTGAAAAGCAGTCACTGAGGAGGGGAGCTGTGGCCACATGGGACATCACACTCTGCTCCTACTCTGCTGCCACCTGGGGTTCTTCCCTCCACAATTTAAAGCTTCCAGGTTTAAATTTTCCATGGGTTTTACTCTGCATGCACAGAGAATGTCCCCCTCCCAAACTCATGTTAAATCTAAATGCCGCTGGAACTGTATCAAGAGGTAGGACCTCTCAGAGCTGATTGGGGTCATAAGGGCTCTGTCTTCGTGAATGGATTAAGGCCGTTATCGTGAGATGGTTTAGTTATGGAAAGAATGGGTTTGTCATGGGTTTGGTCCCCTTTTGTCCCCTCTGTTTCATGTGTGTTCACTTGCCCTTCCACCTTGGTATGACTAGGCAAGGAATCTCTCCCCAGAGGCCAAGCAAATGCCAGTCCATGTTTTTGGATTTCCCAGCCTCCAAGACCATGAGCCAAATAAACTTTTTTTTATAAATTACCTGGTCTCCGGTATTTTGTGATAGCAACAGAAAACTGACCAAGACAATGGTTTAATCATACAGTAGTTGCCAGAGCACAGGAGAGCATCCAATAATTATTAGTCAAAAGTAAGGACTTTGGGGCTGGGGATGTGGCTCAAGCGGTAGTGCACTTGCCTGGCATGCGTGCGGCCCGGGTTTGATCTTCAGCACCACATACCAACAAAGATGTTGTGTTCACCGAGAACTAAAAAATAATAAATATCAAAAAATTCTCTCTCTCTCTCTCTCTCTCTCTCTCTCTCTCTCTCTCTTCTCTCTCTCTCCTCTCTTACTCTCTCTTTAAAAAAAAAAAAAAAAAAAAAGTAAGGACTTTGTCCCCTTCATCTGCATGGTGAATATTTGTGAAAGACTGAGAAGAGAAAAGGTGTCATCGATTCATGTTTCTTTTGTCATTTTTATTCTTTATGCCTCTGGATGAGCCATTTGTCTTTCCGTAGTCTCGGCATTTTCAATCTACAAAATAAAAGAAAAATCTGTCAACCTCACTGAACTGCTTCCAGAATTAATACTTATAAAATGAAAATCTAGAATATAAGAGTGTCAAATTATGAAACAAGGATACGTAGTTAATTAGTTTCATCTGAAGTGAATAATACAGATAAAAGCATATTATTTATTGTAATTCCATGTTTTTTACTTGGTCGAAAGCTTATAGTCACTGAGTCATCTGAGCTAATTTACAATAGCTCTTTTTGCATTAAGCATGTAGAAATTTTAAATTTCACTTAAAAAAACTTACAACATGTTTTTGTGTGAATTGTTAAAAAATGTCCGAACATTTCCAGCAGATAGTATGTGGTTAGAAATTCTAAAGTAACAATTTTTTAGGGATTTGCAAAGCATTGAACTCAACAGACTAAGTTTACTTATGCTTAGGGCAAAATGGTAAACACCCATTAAGTAAATTATAATTTATCTTTAGGAATATCTTTTAGTATTAATGCCTTCTGTATATATATCCTGAAATGTTTATTTTATCTGAAAAGAACTTAAAAAGAAAAAAACCTAGACAAAATTTATTCCATCTGCAAATATCTGTCCTTGCAAGTAGAAATTCCCCAAAGCCAGAAAATCACCTAAGGCCACCCCAGCTTCGCCCAGGGATCCTTTATATTCTTAGGACATTGCTTTCCCTGCAATGTCAGGATCTAGGTCCATTGTAATGAACAGTCTTAATTCCGATGGTGAAACCCTGGAACAGGACGTATCCCTTTCAGAGGGTTGCCATAAATATGTACCACGGGGTGGGTGGATTTAACAGAAATTTATTGTCTCATGATTTGGAGGCCTGAAGTCTAAGATTCAGGTGTGAGCAAGGACTCTTGAATCTTTCTCCCCACCCACCTTGAATGGCTCTGTCCTGCTTCTAAAAGGCACATCCGTTTGGAGGCAGGAATGTACCCATTGACAGGATGACACTGGAGAATCCAGCTTTGATACAATTCCTATAGATTTCTTCACTTATCTCTTGGGTCGTTCCTTCTTCTCTCACTTCCAACTTCTTGGGGGTACCTCACTGTGATCCCCAACTACACAAATACTGCCTCCCCAAGAACACATTTCCCTTAGCTTATTTTATCTCTTTTTTGTTGATGGACATATATGTATGTATGTATTTATATGTGGTGCTGAGAAATGAACCCAGTGCCTCACACCTGCTAGGCAAGAGCTCTACCATGAGCTACAACCCCAGCCCCAGCTTATTATCTCTTTTTTCATATTTATTTTTTAGTTCTAGGCGGACACAACATCTTCACTTTATTTTTATGTGGTGCTGAGAATCGAACCCAGTGCCCCACGCATGCTAGGTGAGCTCGCTACCACTTGAGCCACATCCCCAGCCCCTTATTATCTCTTATCTGCCTTTCTGACTAACACATTACATTCAGTGTCTTTATTAGTCAGAGTTTTTTTTTTTTCTGTAACAAAATACCCGAGGCAAGCTGCTTTATAAAGAAAAGAGGTTTATTTAGCTCACAGTTTAGGAGGCCAGAAATCCACACACACAGCATGGTGCAGGCTCTCACCACAGCCTCCCTTGGCTATGAGACATCATAAACAGTAGTGAGAGTACATCTCTGTATGTATGTAGTTTCTCATAGATTTTCTTTTTTCCTTAAAAAGCCATCAGAATTCAACCAAATAACCTAATCTAATCTAAACTGTTCTCAAGGGCTCCACTTCCAAACACCACGGTTGGACTCAGTCTCCACACCTCTTCATACCATTATCAAATGACTTGGGGAAGTAGATTCCTGTACGCGTTTGGAGGGACAAACCACATTCAAAACACAGGAGTGCCCTCCCTGGGTGAGGTCCTAAGGCTCCTCTCTGCTCTTCCTTCCTCTGATTTAGAGGTTGGGCAGATCCACGCAGGCTCTGAGACATGGCAGTATGCAAGAACCGCGAGGGAACAGGTCTTCAGCGCGCCCCGAAGAGCGCTGAGGTTGAGGGCGTACAGATGTGGCTAAGAGCAAAGTCGTGCTGCTAAAAACTTTTTTTTTGAGGGGAAGGACATTTGTAGCTACTGGGGGAAAAAAAAAATCTGCTCCTAGAACATTCCTCTCATGCTTCATGAAGGCACAAACAGATCACTGACTTTTCCAGACAACTACACAACTAGACACATGATTTAAAAAGCAGCCTTATCCTAAGGTCGGCCACACATACCTCTATTAAAATATAATTATTTGGGGATAAGCAAGGGTTCACGGCCTGAGTCCTGCTCCAGTGTCAAACTCTACCTTCAGCATTCAAGATAGGAGTTGAGATCACAGGAGTAAAGAACTGAATGGTTTCTTACTAAATATGAAATGATCCCTTCGATTGGCCTCCGTTTCATCCGCGTCTTATTGAGAGTGAACATGGCATCTTTAATGTCTTGCTGAATAGAATCCACACCTGATTCCCCATTTCTATTGCTGACACCTGTCCCCAGACTACTCGAGATGTCTGACACATGCGTCAGGTATCATCAGGAGGACTCTGGGGGAAAGAGGACTCTTCCCATTATCTTTTGAGAGTATTCATAGATTTTCATCAGGTTTGACATGTGGCTAGAATTTTTGGCAAAATAAAATTGTCTCTATTTTTTTTTAAATAAGACTGTCTTAAAGAAGATTTCCCCAAATAATAAAGCATTTAAAGGTTTTTAAAACTTTGTCTAGGATGTTTGTGTGTAACAGCAGAAACCTCACCGCAGAAAACGATTCTCTTCCTCTCGCCCCAAACAGCAAGTTCTGTGTTCAAGTCAAAGGAGCCGGAGCCACGGAGAACCCAGGACAATCAGCAAAGGCTCTGGAAAAACCAACTGAAAGGCACAGTTCAGCGCATGAGGCTTTCGAGTCATGGGGTCCTGGGTTGGAATTCCGGCTTCGTCACCATCAGGGCTGACTCATGAGTCTCAACTTTAGCTTTGTCATCTGCAAAATGGGACCGATTTTCAAAGTGTCCAAAAAAGTAAATGAAGTAATGCAGCCAGGAGGCCTAGTACACAGCCTGGCACAATGTGAATGTTCAGAATTCTTTAGCCACCATCAAGCGCATCATGACAGATGCATCCCATTTGTCTTGGTATCATGAAAAAGTTAGCTTCAATGACTGAAATCCAGGGCCACTGGCCTGGGACCTGCTCTCTGGCTGTGAGGCCCAAGACTCAGGCCAGCAGGGCCTTCACTCTGTCTGAAATTTTCTTAAATTTTTTTTTAATTTAAAAAAATTTGAGACGGCGTCTTATAAATTGCACAGGTTGGTCTCAATCCCCTGGGCTCAAGGGATCCTCCTCCCACCTCGGCCTCCACCGAGGCCAGGACTATAGGACAGGCACGCACCACTGTCCCTTGATTATGTGCATGTCTTTAACCTCCAATCTGCACTGCTCCTGTGACTTTTCATCTGTTTCTTCATTCTCTTTTATAAACATTGCATTCTGGGACTGGGACTGTGGCTCAGAGGTAGAGCGCTCACCTAGTATGCGTGAGGCACTGGGTTCGATCCTCAGCATCACATAAATATAAAATCAAGACATTGTGTCCACCTCTAATTAAAGATTTAAAAAAAAAAAAAAAACAACCCCACTACGTTCCAACTCCCCATGTCCACTTGCATGTCTAAGAGTCAGGTCAAAATGAGCCGAGTTCCAGAACTCCCTCCGCACCTGCAGCTTCCCTGCCTGTTAAAGGCAGCTCTGTTCTCCCAGGCACCCAAATGAAAAGCTCAGAGCCACTCCCAAATCTTTTTTAATTCTATTTCTTTAATTTGTATTAGTGCATTATAATTACACATTTTTACAATAACCCAATAGTGGGTTTGTTCTGCATATCCGTACCTGCACACAGTGTAGCTTGATCCTCTCATTCCCCAGTACCTTCCCTTTCTTTCCTCCTTCCCCTTGAGCCATTTGCTCTACTCTACAGTCTCCCTTCAGTTGTTACTATTATTAATTTTGGGGGGTTACCAGGGATTAAATCCAGGGGTCCTTAGCCACGGAGCCACATCCCCAGCCCTCTTTTAATTTTTTTTTCTTTGAGACAGGGTCTCACTAAGTTGGTTAGGGCCTCACTAAGTTGCTGAGGCTGGCCTTGAACTTGTGCTCCTCCTGCCTCAGCCTCCTGAGCCACTGGGATTACAGGCCTATGTCACCACATCTGGATATTATTATCTTAATTAACGCATTATAATTACGGAAACCTGCAGGATCCCTGTGTTACATTCATACACAGACCCAGCATGATCTGATAGATCTCATTCCCCAGGACTTTCCCATCTCCTTCCCTTCTCCTTCCTTTACCCCAGTAGTCTTCTATTTCCACGAAACTCCCAATTTTCCAAATCCATTTTTTAACCTTTCTCTCTAGCTTTCATATATGAGAGAAGACATTCAACCCCGACTTAGTCTGGCTTATTTTATTTCACCTAGCATGGTGCCCTTCTGTTCCATCCATTTACCCACAAATGACATTATTTCATTCTTCTTTACAGCTGAGTAAAACTCCATATATATATATATATATATATATATATATATATATATATATATGTGATATATATATATCACATTTTCTTTATTCATTTGCCTGTTCATGGCGAATAAAGATCTTAAATCTTCTTTACTTCACCCTCCATATCCAGTCCACCAACAAACGCCACCTGCTCAACCTTCAGAATGTATCTGGAACTCAAGAGCTTCTGTCCTCCCCTCACCACCTCCACCTGGGGCAGCGGCCAGCTTCAGCACCTACCCAGCCTCCCTGCTCAGACCTCCTACAGTCTGTCCTCAACACAGCAGCCAAATGGGCCTGTGATCAAAGGGTCCAGCCCTGACCCTTCCATACTCCAACACTCTAGGGACTCCCTGTCCTACCCAGAGTAAAATCTGCTTTGAAATCTTAGATTTGCTGGTTGGTTATGTTGTTTTTAGATCCCTGCTGTATTTTGGTGGAAGATGACCATGGCTTTTACTAAATGGTATCGGTGGGTGGATAGAAAAGAAAGATGAAAGAGAGAAAGGAGAAAAATATATAGTTAAATTTAACAAAATATTCCATTATAATAACTGTTACCCTTTCTTGGGAAGTCCTCCTTTTTCTAAAGGTTTGATGAAAATTTACTTAAGATCTTAATGTGCTTCTCTCCCATAGGGTGGAAATTTTTGGCCTGCTGTTATCATCTCTTAGCTACAAAGATCCCATGAATCCTTGGCTGCCAGTGAACCGTGAAGGCTCTGGAGAGGAACAGGAGAGCAGGAATGGGGATTGCCGTTTTCCCTTTACGATGTCAGCCCACCTTTGTGTGCTAGAATGGATTCCTATTATGAGAACTGTCCACTCACTGATTCATTGTACTTACACATAACTGGGAAAATGCAATTAGTACATATGTGTTAATCAATATCATTATATTCTTCAAGTCAGAGTCAAGATAAACAATCTATAACCATCAATGACTTTAAGAATATTCAACAAAGATATTCCAATGTATCAGTTCACTTGAACCCTTTTACTAACTTATTTAGTATTTACTAACTTATTTAGGATTTATCATATTTTAACTATTTTTATAGGTCTTACAGAGAAATTCTAATTTGTTGTAGTAGACCCTCCCCAACATGGAAAAGAATTTCCTTCCAACTCTCATCAATTTCAAACTTACATGCTATAAGATAGACAGATTTAGGAAAAAATTGACTATACTGTTTATAAAGAATGGAAATAACGGCACTTATTTACTTTAAAAAATGTCACTGGAGGGGGAAAACATTTTTGAACAACAGTGTGCAAAGCAGCATCTCATTCTCAATTATAATAATATCCTTGGAAATCAGAAGGCTCTTCAACTAACTAAAAGATAAGGTATTTCCCACACAAATAGGAAATTAAGAATAGATATTCAAACAATGCTTCTTTATTCATTTAGAAACCAATTAGTGATATATTGCTTAATTAACACATTAGCTGAGTTTAGGAAGTCTGATCATATTTTTATTAATATATATTTTCTTCTAATTGTAGATGACATAATACCTTTATTTTATTTATCTATTTTTGTGTGGTGCTGAGGATCGAACTCAGTGCCTCACACAGGCTAGGTGAGCACTCTACCACTGAACCATAACTCCAGCCCCTGACTATTTTTTTAATACTTTGGAAAAACAGGAATTTTCACAACTCTTTGGACATCTGGATACTTGGATGGAAAACTGTCTTTGATGTGAGCTTGCAAGCCATCCACTGAGGAAGCTCTAAGAACACAAATGGGAATAAGTACAAAGAAATCCACACCAAAACCCGTCCTAATTCAATGACTAAACTAAAAGCAAAGAGAAAAAAACAGCTAGAAGTGTACTTCATAATAACTTTCCAAAATAAAGATGAAATTAAACATATCTGTACAAAGAAAGATTCTAAAAGAATCAAACACTAGAATTGTACTGAAAGAAATATTAAAAAGTATTTTTCAAATCAATGGAAAATAGACCCAGTGGAAACTGGGAGCTGGAAAAAAGAAACAAAAATCAATATGCATGTGGGTAAATCGAAATGAATATTACCTGCATTAAGTGGAATAATAGTGTATTGGGGGTTACATTACTTATAGAATTAAAATACTAGGCAACTAGGGCATTTTAGTTAGTAACAGGACAAAAAGTTAAAGAATTCTGTGATTCTTGCATTTTTCTGGGAGGAGATAAAGATATTAATTAATATAAGGATTATGTAAGTCCCAAATATATATATATATATTTATATATCTCATAAACAAGAAGGATAAACATCGAAAAATGCTTAAAAGGGCATTTAGCATGCAGGCTAACTGAAGAGGAAATCAAATTTCTTTTGAATCATCAAAAGAATATAAGGAAGAGGGACATAAAACATGCAGAAAAAATCGTATTAAGTAAGATAACAGACCCAAATCCTGATATATCAATAACGGAAAAAATATAAATGGATTAAATGCTCTAATTAAAAGACAAACAGGAAGCAAATCTTGAAAATATAACCATAAGTGATTTACAAGAGTTATATGTAAAATGTAAGGATAACACACACACAGACCCATATTTATAGCCACACAGATCACAATAGCCAAACAGCAGAACCAATCCAGTGCCCTTCAATGGGTGGATGGATAAAGAAAATGTGGTAAATGTACACAACGGAGTTTATCCAACCATTTAAGAAGCGAAATTATGTCATTTGCAGAAAATGGAAGGAACTTGAGAACATTACGTTAAATGAAATAAGCCAAACCCAGAGAGTCAAAGATCGTAAGTTGTCTCTCATATGTAGAAGCTAGAGAGGAAAAGAAAGAGAACCGCAAGGAGGTGGGGGGCAAAGTGAAAAGAGGGTGAGGGGGCAGGAAGATCTCATGAAAATTGAAGGGAGATCGATGGAGTAAGGAAAGGGACCAGGGGAAGGAGGAGGAGGGCAGGAAAAGGGGAACCCTGGGGAGTGATATTGGTCAAATTATATTGTTACGTTGCTCATAAGTATAAATATGTACTGATGAATTTCACCATTATGTACAACCATAATGCACCAATAAAGAGTATGGAAAAAATAAAATAAATAAATAAAATATAATGATACAGAAAAGTTGGCAGTAAAAGGATAGAAAAAGATAAAACCAGGGGCTAGGGTTATAGCTCAGTTAGTAGAGTGTTTGCCTCGCATGCATAGGGCCCTGGGTTCAATCCCTAGCACCGGCCAAAAAAAAAAAAAGATTAGGGCTGGGATTAGGGCTAGGGATGTGCCTCAAGCGGTAGCGCCCTTGCCTGGCATGCGTGCAGCCCGGGTTCAATCCTCAGCACCTCATACAAACAAAGATGTTGTGTCCACCAAAAACTAAAAAATAAATATATAAAAAAAACCTCTCTCTCTCTCTCAAAAAAAAAAAAAAAAGATAAAGATAAAACCCTACAAATACTAAAAGAAAGCTGTGTAACTATAATGATATTAGTAGATCACAAAAGGATTTAAGGCGAAAACATTACCACAAATACATAGGAAAAATTCAGAAATATATGAAACAAAGTTTAAAGGAAATATAGAGGGAATTAAATAAGTAGGCAGTCATGGTGGATTTTAACATACTTTTCAGTATCTGAATAAGCAGACAAAAAAATAACCAGAAAGTATACAGATCTGAACATAATGACAAACTTGTCTTGCTTTCAATCCCTAAAGAAAATGTTTAAGGCAAATTTCAACAGATACCAAATGAAATCATAAGTACTGTTTTCTGATATCATAAGACATCTAAGGAATTCTTTTTTATATATGTTTGTTTTTTAGTTTTTTCGGTGGACACAACATCTTTGTTGTATGTGGTGCTGAGGATCGAACCTGGGCCGCTCGCATGCCAGGCAATGTGCCACCGCTTGAGCCACATCCCCAGCCCTAAGGAATTCTTAATAACCCAGGTCATAGAAGAAATTACAGTGAAAATAGAAAATGTTTTTATTAATGAAAAGACCAAACACATCAGGGTATTTGAGTATTCCTAAAATTATGTTTGAGAGAAATTTTTGCTTTAAATGCATATATTAGGGGGGACCACAAATCAACAAACTAAGCACCCACCTTACGAAGTTAGGAGAAAATTAAACAAAATGGAAGTTGAAGGAAATAAAAAATAAATAGAAAAGCAGAAATGAAATTTAGAACCAGCATAAAATAAAGAGAATCAATAAAGGCAACAATTTTTTGGAAAGACTAATAAAATGGGTAAATTCAAAAGATATAAAAGGACATGCATAAATAACTACCAGCAGGAATGAACAAGTGGATGTCATTGTAGATCTTACAGATATTATAGAGAGGATAGTAATAGGTGAATAATTAAATTTCTTAAAATATGATGATTTTTCTAGTTGATTTCTAGCTTTACTATGTGCAAAAAAAGAATCTATATGAAGTCAAAACTTAGGATTCCATAGATTACCATTTTTGAAATATTTTAAAAAATATTTTTAGTTGTAGATGGACATAATATCTTTTTTTTTTTTTAAATATGATGCTGAGAATCAAACCCAGTGCCTCACACGTGCTAGGCAAGTGCTCTATCACTGAGCCACAACCCAAGCCCAGTTTTTGAAATATTTTAAATGTGTGTGAAAAGAGTGTTTACTCTTTAGTTATTGGATACAGATTTTAAAATAAGACAATTAAACCAGGCATGGTGACCCTGCCTGTAATCCCAGTTATGTCCTGAGTTCCTATCTTCACTTAATATTTTGTTTCAGTGCTTTCTACTTTCTTGCCACCTTATTAATTCATTAAATGATTTATGTAAAAAAATACTTTTCATCTGGAGTTTCTAGTGGTTTCCAGTGGGAACGTTTGCCAGTGTATGATATCTATTGAACTGCCAATAACGGAAGTCCCCCAGAGCCATGTTTCTGAAACACCAAACAGATCATTTCACTTTACTCCTTAAACACCTTCAGTGGCTCCCCCATTCATTGCTTTCAGAATCACATGAAACTCCTTAGCTTGATCTGGTTCTGCCCACCCCTCCAGCTTCATTGAAAGGGCCATCGTGAAATACACTCCACCCACCCAGAATTCTCTACCTCCTGTCTTTGGTAATCTCCACTCCACCCCAACTTCAAGGCTTGGAGTAGGCACTACTCTTCAAGGAATCCACCCACAACTTGGTCTGGGTTCATGATCTTATGGTCTGTTCACAAGCATTACAAAGCTCCTGCACTGTAAATCATCTTTTTTACTTGTTCGGTCCCTATAAAAACTGCAGAATATAATTTTCTAGAATCAGATATGACTCATAATAAATATACAACAAGTGTTTTTAAATGAATGAAAAAAATGAATGAATGGAAATACCATTATTGCTATGGATCACAGGTTGTTAAGCATTCACATAAACTACTAATTCATAAAGGATAGGGGATTTGAACATGAAAATTCATAACAGCAGCCCTCCCTTATCCATAACTTTACTTTCCAAGGTTTCATTTACTTTCAGTCAACTGTGGTCCAAAAATATTGCATGGAAAATTCCAGAAATAAACAATTCATAAGTTTTAAATTGCACAACATTCTGAGCAGTGTCTTGCTCTGTCTTGTCTTCCGTTGCCTTGCTTCATCTTGCCTGAGATATGAATCATCCCTTTATCCAGTGTATCCGTGCTGTATATGCTACCCACTTATTAGTCACTCACTAGCCATCTTTGTTATCAGTTCAACTGTGGTGGTATCATAGTGCTTGTGTTCAAATAACCTTTATTTTACTTAACAATAACCCCAAACAGCATGAGTAGAGATTTGGAAACTTTATTATATTATTATAATTATTTTATTATTAATTTCTTATTGTGCCTAATTTATAAATTAAACTTCATTATAAGTATGTACATAAAGTTTTTTTAAAAAGTATGGTGTATATAAGAGTTCAGTACTCTCCATGGTTTCAGGCATCCACTGGGGGTCTTGGAATGCATCCTTTTCAGATAAGGGGTGGGGGGGGGAAACTGTGTTTGAATTTAGAAAAGATTTAGATAACCTTAATCTGATACAAATTTCCAAAACTTTTTTGATTTTTTAAAAATATTTTTCATAAGCCATATATTCTGAATCTTTTCTATAGAAAACCCTCAGGCAATTCCATTGAAGAAGCATTGTCTTCATCGTCTTGCATCTTCCTTACAAAATTCTGAGCGGCACAGGTTGTGCATTTCTGAATTGCATTTTTAAAATACCCGGTGAGATTGGGTATGCCCAAGTAGAGCAAAAAACAAGAATTGATATTAAGGAATGGGCTGGGATTAGGGCATGCAGTAGGAGTATTGATCCTTCTTTATGGTTATTAATTTGCGCTGACATTCATCTGAAAATGCTCTAGTTCACAGCATTAATCTCTACTTACATGAGCTTTCAGAACTCTGTTCTTCCTTCCCCTTTACAGCAGATTATCAGCTGTATTTGTCATCCTCTACCATAACCAAAGACGTGAGATTTGGAATATGAATTCAAAAACACAAAAACGCCAACTGGGACCAAAAAGATCATATGCAAAAACATTAATTTTCACTTTTATTGTTCCAGCTGTTATAGTGTTAATTGATACAACCTATTTATTCATAAATAAATGTATTCATAGTAAAAATATGGATAATCAAACCTGATGTAACTGTCTGCCTAAAGATTTAAATTCTTTTGACCTTAGAAAATTCTTAAATGCAATTATTATTCAGTGGCTAGGAATGAATCTTTCTTAATTTACAATACTTTCTGTGATTTGGTGAAGATAAGATTTCTTACCTTGGTAACTTGGGTAAATTACTATGTTTTGTGGTACCCAGCTGAAGAGTTCATTAATTAATGATGCATGGTGTTGTTCAGGTATGCTAATACACCCATGTCTAGTGGTCACTATGATACTCCTCCAAAAAAAGTTCTACTCATTTAATGGTATTTAAAATTTTATGTATTAAAATGTATGGTTTTTATATTGCTATTCATTAAAAAAACCTCCCTCACATTAACAAACGAGCGTGATAAAACGTGATCAAAGTTAAACAATGCTAAATCAGATCTACCCATTCCATATGCCAGTCTCCTTGAGACAGCTAGTGGTTGGACCCTTTCCAATTGCCAAGGCTATCCTTAAATGGGGGGATGCTTTAACATAGGGCTACCCCAGTCAAAGCCTCATGTTAAGTTGGGCACAGTGTTGCACGCCTGTCATTCCAGTGGCTCTAGAGGCTGAGGCAGGAGTTGGCAAAAGCCAACTTCCGCAACTTAGTAAGGCCCTAAGCAACTTGGTGGGACCCTGTGTCTAAATAAGATATAAAAAAAGGGCTGGGGATGTGGCTTAGTGGTTAAGCGCCCCTGGGTTTAATCCCTGAACAACAACAACAATAAAAACCTCATGTTACCCTAGGCATAACCTATGAAGGCAAGGGTGAGACAATTGTCCCCAGAAGCTATCCTAAAATGAAGAGAGAGGCTAAGCAAGGCACACATGCTGGGCTGTCACCCTGGATCCTACAACGATAAAACTCTACTACTTCTTTGTTCCCAGTGGAACACCAATTTAAGTCTTGTTTTCTCTCTTGCATATCTAGAAACTAATGATACTCTCCACATGTGGCAAACTTCACTTTTATTAGTGATTTTGGCATAACCGGCCAACTTGTAGCCTTGAACATAATGTTTAATCTCTGAGCCATAGTTCTCTCTACTAGAAACTCAAAACCAGCCCATTGGCTTCACAAAGTTGTCATAGGAAGCTTTGTGACAAGCCTATACACATTGCAATTTCCCCCCAGCATAGCAGATCTTGAGGATAGGGACTCCCATAGTCCTTGGCACATGGAGAAAACTTATAAATATATAAATAACCATTAGTTAATCATTTCTGCATAAGAAGTTACTCCAAAAATGCTTAAATCAACACAGATGTCTTATCTCAACCTGGTTCTGAGGATTAGCAATCTGGGAGCCCTTTAGCTGGATATTTCTAGCTCGGTTTTTTTCTGATATAATCAAACTATTGCCTGGGGCTTCAGGAGCCGAAGGCTTGACTGGGGGCAGAGAGGCCTTTTCCAAGCTCTCTCGCAAGCTGTTGTTCGGCCTGTTTTTCACTGACTGTTGGCTGGAGGCTTCCCTTCCTCTCTGAATAGTCCTCTCCTCAGGATGGCTGCCGACATAGCAACCAGCTTCCCTTGGAATAAGCTTTTGAACATAACACACCATTGCTTCTTCCACATGTCATACAAAAGGATCCTGGTACATTGTGGGAGGATATCTCACAAGGATCTGAAGACTAGGAGGTGAGGATTATTGGGGCCCATCATGGATTCGGAGACAGCATTAAGTAGATAAATAAAATACATCTTTTAGGAAATTTGTGTGTTCCATTTATTTGGTTCCCAAGAGGAAATTTTCTTTCCAAATTACTCCAGGCCCTTAACCTATTTGTCTCAGCTAAGTAGGGTACTTAGAGAGCTGGTCACTGTCATTGGTCTATATTTCTTAACTGGTTAGAGGTAATCTGTCAACATTTATGAGTAATGAATACCCTCTTCCTCTGGAGTAGTTCAGAGCAGGAATCCTGGTTAAGTGAGTCTACTGCAGAAACTCAAACTTGTTTTCAGACAACAGCTTCAAGGTCTAAACTGGCTGAAGGGAGTCAAAGAAGCCACCTGGCCTTGATATCTGGCCAGAACTTTTTGGGGGGTGGAGGATTGGGATGATGGGTTACCAGGGATTGAACTCAGAGACACTCAAACACTGAGCCACATCCCCAGCCCTTTTTTGTATTTTTACTTAGAGACAGGGTTTTACTGAGTTGCTTAGTGCCTTACTGTTGCTGAGGCTGCCTTTGAACTCCCAATCCTCCTGCTTCAGCCTCCCGAGCTGCTGGGATTACAGGTATGTGCCACTGTGCCTGGCCTAGAATTTTTAATATATCATCATTGCAATGGTTGATGATGATACTCTACTTCCATCTACCTGATTCCCACTTCTCTCCTGGTTGGATCCAGAATCAGACAGGGAACAAAGGCATCCTATATCAGCAACTCAGACTCCTAGAGAAGTAACACCAAAACAGAGTAAGAAAACTTCATCTAATGGCACTGGGACGTTTTATATAATTACATTTTAATAGACTCACACATCAGTTTAGGAATTTTATTCATTGATTGTCCTCACTGAGATGGGGGAATTTTAATATATAATAATTGGGTTACTTTTTCCCCCTGAAAGTTTAAGTCCTTAAAAAAATATTTATCTTCATAGGGTACTTATCCCTATAGAAAGCAAAACTGGAAATTCAGCAATGGCATTGTAGTGCAGGCAGATTTTTAATTATTTGCACTCAAAATGCAATGGAATAACCATAATGGATGCTGCAGGATTGTTATTCTTCAATACTAAGTCACCTCTTTTTATACCACTGGACTTCAGCGGTGCCTACTTTTATGATCTAACTCTTATGAAAATCTTCCCACTTGACCTATTTGGGAGAGAGCTGTTCAGTCATAACATTATGTTTTAATTATAACATAATGTTATATTTCAACTAATGGTTTCTGATACATCAGTTGGCTGGGTCTCCTGGAAATCTTGATTGACATTTACTTCTTGAGAGACTAGAAGAATAGTACACAATGGACTGCCTAGCTGGCTGGGCTGTTCTCACTGACAAGGGTGGGAAATTCCTTGGAAAACACATGACATCGTTTGTTCCTAGGCTGCACTGGATTCTGTAGATTGTCCCATTTGCAGAGTGAGGCTTTCTGTTTGTCTCTGGGCCCTTGAGGTTGAACTTCATGTAATTCTGGTTGGTTGAAGTTAGGGCCAGGCACCCAGAAAGGTGTAGAGGAAGGAAGTCACTTAGAACATCTGAATGCTAAAAGCACAGCCTGGAGAAAAGGGTTTTGATTGTAACCGTGGAATGTGTAATAATACTGGTTTAAACAAAAAAGAAAGAAGCAGCAAGTCATGCTCCCTGAGAAAAAGAATGGAAAATGACAACAAGTTGCAGCCTTTGGGAATTAAGGATATGTTTGCATATGAAAATTGGGGATGAGGCAGAGGTAAGCATGTAACACTCCCATTCCCACCAAACATTTTTTACTACACCAATGTAAGAAAAAGAAAAAGAGTTGGAGGGGGCATGGATTAGATTCACCCTGAAAGAGCAGAATTCATGGCTTAATGTTGCTGGTTAGGAAATATGCTTCCCTTGTTCAAAAGTATTTATATTCAAAACAATTTCTGTATTGGATTTATCTATAAGCCCAGGCAGAGGTGAAGGTGCATATAAATTAGAGACAAAGAGTCTGCCGTAAGCCACAGCATGACCCAAGGCAAGGCAAAGGATCCACTAGCAATAAGAGTACCATGCGGCTGGGAAACAGCACAACCCAGGGCAAACCTTCTCATGGCAATTCACAGAGGCTCTAATTTGGAGGCACAATGTATGGGGCAATTTATTCTGCGCAGTTATATCATTGCATGTATAAAATGATCCCTTATGTAGTATCTGTAGTTTTCTGTAATTGCTATATAGTCCTGTAGTGTAAGGAAAATATTCACTCCAACCTTGGGAGCTTTGCCCACCCCAATATAAAGATGAACTGCTACCAGTCATATTTGTGCAATGTGAATACAATAGCTGGCTGGACAGGGAGGGATGGAAAGCCCCATCCTGCTCATCATGCCTTGGTCTTTCCTTGACCAGCCCCTATCCTGAAGTTATCTAGATGTCCAGAACCACCCACCCAACATCATATTAGCATACAAAAGAGTTTCCATGGGTTTTAGCAGCTATGTGTCAGAATAACTGGAAGAAGACTAAATATCCAAGAATACATCTTATTAAACATCACAACATTGCATGAGAACTACTGCCACCTGGACCATGAACCGGGAAGATGGGATGTGTCCATCGCTACCTCTGAGGCAGGTGAAGGAATGAACCTGACTTCCCAGGAGAAGTGGAGGCAGGGGACATGGAGAGAAGAAAAGAACACAGGTATGAAGTGTCCTGGTATATCCTGGTTCTGATGCTTTCTGAGCCCTGAGACCCTGCAGCATGGCTTATTTATGGACCTTGATAGATGCTCTTTTTTTTTTTTTTGCTAGATGATCTTGTATCTGAACAAATGGACGGTAGTTCTCCCTGATTTCTTACATTGGTTTGAATTGATCTATGTTATTTGCCACTAAGTCTTAACCAAGATAGGCTTTAAAACTTCATATAACTTAATACACCTCATATTCCCCTTACCTAACTTCAAACAACATTGTTCACTCTTGCACCCTACTCTCCCAAAAGTTCAAAGTGGACTAAAAGAAAGGAAAATATAGTACTAATGCAAAAGTGGGTCTTGTAGTTAAATAAGATAATTTCTAATATAAGAGGAAACAATTATGCCATCATTTCCTGCTAGCTATATTCCTAGCTTTAGAGTACAAGGTAAGTACTAAATAATTTTATTTATTTGTTCATTTATTTTTGGTACCAGGTATTGAACTCAGGGGCACTCAACCACTGAGCAACATCCCCAGCCCTTTTTAGTATTTTATTTAGAGACAGGGCCTCACTGAGTTGCTCAGGGCTTCACTGAGTTGCTCAGCACCTCACTTTGTTGAGGCTGGCTTTGAACATGCAATCCTTCTGCCTCAGCCACCCGAGCTGCTGAGATTACAGGCATGTGCCACTGTACCCAGCTAAATAATTTTTTTTAACAGAATTTAACTATACTGACTGTATTTTAATGTCTCACACTATGGCCCAACACTGAACATCATAGTTAATGGGGATAATGTTAGAAGTATTCCCAGTGAATAAGTAATGAGAGAAAGATAAACGTTTTTCCTGTTATGATCTAATGCTATTCCAGAAATACTAGTTGGCACACTAAGCAGGAAGAAGATATGACATTAAATGCTATATAAATTTTCAGGAGGAGGACATAGGTGTACTTTTCCTCATTACTCCATCTAACTACACTCAGCCCTTAGTATCTATAGGCTTCATAATCAATCATAGATAGAAAACATTCAGGGGGAAAAAACTGTACTGAAAACGTACAAACTTTGTATTGCCATTATTCCCTAAACAATATAGTTTAACAACAGTTTATATATTATTTGCATTGTATTAGGTATATTACTGTATACTAATATTCAGTAGGATGTTCATGGGTTATATGTAAATACTATATCATTTTATATAAGGAACTTGAACATCCAGATTTGGTATCCACGGGGGTTCCTGGAATCAATTTTCCATGGATACTGAGGGACAATGGTACAACTAGACACCTTTGTCATTATATACAAAATGAAAACAAGAAGACTCTGAAAGGTGGAGAGAAATAAAGCAGACTATCTAGGAATCTGCGGACCCAGGAATGATATAGTAGCAAGCACTCTGGATTTTCTTTTACCTTAAATATTCTAGACTTGTAGTTTAAAAAGCTGCGGTCCAGAAACACCAAAATGCACAAACAAAACAAATATTCCAAAAATCTGCTTTTGCTAGACAAAGAACCAGAAAAGAGGCAGACCAGCAAGACAGAAAATATTTAGACTCTATTCCAGCCAAATATCATAGAAAACTGGACCTCATGTGGCCAGCAAAGGTTGAGGGAGAACCTACTCCTTCACTCTCACCAGGTTGTAATGAACTGCCCCGAGCCCTCTGCCAAGGTGGTGTCAGAGAAACCTAAGAAGGAAAGTCTAAGATTGCTATCCCCATCTGGCAGTAGTAAAGGCACTGCTCACTCTCCTCACTGGAGTAGTGCCAGAGGAGACCTAAAAAAGAGTCAAGATCATCACCACTGTCCAGCAGCAATGAGGCCACTCAATTCTCCCCCTATGATGTCAGTGGAGTCCATATGGGGAGTAGAAATGAGGCACTCTTCTTTTTCCCAGCAGGTGGTATCATCAGAGACCCAGGGAGCTGGAATTTCTGCTCCCAACTAGCAGTAATGTGGTTGTGTCAACAGAGGCAAATAGACACCTGGCCTTCAACCAACATCTAAAAGTAATAAGACTAAAGCAGCATCCCTTTCACCTACTGCAGTGGTATCCAAAAGGACCATCTCAAATATAGGGTTTAAATAAGATCTAGACTCTTATTACACAATACCCAAAATGTGCAGGTCTCCATCAAAAATCTTACGAAGTATTAGAAAAACATCAACTCAAATTATGCCAATAGTAATCAATCGATGTCAATAACAAAATGACAAAATTAGAATTATCTAATAGATGCTTTAAAGCAGCAATCCCAACTGTTTCAACAGACAATTAGGAACGAGTTTGAAATGAATGAAAAAAATACAAAATTTTCGTAAATAAATAGAAGACATATAAAAGAGGCAAATGGAAATTCAGAACCAAAAATATCTAATAATCAAAGAAAAAAATTTTAACTCAATAAATGGGCTCAGTCTAGAGGGTACAGAGGAAATTTAACAGAGGAAACAATCAGTTAAATTGAAATTAGAATAATAGAAATCACCCAACCTGAACCAAAGGAAAAAATAGATTAAAAAAAATGAACAGAGCCTGAGGAATCTGAGACTATAACAAAGATTTTAACAATCATTAAAAATTAAAATCATTGGGCTGGGGATGTGGCTCAAGCAGTAGCGCACTTGCCTGGCATGCGTGCGGACCGGGTTCGATCCTCAGCACCACATACAAACAAAGATGTTGTGTCCACCAAAAACTAAAAAATAAATATTAAAATTCTCTATCTTTCTCCCTCTCTTCTCTCAGTCTCTCTTTAAAAAAAAATTAAAATCATTAAAAATCTATAAACTTATATCATTTGCCCAATTGTGAGAATTTTTACCCATTTTTTTTTTTGGGTACTTTTTTGGTCTCTTTCTTTTCTCTGTTAAAAAGAACATCTAAATGATAAAAAGAGAAAAGAGAAATCAGACCAAAAAGTATTCAAAAAAGATAATGGCTAAAAATTCTCACAATTGGGCAAATGACATAAGCTTATAGAGTCAAGAAACTAAGCAAACTCCAAGTAGAATAAACTCAAAGAAATCTACACTAAGGCACAACATAGTCAAACTTCTGAAAGCTAAAAGCAAAGAATATATCTTCAAGGCAGTAAGAGAAAAAACAACACCTTGCCTCTAAGGGAAGAGCAATTTGAATAACTACAGATTCCTCATCAGAAACCATGAAGGTCAGAAGGAAGTGGTACTACTTTTAAGCCGTAAAAGAAAAGTACTCAATTCAGAATTCTAATTCAAGTGAAAATATCTTTCAGGAATGAAGAAGAAATCAGGACATTTTCAAGTAAAGAAAAAGCAGAACTTTTGTCAGCAGCCTACTCTAAAAGAATGGAAAATGGAAGTTCTCTAGGCATAGATAAAATGATACAAGAATGAGTCTTGGAATATCAGGAATGAAGGATGATAGAGTAAATTTATGGCTAAATGCAATACATTTTACTTTACCTCTTATGTTTTCTAAATTTTAACAAAGAGCATTATAAGAAATGTTATAAAAATGTTTGAAATTATACAAATTTATAACTATCTAATGTGGTTCTAAATGTATGTAGGAAATACTTAGAACAATTACAGATGGAGAATAATAAAGGGGCATAAAGAGAGGTAATGTTTCTGTTCTTCACTTGAATGGTAAGAGGTCAACACCTGTAGACTATAAATTCTGTCTACATAATGTAATACATAGGGCAACTACTATGTAAGTTATACAGAAAGATACAGCTCAAAAAAAAAAAACACCATAGACAAGTCAGAATGGGAGTCTAAAAGAGTCCATAGAAATTCCAGGGGAAAAATTCAGGAAAAAGAAAATAGAGAAATAAGATAAAATTAAAATAGCAAGGCCAGGGTTATGGCTCAGTGATAAAGCACTTGCCTAGTATGTGTGAGACACTGGGTTTGATCCCTAGCATCACATAAAAAATAAACAAATAAAATAAAGGTTTTGTGTCCATCTACAACTAAAAATATATATTTTTAAAAATTAAAATAGTAGACTCAAGTCCTAATGTATTAATAATTATAATTAACATTCTTATTGCCTAAACACGCCAATTAAAAGAGATTGGGAGAGTACATTGAAAAATTTGACCCAATTATATGCTGTTATGAGGAACTCACTTTAAATATGATCATATCTGTCAGTTGAATGTAAAAGGGTAGGAAAATACACCATGCAAACATTACTCAAAGAAAAACAGGAATGGCTATATTAATATTGATAAAGTAGATTTAGGCAGGTGCAGTGGCTCAAGCCTGTAATCCCAGCAGCTCGGGAGGCTGAGACAGGAGGAGCACAAGTTCAAAGCCAGCCTCAGCAACAGCAAGGCCCTGTCTCTAAATAAAATACAAAATAGGGCTGGGGATGTGGCTCAGTGGTTCAGTGCCCCTGGGTTTAACCCCTGGTACGCTCCCCCAAAATTTATTGAAAAGTAGATTTATTAGTTTATTTTCTGGACTAATAAGAAAACAGATTTATTTAACTCACAGTGTTTGAAGCTGAAAGTCCAAGATTGGGCAGCCCCATCCACTTGGCAGCTGGTGAGGGCCTTCTTGGCCAAATCCCAACATGGCAGAGGAATAAAAACAGAAATGGCCAATGCAGACAAGCATGTGGGTGTCCTCACTTTATAATGACACACTTTGGCAAGAACTCACTCACTACACAGGTCTAGCATTAAATCCCTTCCAGGGCAGGGTCCCTCCTGACCTAATTACCTCGAAGTAGGCCCTACCTGTTAAAGGCTCTGCTACCTCGGCACTACCACGCTGAGGACCAAGCCTCCAGCAAACGGACCTCTGGGGAGCAAGTCACATGAGAACCAGAAGAGGAGTTTTCAAAGCAAAGAAAAGTTACTGGAGACAGAGAGGCACATTGCATATGGATAAAAGGTCAATCCACCAAGACATAGCAATCCTGATTGGGATGCACCAAATAAAACAGCTGCAAAATACGTGAGGCAAATCTTACAGCACTGATCAGAGAAGTACAAAATCTCACAGTTATGACTAGAGACTCCCTCTCAACAATTGGTAGAAGATTAGACAAAATCAGCAGTGACACAGGATGGGAGTGAACTGAATGATCCAATCAACCAATAGAATCTAAGAATGTATAGAACCCTCCACCTAACAGTAGCAGAACACACATTCTCTTCAAGTGTCCATGGAACACATTCTGAGATAGACCATATCTTGGACTATGAAACCAACTTTAATACAATGAAAGAATTAATATTCTAGAGAGTAAGTTTTCTGACCATAATAGGATCAAACTAGAACTCAATAATAAAAACATAATAATAGTACTCAAACACTTGGAAACTAAACAACAAACTTCTAAATGGGTCAAAGAAGTCTAAAGAAAAATCACAGTCAATTTTGGGGGAAAAAAAAAAGAAGAAGAAGAACTGTTAGACCTGATAACATAATTTTTCAGAGTGGTCAGTTCCTAAATAAATATTTAGGAATATATCTAACAACAAATGTCCTGGAGTTACATGCAAAAAAATATATATATACGTTGAAAAAACTTCACTGAAGACAATAAAAAAAACTTAATAGAACTCATGAAGATACAGAGAAATTTACTCTAAAATTTATATGGATGACAAAGGAATTAAAATAGCTAAAATAATCCTGAAAAAGGAAACAAAGATGGGAAGAATCAGTCTGCTCAATTTCAAGACATTTACAGCTATAGTAATCAAGGCAGTAGAGTATTTTCTTTGTTCTTGGATAGGAAAATTTGATATTTGAAGAAATCCATTAATCTTCAGATAAGTCTGTAAATGTAAGACAATTCTAATGCAGTCTTTTTTTTTTTTTAAATATTTATTTATTTATTTTGTAGTTCTCAGCAGACACAACATCTTTGTTGGTATGTGGTGCTGAGGATAGAACCCGGGCCGCACACATGCCAGGCGAGCGCGCTACCGCTTGAGCCACATCCCCAGCCCCCTAATGCAGTCTTTATGAAATTCACCTGGGAAAAGGAACCCCCCAATGCAACCATGAACATCATGCAAAAGAGGTCTAATGGTGTGAGATCTATCATACCAGAAACAGGCATATATTATAAAGCCTCAATAATTAAAATATTTCACTGATGAAGAATTAGATAGAGACCAATGGAGCAGACTAGGAAGTTCAGAATCAGATCCATGCATATGATTACAATCTGGATCTTGAAAGCTCCTGCAAAGGCCATGTATTGAAGGCTTGATCTACATCCAGCCTTAGTGCTATTGGAGCGTGGTGAACTGTTTAGGGGGTGCCACTTCATGGAAGGAAGCTAGGTCATTGGGGGAGTGATCCTGAAGGACATACTGAGACCTGGTCCCCATTTCTCTCTCTCTCTCTCTCTCTCTCTCTCTCTCTCTCTCTCTCTCTCTCCTGCTTCCCAGATACCACGAGGGGAAGAGTTTCCTCTGTCACATGTTTCTACCATCAACTGCCTCATCACAGGCTGAAAGGCAGTGGGGCAGGGACCATGGACTGAAACCTTGGAAACTGTCAGACAAAATAAACCTTTTTTCCTCATGTGTTGATTTATCTTAGGTTTTTGTTACAGTAATGAAAAGCTGACTAACACACAATGTGTACAAATGTAGCATTTGTATACATGATACAATTGTTTTATATATTTTGACTGGTTTTCTAGGATTTTTACTTTATTTTATTTTGGGTTGGGGGGCAAGAGGCCTAACAGAGACCTTGTACCTCCCTTATGCCAGAAACAGATATTCCTTTCAGATAATAGAGGGCAATAAAAAGGAGGGCAATAAAAGGAGGCCACCTGCACAGCTCTGTAGTAATTCAGACAAAAGCTGACAGTGATTTGGAACAGTATAGTGGCAGGGCTCTGTGGAAAGTGCTCTGGGTGGCTTCTGAAGTCAGAAAAGACAGAATTTGCTGATGGTTTAGAGAGAGAAAAAGAATGGATTCTGGCAAGATAGAATAACTGGAAGAATAGGGTCATCTAGTCCTAAAAGGAACAAGTCCTGAGAGAAGGTGCAGATTTCAAGCCAGTGTCCATTATTCATCTGAATGACAAAGGGGGTGCATAGGTAGAGAACATGGAGTATGCATATGGACATATACATCTGTATTTTCCATAATAAATTATACTATTTTATTATCTGGAAAAAAGTTACTAAAAAAATCCATTGGCTACATTTCACTGAATTCAGAACTTTAGAATCATATTCATTTCTAGAGTTAGAAGATGTGCCCCTGAACAGTTCAGAGATTGAAAAGTGCATGTGAACTTCCCAGAGGAGACAGAGCTCAGAGTCCTGGAGAAATCGTCAGCAGAAGGAAGGGAGGGCCTGGTACTCACACCTCCCAGCCCCGTTGACAGCCCCAAACTACCAAACTACCACCATGGAAGTAAACACAGAGCCCAAAGGAGGGGGGGTAGATTTTTCTCACTCTGCATAGGAAGACAAAACAGTGAGCTAAACACAGTGGAACCAACATTCAAGAAGGTAGGTGGGCTGAATCCACAAACATTTATTAAGTACTTATTACCTGCCAGGTTGGCAGATACAAATGAGACACACACACACACACAAAAAAAAAAAAAAAAAAAAAAACAAGGAACTTGCAGTGCAGGAGGAAGATAAAAAGGAAATCATGAACAAGAAGGGTGTGCTAGTCAGTTTTTGTGTCCCTGTGATCAAAATACCCAACAGGAACAATTCAAGAGGAAAAGTTTATCCAGGGCTCATGGGTTTCGGAGATGTCAGTCCTTGGTGGGCCAAGTCCATGGCTGTGGGCCCAAGATGAGGTGGAACATCATGGCCAAAGAGCAGGAGAAAGCTGTTCGGCTCACGGTGGGGTCGGCAAGCAAAGAATCACGGAGAGAGGGACAGGGGCTGCAGGGAAAGATGCACCCATCCTCCAGCCATGCCCCATCTGCCTGCAGTTACCACCCCTCAGTCCTTTCAAACTGGGAGGAACTAATTAGATTACAGCTCTCCCTATCCTATCATTTCACTTCTGAACATTCCTGCATTAACACTGGAGTTTGCAGGGTGGGGGTGGGGGGAACACCTCACATCCAAACTATAACAAAGGGAAAAGGAAGGAATGAACGTTGATTAGTAACTGCTCGGCTGTCATTTATTTCTAAGCCATGAGGCATCTGAGTTTGCAGAAAAGCGGTTTGCACGCCAACACCAATGTCTAGACACAAGTCAGACCCAAGACACTTGACAAAAAGCACAGCCACAAACTGGTCCAAAACATCCCAGCCAATCAGCAAGCCTGTCCAGGGAGGTAGTGGTGGTGGTGAGGGGAATATCCTGAGAAATGAGCTCCCGCTTGGTCCTAGGAAGTGTCTTCCTGGATTTTGTTCTACAGAAGCTCAAGCTCCTTTTCTTAAAAAATTAAATTTCATTTTTTGATTGTATTTGTACATTTTTGTCCTATACTTTGAAGATAGGGAGGAGGGGCATGAAGGGGAAGGACTGGATCCTGTGGGAAGGGGACCAAGCGCAAAGAGAAGAACATGGGTTGCCCTTCTGCGGGGGGACTGTGTCGGCAGGTGCTACAATGTGAGGACAGCGAGGTCTCAGGGGGAGACACCAGCTTTGTGGGCTCCGAGAGGCCAGGCCTGGTGCCCCCGGCTCTCAGTGTTGGCTGGGATCTCAGGGCCAAGCTCAGGAGAGAAATAGCAAAGCTATCTGCCTTCAGGGAGCAGCTGGCTTGGCCACAGGCTGCTGGGGGGGTCATGATGAGTGAAGATGGGTCTCTTCCCTCATTGTTCAGATTCTTGTGAGACACTCCATTCCGCTCCCCAGCCTGGCTTGGATCAAATTTCCTCCAGCCCAGTCATGTGGGAATTCAGAATCCAATTTATTTTGATTTAAAGGAAATAAAGGGAAGCTTCATTTCTTTCACACGGGGGCCTGTGGACTAAGATGAATAGCCTTCACTGAGGTTTCAGAGCCCCCTAGTCATTAATTTATGGAGCAAAACTGGACAGAGGGAGTAGAAGAGAAGATGTTCAATTGGGGCCGTGGTTTTATAGCTCTCTGAGGACAGTTTCCTTCATTATACAAATAATCTTTTCACTCCTGCTATGGGCAGCCTCTGGACTGGCTGCTGGCAACACAAACTTAACGAGGACACAGGCCCTGCCATCAGGGACATCAGTGTGGAGGAAGAGGCAGATGTTCCCAGAGATAATTTCTGAATTCTGGGTGGCTTAAAGGAAAACAATCCAGAAGTTGAGTTTTGTCACTTTCATCTGAGGACACCCTTCCCGCTTGGTCAGTGGATGGTAACAAGGCACTGCCACCTCGAAGCAGGTGTGAAATTTTCAAGTTTTAAGGACAAACAGGCACAGGGGTATGCCTGGATAACCCAGTCCAATTTAGTGATAGCTACGGCATCTTATATCAGAAGTTCTGCTCTTCTAAAAATCTCTATAACCAACAAATATTCTGAAATTATAGGGGAACCCCAAGATCCCCCACAAGAAACAGGGAACCAGAATGGCGATGCAGAATGTCATATACAGATTGCAAAAGACAAATGAAAATGTTCTACATGGAAAAGTTATGCGCTCTAAAAACTAAGACTTCTTGACCCAATATAGGAGATCACTCCGTCATGATATATGCTCTTTGCATAAGCCAAAGGCCCATCAAAAAATGGAATCACACTCGAATTGGATCAATTGAGAAAAGTTTAATAAAGGAAGTATTCACCAGGATGTGACTAGGGCAGAAGGAAATCACAAAGGATGGACAAGTTTCCAGGACCAGAAAGATCCAGGGTCTTTGTGCATGATTGTCATGAAAATGTGAGGCTTCTGCCATCTCAAGTCAGAGACCCGAGGGAAGAGAATCACCTGGCAAAAAAGTATGGTCCTTAGTAAGGGACTCAACCATCCCTAGACAAGTTCACAGGGAAGTTTCTGGAGGAATAAATATCCTGCCTCACTCTTTCCACCCTCTGATCTTCTGCAGGGGCTCCCAATTGGCTGGATACAACCGGAAGGCAGATGGCAAGGAAGCTGATTAATGTATCCATGCAAGTCAATGTCACGGCACAAAGATAGGATGCAAAGGGATGAAGAGGAAATGGGAGGGATGACAAGTTCAAGGCATCTGGCACATTCTTACACTCTCCTTCCTCGGACCCAAGAAAGCAGTAGTACAATAATAGAGAATGTTCACTCCCACACGGGGACAAGAACAGAAGAAAGATCACTGATGGGTCGGAGAGTTCCACAGAGGTTTGGTTGAAAGGAATGGACAGGTGTGAGTTAGCTGGAGAGAGAGAGGAGCAAAAGTGTCAGCTTAGCACAGGTGAAGGGTCTGCAGCTGAGGGTAGGGAACTAGTTATGGAAGGTTCCAGACTCACAACTGTCAAACTGACAACCACGGGTTGAGAAGTGAGGCTAAAAACTGGGAAATGAGTAAAAGGATCTGTATTCAGAATAGTCAGCTCTGCCATAGGCCTCTTCAATTCCAAATGTAAAGAGAAAGTTGGCAGGTAAGCATTCATTCTACCTTGGCATAGGGCGTAATATCAGTCGTCAAGGTTACAAGGGCCTGTCAGAGGCTAATCAAGGTGAATGTAAAAGACCCAACCTAAATATTCTATAGTGAAATATGAGAATAGTAAGAAAAGGCTCCTGAAAGAGAAAAACAGCTTAGAATCATATTATTAGATACATCATAAGTAATAGTAGAAGCCAAGAGACAATGTGAGTTACCTAGAGAGAGTCAGAGGAGCAAAATTTCTGAGAGATATCTGTTTTATACCCAAAATTCTATACCCAGCCAAATTACCAATCAAGTTTGAGGCCATACTATCTTAATCCATTTTCTATTGCCATAACAGAACACCTGAAACAGGGTAATTTATTCTTTTATTATTTTTGCTTTATAATTTATGTACATAAATAATATATACACCAATATATATTTATAATACATTATTTTTGCATGTATATGTGTGTTTGTGGAGGTCAAAGTCAAGGTCAGTATGTGTATGTGTATATATACATACACACATACACATACTGACCTTGAAATCCTCCTGCCTCAGTCTCTGGAATCACTGATGTTACAGGCAAGTGCCGCCCTGCCCAGCTAGAACAAAGAAATTTTTTTTTTGGCAGGGGGTGCTGAGGATTGAACCCAGGGCTTTGAGAATGCTAGGCAAGAGCTATACCACTGAGCTACATCCCCAGGCCCCCTAGACCTAGTAACTTACAAAGAAAAGAGATTTATTTAGCTCACAGTTCTAAACGCCAGAAGGCAAAGACTGGGCCACTAGTGGAGGGGCCTGAGGCTGTTTCGACTCACGGTGGAATTCAGGAGGCAAGAGGGTGCCTGCAGAAGAAGTCACGTGGCAAGAGAGGGAACAAGAAAAAGCCTGGAAACTGAAGTTACCTCCTAACAACCCTCTGTCAGTGGAGCTAATCTAGTCCTGTGAGAGCCAGAATTCACTCCCAAGAGGCAGCATTCACTTATTTATGATAACTCCTCCCTCACGATCCAAATACCTTCTACTCTAGGTTCCACCTCCCAACACTGCCACGTTGAAGAATTAAGCCTCAACCAGAGTTTGGGTGGGGACAAACCATATTGAAATCATAGCACCGAAGAGAGACAGTTTTCAAATTTGTAGACGCTCAGAAAGTTTCCTCCCAGGTACCCGCTCTGAAGGAATTACTTCAAGACTTAGCTCTGCATTATGAGGGTCTAGCTGATACTGAAGATGTGGAACTTGGAGGGGAGGGAGACACCAGAACGTCAGTTGGACAGCCGCCCCGAGTGGAGCAGCAAGACAGTAGGTTTCAGAAGGAAGGTCTCCAGGGCTTCCAGTGGGGGAATCCCATAGGGAATACGCCTGAGCTTTGTAAGCCCTGAGACCATGAAAGTTCATAGGATGCAGCTCAAAAAGGAAAGGCAACCAGAAATTCTAGGGAAAACTAACAGCAGCTCAATAAAGTCTTAATACAATATTGTGAAATCAGGGCATAGCTGAGCAGAAGTCAGGACTTGAAAAGAGAGTGAAATCAATTCTAAGTAACAGATAAAAAGAACCCTGGAAGGTACTAGTGATACAAGGAAGAAAACATGCTTCTTCTTTCATCAAGTATGAGGATGGATGTAAATAAGTGATTAAATAAGTAAAAAAGAATGCCAAAAGAAATCCTGTTTTGAAATTGTAATTTTTAAAACTAATTTGTTTATTTTAATTGGGTATATATGATAGCAGAACTCATTTTGATCCATTGTATACAGTTGCAGCACAACTTTACATTTCTATGGTTGTATATGATGTAGCATTGTACCATATATGCAATGTAATGGTATATATAAATACACACACACACACACACACACACACACACGTATGTGTTCAATTGTACACAAAAGTTGTATTCACCAGACACGTGTATAGTGGTTTTTTTTAATATATTTAATGTATGAATCTAAATTGTTGAAATTAATATTGGGTCTTTAATTTTTAAAGAAATATTTAATAATGTTTATTTACCACCAACTAAAATTAAGGTAATGAACTCAAATTGTGCATTTAAATATATTTATACAATTTTTATTAGTTATTAATTAATGTAGTAAATAACTTATTTCCTTTGCCTCTCAGAGATCAAACTATTCTTTATTATTGGATGAAGTCATGTGTGTAAATATTACCAATACTCATTATTTTTAATTATGACAATGTAGATAACAGTTTTAACTTTAGTGAAGCAAATGTTTTTATTTGTGTGATACCTTGATATATATATATATAATATATATATACACACACTCATATAGACATATCAATATTTATGATCAATACCATTGAATTGGTAGGTTAAAAGTAGTTAAACATTATTCCTTTCATAGGATTCGCCTTAATATATGGTACAAAGTATACACACTTGTATTGCTATGTTCACCAAATTCCACCATACATTGTAGACAGAAAAACTGCAGTTTTGTGAAATTTTCTATATCTCAGTATAAAGTCATTTCTTTTATTATTGTTAAAAAAAAGAATGAAGAAGGGTAACCAAGAAAACGATGGAAATTATGCAGAAAGATACGATCTACCTTTAACATAGAAAATATGACATGATAGTGAGCAATTATTCAAGTGGAAGAACAAATTCCTTTGAACATTCTTCTGTAAGTAGCACAGGAGAGGAATGCTTTGCTCTTAAGATCAAGAATGAGACAACGAATATCTAACATTGTACTAGAGGTTCCAGCCAGGGCAACAGGGTGAGAAGAAGAAATACAAGTCACTCAGTCTAGAAATGCAGAAATAAAACTACCTTTTTTCTAAACAACATAATTTCATATGTAGAAAATCCTTACAAATCCACTTATTAAAATGACTACAACTAATAAACTAATTTAGCAAGTTGGCAGGATAAAAGACCAATATGCAAAAATCAATTGCATTTTTATACACAAGCAACCAATAATTTGAAATGAAATTAAGAAAGTGGTTTCACTCACAATATGAAATCAAAAAGAATAAAACACTTCAGAATAAATTTAAAATAGAACTACATTTAGTTAAGACTCAATGCAATCCCCAATAAAATCCCAGTTGGATTTTTTTTTTTGAGGGGTGGGGGACAGAAATTGACAAGCTGATGGAAAATTTATATAGAAAATACAAAGGATCCAGATTAGCTAAAACAATATGGAAAATAAAGAACGAATTGGAGGACGTATACATTTCAATTTCAAAACTTACTACTAAACTCCTATCATCTGGACTACGCCATACTGGCCTAAGGATAGACATTTAGATCAATGGAAGAGAAGTGAGAATACAGTGATAAGCCTTTATATTCATGGTCCACTTATGTTCAATAAAGATACCAAGGCAATTTAAGAGGGGAATGAATAGTGTTCTCAACCAATGATGCTTGGGTAACCAGATGCTTGGATAGCCACATGCAAAAAATAAATGTGGAGCCTTACCTCACACCATACACAAAACTTAATCCAAAGTGGCTCATAAATCTAGATTACAGACAAATGCTGTAAAACTGCTAAAATAAAAATAAGAGAAAATCTTAGAGACCTTGGGCTTTTTAGATGATGATATCAAAAGCACAAAAGATCAAAGAAAAACCCAATCGATTGAATTTCATTACTCCCTCTAGTGGATTTAAAACATAACCACATTTCACTTTTTTTTTTTCAACTCTAGTAAAAGATATTTCCGTGACAATCACTGTAATCAGTGGTCATTGGAGCTGTCACTATGGTAGATTAATTTTGATTTTCTGTGTACTGTGACAAGAAAGGGATATGAAAGTATTTTCTGGGGTCACAGAAATGATCTATATCTTGAGGGTTGAGGTAGTTACACACCTGTATCTCTTTATCAAAACCAATCTGTTTGAAGATAAAGTCTGTGTTTCACTGTATGTAAATCTCATCTCAGTAAATTTTTTTTTTTTTTTTTTACAGACTGATCCCTCTGAGGAATGACAAGAGAGAGGAGAGGAAGATGGACACCGTTCTGTGTTTTTTCACTATAAGCTTTCAATCCTTAAAAAATTTTAATGCCTGGGTTTGAATTAGTTATTTTAAGTTTTGAAAAATCAAACGTGTTCCAATTTGAAGCTTCTTATTATCCTTACTTCAGAAGAAATTCCTGTCTGGGAGGGTATCAATTAACATCAATGGCCAGGTTCTCCTCTTCCTTTCTTCGGGTCCCTCCAGAGTCAGAACTCTGGTCCAGAGGGTCCTGGAACAGGTTCTGAGTCAGAAGACTTGCTCTTGAAAGCTGCAAAAGAAACAAAGTTGTAATCATTTATTCTCTGTCATGGGGCCACTGTACTGAACACAGAATCTCTTTAAAAGCTTTAAAAGTCAGAATCTCAAAAGCTTCCATTTTTGAATGCTAAGGCTTATTTGCATATCAAAATTGCCTCGGGATAGTAGGCAGAATTAGAAAATTAAGGAACAACATTAGAAGGGAGAAAAAGAAGTAGGACAAGCACATCAACGTATAGAGTACTTCCCTCTGTCACCAGGAACATTCATAAATAAAGTGCAAGACTCAAAATATCATGGCTGTTGCAATTTGGGTTAGACGATCATGGCAAATGTATTTACTAACTCGACAAACAAACCTTTTGCATTAAAAAAAAATATTCATCTCTACAGCATCACTCCCTCTAGTGGATCAAAAAAAATCATATTATAAAGAGTTCATCTTTTGGGGAACAATAGTAAAAGAAATTTCCCAAAGAATCATCACCCTGACCAGTGGTGACAGTAATGGTCACTACAGTTGAATTCATTTTGCTTTCCTGTATAGTAAGGGTTTTTTCTACACCTTCCCTTCTTAAAAAAAAAAAAAAAAAGTATTCATCTGAACAATTAATCACTCATAAATCAGAAAATAAAAGACGTCGCAAACATTACTTACAAGGATAAAAATTTGAAAACTATTGAAGGTAATATGACCCTCAATAGAAATCATAAATATTCAAAGAATTGCACAATCGCTCTCCACAAAAATGCAAATGAAAGAGCCATTTCTGCATGTATTTGCCCACATGTCACTCCAAAGAGTTCTTTGAATTGGGTTGATGATGGCTTTTAATAAGTAATAATTCGAGTTTTCTACCTACTTATTTTATAAAAGTAAAATTTTGAATATTATCAAATTATTCATTAGACCCTCACATCTCAAATGCTGTTTAGAAGTCTTGGTGAACATTCTGTTTTGCCCTGACTACATCTTGTATTTGAGGGCATATATTTAATATATGTTAAAAAAAAAATGACAAGTCTGAGTTGGCTTGACTTTTTGAGTGTCTCACAACTCAGTCACAGATGCCACAGCTAGGGAACAGGCACCTAAAAGAAGACAAAGAGAATACCATTCCGTTGGGCTGATCTTTGCAGCTTAATCCAAGTGACATGTTAATAACTGAACAGCAAGCCATGTTATCCAATGATTTGGGGCTGGCTTTACTATTGCAAATAACTGAATGGAGTTTCACATGCGTTTTTTAAATGGAGAATTTGGAATAACAACACATCTGAGAAGTGCAAGCTCTCACAGAAGTGAATTCAGGTAAAATATTGATGACAAGGTTTACTCTGCCCGGGAAGCCACATTTAACAGCAGGCAAAAGACACATTTCCCACCAAAAATCTAATGCCACTGCCATCAACAACCCCACAGAGGCTCAGCTACCTAAAATGGAAATGAAAATATAATGTATGGAAATATTCTCTTAGAAAAACTCCTTAAGGCTTCACATGTATTAATGTATTAGTTTGCAAACATTAAGATCAAAGCCGAAGCAACAAATACATCCTAAAAAGTTTTTCGTCAGATTTTATTAACGATATACAAGTAGCAAGGCATAAAAAATTAATAGGCTCAAGCCTTGAAATGTCAAACCCAATGATCTGTACCCGTGCTCACCTCCTTTGCTTTTTGTTTCAGTATTGCTGGCTCTGGGTCTTCTTGCCTTGAGCAACTCTCCATGGTTAAAAAAGGAGAAAGAAAGGTTAACAGATGGTTTAAGAGCCCCTCATCTGTTGCAGTAAGTTAAAAAATAGCAAAGGAAGGAGAATTGGATCCAAGGTGTCAAAAACGCAAGGCCTAAATTCATAGACGTGTAACTTCAAGCCTTTAGGCTTACCAATAAACTGTTAAATATTCTGTTTTAAATAAAATCTACTGTAAGTTTTTAAAAATCAACCCAATTGATTTATAATATGGCTAACTCTTAAATTTGAAAATAAGTTTCTATTCTTTTTTAAAGTAGTTAGAATGCTGTTCGTTGAGTCCTTCCACCCTCGTTAGGCCTTTCTACAGAATTCCACGGTCCCAAATCTTTCATTTCCAGGAAGGTCGACCCATCTGATGGAGGAGCAGCCACTGTCATGCAAAGAAACAATGGTGCTTAATGTACATTTCCCACTTCCCCCAACCAAAACTATCCTGTGGGGCCAAACTTTCAGTCCCCAAATCTCTTGAACAATGAAATCAATCCTTAATTGCTAACAGTTCTTTGCACACGCCTAATCACAGAAATGTGTCAGAAAAATGAGACAAGACTCTCTCTTTCCATGCCGTTTAGCATGTGCTGACAGATGAAGGGCCCAAACAACTATGTGCACAAGAAAATTAAAATGAAAAATATTTGACTTGAAGCTCTCAAAGAAAAATATTGGCCTGTTTTAATCTATATTTATTTGCAACCTATTTTAAACAGGATGAAGAGTGACCACACTAAAGCCAAACTGCATCCACTTCATCAGAGGACAGTGGCCGGGACCACCATCAGAGGGACCTGAATTTGGGCACTGATACCACATGGGATTTGTGATGAGAGTCCTCTTCACTGCTTGTAGAATGAGCTTCCTGCTGCTGGACTGTAGGAATCAGGGTTATCTTCCATGTCTGTCACCAGTGCCCATTCCCAGTCCTGGCTGAGGTGGCTGGTCCCTCCCCATCAGGCACACAACTGACCATGGCACCTTCTGACACAGAAATTGCTGGTGTACCCCAGCTTTTCCTTCCTTGGATAACCTGCAGCAGATTCTCCCAGCTCTAACAACATCTACCAGACCAACTTCTAGCCCCATCATTCCCTCCTGTCCTCCATCACCAAACGCTCCCTGCCTTCTCCTAGTGAGGAGAAGAATCAAAGGGAAAGAGAGCAGTAATCAAGAGGGCACAAATGAGGGCAGAAAATAAGAATCCCGATAATGCCCAGCTTTATAATTAAGGAATGAGGTGAATGGGGGTGTCATTTCCTGAGATGGGGAAAATCAGGGGGTTGTAGAGAGTAACTCAAAAGCTTCTTTGGGGACCCCTGAAGCTTTCTATATCATTAGAGAATCAGGAGAAGAGGTTAAGTAGGTGACTGCATAACTCAGAGCACAGTAGGTAGGAATCACCCTAAATGACACTTCCGGAAAAGGTAAATCCATAGGGGAAGCAGACTAGTGTTTCCAGGGGCTTTGAAGAGGGGGGAGTAGGTGATGGATGCTTAATGGGTACCCACAAGGTGTCCCTTCCAGGACATTGAAGATACCTTGGAAGTAGGTAGAGGTGATGGAAGCCCATCACTGTGAATATACTACATGCCTCTGAATTATGCATTGTAAAGTGATTAATGGTTAATTTTATGTCACATGGATTGGAACTCAATAAAAACAAAAGTAAAAAGTTACAGACAGACAGGAAGAATGGGTTCTGAGATCGATTGCACAGCAGGGTGACTATAATCAATAATGATGTATCGTATGCTTCCAAATAACTAAGAGTATAAATTTCAATGACTCGCCATGACAAGTTGGTGGATATGTTAGCTTGATTTAATCATTCCACACTACACACGTATATCAAACCATCACATCATACCCCATAAATGCATTTAGTTATAATTTGTCAACCAAAAATAATATTGATAAGAAAATAAAAGCCCCTGGGAATCATCAGCAGAGAGGTGATAATTAAAGTCCATGGGGCTGAATGGGATCACCCACACCTGAGAGTGGACAGGATGAGACGTTGCCCAGGGTGCTTAGAACACATGGAGCTCAAGAAGAGGAGAGAGATGGGCAGAGAAGGTCGAGAAGGACCAGCCAGTAAGAAGAGAGAAACTCCAGGAGAGTGTACAGTCCCAGAGTTCAAGAGAGGAACCACTGGAAAGACTATTGTGAGATTTGATCAAATCTGCTGCAAGTCCAAGTCACCTGAGGACCAAGAGTTAACCATTGAATATGACAAGACGGAGGTAATCGTCTAAGATCTGTTTAGGAGGAAGGGTGGCAATGATAAAGTCTGATCATAGTAGTTTACAGAGAAAATCTGGAAAAGGAGTATGCTCTGAAAGTTGTACCTGGGTTTGTTTTCATCGGGCTTGGCAAGGCATGCAAACAAAGAAATGATTGTCAGATCCCAAGAAACAGGAGACACAGCATGGCCCTAGGGCCACATAGGGAAGCACAAGTGTCTATCAGGAGATAGAAGAGGAAGAGAGAGCATGACCCAGAGTCTTTATTGGGGTTTTCATTAGAAGAAATGGTTAAGGGAAGACACATATGCAGAACAAATCTAGGATCAGATAGCTCAACGTCCAGCTATAGGGTTGGTCTCTAGTTGTTCAGTACCTGGCCCTGGGGTGATTTGGAGCAGGGGTAATATTGGCTTAGTGTGTGGGAGTTTGACAAAGGAGATAGGTGGAGATTGGGGCTCTGGATTGAATTTTCTATTCTGCAAATTCCTATTCTAGGAATTAGTATCCCTGGGGTAGATGTGGGGAGCAGTCTGCAGAATCAGGGCCCCAACTGCCAGAGCATCAAGAATACAGGAAATACGAAAATATCAATGCAAAGTGCAAATGGGAAGTCTAATCAACTCTTGAGAAATTTTGCTCTAAAGGGGAGCAGAGAAATGTGCTTGTAAAGGGGGGAGACGTGGACAAGAAACATTTTTGAGAAGAGAGAGGGTATAATATACTTCTCTACTGCTGGGAATGTAGGAATTGAGAGGAAGACTGGTAAATGGGAGGATGAATGGACAGTTATAGGAGCCAAGCCACTGACTGGGAGAAGGGGTGGGATACAGGACAGGAGTGAAGGTTACTTACAGCAGCAGCAGAGCCAGGTGGAAACAGAAGGGGGAGGCCTGTGGATGGCTGGGTGATGAAGCAGTTCTCATTTTATTGTTTCTGTTTCCTCCATGAAATAAGAAGCAAGGACATCAGCTGACCACCAGGAAGGGAAAGGGTGTCAAAGATTGGAAGAGAAAAAAAAGAAAGCAGGAAACAGTGGTTTTGAAGAGTGGCAGAGTGAACCAATTACAACAGTGGATTCGTAAGGCCAAGCTGTGCTGAGGTTTACGGTCACAAAATTCAAGTTGAACCAAGTCCATGTAGAATTGGTTGAGCAGGGAGAGCCTTGGAAATTGGGAATATTTTAAGAAGAGGGTATAGTTCTGGACCACACACATGTAGTTACATTTTTAGTTACTTACCTAAAAAGGATCAGAAAGATTTAATTCAAAGGGGAAAAAATATTGTCTGCAGGAAGTGGAATTATGGGTACTCTTTACTAATCTCTTTATATTTGGGGAGATTTTCTAAAGATTTTGCAAAGAGTATGTATTTCAAAACACAAACAGATAAAAAAAAATAAAGCTATCTCAAAAATGAAAAAAAAAAAAAAGGAATTCAAATCCAGCAAAATTAGGTTAGGAAAGAAAGCAACTAACCCACTTTCCTATAGAAAAACTACTGCCCTAAATGCAGATGTTTTTGTGACTCTTTACTTGGATATTAATGAAAATCCTCTATAACAGGAAAATACTAATAAATCACGTGAGGGAAGTGAAGAAAAGCATAATCCTAGAAAAGCATAATTAAATCAAAAGGGTGTCCTCACAGGATACGTATGTCCTCTTCTGAGACTTCCAGATGAAACGGTTACAGATGATCTTCCAGCTGTCCCCGGAAGGTGGTACCAAGAGATTTCCTGCCAGATAACCCTATGGACTAACACAGCAAAAGATGAAGGACACATTGGAATGGCCGGTGACACTGATTCACAAACCCATGGCAGTCTGCGCCCTGCTTGTCTGCGGCCCTACTCTGTTCTATGATGGCTAGGATAGATGGGCCCCACAGCCCTTTCCTTGTCACATGGCAGACTGAGCACGTAGCTCTGATTTGGAAGGGGATGGGGCTCCTCCAGCTCTCTGGGCCCTGCAGGCCAACAGGGTATGGAGTCCTGATCACCCTTGGGCGGCCACTCCAGCTGGTGGCTGGTGCTTTCCAAAGGTCCTCTCTGTCAATCTCAGTTGCTTCATCTAAAAACAGAATCTTCTGGAAGCATCAGTGTTATTAGGACTCAATGTCTATAAGCTTGGTCAAGTATGTCAAGAAGGATTGACCTGTGGGGCTTTGGGGTGAAAAAAAAAATGTGAAGTTTGCACACATGCACTAAACTGTAGTTTGTTTGTACTGAATCTTATTCCTAAGTTCTTGTTGGAAGTCACGGGGAAGGTACTTGACAGAAAGACCGTTCTTTGCCTCCTCCCACTTTAAATTTGAAGGATGATAAATTACCATGAAATTAATTTAGTTTTGCTATTACACTTCTGCTGTGAGTCCTGAGCCCAGGACATTTTTATGTTAAAGTCTTTGTAGATGTAACATTTTTCTATGCCTGAAATACCTCTGTGTATAATACTGATATTGGAAAAAAATCTATGAATATTTTGTAAAATGATATGTCTGGTAGAGCGTTTGGCTTTTTCAGATGTGGGGGGAACGAACCCCATTCTACAAAATGTTAGGGATTTTATTGGAAGGACCGCAGAACGTGACAGATACACTAATCCCAGCGGATGCAGTTAGAGCTCTCCATGAAGTTTGTTTGAAAAGATTATATCTCATGTAACCCAGAAATGGAAGGAAGGGTCTTAAGACTCCCCCCCCCAAATAAAGAGAGAAAATGCTTTTCTTCGTACTTGGGTTTGGGGGAAGAAAAAACAAATTAAATCCATCCAACTGGCATGAAACCCATAAATCAGGGGTTCTCTTTGGGATTTTACCATAGGTTCAGCACATCCCAGAATGAATTGCTTGTTTCAGACACTTGCCAGCTTCACAGGGTTGGTAAAAGTGAAGCGGGATTCTGCTTTGCCTGACCTCATTTAAGAATGGGAATACACATTCCTTTCGAGTTTGAAACCCCGAGTTTTCATGCTTTAATCTTTCAAACTCCCTTCTTCCCAAGGCACCCTCGGCTTTCATCAGTGCTTTTCTCATAGTCATGCCTCTTATAGTCTTATAATATTTTTAAAAGGTAATACTAGAAGAGTTTAAGGCATTGGTATCCATTTTCCCATTAAATAAAGTATCCTGACGCTGAACTGCGGAGTTGCCATCGTGCTAACGGGTTTTAATTTTAAACCCATTTCCCCCATTCTGAGGATATTAGAACTTCACCCATGGCACTACTCCCTCATAACTTTCATTTTTAATTAAAGAAGTTAAATTGGCAACAGAAAAACACTTTGCTTTCACATTAGCTTTGTTAATAAAAAGGGAAAGTTAAAACCAGTGTACCTGTGGATAAAATCCAGTTCCAAAACTCAGTTTCAGCCCTCTGTCATTCAGCTGAAGACCTACACACATGACAATGAAAAGAAACAGGGAAAGATGAAAATATTTTTAAACCAATTGTTTGAGCTGATTACTGGTCTAAAAATTGGACAGGATATTTTTATTCAGCAAAGATTTCATAATTCTAAAGACATTTTGACAGCTGACAGGTAGTCTAAGGGACAACAAAAATCCCAAAGAGGGTTGTGCAAATAGCTCAGTTGGTAGAGTGCTTGCTTTGCATGCACAAGGCCCTGGACTCAACCCCCAGCACACACACTCAAAAAAAAAAAAAATCCCAAAGAAAGTGAAGTACAAATAATTCTTCTCAAAAGGAAATGTGACAGGTGTTGATGCACAAGAAAAAAAATTTACAATTATCAAATATAACCAAAGAAGTAATATTGAGGTGTACAAAGAACATACAGATGTAAAGGGGTTTTATTATCATAGTATGAACAAAAAATAAACCTTTTGATTTGGCTAACATAAAGGAAGAGAAAAATCTGTTGTTTTTTTACCTGTTCTGTGTGTCTTATAATATCAGACAAAATTTAAAACCAGCAAACTGAAAGAAACCCCACCAGATTTCCAATTTATCCTCCTAAAACTCTTCAATCTTCTACTTTTTAGATAGATACTATTGTTTTAAAAACAAAAAACCTTAAGAGCTTGAAAGAGAATGTTTTTTAAAAAAAGCAATAATACTAACAAACCAAACAAGAAAAAAATAATTGAAGTTTTCATCAAACATAATTTTATTGGGCTTTATGATAAAAAGATGGAGGGCTGACCTGTGGTCATCTCCTGTCTCTCTCAAGACCACACTAAAATTTGTTTTTTTATTTTATTCTTTTTTTTTTTTTTTTGGTACAGAGGAATGAACTCGGGGCACTCAACCACTGAGCCATATCCCCAGCCCTTTTTGTATTTTATTTAGAGACAGGGTCTCACTGAGTTGCTTAGGGCTTCCCTAAATCACTAAGGCTGGTTTTCAGCTTACAATCCTCCTGCCTCAGCCTCCCCAGCTGCTGGGATTACTGGTGTATGCCACCACGCCCAGCTAAGACAATACTAAAATTTTAATGAACTTTGAACAAATGTGTCAATTCATAAAAAGAAAGATAACAACAACAAAAAAAACCTGTACAGACTGAATTAAGAGATTTGCCATCTGTCTGATGTATCTTAAAACAAAAACAATAAAAAAAGAAATACCTGTGGATGGATGTATCAAGTAGCAAACAATGTTTGAAAGAAAAGGTGGACCAAGGCATTCTGGTTTACACCAAGTGATGGGGAAAAAAACACTCTTCTTTCTCCAATGAGTGCAGCTATCAAATGTTGATGGTATGCATAGATCAGTTATTCCAAGACTCAATAGATGGGAGTTTCTGGACTATTCAACTGCCATAAATTAAAGTGCCAAACATTATGAAGCCTGACCTGATATTATAAATTGTCAGGGGCTGTTTCTTTTCTGACTCTGCACAGAGCCCAACCTGAGAAAACCATGTTTCCTTGCTGGATCATCTCTTGTAACCATTCAGATGTGTATTGAGAGTTTTTATCACCAAAGGATGTGCTTCTAGATCAACATCCCTGACACTTCCTAGAGATATGGCCTTCCGAGGTTTGCAGTTTTCTGGGTCTCTCTTCAAAAACCCTCAACTTCCATGGGTTCAGGGCCTTGCATTTAGCAGGTACAACTCAAGGACTCCAGGTGTCTGAAAATGATCACACAACCCTAGATGCCTACTTAGTAGCAAAAGGATTTCAAGATACCTGTCTATCCTGTTGCGGGAAATGAAAATAACCAACCCTTTTTTTATTTCCCACTTCCTCTAGCTTTCTCACAACCTGATTTCAAAATGCAGATGCTCCTTGACTTTTAGCGGGATTACATCCTGATTAACCCATTGTAACTTTAAAACATCACATGTCAGAACTGCATTTCATACTCCTAACCCATCGAGCACCGCACCGTAGCTTAGCAACACAGTGCATTGTAGTATCAGATGTTGACCCTGAGAGCTGACTGGAAGCTATGACTCACTGCTGCTGCCCAGCATCACAAGACAATTTTGTACTATGTATCAATGACCTATAAAAGATTAAAATTCAGAAACTGTCCAGTTGCTATGGATTACTTATCACTTTCATATCGCTTTTGTACCGCTCAAAAGTTGCAAAATGGTAAGTCAAACCATGATTCGTTGAAGACTGTCCCTATATAAAAAGCTATATTTATCAAAATAGCATGGAACTGGCATGAGATCAATGCAAGAGAATAGAGAACCCAGAAATAAATCTACACATTTACAGTCAATTGATTTTTTTTTTATGACGTTTCCAAGAACACACATGGAGAAAGGGCAGTTTCGTCAATGAGTGATGCTGGAAAAGCAGAATATTCATACACAGAAGAATGAAATTCTTATTTTACACCATAAGCACAAATCAACTTAAAAATGGGTCAAAGTCTTTAAAACATAAGACCCCCCCCCCCAACCTGTAAAAATACTAGAAGAAACATTGGGTAAAAACTTGTTGACATTGGTCTGGGTGATGGTTTCTTGGCTAAGACTCCAAAGGCAAAAATTGATAAATGGGATTATGTAAAACTAAAAAACCAGAGAGTAAGAATCAGTCCACAAAGTGAAGAGACAATTTACGGAATAAGAGAAAATGATTACAAACCATGCATGTGAGAAGGGGTTAATGTCCAGAATATATAAAGGAACTCAAACAACTCAAAAGCAATAAATCAAAACAAATAACCCGATTAAGGATTAGACAAAAGACCTGAACAGACATTTCACAAAGGAGGATAAAATAGAACAACAGGCATATGAAAAAGTATTCAGCATCACTAATCATTAGGCAAATGCAAATTAAAACCACAGTGAGGTATGACCTCATACACTTTAGAATGGATGTTATTCAAAAGACAAAAGATAACAAGTGTCGGTGAGGATGTGGAGAAAAGGGAACACTTGTCCACTGTTGGTGGGTCCACTGTGTGGTGTTAATATAGCTATGATGGAAAATAGTATGGAGGTTCCAAAAAAATGTCAAAATAAAGGCACTCTATGATATTATAATCCCACCTCTGGGTACACACCCCACGTAAATGAAATCCGTATGCCAGAGAGACATCAGCATTTGTGTGTTTGTTGCAGCCCTATTCACGATAGCCGAGATATGGGAGCAACTCAAGTGTCTGCTGATGGATGAATGGATAAAGAATGTATAAATACAGTGAAATGCAATTCACCCTTAAAAATAAAAGTTATGTCATTTGCAACAGTATAGATGAACAAAACTTTATGATGATCAGTGAAATAAGCCTTGCACAGAAAGATAAACACTATATGATCTCACTTATACGTTCAATCTAAAAGGGTTGAATTTGTTTGAAGAAGAAAGTAGAATGGTAGTTAGCAGCAGGGTAAGTTGTGGGGGAATGAGACAAAGTTTCAATAAGACAGGAGAAATAAGTTCTGGAGTCCTATTGTATAACATGGTGACTATAGTTAATAATAATCTATTATATTACCTGGAGGGTAAGATCTTAAATGCTCTCACCAAGAAAAAAAAAATGATTGTGGTAATCATTTCACAGTGTATACAGACATCAAAACATCACACTGTACTTTGAATAGACAATTTCTTATTTGTCGATCATACTTCAGTAAATCAGGAAACAGGCAACTAGACCTGCTTCTCTTTACAAACACATCTCTTGGGGCTGGGTTGTAGCTCAGTGGTAGAGCACTTACCTCGTATGTGTGAGGTACTAGGTTCGATCCTTAGCACCACATAAAACAAAAAACAAAATAAAGATATTGTGGGGCTGGAGATGTGGCTCAAGCGGTAGCACGCTGGCATGCCAGGCGGCCCGGGTTCGACCCTCAGCACCACACACAAACAAAGATGTTGTGTCTGCCAAGAACTAAAATAAACATTAAAAAAAATTCTCTCTCTCTCTCTCTCTCTCTCTCTCTCTCTCTCTCTCTCTCTCTCTCTTTAAAAAAATAAATAAATAAAAGTATTGTGTCCCTAAAAAGAAGAAGAGTGTTTTTTAAAAAAATACATCTTTTCTTAAAATGATAATTAGAACATATGTACCAACTTTTACTCTCTCCCTAAACCTCACTAAATCTATAGTAAAGTTATTTTCTCAAAAAAGTGAATAAATAAAATACATAAACCTGTAAGAAGAGAAAGACTAACAAAAGAAACAATAACAACAAACTTCTGGGAGTTGGAAAGCAGGTACAAGAGTGACTTAAGGGCTGGGGATTAGATCAGTGATACAGTGCTAATAATAACAATAATAATAAACCTTACCTATGGGGCACTTAAAAATGCCCCCTTGTAAAGTCAAATCTTTGTATAATGGACAGACTTTAAAGCATTTGGTGAGCCTCAAATTGTCTGTTTGTTTGTTTGTTTTTTACTATTGAGTACTATTTCCCCCATTTACATGAAATATCTTGAGAGAAGAATTTCTACTTTATCCAACTTTAAAATTTTTCACGGGCTGGAGTTGTGGCTCAGTGGTAGAGTGCTTGCCTCGAATGTGTGAGGCACGGAGTTCGATTCTCAGCAACACATATAAAAAATAAATAAATAAAGGTCCATCAACAACTAATAAAAAAATATATATATTTTTTAATTTTTATATTGTCAGACTCTAAATAGTTAATCAATAACTACCCTTCAGGGGTCAGTCTGTAGATTCCACACCCAATTGACCTTCATGAAAGCTGATCAGCTAATGTCCAATTAGTCATCCAAAATAAAGGAAGCCTTGTCTCTTCTGCCATTTTAGGTCTCGCCACCCAAAACATGTGCCAATCATCCTGAACGACAGCAAGCGGTGGCGTATGGGAGACCCATCTATCTATTTACTGCAGGGTGACCTGCCTAGTTTAGCATTTAGCAATCAGACTTCTAAGTAGCAATAAACCCCATGCTGAGTAGGCAACAGATGAAAAAAAAAAAGATGCCTTTTACGGCTCTTCATGATAATGGTTTTATTGCCAAAAGCCATATTAGCAGAAGATGGAAGATTCAATTTATAGAATCTCCTGAATGTCGTTCAGCAACAGCCTGTTTATGCCCAAGAAGAGATTGGTGCCTGTGGAAAATGTATTTGAAGAACAACCCACAAACTCTGCTGGGCCAAGTCAGAGACCACAGTCTTTCCTTTTTAAAGTCAAAAGGGGACAGAAACCAACCAAATAAATGAGTGCATCCCCTCCTCAACTTCAGGGCCAGCACCAAGCACTGAGAGTTGGAACCATCTCACTCACTGTGAGGATCTAAAAGTCACTTAAGACAACCCAGAGGACTGCCAGGAAAAACTTCCTTCTTTTTGAGACAACAAAAACAGATGGAAAACTGCTGAAATGGCTCAAGTATGTGGCACTTTTATAACATTTATGTGGCTCTTGAAAAAAAAAATCAGCTTTAATTGACTTTTTGCTTCCCTTGTCCTAGTTCTGTCAAAACCTCTTACGGTTTCTCTTTTCCCAGGGATTGAAGTTGGAGAAGAAACCATCAGGTTGTACCTTTAATTGCAACAATGCAGAAACAATGTGATCCTTCTTCACAGGTTGTTGCTGAAAAAGCAAGGGAGAAAGGCAGAGAAAGAAAAAAAAAAACTTAATGTAAAAATCTACTTTTTAAGAGGGTATTGAATATAAAGCCAACAGAAGAATTAAACTAGCCATAAATTTATTTTCTTTTGTGCAGGTGTGTGGTACTGGGGATTGAACCCAGAAGTGCTCTACCACTGAGCTCCATCCCCAGCCTCATATTAGATTTAATTTTGAGACTCAAACTTGCCATCCTCCTGCCTAAGCCTCCAGATCTCTGGGATTATAGGTGTACATCACCATGCCAGGCTCCTATATCCTTTGGACATGACATTAAGGCCTCTGAAAGCTTCCTCCCTGTTGGGTATGATGAAATTTTCAGTTTATTTTGTACATTATCTGCTCAGAACCTAGAATTAGTCATTTCTCCAAAAACCTTGGTTTGTTGTTTTTTTTTTTTTAAAGCAGGAAATGATATTAAGGTTTGTGTTGGTCAAATTTCTGTCACTATAACAAATAGCTGAACTAATAAACTTATAAATTCAGAAGGTTTGTTTTGGTTCGACGTGCACGGTTTCTGTTGGTCCCATTGATTTTTGAGCCTGTGGTGAGGCAGCCCATGAAGGCAGGAGCATGTGGACGAGCAAAGCCACTCACTTTATGGCCAGGGAGCAAGAGAGAGAGAGGAAGGGGCTGAGATCCCACAAACCCCTTCAAGTGCAACCCCCATGCAATGACCAAGAGATCCCCCCCAGGGTCCCCTTTCAAAGGTTCCACCACCTCCTGATAGTGCCATCCAATGGAACAAGTCTTTAACAGGTGGCTCTCCGGGGGACATTTAAGATGCAAACTATAGCAAGGCTACATTCCAGACACTGGTGATACCCATTGCTGGGCCTTTACTTCATTTGGAACTAACATACACATTCACAGACACACACACTTAATATTGCTTAAAAAATACTATAACTCATGAGTTTATACTGACAATTTCTCACAATAAACACATTTTTTTCATATCTTTTCTGTATTACATCTCTGCCTCCTTTCTCTCGTACTGGAGACCCTAATTCTCTAAAATATAAGCGATGATATAATTAGAATACCTCTTGATTATTCATTTTATCTCATGTTATTGTATATTTTTCCCCTTTCTGCCCTTTTTTAGTTGGATTCAATTTACAGTGTCAGAATATACAGCCATTACAGGCCAAGATCTCTCTCTCTCTCTTTTTTTTTTTTTTTTGTCTTCATTTTAGACTAGGTTCTAGACATTGCCTGTGTGTTTAATGCCTACCACCAGTCCTCATTTTGGTGTCTAATCTTTTGGATGGTCTGAAACTCTTTGCTAGTGGATTCATCAAGAAAAATTCATGGAAATACTATTTTCTGCAAATTGATGACAGTAATAATCTTCACACTTCAAAGTCAATGTTTCTGCATAAAATACCCTTAGTTCATGTTCTCCCTTGAGTCTCTTAAACATACCACATACTGGCATGAAGTAGTGCTATTAAAAAAACTCTGACAATAGTTAAACAAACTTTGCCCATCTAAGTCACTGCGTCTTCTTGCTTAAATAATCAAAGGAATTACTCTTCTTTCAAGTCCAGTTAAGTTACTAGAAGATGTCTCAGTGTTCGTCATTGTGGGCTGTACATTTTGAATCAATATTCTCAGGTCCATGGGGAGCTTTTTAATATGCAACTTCAATTTTTTTAATTTTAGGAAAACTTTCTAATATTATAACTTTTATTGTTTGTTCTCTTTGCCTTAGTTTTCTTCTACAAGGATTCTTATTACTTATATGTTGGATCTCCTTTGTCCATCTTCAATATTTCTCATTTCTTCTACAATATCTTTCTCTTCATTTTTTTATGTTTTTCTCCCTTCAGCTATTGTTAAGACATTCTCTATTATTTATGTGCATGTATACCTTCCTGTTTAATCTTTATCTCTAAAATTATTATTGTTATTATTACCATTATTATTTTGGTACTGGGGATTGAACTCAGGGGCACTCAACCACTGAGCCACATCCCCAGCCCTTTTTATATTTTTCTTTAGAGACAGGGTCTCACTGAGTTACTTAGGGCCTCTGCTATGTTGCCTCCTGAGGTGCTAGGATACCCCACCATGCCCAGTTTAAAATTATTCTTTTTAGCTCTTTTTCCTCCATTCTGTCAGCTTTTCTAATTCTGATGAATTTGGTTCTCCCAGGTCTCTTATAATTTTCATAGTGTCTTTTATCTTATCCTGAAATAGAAGGTTCCAGTTTTGGTTTATTTGGGGGGCATTATTTGTATGTGTTTTCATTGTATGAAAAGATGTTATTCTACTCCTTGATCTTTAAAAAAAAATGACTTGGAATTTCACCTCCATTGCTTGTTCATTTTTATTAAAATCAATTTTCCTGAAATTTTAGAAGAAGGAGGGCCTCAGGTAGCTTTCCTAACTTCACAGAGTCCCCCCTTCTCTGACTTTCCTCCAAAATATGGAGACCTGCTTTTTGAGATTTCCTGGCTCTGTTCCCCTGCAGCATTTTTCTCTATTGTCCCCATTATTCTCCATTGTCCCCACTCTGCTCAACTTAATTTCCATTCCCAGGTCTTGCTCCTTGATGGGGGACCCTCTCCCAGAAGGGACAGTTTAAGAGAGCATATACGAATGTCCTCCAGGACTTTCAAACCTCACAGTAGAAAAATTTGTGCTCACACATGATAAGAAAGGGCAAATCTCCACTGGTCCACTGCACTTTCCAGTTAACATCCATCTGCTCTTTGGGGTGCTCCTGTTCTTAAGTCTGCCTACTGCCCCAATAGTTATCTCTCTGTTTCTCCACGTAGATGCTGATACTCTTGTGGCTGCCATTGTTTTGTTTCTGCCCATTGTTATTTGGGGGTTCCTTGGATTACCTTGTCACTAGTTTTGCTGTAAAATCACCCATGGGTTTTTGTTTCCCATCAATTTTTATTTGTAAGTTTGGAGAGAGTAGAAAACCCTGCCACCATCTTCCCAGAATCCCTAATTTTTATTTGTAGTTTAATAGGATCAATTAAAAGAGCTAATATGAACACCAGCTAGCAGAACAGGTCTACCTCTACCTCATGCTTTTGTTTATACATTCATCTAACTATGAGAAATTAGGGGTAAACCTAAAATCTCCAGATATTATAATAGGTACCCAAAACTGTTCCATCAGTTTTAATCAAACACTCAATGTGTGTGTGTGTGTGTGTGTTTTCATGCCCTTATTTACTACATAGGCTGTAAGAGGCTGACATTTATTTTTCCTTTATGCCTTAATCCCATTGCCTACATAATGAGGATAATACCGTTTAAATATTAAAAAGATATAAATTTTATTCCCTCGTAGTCATATTCCACCAAATAGGCAGAGGTGGGATCTGGAGTATGAGTCAAGGAACCAGTGCATAGCCAAGAAGGGGTGGGTCCTGATTCAGATTTTCATCTCAAAATAGGAGTTGGGGATGACATAGAAGAATACCACCCTCAATGCTGAATGCTGAATTTTCTTGTCAAAGAAAGGAATATATACACAATGGAATATGACTCAGTATTAAAAGAGAATAAAGGGCTGGGGATGTAGCTCAGTTGGTAGAGTGCTTGCCTCACATGTACAAGGCCCTGGGTTCAATCCCCAGCACAGAGAGAGAGAGAGAGAGAGAGAGAGAGAGAGAGAGAGAGAGAGAATAAAATCATGGCATTTGCAAGTAAATGGATGGAGTTGGAGAATATCATGTTAAATGAGGTAAGCCAATCCCAAAAAACCAAAGGCCAAATGTTTTCTCTGATAAGTAGATATGAATCCATAATAGGGGAAGGGCAGGGAGGAATGGACGAACTTTGGATAGAGCAAAGGGGAGGGAGGAACAGGGAGGGGGCATAGAGGTAAGAAAGATGGTGGAATGAGATGGACATCATTACCCTAGGGACATGTATGATGACAGGAATGGTGTGACTCTATTTCATGTACAATTAGAGAAGTGAAAAATTGTGCTCCATTGTGTACTATGAATCAAAATGCATTCTGCTGTCATGTATAACTAATTAGAATAAATAAATAAACAAACAAATAAAAGGCCTCTCCAAAGTTGGGGTTGTGGCACAGTGATAGGGTGTTTGTCTAGCATGTGTGAGGCCCTGGGTTCAATTCTCAGCACCACCTATAAATAAATAAAATAATTTAAAGGTCCACTGACAACTAAAAAAAAAAAATTAAAAGAAAAAAAAAGGTTCTCTCCCAACTCTAACTCCACAATTCCTCTGTAAATATTCACATTCCAAACTGGGGGCCCAACCCTAGGGAAGACTACTTCCTGCAGTAGAGAGGACTCAACCTGCGACACATGGACAAGAATAAAGGACATAAAGGATTAAAAGACACCAACAACGTGAGAGAAGTTCACAAGTGGTCCATCTTGAGCTGGGTTTGCACAAAAGCAGAGTCGACAGCATGGGTTCTTTTGTGACCACAGGTAGCAGATGTGCAGATAAGTTGGCCACCATCTTAGAGGCAGGTGGTTTCATCCCGTGGGCCCACTGGAGGAGCATGCTGGACCGTCGCTCACCACCAACACCGCAGGGGAGAAAGGGGTGGTGTTTCCCCACTGGTCCCCATTCCCCAGGAGCTAAGGGTTTCCCTGGGGGGATTGTCTCCCCTGTGCTTCCAAGTTGCCAAGGTGGGAGTGTGACCAGACACCCGTGGGCATCTCACAACCCAGTGTCAGAGGCCCCAGAAAGCAAGAGGATGGACAGAGGTGTTGACAGGTTTCACTTGTGCAGAATTAGTCATTGCCTTAGTGATGTCTAGAAAATGAGGGGCACGAACAGGAAGTGTCTAAAACGGGCCCCCTGAAGTGCTTACCCTAGAAAAATGAACATTTGAGTCCAGTGTTCTACCTTTCATTACAATGTAATGAATCACTTTCTGTAAGAAAATGTGCAGAGCCCATTGACACCAGATTTGTTTTTCATTTCACATATGATTCAGGACGTGAAAGAATATATTATAAATCACCTCGACAGAGAGCAAACCGACCTCCATTCTGATGGGAGGTTCACTTCTCCCACATCATGTGTGATCTGCACTTTCACTCCAAAATTTTCTCTGTCTTCAGAGCATTTAGTGAGCTCTGCTGCAGACTGATACGGACCAAGTTCCGGTGCTCCCCAGCCTTGCCAAGCAGATGAAGAGGGATTTCTCCTGTTCAGCGGCATCTGCTGTGTGTCCTCCTTTAACAGCCAGTTTCTCTCAAGACCAAATGAGAAGCCACTTTTTTTTCCAATGAATCAATGATTCATAGCTGATTCTCTGTAGCTTAATGTAGGTTTTTAATGTCCAATATGTTGTTCTTTAGTATCCTCTTCAATCGGGATAATGTCCTTACAATACTGTTTATCTACCTTGCCATTTACCCTAATATAATGGAAATATGTGTCCTACTCTGTTTTGTGATACTATAACAAAACACCTGAGGATGGATATTTTGTTAATAGATTTATTTGACTCATGATTCTGCTGACCGAAAAGTCCAGTGTCTGGTGAGGACTCTCTGGCTGCATTACAACATGGCCAATAGCATCACATGGCAGCAGCATGTGTGAGGAAGGAAGAGCATCAAGGGCTAGAGAGGAAGCAAGAGACCAAGCAGGGGCCAAACTTACTCTTTTTTAACAACACACTCTTAAGAACTAACCTGATCCTGTAAGAACTGCCATAATATCTTCCAAGGGTGGTGCCTCATGACCTAATTATCTCCCTCATAACCACTTCATGGGGAATTAAGCCTCAGCATGAGTTTTGGTGGGACAAACCACATTCAAACGATCACTGTGACTTTTAAGACCCTAACATAAGTGTTCACACCTTAGTCATCTCTGAACACCCAGGTCATAGCACATAGAACCAACTCAATAAATTTTACTTAAACTGAAATTTCATTCAGAAATGGCTGAAGAATGGCTATCTTCTGGTAACTGCACATTTAAGGTGTTGATTGAAGACCTTGAAGGTCATCCTTTCAGTCTGTGATCTTCTGCTTAGTTCCTCAGAGTACTAAGTCCTCCCTGGGCTTGGCTTCTGGCAGGGTCCCCCCAGTGTCAAATGGCAAGAGCCAATATCTACTGGCTGCAGCCTGGGTACTACGTCCTGCCCTGTGTCCTTGACTTGCTTAAATTCATTCAATGCCCCTATCAGCCTTATAGAGTAGGTACCATTGCCGTCCCCATTGTCCAGATGAGAAAACTGAGTAAGTTAAACAGCTTGTTCAAATTCCCATCACTGGGGTGGGGGGGTGGCTTTATTTTCAGTATTCAAAATGTTTTTAGCCACTTCTGCTCGGAGGGCTGATTGATGTGTCTTCTGTAGCACTTTGTGCTTCTATTGGATGCTGTGTTTGGTTCCTCCCTGAACTTCCCATGGTTTCTTAACCCCACTTCTCTAACAGATCCAGTCTCCTTTCTGAGAATTTAGAGCCATGAGAAACAACTCTGGGTCTTGCTAAATTGATCACATCGGTGTCCTACTGCCCCCTACAAAAGAGGGATCCTCCTGGGTCAGTGGAGGAGCTGGGCTCCTGAGGACTCGCTGTGTGCAGAGCACAGTGCTTGGCACCACAGTCTCTTAGACAGTCTCTTAGCTAAACACATGATCACACAAGGCCCGCAAAGCAGCCTGTCGCAGCATCCAGAAAGGGAGATGAGGTTGGGTGGGAAGGTTTTCTAATGAACATTTAGACCCATGGAAGAGAGAGGAGGCAGCATCTCCCACTGAGAGACCAACTCCAGACAAGGCACAGAAGTGGGAACACAAATGCTATTGTTATTCTGATCGAAACGTGTTCAACTCCTTGGAGAAGAAAAGTGCTCACAGAGGTTATCACTGGTGCTTGAAGATGCTCTGCAGCAGTTTGGACGAAGGAGTTGGCAAAGCGTGGCCTGAAGACTGCTTTGATTTTGTGAAGGCAGTTTTCCTTCTATGACTTTGCTTCATGTACAGTCATCTATGACTGCTGAAAAATTTGTAAGAGGTTTGAACTGAGTTCCCACACTAGGCCCAACAGACCAGAACAAAATGGAGTCACTCATGCTAAGTGCCATATGATCAACTGAAACTTTAAGGAAGCAGGAAAATCCCCAAACAGATAATTCTTTCCTAAAGAAAATTTTCTTCAAGCACCAGTGATAACCTCTGTCAGGAGATTCCCAGCAAATAGTCCAAAAAGGCCCACTCAGTGTAAGTAGGCATGCTACGGAAGTCCCCCCTGCTTTAACCCTGGCAACATTAGTGGCCTGATATAACCAATTTACGTTTTTGTTCAATGCTATTTCTATTTCCCTCTCAAGCTACCTTCCACACACTGCCTGTTCTACCAGGTCCACCTTTCTGGTACTGCTGCCTGGCTCATAATTTACAAATAAAATCCCAAAAGATCATTTAAATCAATTTGATGAAATCTGGGTTGTTTTTTTTTATTGTTTGTTTGTTTGTTTGTTTGACAATACTGAAGATTTAATTCATGTGTACCAGGCAAGTGCTCTGCCACTGAGCTACACCCCCATCCCTTTTTGTTTTTATTTAATTTTTAGACAGGGTCTTGATAAGTTGCCCAGGTTGGCCTCAAACTTGTGACCCTCCTGCCTCAGCCTCCCAAGTAGCTGGGATTACAGATATGCATCATGGTGCCTGGCTGAAATGTTTATTTTATGATACTGCTTTTTTATTAAAATGTTAGAGTTGAGTGATTGAGACCATATGATCCACCAAGTCTAAAATATTTACTAACGGGTGTTTACAGAAAAAGATCTCTGACACCCAGTCTAGAATATCAACACTGCAAAAGAAAAGCTAAAAAAAAACAAAACAAAAAACAGCTGATGGCCACTACAGTTGTACTACACTAAGAAACATTTATCTAAAGGAAATTCAAAATACCAAAGTATTCTGCATTCTCCTAAAAGGCATCAAAGCAGATAATCTGAAAAACTGGTATTATTGTCTCACACAGAATTGGTTCCTACATTTCAAAAGATCCGAGAGCACACTCTGGTCTGCAGAAATCTATGACGAATGGAACGAAGAGTCCCAAAGACTTTGGGATTTCAATGCCACATTCTCTCATTCATCACAGCAATAAACATAAAAACATCCACAGGTTGTCTGCATGCTATTTGTTCAACACATGTTAAATTTAAAAAAAAGACAATCCATTAATGTGAAATAATTTAATAAAAATTCAGTTAAAGAAATAACTCTATAGGGTAAAAATAACGGAATTAAAATGTGTTAAAGCCAAGGTCATCTTGCCAAAAACTGTCACTAAGCAAGATGACTTCCTAGCTCCCCAAAATGATTAAAGAACAATATGGGTGTCTATATAAGCTTATGTATCTGTAGAAATAGAAATAGTGTGTTGGCACACTCCTTTACTCCCAATAACTCCAGAGGCTGAGGCAGGAGGATCTCAAGTTCAAAGTCAGCCTCAGCAACTTAGTGAGGCCCTAAGCAATTTAGCAACACCTTGTCTCTCCATAAAATACAAAAAAGGCTGGGGATGTGGCTCCGTGGTTAAGCACCCCTGGGTTCAATCCCTAGTACCAGAAAGTAAAAAGAAGGAAAGAAATTCAGAAAGGACATGGTGGACACAGAGGTAAGAGGCATGGTACAAGGAAGCCTCACATTAGAAGACATGGACTTTAATTAGATTCTCTGCTAGGAAGGAATGGTGTCCTCACAGCCCAGCTCTTGACCACCCTGAGATTTGGCTGCTGACCACCCTGGGCCTCTTCTGAAGAAGACACCCTGCTGGATTATCTCTGGGCACTTTTCCATTTTGAGATTTACAAAAATCAACAGAACATTAGAATATACTGTAGAGCAAGAGGCCATGGATTAATTCAATGAACATAAACACATCAAATCCTTTCGCCGTCTGCTGCAATCTTTCATTTATGGTATTTAAAGAGATTTTTTTTTCTACACTTGAAATCATAAAAATTACTTCATGAAAGACCTAATAGAATCTAGACTCCCGAGAACCTTCCTGCGTCAGACCCTCCCCGATCAGAGAGAAAACCGTAGAGAAAGAGCAAGGAATAAACACAGGAGTCCCCTGAGAAGACTAATGCGGTTAAGAAACAGCCCGTGGCCGTCGGCAGCTGTATGATCACCCACTAACCGGCCCCTTGAAGAGTAGGGCTCGGAAACAAGGAATCGGCCGCCCACATTCCCTGCTCATCAGCTGCAGTAATGAAGGCTGCCCTCCAGGGAAAATTAGAACAAGACTCGGAAACGGCACCAGGCACATAATAAAAGAACAGGGAACGCGTTAGAGAAGGGCTCTGTGTTAGCAAAGGAGCAGAGATCATGAAAGGGAAGAGGAGAGAGGACTGATTTTCCACCTCCTTCTCCTAACAGAGGAGCACATCCAGGATGCACAGATCCCTAGGAGTAACATGAACTGAGAAACCAGGGCCAGTGAGGTGACCCCAGGAAGGTAACTGACCTGTAGGTGTTTGGCCCAGAATTCTGGGAGGGGGTTTGTAAGTGGCCACAAAGCAGATCCAGGGATCACCAGAGAGTGGTCCGGAGCTCAGAGAGTCAGGCAGAGCTGCTACTCAGCTGACCACGTGCATAAAACTGAAGGCCTCCTAGAGAGAAGGTGAAGGTCAAGAGTAGGGCAGAGGGGCCTGTCAAGGGACAGAGGGAGGACGCCCAGGCAGGGGAGAGATGGGGGGTGCCAAGGGGCCTAGGGAGCATTCGCTGAGCTAAATGCTGCAGAAAGAACCTGGAAGGAGAGGTCTGAACGCCAACCTCAAAATGAATGACAAAGTTGTCATTTGTGACCTGAGCAAGGGCTGCCAGAGGCCCGGGAACAAGGTGGGCTTAACAACTCTTTCCAGGATGTAGCTTTAAAGGTAAGTGGTGATCAGAGAAGGGGCTGTCTTTTTTTTTTCTTTTTAGTGCATTATAGTTATATATAATTGTTGGGTTTATTTGGACATATTCATAAATGCAGTAATATAATTTGCTCCAATTCAATCCCCAGTTGGACACCCTCCCCTCTTTTGCTCCCTCCCCCATCCCCATACTCCACTGGTCTTTGAGAAGGGCTCATCTTGTAGAAGAAAAGTGGAAAAAGAAAAAGAAGAAATGGTCTTCAGCAGTGTTTTCCAAATTATCAGTCAGGATCCACTAGTAGGTTGACCAGCATTTTAAACACGGGATTAAATAGGAGACAGCAGAACACAACAGAAGATATCTGAGACCACCCAAATAAGAATTGCTTCCGGAAATGTGTAGGATTGGGGCAGGGAGGGGAGGTGGCATGAATCCACTCCAGTGAAAAACAGGAGCTCGATCAAAAACCATGGAAGTCACGGACGAGGCTGGCGAGAACAGAAGGGGCAGGACACGGGGAGGCTGTCTTAGAACACTGGGAATACGTGGGCAGAGCCAGAGTGGTCTCACAGGCAGCAAATCAGATCTTGGATTGCTCCCTCTGACCCCTCCCCTCTTAGATCCCCTCCACCATCAAGGCTTGGTTGGCCCTGAGGCCCACAGTGAGGAAGATACAATACAGGAAGTCAAATGCCAGCCCTTTCTATTTCCAGGAACTTTTAGGGGGAGGCTATGGGGAGGAAGGACCAGGAAACAGCAGAGCAGTCCAGGGCCTGGAGGACCCAGTTGAGGGGCAGGTAGGGCAGGGACATCTTAAGGGGAAGGACACGGTGTCTGAACAAGGCTGAAGTGAGATGTGAAGGTCAATAGGGCCACAGGGTCAAAGTGCTGGACAGGCGGCCTGTGGTCACAGTGAAGACTGCAGGGACAGTTGCAAGGTTGGGGAGGGAGATTATGAACCTGGTGCTCAAGTCCTTGCAAACAAGGTTCTACCTCCAGAGTGAACAAAGCCGCTGTCCTCTACTGGCCTGGAAGGGGGACTGTCCCTCCAGGATAGAGAAGCAAAGAAGGATGGGGGGGGTGCTAAGTGGCCCCGAGGCAGCGTTTCATGATTCTCCGATTTGAGGCCCATGTTTGGTTTCAGTCCTCCTCTTCCCAAACCTTTTTTGGGGATTTTATCACATAAATTTGGATTCCTCTTACCTTTCCCCCAGAAAGCTGAGAATAGAGCTTTGTTCTGTCTGCTCAACCAGTTCCCTCTCATCTGTGTGTTTTATAGCTTCCAAAATGTTGTTGCTATTTTCTTCTTTCTTGTTCTTTTAAAAATCCCCTTACTCGTTTTGGAAGAGTTTCAGGCAGGACCAAAAGTAAACATATGTATTGCATCTGGTTTTTTTTTTTTTTTTTTTTACTTCTGAATCACTTTTAAAATTGCAAAAAAAAAAAAAATAGTCATACTACACTCATTTCTGTACACAAGAATGTGCGCTCTCCTTGGTGCATTAGCAAGGTACCCCGGCCTCCTGTCATGAAGAGGTTGATGGAGTTGACTGAAGGGTGTCCAGTCATGCTGGCAATTTTCTCCAAACCAAGTATGTCCTCCTGGCCAGACCCCCAAGGGAGTGTGTCTTTTAATGAAAGTTACCACCCCACTGCAGGGGGAAAAGAAAATCACAACTGTCCCCCGTGAGCATTCTAGCCCATAAGTAGGATGGAATCCTCATCCGTTTAAATCAAAAGTCTTAAAACATTCTTTCACTCTAATGTGCACATATGGAACCCAAATAAATGATTTAAGAAAAATTGCTTCATAAGAAAAAGTAATTCCTTCGTGATTAAGTAAAATGCCATCTATTTAATCCTTCCTAAAGCTTTGATTGCCCCCCACCCAAAAAAAGTAGTTTCAGATGTTTCACTGCCCTGTACAGAATCCAGAAGGGTAGTAAGAGAGATAATCACAGAATCAAAGGACTTTAGAGATCGAAGGAACCCTAGCGACCAGTCAGTCCTGATTAGGAGAAGGTCCCACCTGGGGACTTCCCAGAAATGTTCATGTTGGGACTATGTATGACCTCAGGGACAGACTCCTCAAGGACAGGGCCAGTCGTGAACATGTTTTATTAAGCTGTGCCCAGGTGACTCCACCCAGGTACTGGGCATCCCCAGCAAACCAGCCTTTGTCTCCATGCCTCTCCTCTGCACATGGGCTCGAAGAACTTGTGCAACTCACCAGAGGCCTGGCAGAGAGGTGCTGAAAAGCAGGCTGGCATATGTTCTGGGTCTTTTCCATCACTCTTTATTCTTTCCTTTACTCCTTTATTCTTTCAATAACAATGTGTCAATATCTACTACGACCTAATAATGATAGCACCATTTATTGAGCGCTTAGAACCTGCTTGGAACTGTTTCTATCTAACCAGGTGTTATTGCATTTAGTCCTCACAACAGTGTTAGGAGGTGAGTTCATTTAATATTCCCATTTTACAGGTGAAAAAGAAAGCACAGAGAGGTTAAGTCATGTGCTCAAGGCCTCCCAGCAAATAAGTGGTGGTTCTCAAAAATGGCTCCAAAGCCTAAGCGCCTTCCTAACTGCTAGGTAGCAGCTGTCTCTCGGGCACTCAGTTTCCAGGTATAATGGTATGAAGTACAAAGAGAAAGCAAGTGCATGCTGGGACACAGGAAAGTGGTATTGCAACCCAACATAGTAAGTGGGGTGGAGATACGCACCCAGGGGCCATCAGAGCAGAGAGGGATGTTGTCTTCCCCGGGGGAGGGGGGAGGGTGGGGCCAGTGAAGTGAGTCTTAAATGACAAAAATGTGGGGATGGAGCGTGGACAGTGGAGGGAAGAGGCCGGGCAGCAGAAACGACAGAATACCAGTGCAAATACCACGGAAGGGTCGTGGAGTCAAAGGTCCCTGCATGCACCACGAGGCAGGGACCTATGCCTCCCTCTTACCTTTGAGGCTTTTACCCGTCATTCTCCTCCCCAGCTTTTCTCCCACTTCTTTGCTGTTGTTTATAATAAAACTCATAGAAAAAGTTATCGGTCCTCATCGTCTCTATTTCTTTTCTTCTGCTGTTGTTGGGGTTTTGGTGCACAATCTCAAAGTGGGAAAAGAAAAAAAAACACACACACACAACTGATTTATCTTCAGCCATATCAAAGGAGTTGCCAAACCAATGCTTTGTCACACGTGAATCCTTCGGTGTACAGTTGCTACGAACAAGGATATTCTCATGGAAAACCACAGCTAGGCGTCAAAATCAGAATTACCTCCCCATGCAAGTTTTGTCCAGTGACTTCCTTTGTAACGCAAGGAATCAATTCAGAATCACATATTGTATTTAGTTGTCCTACGGTCTCCTGGGCTACAGAGGTAGCTCAGTGGTGGAGCACTTGTCTGACATGCTCGGGGCCCTGGGTTCAATCCCCAGTAGCTCCTAAATAAATAAATACACCCTCTTGCAGTTTAGATCAGATCCTTAGATTAGGTCCTAATCTAAGCCTCCCACTGATTTTCATGAAGATTGCTGGCCATTTATATTGTACCGTGTCTGTCAATTTGGGTTTGGCACTTCAGATTTATGTTATGCATCTCGGGTATAAGTGATGCTATGTTCTTCTTATTAAATCTTATCAAGTAGTACTTTATTTTGATTGTCCCTTTTCTGATGATGTTCCATTTGGTCACTAGATTAAGGGGGAATCTTCTGTACTTGTCTGCTATAAAGTGACTTCTTTTTTTCCTTTATAATTTTATGAATTTTGTTGAGAGTTACTTTGAGACTATATAAACATCCTGTTCCCCGTCTTGCTCTCAATTTGTTCATTCCATACCAACGTGACGCATGAATTTCTGTTTTCTTCATCATTCCTGTCAATCTGAAACTTCTATTGTCTCCGTTTAAGCCAATGAAAACCACTTCAAGATGGTGCCCGTGTCTCCATAATTATTGGAGCACGCGAGCTTACTTTCTGGAATATGATGCTCCGGGTTCATTCAGTTCAGTTCATAACTTCCTGCCCCAGCCATCTTTCTGACACTGCATGTCACAGGGCCCTTCCACCCTCTTCACAAGCATGCACCTTCATTTGACCTGGGACCTGACACCCACCCCAGGCTGTCCACCCTGGAGTAGATGTCCTCTTCACTTTGCTGAGGACTCACTCGACACCCCGTGGAAGGCTGCTGTCCTATGCAGATATCTCCCTCGCCTTGCTAAAATTCTGATACCTCGTGTACGTGTCCCTCTCACCGAGCGAGGCTCCAAGCAGTCTGCCCTACTATGTGAACAACTTATGTATTTATTTAGTATCAGGGATTGAACCCAGGTATACTCAACCACTGAGCCACATCCCCAGCCTTTTTTTTTTTTAATATATATTTTACTTAGAGACAGGTCTCACTGAGTTGCTTAAGGCCTTGCTAAATTGCTGAGGCTGGCTTTGAACTTTCGATCCTCCTGTCTCAGCCTCCCACGCCACTGGGATTACAGGCAAGTGTCACTGTGCCCAGTTGACAACTTCTTTATTGCACTCAGGCTGAGAAAGGCTATACTGGACCATCATTGCACACGAATCCTTTGCACCCTCCAATGCTCTGACACCCCAAGCCGGGTCAACCATCCACAAGGAGGCCCTCTTCATCCCACTCAGGTCCCAGTGTGTCAGACCACCATACCTCGCCTGGTCCATTCCAACTGCCCATGCCAGGCAATCACCGCCACCACCTCATGGACATGCTCTTCCCATACTCTGTGATGCTGGGCTTTCCCGCTAACTGTATAGATGCTTACTTTGCTTGGTACTACCTAGAATGGATTTTTTTTGGGGGGGGGGTGCTAGGGATGGAACCCAGGGCCTGGCACATGCTAAGCATATGCTTTATCTCTGAGGTACCTCCCTAGGCCTCTAATGGCTTTTAAACTGATTTGTTCAGGAAGGGAAAGAAAAGGCAGAGGTGGGGGAAGAGAAGCAGATACAACAAAGGGAAACCCCATTGTCTTATGAACCCCCTCTCATCAGACTTTTGTCCCCATCTCGCCACCAAGTCAACAAGGGCCTCCTTAAGATCAATTCCCAGGATAGTACCCCCACCCCAGATTTTGTTCTCCACAGTTTCCACCCATCCTCAATTACTGTCCAAAAATATTGCATGGAAAATTCCTGAAGTAAACAATTCATAGCTTTAAATAACTTTTATTACAGTCTATTGTTGTAATGGTTCCATTTTAGTATTAGTTATTGCTGTTGATCTCTGTGCCCAATTTTTAAATTAAACATATATATTAAACATATATGTAATGTTCTTTATGATAATTCTTTTCATATATATATATGAAAAAACATGGTCTATAGGGTTCCGTACTCTCCACCCTGGAAGGCCTTCCCGGCCAAGGAGGGAGGACCACCGTATTCCTTCTACAGAGCGATGCACCTGCTGCACTCTGCGAGGACGGGTTTCCTCCCCACCTCACTGGAAATGGCTAAGTCATGTTCATGAGCCTAACACGCTAAGATCCGGGTGTGTGTACTACAGTCCGGAATTAAAAGCTACCCCAAAATCACTGGGGTGACATACCGCAGTAATGATCGCCACTGCACAACCGTGCCCCCCACCCCCACCACCCCAGTGCAAAAACTGGCTTATAACCTTTTTTCCTGTCATCATGGCCTGGTACAACTCTGTTCCTCACGCTGCTTAAAAGGTCAATAGAGCAGCAAGGTCTTTATCAGTGGGGAGGGACACACCTTGGTCTTGCAAACTGAGTAGAAGTCTTAAGAGTATTTCGGAAACCGCACTTCACAAATTCTTAATATATTTCTGAAAACCAACTTGCATCATTTATTTTGTGGTTGTTGTTGTTTTGTTTTGATATCAGGATTAAACCCAGGGACGCTGTACCACGGAGCTACATCCCCACCCCTTTTTATTTTGAGTCAGGGTCTAAACCCGGTGTGGTGGCGCACACCTATAATCCCAGCAACTGGGGAGGCTGAGGCAGGAGGATTCCAAGTTTGAGGTCAGCCTCAGCAATTTAGTGAGACTCTGTTTCAAAATAAATTTTTTTAAAAAAAATTATTGCTGAGGATCTCGTTAAATTGCCAAGAATGGGGCCTTGAACTAGCCTCTGCCACTCAAGTCATTGGGAATACAGACATGCCTCGTTTTTCTTTAGAGCTCTGTGGTACCAAGGAGTAAATGCATTTTATATGCGTGGCACTGAGACCTAATGAGAGCTGCACAAAATCTTGGGACAAAGGTTAAATTTTAAGGCCATACTTAGCAACACTGTAGTAAATTTTCTCAAGTGGAAGGGTTCGACTGTACTGCACAAATTAATACCAACTAATGTGTTAACTTTTTTTTCAGGCCGAATGTTTTTTTAAACAGACACGCAGAAATTATGTGCTTTGATTTGGACTATTCAATTATAACATGTATTCATGAGTATTCCATGAATCCTAACCTTGCACCCAAAAGACAACTTCATATTAAATCATTTCTAAGTAATACCGGCACAAGTTTTTAAAAAGTACTGCTTCATAAGGATGCACCCCACTTTTTTGCAAAAAAAAAAAATTGGCATAAAATCTGTGATGACTATGTGGTGAAATATGGCACTTACCAGAAATGTATAGTTAAACCCATCTACTACATGGAGCAAAATTAAATGGATAATTATTCATTATGAGGCAAACACCTTCACCAGAGGCCAAAGTTAAAATAATCGAAAATACTAATCTGGTCCTTTGTTTTAATTAATTTTCTTTAACATGATCATCATCACTTAGAAACCTGCCCAAATGAGTGCTAATTCATATCAAGGAAATAAAAGAGAAAAGGGATTTTTTGTTTAAAGTGCTTTTCTAATTGTTCAACAAAATTAACACTCCTAAAATATTTCATGTTTAAATTGTTCACTGCCAAAGCTCAAGTTAGGTTTCCCAATGGAACAAAAATACAGTGCCTGAGAATTAGGGCAAAATGGCTTGTTAAATGAACTAAGACAGAGTCTGAAATACAAACATTTTATGTGAAGTGTTCATATTTTATCAGCCAAACTGAACTATAGAAAATCATCACATGTCTAAAAAATGTAGAGGAAAATGTGAGCTGCTCGTTTTCTATTGATTCGACCTTCTGTTACTTTAATGACCTGATCTAAAATGACCTGGCAGGCTCAGCATCACCCCCGGCTCCATGTCAGCAAAAGGACCCAGTCTGTCCATCACTGACATGATGCAAACGCTCAGCTGCCATTCACCAGCAGGGGGCACTGCACCGGGGCCTTTCTGTAGGCAAAACCACTCAAAAGCTGAAGACGGTGAAACATGGATTTCAGGAGACTGAAAAATTTGTGTCACCATCTCAGAAAAACACATTGCCACACAATCCATAGGGCATCTCCAGGTATGTCTCAGTGGCAATATCTACTGCGGGATTCCTAAGGTCTGGAGAATAAGTTACAAATAAAATGGTATCATGGTTGAGTCTAAAAACATTTGAACATTACTAAAGAGTAGACTATCAAACTCTTCTCATGAAGATTGCTTCAGTTCAGAGCTTATTGGACCTGAATTATTTTCAAAGTAGGCTAAGCTATAAATCAGTAAAGTGCCCAAATATGAAAAAATAAAATGGTACAGTATTTAAGTTAAAGTCAAGCAAATTAAACTGAATTACATATCACATTTTTTAATACAGTATCTTTATTTTATTTATATTTTTATGTGGTGCTGATGATTGAACCAAGGGTCTCACACATGCTAGGCAAGTGCTCTACCACTGAGCCACAACCCCAGCCCTACATATCACGTTACTAGAGAAAATTAATAAGCATTAAAGTAAACATTACTATAGATTTTGCTTTAACAGAAGAGTTTTTGCAAAAATAATTTTTAAACCATAAAAGAAAGGAAAAATAATTTTTAATCATATAGAATCTTGGAGTTGATCTGTCATACCTCCTCATAAATGTGAGGTCCTGAGCAGAAAATTAGTTTTAAATGCTCACTTTAAAAAAATCACTGTAGAAATTTGATAGAATTTTCCCCAATACAGACTTATGAGATTAGAAAGTCACTTCACTAACCTTTTAATGGATATCTTGTCAGTTAAAAACTTGTTAGCATGCTTTTCAAATAGATGTATATTACTATTTATAATTTATTTAAAATACTTTGCTGACATATTGTGTACATTATAAAATATATATATCAAAAGGTGGCATTAAAAAGAATAAAAATAGAAGATAGTCTGCTGATAGTCTGTAAGATTTTTTTTTTCTCCCCTACCCCAATAGATCGTTCGGGGGGGTTTCTTTCTTCTAGACCAATATCTGTATTTTATATTTAAATTATGGCACCTGGTGCTGCTGTAACAAATATCTAAAATTATGGTGGAGGTTTTAGAATATGGTGGTCGGGAAAGGCTAGAATAATTTTGATAAGAATCAAAGAAAAAAGCCTAAATTGCCTTCAATAGATTGCTAATAGAACTCTTGAATTTGTGGGGCTGGAAATTTAGCTCATTGGCAGAGTACTCGTGTAGCTTGCAAGAGGCCCTGGGTTGGATCCCAGCACCACAGGAAGAGGAAGTCTGAATTTAGAGGACATGAGCTAGTATCTCCTCAGAAGGAAATAGAAGATTAAAAGCGGGGGGGGGGGGGGGGGCAGAATTTTTGTTATGTGGTAGAAGAATTCTTAGTTAAATTTTCTCCTGCAGTTATGTGGAAAGCTGAACTTGTAAGTGAACCCAGTTATCTAGCTAAGGAAATTTCTGAACCAAGTATTAAAGGTAGCTCCCTGATTTCTTTGTGATGCTTATAGTAAAATGCGAGAAAAGGGAGAGAAATCAACCCATTTCATCCTGTAGTCCCAGGTATGGGACACTTATAAAAGCTTAAATGGAACAATCAAGGTAACATTGAAATAATATTTGAATATGTATTACATTCATAGAATCAAACACCGGGGACTGGATGGGTAAAGGAACTGCTAACCCAAGAGGAACCAGATTCTATTATTTTGAAAATTCTTAGCCTTTCCAGATAGCAAATAATACCAAATGACATCCACCCACTCTAGAGAAGAAGCTGAAGGTATGTATGTCTTACAATCTTTTTCTAAAACCTCAGAAAGATCCAAAGTCAGAGTATTCGGTCACACAGATTTCCCTTTGAAGAGATTGAAAGTGGGCATGACATAGCCTCTCAATAAAACCACAGAGCCTATAAGAACTAAAGGAAAGCATCCCTCAAACCTCTAGGTGGAGCCCCAGGTACAGGGTGGGGGGCTTTTCTCAAAAAGGGAAGAGTTATTACAATGAAATCCATAAGAAAGCCCACAAAATTCTTGAGAAAAGTAAATCAGCAGAATCACTAGAAGCAGGGACTTAGGAGAAGAATAAACAAGAAAATGATGCAGTAGGACCCCCACCCCCTCCCCAAATTCTAATCACCAGAAGTGACAAAAAACTGTAGGTGAATTAGTTGAGGACACTTCTAGCCAACAGCCAGAAAAAACAGAATGTATAGATTTTATACAAGATAAATAAAAATGTGTGGACACACACACATAAGGTAACAGAATATTGCCAACAACCATAGGAGTGGGAAGTGCATCTCTCCCCAGAACTTCCAGATGAGAATCCAGTCTAGGGTGACACCTTCACCCCAGTCTCATCAGAACCTAAGCAGAAGACTTAGCTACACTTTGTCTGAACTCCTGATCTATAAGAAGTTAAGATAATAAATGTGTGTTGTTTGAAACCCCTAAATTTGCAGTCATATTGCTATGCATCATTAGAAAGCTAATATAACTTGTCTATAATCACCATCTGTAATTTCCCCGTTTTTTTCTAAATCAAGTCAGAGAACACATTTGATATTATTTTCATTTTTAAAAAATTTGGTGGCTATTTGTTTTATGACGCAAGATAGGTGTATCTTGGTGAACATTCCACGTGTACTGAAAAAAATGTACATTTTCCTATTGATTGCTTCTTCCATACGCTTGTTGAGTTTCTGCCTATTTGTTACAAATTACTGGGAGAAAAGTGTTGAAGTCTCCAACTATAATGTGGATTTTCTCGTCTACAATCTATCAGTTTTTGCTCTATGCACTTCAGATCTCTGTTGTTGGATGTATATACATTTTTTTCTCTTTTTAAAAATGTATTTATTTGTTACCATTTTTCTTTCCACCCTTTTTATTGGTGCATTATAGTTGTGTATAATGATGGGATTTGTTGTTACATATTCATATGATTTAGCCAATATCACTCCCCAATATCACTTCTTTAAACTTATATACATTATCTTTAGTAATTTTCCTCCCTCTGAAGACTACTTAGACTGATATTTATATAGCCACTCTAGCTTGGGGTTGTTTTTTGTTGTTGTTGTTTTGAGGGGTGTTTGGTTTTTGTGTTTTGTTTTTGTGGGGGTTTGTTGTTGTTGTTGTTGTTTTACAGTGCTGGAGTTTGAACCTAAGGCCTTGCTTTTGTTAGACAAGCACTCTATCACTAAGCTACACCCTTAGCCTTCCAACTTGATTTTGATTAGTACTTCCATAATACATCTTTTTCTAGTATCCTATTCTTAGCATATCTATATCACTGTATTGAAGGTAAGCTCTTGTAAATAGCATATAATCAATGCTTTTTAGTGCAGTTGGACAATCTGACTCATAGTGTGTGCAGATCATTTACTATGTTACCCTTGTATTGAGGCCTACAGTTTGTTTTCTATTTTTTCCCAGTTTTTCACTCCTCTAGACCCTTTTCTACTTGCTTTCATTTATTTGAATATGTGTAGTATTCCATTTTAATGTATCTAGTAGGGTTTACTAGAGCTCTTTGGATAGTGTTTTTGGTTTTTAGTGATTATGGTTCTTACTTAAAATTTCATAGCATTCTTGGAAGGAATGTTGTATGATTGCAATTGTTTAATCCATTAATATTTAATACAATTAGGGCTGTGGCTGTGGCTCATTGGTAGCACAGTTGCCTGGCAGGTGTGAGGCACTGAGTTCAATTCTCAGCACCGTGTATGAATAAATAAAAATAAAGGTCTAGCAACAATTACAAAAATGTTTTTTAAAAAATTTTTTAATACAATTATTGATAAGTTAAAATTTACATTTACCATTTTTTGTTTGTTTTGTGTCCTTTTCATTATTCTGTCTGTTCTTTACTGTCTTCTTTTATGTATATATTTTCCATTGTATCATTTCAATTCCCTTATCATTTTTATATGTCTGTATTTCTAGTTATTTTCTTAATGAATTACAATTAATATCTTAATGAATAAAACCTAGTTCAGAAAAATGCCAATTTAATTTCAATAATATTCAGAACTTTTCTCCCATACAGCTTTATTTCTCCCCTCCTTTGCTCTTTATTCATCCTGTGGATCTAAATTACTGTCTAGTGTCCTTTCATGTTAGCCTGAAGTACTCCCTTTAGTATTATCTGTAGGGCGTGTCACTGGGATCATGTGTAAAATGCTCAGTTTTTGTTTATCTGACAATGTCATGAATACTTCTTATTTTTGAAAAGCAAATATTGCTGCTTGTAGAATTCTTGAGTGATATACTCTTTCTTTTAGCCCTTTGAATATATTAATGCTTGCCTTCTGGACTCTGGTTTCTGATGAAAAATAGCTATTAACCTTACTAAGGCTCCCTTGTATGTGATGAGTCACTTCTCTCTTGATACCTTCAAGATTCTCTCTCTCTCTCTCTCTCTCTCTCTCTCTCTCTCTCTCTCTCTCTCTCTCTCTCTCTCCACCAGGGATTAAACCAAAGGGTGTCTTACCACTGAACCACATTCTCAGCCCTTTTTTATTTTTTATTTTGAGGCAGGATCTCACTCAGTTGCTTAGGGCCTTGCTAAGTTGTAAGTTGCTGAGGCTGGCTTTGAACTTGCAGTCCTCCTGACTCACTCTCCCAACCTAATGGGATTACAGTGTGCAACACTGAGCCTGGCCTTTTTTTTTTTTATTTTTGAAACATGGAATTTGACAGTTTAATGATAATGTATCTAGATGTGGTTCTCTTTGAATTTATTGTATTTGAAGTTTGTTGAGTTCCTTGGATATGCAGATTTGAGGTTTTTCATCTAGTTTTAGAACTGTCCTGCTATTATTTCTTCAGATGACCTTCCTGTCTTTTTCTTTATCTTCTCTCCTGGAATTTCATAATACACATGCTTGATGGTACTCCACATGTCTCTGGGAATATGCTTATATTTATTTATCCTCTTTTCTTTCTGTTCTCGGATAATCTCAATTATTTTATTTTTAAATTCACTGATTCTTTCTTCTACCTCTTCAAATGTGCCATTGAGCCACTCCAGTGAATTTGTTTATGTATGTGTCGTGTGTGTGTGTGTGTGTGTGTGTGTGTGTGTCCACACATGTGCATGCGCTGAGGATTCAACCTAAAGGTACTTTACCACTGAGCCACATCCCCAACACTTTTTTCTTTGGTTTTGAGATAGAGTCTCACTAAGATGCTTAGGGCCTTGCTAAGTTGCTGAGACAGGCCTCACACCTACAATCCTCGTGCCTCAGTTTCCCGAGTCCTTGGGACTACAGATGTGCTCCACCACTCCAAGCTCTAGTGAATTTTTAATTTTGGGAATTTTACTTCTGAATTCCAGAATCTACTTGGTTCTTTTTATTATTTCTGTCTTTTTATTGATACTCTCTATTTGATAAGACATTATTTTAACATCTTCCTTTAGTTTTCTTATAGTTTCTTTTAATTCTTTGCATATTTTTTAAATAATTGGTTTGAAGTCTTGTATAATGAGTCTAATGTCCAAGTTTCCCCAGTACAATAACAATGAACAATAACAATTCTTATTGTTTTTTTTTTTCAAATAATGGAGAGCCGCCTCAGAAAACACTCAATAAGTCCGAATTCAAACAAAAAAGAGCTTTATTTACCTGGCCAGGGACTGTCGCCCACCTGTAGAGACTGATGCTCTCTGGGAGAACAGCAATTTCCTGGCTTCTTGGGAATTTAAGAACAAAAACCACAACTCAAGGGCTTTTCTCAGCATCATTCAAGCAAGCAAGTTACAGAAGCTAATAAAAGCAGTTAGCTTACAACCTAGTTAACCACATCTCAGGTCTGAGCAAGTGTTAGACCACCGTGTCCTGAGTTTCAGTTGAGCGGGGATGATAATCTATTTCAAAGTCATGTAGAGCCATAAATGTACTCAAACCCAGGATGTAGCTCACCACGGATGGCCACCACCATGTCCTGAGTTGGGTATGTTCTGTGGGGTACAAAGTACAGAAAAACAATTTTTTAATATTTATTTTTTGTAGTTGTAGTTGGACACAATAACTTTATTTTATTTATTTATTTATTTATTTATTTTTATGTGGTGCTGAGGCTCGAACCCAGGGCCTTACACGTTCGAGGCGAGCGCTCTACTGCTGAGCCACAACCCTAGCCCCAAAACGATTTTTTTATAAGAAGACAGTTTTCATTTTCTGTTTCTCAGAAATGGGTCACACAATAGTTTTTCTTTATAGAAGACACAGAATGGAGTCTTAGGCCTGTCTATGACAATTCTTGCTTTATAATTGTCTTATCTCACTTATCAGAATATTATATTTATAATCTATTTTTTTTTACTAATCTATAACCTATAACTTATACTCTTACTGATTTTATTGATTAGTTTACACCACAACATAGTCTGTGCTTTCTTTTTTCTTTGACTGTTCATATATTTATTGAAAATTGGCCTTTTAAAATATGATGACACAGAGTTTGCTGCTGTTAGGTAACCCTTCTGAACTGTAAAGTCTGTATTCACTGAAATCATTGCTCAGTTAGCTTTGTGGGCTTCTAATTATTAGAAATTTCTGGGCTGGGGATGTGGCTCAAGTGGTAGCGCGCTCGCCTGGCGTGCGTGAGGCCCGGGTTCGATCCTCAGCACCACATACCAACAAAGATGTTGTGTCTGCCGAGAACTAAAAAATAAATATTAAAAATTATCTCTCTCTTTCTCTCTCTCCCTCTCTCCTCTTCTTTAAAAAAAAAAAAAAAGAAATTTCTTTAAATCCCCGAACACCATAAAGTCACCCAGAGCTGCTGAGGGGCTCTGTGTGAATGTTGAAGCACAACTTCAGTAAGACTGAATGAGATGATTTACAACTCTGCCTTAGCCTTGTTTCTTTACAAAAAGCTCAAAGTTAGTCAAAGAGAAGAACTTGGTCCTTCTGGGGTCTTTTATGAACATGTGCACAGCCCTGGGCATACACACAGCCCTATGAATGTTCATGACTTTCTAAATTCCCAGGAATATGTTCGAGCTTTTCAAAGACCCCTAGGAATTTATCATTCTCCATCTTTTCCTTTTATGACTTTTGAGTATTATATTATTTGCCTCCTCTGTTACCTAACCACCTCATGCTACTGCATTGTTCAACATTTGCCACTGAATGCTTTCCACAAATACCCTCCAGGAAATAGCTGCTTGCCCTGGGCTACCAGTCAGGTCAAATAAAGACAGCCTTGTGAGTGGGACTTCCAGAGAACCACCAGATAGGTCAAATCATAGAATTATCTGAATAAAAGGGGGCTTGGGGATATAGCTCAGCTGGTAGAGTACTTGCCTCAAATGCACAAGACCCTGGGTTCAATCCCCAGCACCACCAAAAAAAAAAAAAAAGAAAGAAAGAAAGAAATGAATTTTCTGAGAAAGGATTTTTAAAGGAGCTTCAATACCATCCACCTCCTCCCTGGGCTGCTGTTTTTCACCACATTGGCCAGCTTGGGGTCTTCAAGACCATGGAGTGAAGAAGATGGTAAGGGAGAAAAGTAAGCCACCACAAAATTCACTGACTGAGGTTCAGCCATGGTTCTGAAAAGTTGATTCTGATGACTCTGGGCAGTATTGTGGTGGATAAGAGGGTCTGGGGTGTAATTACTCTGTTATTTTCCCTGGCATCATTCTCCACCAACGTGGAAGACGGAGAATCATTTTCCCAAACAGGACCCTTTACCCTTATTTCCATGGTAACTGCTATTGCATCTACATGCACTCAAATCCCATCAGATGATGCTCTCATGTTGCTTTCACTCACCCTACATACTTTAAAGAATTTAAAGGGAGGGAAATTGTCTGCTGTATTTATTCGAATATCTTCCATCTGTGTTACTTTTTCTTATTCCTAAAGTCCCAATTTTCCCTCTGGTTTCATTTTCCTTCTGCCTAAAGAATTTTTTTTCAGCATTTCATCAGAGCAGACCCACGGATGACAAATTCTCTTAGTTTTCCTTCATCTGAGAGTGACTTTATTTCACCTTCATTGGCGAAGGACATTTTCCTCAGATAGGAAATTCTGGATTAACACTTTTTTGGGTTTTTTTTCAACATTAAAAAAAAAAAAGATTTTTTCCACTGCCTTTTGGCCTCTATGGTAGCTGATGATAAATTCACAGTCATTGAAGTCATTGTTTCCTCTCTTGTGTTAGTTGGGGTTCTGCAGAGAAACAAAGTGAATAGGACGTGTGTGCAGTCGCACACGCACATACACACAAGCACATACACAAAGAGACCTATTTTAACAATTGGCTCCTGTGATTATGGAATCTGGGAAGTCCAAAATGTGCAGGGTGGAGTCAGAATGTCAGTCATCAAGAATACAAGCAATAAAAAATGCTGGAGAGGTTGTGGAGGAAAAGGAATGTTGTAGGGACAAACGAGGCAGGGCACCGAAGATAGCAGGAAACAGTTTTATTTGGCTGCAGCCAGGTTCAGGGGGCACAGCTTTTGCTGTAATCAATCAATCCCCTGAACCCCGAGTTCAGGGACTTTCAGAGTTTTATACCCAGCGTGTAAGGGGAGGAGCTCAGAAGTTCACAGTCTCCAGAAGTTCACATAGAAGCAGCTTTTTCTTTCACTGTTCTGGGCATGTTAACTCTTCAAGGACAACACTTGAGAAGGGGAGAGCTTCTTCTCCCCTCTCTTTCCTCCCCCTGCCAGCTGTTACCATGGAGCCCAATTGTAACTTATCTTAAAAATATAGACATCTCTGTGAAACCCCAGCTCAAGGCCAGAGGCCTTGTTTGCACATTTCTACAAAGTACCATATTGGATATGTTTGTGAAAAACTAGTAAGGGGATGTCCAGCACCTGGAGTATCTTCTTGGCCAGTGGCCAAGTAAAACAGGGCAACACAAAAATAGGAAGTTTATCTACATTGGAGTCTTTCGAAGAGACTCTTTTGCTGACAGTCCTAAAATCAGCCATGGTGAAGAGGGCTTTTCTGTGGAGAAACGGGGTGCTACTTCAGGAACACTTTTGCATTGTTGGTGGGACCATAAATCAGTATAACCACTATGGAAATCAGCGTGTAGGCTCCTCAAAAGACTAGGCATGGACCACCTTGTTACCCAGTAACCCACTTCTTGGTATTTATCCTGAAAAATTAAAGGCATCTTACTCCAGGGATACATACATTTCCATGTTTACAGCAGCACAATTCACAACAGCCAAACTATGGAACCAGCCGAGGGGTCCATCAACAGATGAATGAATAAAGAAAATGTGGTATCCATGCACAATGGAGTTTTATTCAGCCATAAAGAAAAATAAAAGTATGTCTCTTGCAGGAAAACAGATGGAACTAAAGACCATCATGTTAAGCAAAATAAGTCAAACTCGGGAGTTCAAGGGGCTTATGTTTTCTTTCATATCAGGAAGCTAGAGAGGAAAAAGAAAAATAAAGGTGAGGATAGACCCCATGAAAATCAAAGGGAGATCAGTAGAGGAAAGGAACCAAGGGATGGGAGGTAGGGTAGGTGGGGGAAAGTGCTGGGGAGTGATGTTACCAAATTATATTGTTATATTACATATATTGAATACATAACAACAAATCCCATCAAAATGTACAACTATAATGCACCAGTTTTAAAAAGGTGGAAAAATATAAATGACAAAAGTGACTCAAAAAATAATAATAATAATAATAATGCAGGGTGGGGTAGCAGGCTGGAGCCCCAGAGAAGACCTGATGCTACAATTGAAGTTCAAAGGTCATGAGGCTGGTGATCCAAGAAAGAGCCAATGCTGCCGTTCAGGTACCAAAACCATACACCTTGAAGTCCTTCTTGCTTGGAGGAGGTCAGTCTTTTTGTTCCATTCAGGCCTTTGACTGATTAGAAGAAGCCCACCTGTGTTACAAAGAATGATCTGCTTTAATCCACGAATTTAAATGTTCATTTCATTCAAAAGTATCCTCACAGAAACATTGAGAATAATGTTAGACTAAGTATCTCAGCACAGTAGCCAGCCAAGTGGATGTAAAATTATAAAATTGTTATTATCTGGCTGCACAAATATAAAATTGTTATTATCTGGCTGCTTTCATGATTTTCTTTCTCTGCTTCTTAGAAGTTTTGTTATGATATATCTAGGTGTAGAATTCATTGAGGTTTTTCTAATTTGGGGGTCACCATGCTTCTTGAAGCTGTAAGTTTATGTTCTTCATTAAATCAGGGGAGATTTTAGCCATTCTTCTACCCTTTAAGCAAAAAGTAGAGGCCCTCTCCTTCACATTTGTCTATGCCTAGTGTGCAATTACAGAGCTCAGGTTGGAACATATAAGAGAAAAAACACCCACAGAACTCTCCACTAGCTGGACTTCAGTGTTCTGGTTTCCTTCCCCAAGGAGCCTGAAACCCTTTGCCTTTCAGATCTCTCAGGTAACTGCTGGACACATTCTGCGCAGGGGTTGTCAGTTCGGTTTGGTGGGAGGACAAGTGGGTGCTGTGCCTACTGCATCTTCTCTGGAACCAGAGCCTCTGCTCTCTCACAGCTCCTATAATCAGGCTTGGCCTCCCCTGTTCTGCTGAAAACACAAATTACAGAAAAAATAATTGCTTTTTTTAAACTGATTCTACATGCTTGTTAATTTCGTTTGCTGATTCTTGTAAGATTTCAGAGGTACTTAGGGTGTTCTACATGAATAACCACCTGTGAATTAAAGCAGTGTCGCTTCTTGTATGATCTTTGTTTTAACATTTCTTTCTTTTTATTGTTGTTTTTGGTAGGGTTTTTTTTTTTCATTTGGCTGGTTGGTTGGATTTTGATATTGGCCGGTCTCTCTAGGGCCATTCAGCTGTGGACAAACAGGAGTAAGAAAAGATAGCTTCATCCTTTTCCCAATCTTAGGAGAAAATCTTTCAATATTTCATACTTAAGTATGATGCTCAATTTCCCTTATGAGATTTCTTTTGTGGGGGGCATTGGGATGGGACCCAGGAACACTTAATCACAGAACCACATCACCATTATTTATTATTTTTATTTTCTTCTATTTATTTGTTTGTTTATTTATTTATTTTTGAGGCAAGGTCTTGCTAAATTTGCTTAGGGCCTTGCTAAGGTACTGAGATTCGTTTGAACTTATGATCCTCCTGCCTCAGCCTCTCAAATCATTGAGATTACAGGCATGCACTACCATGCCCAGCCCTTGTGGATTGATTTTAAAAAGTTAGTTTCTAACCTTAGTTTTCTGCTAATTTTTATCTTGAATTGGTTTAGAAAGTTATCAAATGCCTATTAGTGTTTAAAGAGATGATGAACTGGTTTTTCTCCTGTAGTTGGCCAACATAATTAGATATATTGATTGGTTTTCAAGTAGTAAACTAAGTTTATATTACTGATATAAATTCTACTTGGTCAGATGCATTTGACTAAATGCTCTGTTTTTCTAGCTTCTACTCAAGTTACCTACTTTCTCCTACTTCTGATTTGCTTTTTCCTCCCACATAATTGAGATATATCAAAATTTAATGAGTTAGGCAGGCGCAGTGGCACACACCTGTAATCCCAGCGGCTCAGGAGTCTGAGGCAACAGGATTGCAAGTTCAAAGCCAGCCTTAGCAAAAGCAAGGCACTAAGCAACTCAGTGAGACCCTGTCCCTAAATAAAATACAAAATAGGGCTGGGGATGTGGCTCAGTGTTCTAGTGCCCTTGAGTTCACTCCCCAGCACCAAAAATAAATAAATAAATAAAAAATTTAATGAGTTATATACAGTGAACACAATTTTGGAGATTAAATTCATGTTTTACTAGAAGAAATCATAATGTACAGCAAATAATACAAGTATTGTACATTATATTTTACAAGACAGTAAAAATTTCTTAAAGATATCTGAGAATACTTATTACAACTATAGCCAAGAAAATGACAGTTGACAAGTAAATTGAAGGGTTTGAAACAGACTCTGACAACAGTCCCCACCCAAATACAAAATTATGGCTAATATTAACTCTAAAGATACTTCTAAACTCAAGCCCAGAACAGAACCTGTGTATCAGAAAATTACAGATCATGACACTACTAAAATTATCATAGTTAATATAGCAAAACTAATATATAGTTTTAAGTGTATACAGTGAAACATAAAGAAAAAAAAACAGAATGTTTATTGTTTTAAATTAAGTATGCAGCATTCTTTAGCCTATGGGCCTTCCCCCCCACCCCTTTCCAGGCTGGGAGTTGAACCTGGGCCTCCCACATGCTAGCATGTGTCCTTGAACTACATCATCAGGCCTTGAATCCGGTTTTTTAGTAGTAAATGATGCCATATGATAACCCCCAAACAAAACAAAACACACAAAATTGATGTGCTGTTTCTATCACATTCTGAAAATCCTATTTCCTTTTCCTTTCCTAAGGAAGCTAAGACTCGTTATTGCCTTATCTGACTTTCTGTTCTACCAACTCTTCCAGCATGAATAAGAGCCAAGAACCCATCCCTGGAGAATGAGATGAGTCATTTCTACATAGAATGGGGCCCTAGAGCATTCTTTAAGCCCCAATCAAAAAGTACACGGTGATGAATGGGGTTTAAACTATGAAAATGAGGGGGGGAAAGAAAGAGATAAAGGAAAGTGAGATGGAAGTCATGACAGCCCCATTTTTTAATTTCCCCAAATCCCTTTGTAAAAGAGAGAGATCAAGTGTGGTAGCAAAAGACAAAATCCACAGACACCATCATCAACTGCAGTAGGTCACAAAGAATCTCCAACAATGTTGTAAAACAACTGGACGGAACCAAACCATAGAGCAACAAGGGAACAACAGTGGGCCAGAAGCAGGAGGGAAAGCAGGTTCCTAAATGCTGAGAACCAAGAGACTGAGAACTCATCGTCCCAAAAGGAGGGCCTTCCAGCCACCACCCAGCCAGGCCCACACCATGAACTGGAAGGGGCCTCACCAGGGAGCCTGAGGCTACTGCAGGAAGGTTGAAAGGTATGTGGTAGCTGACCACAGGAACACCCAGTGGGGCTGCCTTCCAGGAGGGGGCCACCCAACATGGAGTAGAAACAGCTGAGCTAATAGAGCCCAAGTCGACGAGAGCAGGGCACGGGGCCAAAAAAGAGAGAGAATGTTCTACCAGTGAAGGAGAAGATGGAAGGAAGCAAATATCAGGCAGCACCGAAGAGATGACTGCACAATGGCCATATTCTCTACAATTCTGTGGGAAAAGCAGAAAAAAGAAAAAGACATTAGGATCCCTCCCCCAACCCCTTACAGAGAAACTTCCCCCTAAAAATACGACTTCAGCACCAGAAAGACGATGGTCGATCACCCTTCAAAAATGTAAAAAAGAGAGAAAAATGATCCAAATAACATATTTTCAGAAGATACATATTCACCAGAAATTTGTGACTGTGAAGCATTTGAAAATTGGAAACCAACATTTCAAAATGGGTTGCAGAAAATAAGAAAATAGTAGAAGACAGAGCGCAAAGAATGTAACATAAACCAGAACTAGGAAAACTCAGAGATAAGTTTGGCCAGACAATAGGCAGATATGAAAAGAGTTTACAGAGCTCATAAACAATCGATGGAAGTTATAGCAAAAGGAGAATAAAACAAAGAGAGAGAAAAAGCATTCTGGAAAAAAAATGGTAAATGGTAAACACTAAAAAGTAAGCAAAAAAGGGTCAATGTCCACCAAGAAAGAAAAGAGAAGGAAATGAAGAATACTTTTAAAGTTCTTTTGAAAGAACTATAATTCCAGTATCTTTTAGGAAATAAAAGAAGGTTTGACCCTTTGGATTTGCAGGGCACCCCACATACCTCTGAAAATCAACTCAGAATGCTCAACGCTGAGACATAATTTATAAAATGATGGAACTACAAAGAATTCTTTGGGCATTCAAGAAAAAAGACAAAGTGACTTTTTATTGGTGCACAGTAATTACACAGAGCCGTGAGTTTCGTTGTGGCATATTCGCACATGCATATAACACAATTGGATAAGTTCCACTCCCCCATACTTTCTCTTAAAGAAAAGAAGACCAGCTTGGCCTCAGACTTTTCAACGGGGACCTTCCATGACAGAAGATAGAGGAACAGCATACTTGAGCTCCTTAAGGTAAGAAAATGACCCCCCAATGATTACAACCTGCATAACTTTCAAGCATAAATTCCTGGACTAACTCTTAGGTGCCACAGATATCAGATAAGCTCTTCCTTCTTCCTCTTCCCCCACTTCCTTCTCTTCTTCCTGAAGAATTCAGTCCTCATTCGGACATCAGGTAGGGGAGAGCAAGGTGGTGGGCCACAGGGGGGAGGGGGAGGGCAGGAGCAGTCAGAGGGCTGGAAGTGGAAGACCTTGGCTCAAGTGAGTAGGGAAAAGGATTCCCAGAGCAGGTGGCCTTCCAGGGCCTGAGCAGGGAGAGACAGGCGTCCACACAAAAGGGGTGGCCTGGAATGGGGTATCAGCCCTCAGCGGGATGCAAAGTGTCTACCCGAATCAGCCTGACAGAGGAAGTAAGAGCCTGGGCAGATTGAGATTCTCCCAAGCAGGAGAAGGAGGCCTCACTGTGTGTGGAGGAAGGATGGCAAGGTCTCCCTGCGCAGGGAGTCAGAGGCCGAGGAGGGTGAGGGCGTGAGAAGGACAGACTGACACGGGAGGTAGATGCCTAAGTGCACAGATAAGAAGCACAGCCACGCAGGGGGCTCACAGCCCAGGGAGTGAGATCCCAAGCAGAATGAGAAGGTCAGCTATGCACTGGGTGGAGGAGGCGGGAAAGATGGGAGATTTGCTATATACAGGGGGCGTGTTGAGCAAAGAAGTCAATATACTAAAGATAATAGGAAGTGGGTTTCTCACTCCCAGAGAAAAGAGCTACAAACTGGAATGAACTCTGGGGTACCAAATTGGGATTGGAGGTACAGGTGTGACTCATAGATATGATAGATGACATTTGATTAAGTTAGATTGGTTTAGATGGATGGATAGGGTGAATGAAAGATGATAAATAAGTGGATGGATGGAGGGAGGATGGATGGATGGATAGAAGATGGCTGTAGACACAAATGTGTATATGTATAATATACTATCTACACACATCTCTTAACTTGTTCACTGCATAGGCCTAGGAAAAACTATATGACAATATTGATGAGCATGCCTAGCACACAGGCCTGAGTTTCTAAATATCATCCCACATTTGAAAAAAACAAATCTCGCCTGTAATCCCAGCAACTCAGGAGACTGAGGCAGGAGGATCACAAGATGGAAGCTGGCTTCAGCCACTTAGTGAGACTCTAAGAAACTCAGTAAGACCCTGTCTTAAAATAAAAAATAAAAAGAACTGGGGATTTGGCTCAGTGGTTGTTTTTCACTGCTGTAACTAAAAGAACCCAACCAAAACAACTGTAGAAGAAGAAAAGTTTATTTGAGGGTTCACTGTTCTAGAGGTCTTAGTCCATAGGAGGTTGGCTCCATTCTTTGGGGTTCAAGGTGAGGCAAAACATCATAGTGGAAGAGTGTGGCAGAGGAAATCGGCTCACATGGTGATTGGGAAGCAAAGAGAGAGAGACTCCACTCGCCGGATACAAAATATATACCCCAAAACCACACCCCCCAATACTCCACCTCCTCCAGCCACACCCCATCTGCCTTCAGATACACTCAGTCCCATCTGGTGATTAATTCACTGATTGGGTTAAGGCTCTTGCAACCCAATCATTTCTCCTCTGAACCTTCTTGCATTGTCTCACATGTGAGCTTTTGGGGGACCATACAGTGGTAAGCAACTTTGGATTCAATCTCCAGTACCAAAAAACAAAAGAAAAGAAAGAAAGAGCAAACCAAGTTTCCTTAAGAAAACTGAGTCCAGGTCTGAAGCAAGCTTAAGATATGCCCAGAATATCTTATTGTTATAGAAGGTAAGGAAATTTTCAATGATTATGGGGACATGCAAACGGACCACAGAGTGAAGTTGAAGAGGCTCTCGCTGGCCAAATCAGAGAGAGTTTGAAGATCAAAATAAATAATGATAGTAATGAAGAATAAGCTACCAAATAAAATTGGAAACCTGAAATCTGACATAATTAATGAATTAATTAGAAGTTTGATAAGGAACAGGGTCCTTTAAAGTTTCAAAGTCCCTTGCCACAAAATGCTGATTACAGGAAAAAGAGTAACTTTACAGTAGAAAAGCCAGGCAAGTACCCCTTAATCAAGTGATCACAGTGAGGGGACAAATCAAAATTCTATGACACCTGATAGGATACATGGAGAAAAACATAGATTCACTTTTGTAATATTAATGCACAACTTAAACTAAATATGAGATGGCATCAAATAAATACAACCAGAAAGACATTCTACAAATTAACTAGTCCATTATCTTCCAAAGTGTGGATGTCATCAAAGTCAAGAACAGTTCAGTCAGAAGGAAATCAACAGACAGGACAATTAAAAAATAAATAATGTAAGTAAGCTCCCAATATTGTATACTTAAACTGAAAATTTTTAGCCAGGCACAATGTCACATACCTGTAATCCCAGCAGTTTGGGAGACTGAGGCAGGAGGATCACAAGTTCAAAGCCAGCCTTAGCAATTAGCAAAGCCCTATATAACTCAGTGAGACCCTGTCTCTAAATAAACTACAAAATAGGGCTGGGGATGTGGCTCAGTGATTAAGTGCCCCTGAGTTCAATCCTGGTACTTAATAATAATAATAATAATAATAATAATAATAATAATAATAATATATTTTAACTAAATATACTTAAAATTATTTGTTATTTATCTAAAATTCCAATGTAAATGGGCATCCTGTATACTTGTTAAAGCTGACAACGGCACCACTGAGTCCCCTTTGGGTCTATTGTGAATTGTTGGAGATCTTGAGAATGCACTTGTGATTACTCATCTTCATCCCATGAATTGATAATTGTAGAAGAAATGGTAATAATAAGAGTAAAAACAGCAGTAGGCACGAGAGCAGCATCGGCAGTCGTAATCTTCCAGAGCACGATTCTCAATGTGCGGGACTCACAGCAGAGCCAGAGACTCTGGGGACTAGTCAGTCCATGAACCACAGTGGCAAAGGGAGAAAAGCAGATGTCTGCATCTCTTCTCAGGAACTAGAGAAAGAATCTTCAGAACCAAAACTCCAAAAAAGTTCGGGAAGAGCCTTCTACATAAGCTGTGATTTATTTTACAAGTAAACACCTTTTCAAGAGAATGCTTTCCAACAAAAGAAGCTGATGGAAAGGGAAGGAATATTCTGGGGAAGAGACCACAAAAAGGCCCACATACAACATTGTTAAAAAGAAATAATGTCATCTTTTCTCTGCCAGTAGGATCCACACCTGTGTTTAAGTCATCAGAGCTCATACATACGATAGTCTTAGCAGACGAAGAAATAAAAATCATACCTACTAAACAACAACAAAAAAAGAATCTTAAAAATACTGCTTGGACTTCTAATTACTTAGTTTTATTTAGCAAATCTGCTGCATTTGTAATTTCTATTTAGGTTCTAATATAATCCATTGTACAAAGTTTAAATCTGAAGTGCTAATTACCTGGAAGGGAGGAAGAAAATAATTTCCTTCCACATTTAAGCAACCTCGAGGTGTCATCAAGGGAGAGGGGTTTCCAGCAGTCCCTCCAAGGGACCATCCCAGGTGCTGACAAGCTCATGTGCCATGATCTGGTAGGACCTCACAGAAGAAAAAGGTGTGGACCTTCCTGCGCACTTTGTCCTGAGTGAGCACAAACAGGAACCTATTAGAGTTACCCATCTCACTTCATATTTTCAGGCAGTTCATCAGTGGGACTTAGGGTCTATCATCAACAGTCAATGACTTATCCCCAAAGGACTTAAAATGAGCTTACTACAGTGACACAGCCACATCAATGTTTACAGCAGCTTAATTCACAATAGCTAAGCTATGGAACCAACCTAGGTGTTCTTCAACAGATGGATGGATAAAGAAAATGTGGTATATATACATGGTGCAATATTATTCAGGTTATGGCATGGAAAAATGAAATCATGGCATTTGCCAGTAAATGAATGGAACTGGAGACAATCATGCTAAGTGAAATAAGCCAGTCCCCAAAAACCAAAGGCCAAATGTTTTCTCTGATAAGCAGATGCTAACACACAATTCCGGGGGTGGGGGAGGAAGAATAGAAGTTCACTGGATTAGACAAAGGGGAATAAAGGAGAACGGGGGATGGGAATTGGAAAGACAGTGAAAGAATCAGACATAACTTTCTTGTGTTTATACATACACAACCAGTCTATCTCCACATCATGTACAATCTCAAGAATGGGAAGATATACTCCATGTTTGTATGATATGTCAAGGTACATTCTGTCTTGTATAACTGAAAAGAACAAATTTTAAAAAACTGTCAATACCTTCAGCCTTCATCATATCCCTACTTAGGCAGATCCTGACTTCAGCCAACACAGCAGCACTGATTTAACATAAACTCTATATCAAGCCCTGGAATAGGTACAGGAGACACAAAACTAATAAGGTGCACTGTTTCTGCCCAAGTAAAGCTCAGTTTTGTAGGAGAGACAGATATGAAAAACAAATGACTGTCACATACAGCAGCAACCACCTAAATAGGCATGATTTAAAGATATAGATGCACAGAGGAGCAAGATATCAATTCCACCCAGAGTGACTCCAAGGAGCTTCAGACAGGAAGAAATATCACGCTGCATATTCAAGAAGGAATATGCTAGGTTGCTTAGATGGGTGGATGCCAGGTGACGAACCTAGTATATGGAAAACCAAGGTGGCATGAAAGAGTATGGCATATTTGAGATCTTTAAGCAGATCAGGGGGACCAAAGCATATACAATTGTCCCTCAGTATCCACAGAGGAATTGGCTCCAGACCTTCCCACAGGAAACAAAATCCAAAGATACTCAAGTCCCTTATATAAAATGACATAATATTTGCATATAATATAACCCATGCACATCTTCCCTTATACTTTTTTTTGGGGGGGTCTGGGGATTGAACCCAGGGGCACTCAACCATTGAGCCATATTTTTTAAAGTATTTCATTTTGAGATAAGTTCTTTCCAAGTTGCTTAGGACCTTGCTAAATTGCTGAGGCTGACTTTGAACTTGTGATCATCCTATTTTAGCCTCCCAAACTGCTGGGATTACAGGTGTGTGCCACTGCACCCAGCTATATTGCTACCTTTAAATAAAGTCTAAACTCCTTAGCATAGAATCCCAGTTCTCCTGGTCAGTCTCCACTTTCTCAAATCTTGCCCCCATGTGTACTATATATGCTCAGCCCTCCAGATCTGCACATTTCACATTTATGAATTCTAAAACTGTGGGTTCAACCAAATGTGGATCAAAAGTAGTAAAAACTAAAATTTCCTCCCTATTGAATATGTACAGACTTACTTTCTTATCTGTGTTCCTTAACAATATGGTGTAGCAATGATTTACATAGTATTTATATTGTATTAGTTATTGAACCCAGCATCCTGGGTTCAATCGAGAATACTAAATAAATAAATAAAGTAATATATAAGAGTTTTCCACAGGAGAGCAACGTGGTCAGACTTAGATCTTTAAAAGACGGTTCTTTTGGTTGGATGGAGCACAGCAAAACCAGAGACCCATCAGGTGCAGCAAAGCAGATAGACAGGTTGGCCTTGGGGGTCTGCTGCCCTGGACTGAATGCAAGTTCACCATGTTCTAAGTGTGAGAACCTCAACTGGCCTTCGCTTGCCTCAGGTTCCTCACCTTGGAACTGGTTTCATAGATGGGCAACCTGTGTAGTTTCACGTGGCCCAGCACTTTAAAGGGGTCTGACTTGAAATTCTTAATCAGCTTTAAATAAAGGAGCTCCCATTTTCATTTTGCACTAGGTTCTAAAAATTATGTAGCCAGACCTGTCTCACCTGCAAAATGGGTGCTATAATCGCACCTATTATGACCACTGGATTATTGGGAAGTTTAAAATGTAGAAAGTAGTGCCTAGGACAAAATCCTCTGTAAATAGAAGTCATTTTATTATTTATTATTATTATTCTTAATCCCCCAATATAGCAGGAGCCTATAAAGTAAGGTGGCGACAGAAAGACCAGAGAAGGGAGAGCAGAGGGTGGAACAGGCAAGCCATCATCCTGGATGGGGAAGAAGGGACTTGAGAAAGAAGCGGGAAGAGCAGCCAGCAAGTGCCCTCTCCCAGGCCAAGGCTGGCCAGAGCTTTGGTAAATGTACAGCTATCTGCTAACACCCATAAGGCTGTTTCCAACCTAATGTAACTTCAATGTTCATATCCAAATGCACCTCTTTTCCAAAAGTGGACCTCCATGGCTGTCTCCGTGTGGACTGTGGCAACTGTAGAACATTGTGCAGGAAAAGCCAAAATTATGATGTGTGGCCTCCCATTCCAAATATTTGAAGGAAAAGATGCTAAATCAAGAAAGCAATGCTTTGAGGGGGGAAAAAAGAGCACATGAAATCAGTTTTCAGCAAACTATCTAAGCTTTTATTATACTAATCTGGGACAACTAAAAGCCAGGAATTTAATTAGAAGACTAAATAAGCAAGTTTTAGAATTATTACTAATGCAAAAAAAAAAACTAATAGGTTTTTAAAACCATTTGAAATCAGCATTTCTAAAACCAAAAGTGGTCAAATATCAGCAATTTTATATGGCTCAACAGTTCCTGAAAATACATGTAGCTACTAATAGACAACACTAACCAACAAGATGACAATGATTAAAAACAACATTACTCTTTAAGAAGAAAAATAAAAAGCAAAGATTTAGGAATCTTAAAATGGCATCATTTATTACTCTCATGATCAGAGAAAAATAAATATTAATTTTTAAAAATATTTTTTAGTTGTAGTTGGACATATACCTTTATTTTATTTATTTTTATGTGGCATTGAGGATCAAACCCAGCTCCTCGCACGTGCTAGGCAAGCGCTCTACCACTGAGCCACAACCCCAGCCCATAAATATTAATTTTTAAAGGAACTAATGCAGGAAAAAAGCAAACATCTTACTAGAAGACATCCACAAGAATAACAAATGAACAAACATCCTGACAACAACTATAGCTGAAGAACATATGTACGGGTAAAGAAACAAATACTACCATAAAAATGGTTTTAGAATTACAGGCCTTTTATAGCACATGTTCAATAATAGAAAAAAAATGGCAATTTATTAAAACATGAATTCCACTTGATAAAAAAAACAAATTAGTTCCTGGGTAATTCCTCTATTTATTATTTATTGAACTAATAGCAAATGCACAAAGAAATGAGACAGAAGGCTTTAAAACCTATTGGAAGCCTCTTGCGGAACTGGGCCAATCAGATCTTCCAGGCAGTTCTAACTCATGATATAAAAAGCCCTCTGGAGCATTCAGATGGGCTTTTTTTTAAATACACACAGCTGCTTGACACCAGGATGCCACTATGGGGTAGGTTAAATGGCTACCAACAGATACGAGGCCTCAAGCACTTTCTCATTCTGAATCTTTTTTCATTCTAGGTCTAATGATATATTTAGAATAGGATGGAGCTTGCAGGGTGGGTTTTGATCCCCCTCCCCTCCTCTGAAGAATATTAACAAATGCTGGGGACAAAAATTAAGGTGTTCATATATAGGAAAATCAAAGGGTTCTGATGATTTGGGTCTTTTAGCAGAGCTCATCTCCGTCTTTCAGCAGCATCTCACATAATGATTGTTCCCCTCTTTAAAATATCTTCACGCAGCGGCTGCCTCATCATCTCTCCTAGTTTTGTTTGTTTCCACTGGCTGCTAGTTCTCAGTTGCCCTAGCTGGATCTTCTTCACCTTCAACTTCCTAACAATAAATTGGAGCTCCCCAGAGAAGATCTCTGTTCTTTTCTATACACCCAGGGAATCTCATCCAGACCTGTGCCTTTAAACACCCACCCATTCTCTGTATCTCTCCAGCCCCTGAGCTCCACACATGCATAGCAAGTTGCTGATCCCATATTTCTACTTGCATGTATAATAGGTATTGCAAACTATGGCCAAAATAACTCTTGAGCACTCCAATCTACTGGGTGTCCGGTCATTCCTCATTTCACTAGAGAGGCTAAAACTAAGAGTCATCTGTCACAGTCCACCTTCAATTCATCCTCAAGTTCTGAGACCTCTATCCAAATCATATCTTGAATCCCACCTTTTATCACCATCTCTCTCTATATCACCTCCTTCCTCCCAGACACTACGACTCTCACCTGGTCTATTACAATAGCCTCATATTTGTTGTCTCCTCCCATTCTTATTCAACAACCCCAGGTCCTCACAAAGCAGCCAGAGTCACTACTTTGCAAACTGATCCTGCCTAAGTCTTCCCATGACCTCCCACCAACCTTAGAACAAAGTGCAAAAGCTACCCCTCCAAGACTTGGGAGCATAAAATGTTACAATTGCATTGAAGAATAATCTGACAATGCTTGGTAAACCTGAAGACCAGAACACCTTCTTATACAGCAATTCTTCACCCTGTCTTCTCCCTGAGGAAATCTCTTGCCAAGGTTCTGTGAAGAGATGTTCTTTGCAGAACTCTTAATAGTGAAAAAGTAAAACATTTCACTGTTCCCAGTAGAAGAATTGATACATAATTTTTTCACATGATAGGATGTTATACTCTAGTTAAAAATAAATAAAATATCACTCTATGATAGAGTTGATGCTTGGGCACTGACAGCTTCCAAGCCTTCTCTCTCTCCCTTTTGTACACATACACACATGCCTATAAGGAAGACCAGGCGCTCCTCCTATGTCATTGACAGGGAAGCTCAGATTCCTAGGGATAATAAACACCACAACCACTGCCAACCATCCTCACTATTGTTTGCTCCAGACCAAACCCAACCTCTTCTCCTTCACAGGACACTTTTAAGGTTGATTTTGGGAATAATAAGTAAATTTCAGATCCAATTGTGCCAATATGTCAGTATAAGCATTCCACCTTTCACAAATTCCTGGGTAGAATTTGGGATCTTCTCAGTATCCCAGTGGGAAATGTTAAGTGCCGCAGTCTGGCTGGGCACAATTCAGGAGCCACTTGTCAAAAGAAACGAACTTTATTTTTAGAACCACACAGGCCAAACAAAACAGCTCCTCAGGAAAAACCCTCAGAGCCCAACTGCCACCACCGGCTTCCTACAAGCCTCTCACCAAACACAAGCCTCACCACCTCCCACAATCCTCCTGCTCTTGAGGCCGATTGGCTGGGTGGTGTGGGCAGAGCCAAAGAAGTCCCCCAATGAGCATCACCGCAGAGGAGCCAATCAGCTAGATGTTGCTGGGGCCACTGTGAGCCAATCATCAGCTGGCAGTCTGAAAGTTTGCTGGCAGCTGGAAGTTTGCTGGGGGCCCTTCGGCTGTGGCTCTCAACAGTTAAGCACTTAAAAGAAAAATATAACAGTTAAATAAACCACAAAAACATAATGTTAGCTGAGGGAGGGAAAGCTGTGACAGGATAGATACTGTATACTATCATTTAGGTAATGATCCGTCCTATTTCTAGTGATTTTTTTTGCCTCAATATCTATTTTTCCTTCCACTCATCTTTCCTTTGATATTTGCCACATATAAGTTTATCATACTTTTATTTTCCACTGTTCTACATATTTAGGCTTTAGATGTGCTTCCTATAAATGGCTAATTTTTAAAATGATTTTTAAGGTCTACTTCAGATGATCTTTGTCCTTCAACTGGAATATTTACTCCATTAATACTTATTGTAATTTTATGTGTAGAGAGATTTATTTCCACAATCTGAAATTAAATTTCTCTTACATTTCTTCAGGGTCTGTTTTCCAGTTTTTCATTCCATTCTCTTCCTCTACTGGTGTACCCTCTGTTCTTTTAAAGGTAACTCTAGAATTGTAAATACAATTAACTGATTCAGTGTTAACTTGGGCAAGTCCAGAACAACACAGGACTTCAGATCACTTTTATCCAAATCACCCTGCCACAGATTTACAGGTTACTGTTCTCGTGTATTTTTTTATTTTAGCCCCAAAGCCATTATTATTGTTTTGTACCATTGTCTGCCCAGGTTTAATCACACATTTGTTATTTTCTTTGCTCTTCATTTATTCTTTTACCTCAGACTTTTACCTAGAATTGTGTTACTTTTGTCTAAAATATATCCTTTAGACTAGTGTTGTCTGATAAAAATATAATGTAAGCTTGTGTGAAATTTTAAGTTTTCTGGTAGTTAATTTTCTTGGAAGGAGGTGCTGCCAGGGACTGAACCCAGGGCATTTTGCATGGTCTACTGCTGATCTACGCCTCAAGCCCCTGGTAGCTAAATTTAAAAATAAATAAATAAAATAACAGTAAAGTTAACTTTTTGCATTATATATGCTTTTTTAAAGGGGACATGCATATCCAAATTCTAATATGACAAACATGGGCACTTAAAATTAATTTTTTTGGCAGGAGCAGTGGTGCATGCCTATAATCTCAGCAATTCTGTAGGCTGAAGCAGGAGGATCACAAGTTCCGGCCCAGCCTGGGTAACTTAGCAAGACCCTGTTTCAAAATTTAAAAATTAAAAAATAAAAAAAGGGCTGGGAATGTATCTCACAGTAAAACACCCCTGGATTCAATCCCCAGTACAAAAAAAAAAAAAGAAAATTTTTTAATCATACAAAGTTAATTTCAATAAAACAAAAATATCCCATGACAAAAGCTTGACTTGATGTACTTTTTCTTAATTAAAAGTGTCTATGAATTACTGTGAGCAAAGATTACTCTGTGATTGCTAAACAAATTAGTATGCCTTGATCTCTAGAAAGGATTCCCTTAGGAAACTGCAGATAGCTGTGGATGAACATAATGAATGTTAAAGTCCAAAGGACTTAGGATGACCTCACAACTGAGTTTTACTTGTGCTAAGCCACTTCACATCCGCTCTCTATAGACTTTTAAACTGTATTACCTATTGTGCCAATATTGTTATATTGCCTATGGACATTCCTCCGATTTTCAGGAAAAAAAAAATTATGACATCAGAGATTTTAGCCCATTGGTGAACTGGAAACACATTTGCATCTACTCACAACAAAGCATTTTTCAATGCCAGGAATTTTGTGAGTTCAACCATTAAAATATGAAAAGCTTGAAATTGGTGGTGGTAAGAGTAATCTCTCCAAAGAAAGTCAGCACCACTACAATTCATGACTTCTTTTTTTTTTTTTTTTTTTTTTTTTGGTGCTGGGGATTGAACCCAGGGCCTTGGGCTTGAGAGACAAGCACTCTTCCAACTGAGCTATACCCCCAGCACCAATTCATGACTTCTTTAGGACTTTTTTTTTTTTAATCAGGGATTGATACTAAAAGGTGCTTAACCACTGAGCCACATCCCCAACCCTTTTTTATTTTTTTGAGACAGGGTCTTCCTAAGTTGCTGAGGCTGGCTTTGAACTTGCAATCATTCTGTCTCAATCTCCTAAACTGTTCGGATCACAAGATTACACCAATACACCCAGCATCAGCACTTCTTTTTGAGAACACACAAATAATATCACTAGTTTAAATCCTCCTGCATTTACACTGCTAGTTACCCACTTCAAATTCATTATTTATCACAGTGGTTTTTGAATTGCAGGTAGTAATCTTATGAATAGACCATAAAATCAGTATAAAGGGTCTCCATTTTTCTACAGAAGAATAGAAAGCAGTAAGATAGAAAATACTAGATTGTATTATATGTATTAGAGGTAAGTATTGTTATTTGTGTTTCAGTTCTTTACATATGTATTTACATTTTTAAATCATGTATTCGAGAGTTGTCACATAGACTGTATTTCTACCTTTGGTTTGAATTAAAAAATTGAATAAGATTGGCAATTTCTAAGATTGTTGTTACAAACAGAAAGCATTCAAAATGTACCTCTAAAATTCATGAAGAAAATATTAGAAATGCTGAAATTACTATCAGTCATATTTACATAATATTCATAATAGTAATAAGCATCCTCATTCAAGGGTATATTATTTAAATGGCAAAAAATATTTTTAAACATAGTCATAGCATTTAACATCTGAATTAAAACTACTTTTTTGAGTATTTATTTATTATTTTTAAGAGTGCAATTAATATAAATACCCCAAAGGAACTTCTGATTCATGAGAATGAATCATCTGCCACATGAATATCCCATTGAAATATGAAAGAAAAACATACAAATGAATAAATTATATGCAACATTAAAACAAAGAAGATACCATTTGACATTTTTAAAATTTGAAAACATTTTGGAGGATATAAAGTAGATGAAGTTATTTTTAAAGCAAGTATTTATTTTAAAAAGAAACCCAGTATAGAACACTGTATGGCCCAGCACTCAAGTGGACAGATGAAGTTATAGCTTTTTTGTGGTTTTCAGATCAGATGTGACAGGTGTCATGAGCAGAGGCAATTCAAGATCCCCAAGGTGTCTGATGAGCTTTAGATTTTGTTAATTCAATAATTATATACCTTGTAAAATGTAAAATAGTGCAGCCTTTGTAGAAAATAGCATGGTGATTCCTCAAGAAATTAAAAATAGGATTATCATACAATCTAGTAATTCCACTTCATAGATATATACCTGAAAAAATTGAAAGCAGTATCTCAAGAGACATTTATACATCCATGATCACAGCAGCATTAGTCACAACAGCTAAAAGGTGGAAGCAACCTAAGTGTCCATCAATGGATGAATGGAAAATGTGACCTATACATACAATGGGATATCTTCGGTCTGAAAAAAGGAGGAAATGCCAACATATGCTACAACATTGAACCTTAAAGATATTGTGCTAAGTAAAATAAGTCAGTCACAAAATATGAATAATGTATGATTTCACTTATATGAAGAACATACATGAGTCCAATTAATAGAGGAAGTAGAATAGCGATTGGCAGGAGTTGGAGAGAGGGGACGGGAAATTGTTTAAGGGGTGTAAAATTTCAGTTTCGCAAGATCAAAAGAGTTCGGGAGTTTGGCTGCATAGACTGTGAATGTCCTTAACACTTAATCACTTCAATGGTGATTATGACAAAAGTTATGTCTTTTACCACAATTTTAAAAAAAATCCACACTAAGACACATCACAGAGAAACTGCAGATGGTCAAAGATGCAAAGATGGGTGGGAAAATATCTACAAAAGAACCAGAAAAGGAGACATTACCTATAGAGGAGCAATAGCTAGCTGACTGTTGATATTTCAACAGAAAATGTGGATTCCATGAGACAGCAAAAAATTATCAGTGTGCTCAAGAAAACTAACATTATATACCCAGGAAAAAAAATCCTCTTCAAGAATAAAGATGAAAAATAAAGAAAACTCCATTTATAGTAACAATAAAGATGATAATATACTTAGGAATAAATTAGGAAATATGCAAAAATTACATGAGGAAATTTATAAAACATGCATGAAAGATACAGAGGCAGACCTGAACAAATGGAAAGACATACTTGTTCTTGTAAATGATGATTAAACATCATAAAAAGGTCAGTTTCCCTAAATTAACATAAGCTTAAAGCAGTCCCAGTAAAAAATTAAATTAAATGCCTGGCAAGGTGGCACATGCCTGTAATTCCAATTACTCAGGCACTAAAGCAAGAAGGAATCCAAGTTCAAGGCCAGATGGAGCAACTTAATGAGACCCTCTCTTCAAATAAAAAATTTAAAAGGTTGGAGATCTAGCTCAGGATATGGTGCCTGCCTCGCATATGTGAAGTCCTGAGTTCAAAATCCCTAGTACTGCAAAAAACAAATTAAATCAGCATCAATTCTGCTAAACTTTTCCAAAATATTGAAGAGAAGGACATCAGCCTGATACCAAGTGTCAATGTCTTGGCTGGGCACAAGATCACGAGCCACCACACACCTTGTAGATTCAAACAGCAATTCTTTATTCCCGAACTCACACCGGCCTCTACAAACACGTTCTGGGGAAATCCAAGTTCTCCCGCACAATTCACGCACAATTCACATCCCAAAACTTTCTCTCCAAGAGAACTCAGCGGGAACTCAGGCAGCAGGAACGCCCTATTCCCAGCAGCAATAAACTTAAACCTCGAACTTCCCTAAAACCCATATTGTCTTAAACCGGGAACGCCCTAAACTTGTCTTAAACCCAAGGATAGGATACTCCCTAAAACCTGGTCAGCTCTAAACCCGGATCTGCCCTGGTCCTTGAGCAAGGTCACCTTACTAAAGCATACATGCAATGTCCCAGCGAATGTCCTCTAAGCAACATGGGGTACGCTGGCAAGGAAATTTCGATGTGTCGATCCTACTTGGCAATGGCCCTCAGCAACCAAGCTAGACAAATACATAAGAAAATAAAATTACAGACAATACTTCTTCAGGATGTTGACACCCCCAAAAAAAAAATCCTCAAAAAATACCAATCAAGACCAATCTCACAATTGAATAAGACCCTGTTTCAAAGTAAAAAATAAAAATAAAAAGGGCTGGGGATATGGCTCAATGGTAAAACATCCCTGGGTTCAATCCCCAGGGTCAGGGAGTGGGGGTGGCGGTGGGGTGGACAAGAAAATAGGAGTACAAGGAAACATCCTCAACATGTTAACACCCACAAAAAAAATAAATAAATAAAACTCAGCTATTATCACAATTCAATGATGAAAAAGCAAAAATTTTCCCTCCGGGATCAAGATCAAAATAAGGATGCCCCATTTTTGTCCCTTCAGTTCAACACAGTACCAGATGTTCCAGCCAGAGTGATTAAGCAAGAAAAAGAAATAAAAGCCACTTAAATTGAAAGGAAGAAGTAAAATTGATATACCTAGCCTAGTTATCTCATTAGATCAGAAGCCAGCTTGTCACAAGTTATGAAGGATTCATTTCTGTTTTCTGAAAAATATCAGGATGTCTGTATGGCCTGGCCATTAGTTGATGTTGTAAAGCTGATTGGAATGCCTGCCCGTGCCCTGAACTCACCCAGGTCCGGTTTTCCCTGACCAGATAACAACCCTTTCCTAAACCTTAGTGACACCTCATAAATTCTGGCCTTCCCTGGCCGGATAACGACCCTCTCTGAGTCTCTAAGATCTCCATAAATTCTGATGCCGGGGCCAGCAAAAATGTAAACTTGTGTTATGCTCTTCAGAGTGTTGTTATCTGTAACCCCCCTTTGTGTAACTTTTTGGGCTATAAAACTGGGCCACAAAGAAGCCTCGGGGCTGTCCTTGGCTCCCACGATTTTGAGGGACAAGGCAGCCAGGCCGGTCGAAATAATAAGCTTGCTTTAATTTGATTTTAATTGGAGTCAGTGGTCTTTTCTTGCGTCGTGGTCTAACAAAATTATCTCTGTTCATTGATGACATGATCTTATATTTAGAAAACCTTAATATTCCCCTGAAACTTGTTAGTGTTAATAATCAAATTTAACAAAGTTGCAGGATATACAAGTCAATATGCAAAAAACAGTTGCCTTTCTATGAAATAGAAATAAACAATTTGAAAAGAAAACTAAGAAACCTTCATTTACAATAGCATTAGCAAGAATAAAATACCTAGGAATGAATTTAAATAAGGAAATGAAGGATTTGTACACTGAAAACTAAAAAAAAAAAACAACAACAACAACAAAAATAAAACACTACTGAAAGAAATTAAAGAAGATAGGAATAAATAAAGACATTTGGTGAGGTTGAGGTTGTGTCTCAGCGGTAGAGCACTTGCCTCACGTGTGAGGCACTGGGTTCAATCCTCAGCACCACATAAAATAAATAAATGAAATAAAGGTATTGTGTCCATCTACAACTATACACACACACACACATATGTGTGTGTGTGTGTATATATATATATATATTTGAAAAATAAATAAATAAAGACATTTGGTGTTCATGGATCAAGAGACTGAATATTATGTTTTGGTTTTTGTTTCTTTAATAATGGGAATCGAGGGCTGGGGATGTGGCTCAAGCGGTAGTGCACTTGCCTGGCATGAGTGGGGCCCGGGTTCAGCCTCAGCACCACATACCAACAAAGATGTTGTGTCCGCCGAGAACTAAAAATAAATAAATAAATATTTTTAAAAATTCTCTCTCTCTTTCTCTCTCTCTCTCTCTCTAAAAAAAAAAGATATCCTTTTCATTTAAAAAAAATAATAATAATGGGAATTGAACTCAGGGGGGCTCTACCACTAAGCTATCTCCCCAGCCATTTTTACTTTTATTTTGAAGCAGGATCTTGCTAAGTTGCCCATGCTGGCCTCAAACTCGTGATCCTCCTGTCCCAGGATCCTGAGTAACTAAGATTACAGATGTGCACCAATTCACCCAGCAAAGATTCCAATACTATCCAATGAGGTCCACTGATTCAATATAATTTCTGTCAAAATCACAATCATGTTTTTTGTAGAAACAGAAACATCCACCCCCAGGAACCCTCAACAGCCAAAATAATCTTTAAAAAGGAAAACAAAGTGAGAAACCTCATACTTTGATTTCAAATTTTACCTCAAAGCTATAGTAATCAAAACAGAAATAAATCATACATGATCAACTGATTCTCAACAAAGGTTATCAAGACCATGCATGGAAGAAAACAGTCTTTTCAACAAATAGTGCTGAGAAAACTGGGTATTCATATCCACAAAGTAAAATTAGATCCTTACCTTATACCTGTAAACAAAAAAATTTACTCAAAATGGATCAGAGCTATAACTATAAAACTCTTAGACGAAAATAGGGACCAAAAGGTAGAAACAAACCAAATGTCCATCAACAGATGATGAATGGATAAACAAAACATAGTTGATACATCTGGTTAAATAATATTCAGACATAAAAAAAATAATGATAAAGTCCTGTTACATGCTCCAACATGACTGAACCCTGAAAACATGCCGCAGGAACCAGGGCAGACATAAAAAGACAAATATTGGTGGATATGATCAAAGTATGTTATTTGCATGTATGAATATGTCCCCATTGAAACCCATTATTCTGTATAATTAAAATGCACTAATGAAAAGGACTGATATTGTACTTATGCAATATATGAAATACATCCACATACAGTTTCATAGAGACAGAAATACAGGGTCTGTGGGGAGGAAAGAATAGAAAGTTATCACCTAATAGGTACACACACACACACACACACACACACGTATAATTTTTATTTTGAAGCAGAATATTGCTAAATTGCCCATGCTGGCCTCAAATATATATACATATAGTACATATATATGGCCTTGCTTTGTAACAACCTACCCTAGTAAGAACTAATTCAGTAACAAGACACACAAGCCACTCCTACTATCCATTCATGAAGGTGAGCGCCCCATCACCCCGTTACCTTATACTAGGCCTCACCTCCTAGAGGTTCTGCCACCTCAACACTGGACTAAGCTTCCAGCACTTTGGAAAACAAACCATATCCAAACCATAGCAGAAGGATTCTATGAATCCACACACTGGGGTAGATGATGGACAGATGACAGCAGAAATGCAACAACAACAACAAAAAAAAAAAACAGAAAGAATGATGGAGTCAGTGTGGTGTCACACGCCTGTAATCCCAGTGGCTCTGGAGGCTGAGGCAGGAGGATCACGAGTTCAAAGCCAGCTTCAGCAAAAGCAAGGCGCTAAGCAACTCAGTGAGACCCTATCTCTAAATAAAATACAAAATAGGGCTGGAGATGTGGCTCAGTGGTTTAGTGCCCTTGAATTCAATCCCCAGTACCAACAACAACAACAAAAAAAGGATGATGGAATTAGAAATCTCCATGTGATAAGTACAACAATAATAACCAATTCAGGCAAGAATAATCAACAGACTAAACCTAATAAACAAAAGTTTGAATAACATATAATTTACATAGGTTCAATGCATTCCCTAGAACATACTTATTGATTAAAAAGAGTAACATTGCATTGGAGAGAGAGAATCTATCCAGACAATGAGAAGTAAAATCAATGTATTAATAACATATTAATGTTATATTTGGGTAATATGGGTAAAATGTATTGAGAGTTCTTTTTATTATTCTTAAACTTTTTTGTAAGGGGCTGGGGATGTGGCTCAAGCGGTAGCGTGCTCGCCTAGCATGCGTGCGGCCCGGGTTCGATCCTCAGCAGCACCACATACCAACAAAGATGTTGTGTCCGCCGAGAACTAAGAAAAAATAAATAAATGTTAAAATTCTCTCTCTCTCTCTCATTCTCTCTTTAAAAAAAAAAAAAAAAAAAAAAAAAACAAACTTTTCTGTAAGTCTGAAATTATGCCAAAATCAAAATAAATAATAAAGTTGAAATGCACCTAGACAAATGGAAACAGATTTCATGATCATTGAGCCAACAAAAATTTTAAAATATACTATCAAAGTGCATAAATGCATTCTACTTTCATGTATAACTAATTAAAAAAATAAATTTTTTTTTAATTTTAAAATGTATATTTTGGACATAAAGAAAATTATTCTGGGGCTGGGGATGTGGCTCAAGTGGTAGCGTGCTCACCTGGCATGTGTGCCGCCCGGGTTCGATCCTCAGTACCACATACAAACAAAGATGTTGTGTCCGCGGAAAAACTAAAAAATAAATATTAAAAAATTCTCTCTCTCTCTCTCTCTCTCTCCTCTCTCTTTCTTTTTTTTTTTTAAAGAGAGAGCGAGAGGAGAGAGAGAGAGGAGAGAGAGAATTTTTAATATTTATTTTTTAGTTCTCGGCGGACACAACATCTTTGTTGGTATGTGGTGCTGAGGATCGAACCCGGGCCGCACGCATGCCAGGCGAGCGCGCTACCGCTTGAGCCACATCCCCAGCCCTCTCCTCTCTCTTTCTATCTTAAAAAAAAGAAAAAGAAAATTATTCTGCATGGAACATCAGAAAAATAAGAATAACCAAAGAACAAAATAAACAGTAAGTAGCTGGGGTTGTGGCTCAGCGGTAGAGCACTCACCTAGCACATGCGAGGCCCTGGGTTCGATCCTCAGCACCACATAAAAATAAATAAATAAAATAAAGGTATTGTTTCCAACTACAACTAAAAAGTAAATATTAAAAAAATAAGCAGTAAATATGAGCATACATGTAAACTTTAACCTCATAAAGTAACAGTAAAAATGCCTTGGGGTTGGGGGTGTGGCTCAATGGCAGAGCACTAGCCTCGAATGCACAAGGCCCTGGGTTCCATTCCAGCACCACAAAAAAATAAAAAAATTGGAGTAAGATAAAAACTAAGACAACAATAGTAACAGATAGGTAATAATGGGAAAATAAATGGAGAATATTCAAAGGTAATTACATTATTCAGGTGGATTGTAAAGGACTTGATTAACATAATACTTTGATAAATTTTCAAATAATTCTGAATATTAAGGTAACCGTCGTGGGGGGGATAATAAAATCATTTTTTTAAAAAACAATCCAAAAGTCAAGAGCAAAAACAAAAACAAAATCAGCAAGGAACTCATTACTCTACAATTCCCCCAGTGATCCATGGGTATACTAACCCAGAGATGTGCTACAATTCTATTCCTACTAATAATTTCTCAAAAATATTACTAAATAAGACCTATCAAACCAATAGAAAAGTTTTCTTCCTTTTAATCCTAATCTATTTCATTTACAAACAACATATTTCAACCTGTTTTTGAAATCAATCTTAGTCAATTTCCTTGGCCACTCTGATTTAAACACAGAAGAATGTCCACAAAGATTATATTCAAAGTAATATTCATTTTTTACTCAAAACCATACAAAAATAAACATAGTATGCATTGTGATTTACTGTATCTTCTAATAATGCAGCATAACCAAAAAAATCCCAATTAGCAGAATTTTAATAGAAAGGCAATTTAAGGGCATTCATTTCTTAAAACTATAATTGAGGAGCTGGGGTTTTGGCTCAGCGGTAGAGTGCTTGCCTAGCATGTGCAGGGCACTGGGTTCGCTCCTCAGCACCACATAAAAATAAAATAAAGCCATTGTGTCCAACTACGACTAAAACAAAATATTTTTTAAGAACTATAATTGAAATATTTTCAAACAGTTAATTGAAGGTACCTCTCAAAAAAATAAACAAACAAACAAAAAAAACCACAAAACATCTAAAACCATTTGCTGCTAATACTGATGTTTGACTAGACGAGGTGTTAAATTTCCAGTCTAAAAGTACAGGCAAACAATTAATAAAAATTTAGAAAGCCTGGACTGGGTAATGGAATTTCACTACACCAGGATGCTGACCCAGGAGGCAACATTATTGTAACTATTTTTTAAGAATTAAAAATTGTGTGTTGGGGGGCTGGGGCTGGGGCTCAGCCGTAGTTCACTTGCCTGGCATGTGTGAGGCACTGGGTTCGATTCTCAGCACCACAGATAAACAAATACATAAAATAAAGATGATTCAACAATTTTTTAAAAATTTAATTAAAAAAATTGTGTGTTGGTCACATTTTTTATTTACAAAATAGCTAATAACATTTGACATAATAAATTTCATCATCATCCCTGTAGCAAGGATCTAATTTTACTGCATGTCAAAGAAAAATATACATTGTTATTCTCCTAAAGATCTAATGAGTGATGAGTTTTAAATTTAAATTGGTTTTAAAAAATCATCTCCCACTTATGCCGGCCAAAGTAAATAGCTAAGCATTCACCAAAGAGATAGGCACAGGCACACACAGACACACACAGACACACACACATTTTCTCCTGTTATTTTACAGCCATGACAAACATCGCTACCTTGTTAAAATGCAACCCATCATTTAAGGTCCTCATCCAATGGTACCTGGTCTATGGTTTCTCAAACTGGCTTCTTTCACCAATGAGCAAATTCTCTGGCACGCTTCACTCCATCCAGAATCTTAAGCTCCTGAAAGCAGGGACAGGATTTTCCTCCACCCTGGCTCAGGCTTTGCCTTTCCCACTGACATTGCCTTACATAAAAAAGAGACTCTTGATAAATTACTCCTGGAGACTCCTGAAATCAACGTGCCAATGCATCCAATTAGTTTGGTTTTCCTACCCAAATATCATTCACACTTGTACAACATATGCTTCTTTGCTAAAAGAATAAAGAGCCAGTTAAGAGAATACGTTTGTTTTGCCCTAAAACTAAGCACAATAATAACTTAAAATTGTTAGAGAAATAAATCCACAGCCCAAAGCCTTGTTGTTCCTATTATAAGCGCTACCAACCTGAGCTGTTGCCTCTCAATGTTTCCAACCAGGCCCTGATTTGTGAAGAGCAAAGGCCACACAGAAATCACCAGGCCTTCTCTACCAGGGGGGAAGAAATATCTGAGCCACTCATCAATGGCTTGGTTTTTAAATGGCAAAGAAACAAAGAACATTGAAAAATCAAAACTGCAGCATTCGACAACAAGTGACCAAAACTTCGCTCATGAGAATATCAAACAAAACTAAGCTATTTTCAAAGAAAGTAAAAACAAGGAATAATGAAACAGGCAAGAATAAAACACTAAGAGCAAAATAAATTTATACATAAGACAACTATTTTTCAAAATTCTTGCTCGGCTTTGGATGTTCTGTTTGCCTCCCAGCTACAAACACATTCTTCACACACGCTGGGAAGGCTGGGCAAAACTAGTCAGCATTCAGAGGCTTAATCCACAGTCCCGGTGCTCTGCCTGTGGGCTTAATAGTCAGACAGCCATTTGTCCTCGGGAGAGGTTAAGGGTTGAAATGCAAATATGCAAACAACTGAGTTCTTTCCCTAAGATCGCTAGAAAAACCATGATCCCTATTGCTATAAAAAATTTTTAAAAAAGGAAGAGAGGGGTGGGGGAGCTTGCAATCTTAGGGATTTGTTTAAATATCTTAGTGTATTACAATTTAGAGAGAGAGAGAAAATGATAGGAACAAACAACTTTGTCCTGGGTAAAATCTATACTCTGGAGAAAAGGTTGACATATGGGTGACAGTTGATTTACCAGACTCACTAAAGATTTATTGATTTATCAATCAGTGCCTCAGGCACTTGATTCTCCCCAAGGGGAAATTAACAATTCCAACTAAACTAATATATTCTATTATGAACTAAAATGAATGCAAAAATCAATCCTGTCACTGTGTACCACATCCAATTACCAAAAACAAGTATCTATCCTTTTGGGGAATACCTAAAATTAAAAGTTATTTAGCAAGAGAAATAGTGCATTAAATAATTGTAACTGAAGCCAATAGACATTTTTTTAAAGGATGGCTTTAACAAGCTTTACAGGAAATAAGGGCAGCACAGAACTGTAATTGCATAACCGAGTAAGGAATATGAGCTTTTCATTCAGACTACCCAGACTGATTGATGCCTCTAGTGCTTACCAAATGCATTCTCCTGGGCTTCTCTAAACCTCAGTGTTATCACCTGCAAAATGGAGAGATACAGTTGTCCTTAGGAGAATTAATAGTGACAATGAGTGTAAAGAATCTGACACGTGCCTGGTACACAGCACTGATTCCATTTTTGCTACTGTCATTTTAAAATCATATAAACTGAGGGCTGGGGCTGGGACTCAGCAGTAGAGCACTCGCCTAGTACGTGTGAGGCCCTGGGTTTGATCCTCAACACCACATAATGAAATAAAGATAATGTGTCCAACTAAAAAATAAATAATAAATATTTTTAAAAAGGTTTAAAAACTAAATAAATAAATAAATAGAATCATATAAACTGAGCCAGGCACCGTGGCATGCACCTGTAATCCCAGAAGCTTGGGAGGCTGAGACAGGAGGATCGAAAGTTCAAAGCCAGCCTTGGCAATTTAGCAAGGTACTGAGCAACTCAGAGAGACCTTGTCTCTAAATAAAATACAAAAAAAAGTCTGGTGATGTGGCTTAGTGGTTAAGTACCCCTGAGTTCAATCCCAGGTACCTAAATAAATAAATAAATAAAATAAACTATAACATTATAATGATGAGCTACAATGTAGGCCCCCGGGCCAAAACAATCAGAGTATGACCAAGTGACTTTGGAGCTCTTACAAGGATCTTCCAGCATCAACCATCTGTTTGCAGTGATTTATTGATTAATACATATTAAATTTTTTAACGTTTTCTATTCATCAAAAAAAAATCTACATCTGTGAATATGTTCTAAAGAAGGGGTCAGTAAATCATGGCTCATTTTTTTTTAAATTTGTTTTTATAAATAAAGTTTTATTGGAATACCATCACATCCACTCATCCTTATATTGTCTATGGCTGTTTCGACACTATGACAATAAAGTGGAGTCCCTGTGACCCAAATTGTATGACCCACTGTTGTAATTGTATTACCTCAGGTGAGGTATGGTATAAACCAGAGGCAAATCAAGGGAGAAACAAGAAATAACCTTACAGTTTTGTTACTCACAGTCCCTGGGGGGAGAACGCAGCACACCATGCAGGGAGCAGAGGAAAAGGGCAACTGTGAGCAAGTGCTTTAATCAGAGATTCCTCGGAAGGAACAGGTTGGTTTGGGCAATCAGATTTAGGATTGACCAGTTCGAATAATTTCAGGGAGCTCTGAGGCTTAGGGCCTGTTACTGGTTATCAGGTATCTGTTCCTGGGGCAATTAGAATGGCCGTATCCCTAGAAGCTCAGAGTGTGAGAAGTAAAGTGGTTTGGGGTGTGGACTTTTCAACTGCTTCAAAAAAGGAACTGGCTGTTCTCTATCCAGGGCCTCAAAATTGGGTCAAGACACCATTCTTTAAAACTATATTATTCTGGGGACTGGGATTGTTGCTTAATGGTGGAGCACTTGCCTAGAATGTATGAGGCACTGGGTTCAATTCTCAGCAATGCATGTAAATGAATAAGTAAAATAAAGGTCCATCAACAACTAATAAAAATATTTTTTAAAAAACTATATTATTCCAACAAACCCTGAAATATCTATTACCTGGCCCTTTATGGTGAAGTTTAGTGCCTCCTGAAGGCTGAACACTTTCTTACGTTGTAGGGGACAACCCATACCTTAACTATGTTTTCCATAAATGCTTATAGAAATAATTCAAGGAATTTAAAATACTTAAAATTTTCCCACATAGGGAGTGGGAATGTAGTTCAGTGATAGAGCACTTGACTAGTGTGTGCAAGGCCCTGAGTTCAATCCCTACTACCACCAAAATTTTCCTATGCAGAGAATGAGCAAAAGATGCCCTTAGAGGTCATGGGGCCACCTCTTAGCCCTATTCTCAATCCCATAGGCTATAGCAAGCCCCAAGACTCAGGCACAGTTCTCAACAGGCCCAGGGTGAGCAGGGAAGATTCTGTGGCTGAGTTCATGGCAGTGGAGCTCAGTGGACATGGGCTCAAGCCCTGAAATCTGACAAACTCAAATCTAAATTTTAGCTCCACTACTTAATATGGTCTTAGCCAAGTTACTTATATTGGATTGGTTACCTGGGACTGCATAACATACCATGCCAAAATCTAGCAGCTTAAAACAATTATCATTTATTGTCTCATACAGTTTCTAAGGATCAAGAATCCAGAAGCAGTTTAGCTGAATGATTAGGGTTTCTGATCTGTCACAAAGTTTCAGTCAAGCTACCAGTCAGGGCTATGACCATCTGACAGTCTAATAGAGCTGAAGAAAATACTTCCAAGTTCATTCATGGGTTGTAGGCAGGTCTCGGTACTTCACTGGCAGTTAGTCAGAAATCTGCTCCCTCCATGGACTCCTCCATAAGCTGCTTGAGTATCCTCACAATATGGCAGCTGACCCTCCATACGTCTGAATCTATTTTGTGCTGCTATAACAGAATATACAGGCTACATAATTTATAAACAATAGAAGCTTTTTTTGACCCTCAGTTCCAGTAGGCTTTTTTTTTTTTTTTCAGTCATTTCATGGTGGAAGACAGAAGTAGAAGGGGAAGACAGATTTGGAGTTGCACAGGAAAGATTTGGGGAAAGGAGAGGCAGAATCAAACTCTTTTATATAACACTCTCATGATAATGGCATTGATCCAATCATGAGAGTGGAACCTCCTTGACCTAATCATCATGCCACACCTCTCCACACCGTTAATATTGGGAATTAAATTCCCAATGAACATGCACTTTGGGGTATACATTCAAGCCATAGCACCAAGAACCAGTAATCTGAGAGAGTGAGAAAATAATATAGTGCCCAAGAAGAAAAACATACTCGTTTATAACCTAATAACAGAAGATACATTCCCTAACTTCTGCTGTGAGTTATTGATTCTTCAGACCAACATGGTATAATATGAAAGGAGGCTACACAGAGCTGGCTACCTAGCTAACTGGTCCAACTTTCAGTTCTATCACCTATAATAATAATAGTACTAGCTTATTGTTGTTATTCCCACTGCTATTAATTCTACACACTAACAAAAACTGAAGGAAAAAAATAAAATCCTTTAGCACCGCAGAGAAGTTCCCCTCCTTGGTTGCTTTTAGGTAAGTTCACTCTCTACATCATCAATGGTTACTCTGTCTAGAAAAATAAAAACCCAACAATCGCAAACTAGTCTCGTTTCCTTCCACCTGACCTTAAATATTTGAAACAGACACCCATAAAATAATTGGTCCAACATATTATTAGTTAAATAGCTTAAAACAATGCAGATCAACTACTTTGAAAAAAAATACCATAAGATATTGTAGAAGCTTCAGAAACATCTGAACATTCAAGGACATTCATTCATTTAACAAATATTTATCAAATACTTGTTATATTCTAAGCATTGTTTTAAGAGTTGTACAAACAACCTTGAATACAACAGACAAAACTCTCTGCCCTTATGGAACTTGCAGGCTAGTGGGAAAATAAACAAATACACAAATCGTTTTTAGAAACAGAGAGCATACCTGTTATCCTAGTGACTCAGGAGGCTGAGGCAAGAGGATCTCAGGTTTAAGGCCATCCTCAGCCAGTTAGTGAGGCCCCAAGCAATTTAGCAAGACCCTGTCTCAAACTAAAAAATTTAAAAAGCTGGGATGTAGCTCAGTGGTAAAGCACCCTCTAGTACAAAACCAAAAGAGAACATGTTAACTGGTAGGAAGGTGTTAAAATATAAATAGGATAGTCAAAAAGTGTCCCCTTGAAAAGGTATCATTTGTACAAAATCCCAAAGGATGTGACAGACCCTGAAGAAATGTCCTAAAAGGACATTTGGTCACTCCTGTCCCAGAGGGGCTAGGTAGACAGAAAAGTAAGTGGGGATGTGGAGAAAAGCATAAGTAAAGCTTCAAGGTTGTTGTAATGACTTTGATTTTTTACCCTAGAGAGTAAAAATTGGATTAAGGGCAGAAATGTGACATAATCTGATTTACATTCTAGAAGGATTATTCTTTCTATAGTATTTAAAATAGTCCAACAAGTGGGTGGGAAACCAGGACAGAGCAGAGAGAACAATAAAGAGACTATTATAAAAATCCAGTGGGATAATATGTGCATGTACAAATATGTGACAGAAAATCCCATCATTATGTACAACTATAATGCACCAATTAAAAATGGAAAAAATAATAATAATTCAGTGGTATATAAAGGTGGCTTGAAAAGGAAGGTAACGCAGAGATGGCGTACAGTGCTCAGATCCTGGATGTGAATGGCAGAGTCAACCAAGTTTGCTAATGGATCCTATATGAGCCATGAGGGGAAGACAGAGTCATGAACAGCTTCAAAGTTTTTGACCTGAGCAGCTTAAAAAATAGGGAGTTCATAACCCAATTGAGTCAAATGTATGAAAGATGATATATCATGAGCTTTGTAATGTTTTGAACAACCAATAAAAAAATTTTAAAAAAATAGAATCACCATTTAAAAGAGGTATAGGAAGAACAATTTAGTAACATCAGGAATACTGTTTGGGACACATTAACTCTGAGATAGCTGGATGTGATGGCGGTAACTCCAGCTACTCAGGAGGCTTAAGCAGAAGAATCCTGAGTTTGAGGCCATTTTTGGGAAATAAACGGACAAAGAAAAACTTGGAGATGCCCATCTGACTTCCAAGCAAGGTAACTAGAAATACAAGTCTGACGTTCAAGAGAAAAGTCTGAACAAAATATGTAAATTTAGAGTTTCCATTATAGAGATGATATTTAAATTTTTAACACAGGATGAGATCAACAAAGTGATGAGAACAGACAGAGAAAAAAGCAGGCCTATGAGCCAGGCACGGTGGCGCATGCCTGTAATCCCAGCGGCTCAGGAGGCTGAGGCAGGAGGATCACAAGTTCAAAGTCAGCCTCAAGCAAAAGCAATGCACTAAGCAATTCAGTGAGACCCTGTCTCTAAATACAAAATAGGGCTGAGGATTGAACTCAAGTACCCCTGAGTTCAATCCCCAGTACCTGTCCACCCAAAAAAGCAGGCCTGCAGTCTAAGCCCTGGGTCATACCAGCATTTAGAGGTGGGAGAAATAGAAAGAAGTAAAGAACTACAAAAAGACATGGCCAGTGAGGTATAAGGAAACCAAGAGAGTGGGATCCTGAAGCCATGTGACCATCAAGGAAGGAGTGACCTTCAAGGAAGGAGTGACCTTCAGATGCTGTTTGGAGGTCAAGTAATATTGGAATATGAATTGACCCATGGGTTGTATAGAGAACAGGCTGCATTCTGCCCTGAGTCACTCCATTTTGACTACAAAAGCTAAATTAAGGGCTGGGGATGTGGCTCAAGCGGTAGCGCGCTTGCCTGGCATTCGTGCAGCTTGAGTTCGATCCTCAGCACCACATATAAACAAAGATGTTGTGTCCACCGAAGACTAAGAAATAAATATTTTCAAAAATTCTCTCTCTCTCTCCCTCTCTCTCTCTATCTTTAAAAAAAAAAAAAAAGCTAAATTAAAATGGCTTGGCATTTTATCCTTGCAAGTAGACAACCAGCAGATGTTGAACACACAAAACTTGTCAAGACAAATAACACCAATGGCCCAGCCCAGTACTGATAAATAACTTACTTGTGCTAATAAAAAAAAAAAATTACTGGACTAGAGATATAGCCCAGGTAGTAGAGTGCTTGCCTTGCCTGCCCAAGGCCCGGGGTTCAATCCCCAGCACCACACCAAAAAAAAAAAAAAAAAAAAAAAAAAATTATCACCTGTGAACTTATCAAATTAAATCAGGGGCACATAGACTCATGGACATATCAAAACCATAACAAAAAAACAAGAAAAACAGGTACTTGAGCTTATCAGAAACACCAGACCAACAGATAATGCAACCACTTCATCCAGGACCCAAAAAAGGAGGGACACTGGAAACTCTGGCAAGGCAACACCCACCCATGACCGTGTTGTGGACCACCTAACCTACTGTCAAGGACTCCACCCAGGAGATGCACCAGTGATGACCTTCTCAGAGTCTGTCCCCAGAAGACAGCCCAATTCCATGTTGCTGTTTGATGCTGCCTATTTCAGTCTCTGCCATTCCATCTGGTCCCTTTGCTGAACGCTCCATGACTGGGTTGTTAACCTCTTAGCTGACCCCCTGCAGTGACTCTTTGCATTTTATCAACTCTTGGCTTTTGCTCTTTAAATCTTGTGGCCTCCTTAATCTCCATTATGTGGGATTAGGCCCCAGCTTCCTTAATAAGACTCCTATAGCACAAAGAATTAAAACCAAGAATCAATAAATGGGATGGACTCAAACTAAAAAGTTTCTTCCCAGCAAAAGGAACAATCTGTGAAGTGAATAGAGAGCCTACATTTTGGGAGCAAATTTTTACCCCTCACACATCAGACAGAGCACTAATCTCTAGGGTATATAAAGAACTCAAAAAGCTAAACACCAAAAAATCAACCCAATCAATAAATGGGCCAAGGACCTGAACAGACACTTCTCAGAAGAGGATATACATCAATCAACAAATATATGAAAAAAATGTTCATCATCTCTAACAATTAGAGAAATGCAAATCAAAACTACTCTAAGATACCATCTCACTCCAGTCAGAATGGCAGCTATTATGAAGATAAACAACAATAAGCTGGTGGGACTGCAAATTAGTGCAGCCAAAATGGAAAGCAGTATGGAGATTCCTTGGAAAACTTGGAATGGAACCCCCCATTTGACCCAGTTATCCCTCTCCTCGGTTTATACTCAAAGGACTTAAAAACAGCATACTACAGGGACACAGCCACATCAATATTTATAGCAGCACAATTCACAATAGCTAAACTGTGGAACCAACCTAGATGTCCTTCAGTAGATGAATGGATTAAAAACGTGACATATATACACAACAGAATATTACTAGCAACAAAAGAGAATAAAATCAGGCATTTGCAGGTAAATGGATGAAGTTGGAGAAGATAATGCTAAGTGAAGTTAGCCAATCCCCAAAAAACAAATGGTGAATGTTTTCTCTGACATAAGGTGACTGACTCATAGTGGGGTAGGGAGAGGGAGCATGGGAGGAACAGACGAACTCTAGATAGGACAGAAGGGTGGGAGGGGAAGGAAGGGGGAAGGGGGTTAGCAATGATAGTGGAATGTGATGGACATCGTTATCCAAAGTACATGTATGAAGACATGAATTGGCGTGGACATACTTCATATACAAACAGAGATATGAAAAATTGTGTTCTATATGTGTAATAAGAATTGTGATGCATTCTGCTATCATGTATTTTAAAAATAAAAGCAATTTAAAAAAGAGAACTATGAGGATTAAAAGAGGTAGTGCATATAGAGCAAATAACAGTATTTGACAAATAATAAGTATTTGATAAAAGTAAAAAAAAAAAAAATCTTGTGGCTTTAACCCTTTTCCCAGCCTCTGTAACCTAATACCACCATTTGAAGTGCAATGTATGATAAGAGTGTTACAGATATTAGTAATTAAGATTGAAATAAACTTTTTAAAAACTTGCAACTGCTATCGTGTGACTGCTACGTGCACTCGGAAGCACAGTGAATTAAATCTGATGAAACTCACCATAGTTGATTGTAAGCAAAAATAATGGAAACTGAAGCAGACCTCAACGGATCAGCAAGCTGTCTTTATTAAGCGATGGCAGAAAGGCACATTTTCAGGGGAGAAAATGCCAGTTTTACTGGGATGAAAGTTCAGAGCCCAGAGCCCATCATTTGCCTTCTTTTTCCCTGTGGTTGTTATACCATATCTTCCACTAATGAATTTATGAATTTTGATATTCAATCAATTCTGAAATTGTGGAAAGACACAAATGTGCCAGTCTACGTTAATGGGGTAACACGCTCATGACAATTCAGCCACATGAAGGTCCCTGATGACCTTGACATGAGAGGTGTGGAGGAGTGGTAGAGATGAACACCTGAATGGGACAGGAGGAGAATCTGAGACAGTGAATATAGATAACACAACCATCGGGGCATAAAAGTGAGTAGAGAAATAGGGGTAGCTGGAGGAGAATATGAATTTCACTTGATATATAGGTAAGCTAATGGGAATAATCCAGACGAGTAGGAAACATTGATGATATAGGAAAGAAAGGAGAGAATTGCTACAATGACTCCTTGAGAAGGTGAGACTGGAGAGGACCTAGTGCCTGGCGGAGGGTTGGCCTCAGACAGGAGACTGAAAGCCCATCCATAGTGGCAGGTGGGAAGGCAGAGTGCATGGACACAAAGCCAGGAAAATATGCAGATGTGGTCCTTGTGCTCTACCCCTCCCACTGTCCTGCTAATCAGGCAGAGTTGTAATGGCCCTTCTGTTTACCTGCATACATCTCTAAGCCCTTTGAGAGACAGACCATGTTGATCAGCATCATACCATCAGTGCCTAGAACAAAGCCTGGCACACAATAAGTCCTCAACAAGTATGGTGAATGGCTCAATGCAGAATGAGTGAACATCAATTTCCCTTTGCAGACATTTAAAAATGGTAAAGCTAGAATTTAATGCAATGTGATAATGGTACAAGACAAAAACAGACAGATTAACCCCAAAGAACAAAAAACATCAAAACTAGCTGCTGTGGTTTGGATCTTAAAAGTCTCCCAGAAGCTCAGGTGTTGAAGGATGATCCCCAATACTATTGGGAGGTGGTGGAACCTTTAGAAGGTGGAATTTAGTACAAGGAAGTGAGGTCCTTGGGGCATGCCCTTGGAGGGGTATGAGAACTCCAGTCCCTAGCCGCTGGCCGTTGTGTCGCACACCTGTAATCCCAGTGGCTTGGGAGGTTGAGGCAGGAGGATTGCAAGTTCGAAGCCAACCTCAGCAAAACTGAGATGCTTAGCAACTCAGTAAAACTCTATCTTTAAATAAAATACAAAATAGGGCTGGGGATATGGCTCAGTGGTAGAGTGCCCTTGAGTCCTTGAGTTCAATCCCTGAACCCCCCACCATATATATATATATATTATATACATATATAAATAAAGTAGCATTACCAATAAACAATAAGAGCACAAATACTTAATAAATGCTGTTAATACAATCTGTTAAACATTCAGGAAAAAGTCATGTTTGCTATGTCACACTACATGCAAAAATAAATTACAGGTGAATTAGAGGTGGAAGGTCATGATTACACAACTTTAGTCTCAAATGGTTCTGAGAAAGAATATTAGATATATAGAGAATTGATTTTAAAGATATTTGGGAAAATGTTAATGTATTTATACACATACATATATGTGCTAGTTCTAGAGTTGAAACTTTACAGTAAGTGTGAAATTATTTCCAAATAAATTTTTTTAATTAAAAACATTTAAAAATTTAAAAATATCATGATCAGTCAGGCACAGATAATGCACATAGGAATAAACATGAAAGAATGTGCTATAGCCATACAATTGCAAATTAAAATTCAAGTATCTGTTCCTTGATTCAAGTGTTGCAATGCCCTCTTTTCAATTAGGCTTTATCTTGATGTCTCTAATTAAACTGCAATCCTCTCACTTTCTGCTCTTTTAACTTGCAGGATATTTTTTAAATACTTTATTGCTTTTGAAAATATTAAATGATTTGTTTATTTATTATACTTTTATTTATGTACATATCCTCCACTAGAATATAAGTTTAATGAGGTCAAGGATGTTTTTTTTCACAAATCTATCCCAAGCACTAAAATAGTACCTGGGACATGTACTACAATACTCACATTATATTTAATTTAATGAGTGTGGCAGATTGACAAAATTTTTTTAAATGATAATAATTCCATAGTGGGTGAGAATGTGAACAGAACCTCTCAGGTACTGCTGATAATAGAGCAAACTGATGTAATGAGCTGTACACATTCATACAAGAAAATACTAAACAACCATTAAACTGATATGCAGTGTGACAAAGTGTGCATTATGTTGTTATGCAGAAACTACAAATTATAAAATTGAATGTATAGTGTGTTTCCACTGTCTCTTAATTTTTTAAATTGAAAAAAAACAGATCATATATAAAAAATGTTATATATGAGGTGAGATTACAAGTTTTTTTTTACTTTCTTTTGCCATATTTCTTTTCAACAACAAATACGTATTAGATGTGTTGCAAGTGAAAAAAAAAGTTTAAAAGGAGAAAATAGGAATTATCTAGTGTTATGGTTTAGACATGAGGTGTCCCAACCTTGAAGTTCATGTGTAAGATGATGCAAGAAAGTTTAGTGGTGAAATGATTGGGTTATGAGAACCTTAAACTAATTGGTGCATCTAACCTCTGATAGGGATTAACTGAGTGGTAACTGTAGGCAGGTGGGGTATGGCTGGAGGAGGTGGGTTCCTGGGGGTGTGCCTTATATTCTGTGAGCTGAGCTTGGTCTCTCTGCTTCCTGGTGCCATATCTTGAGGGGCTTTCCTTTGGCCACACCCATCTGCCATGACGATCTGCCTCACCTAGGACCCAGAGCAAGGGAGCCTGTCTACACACTGAGACCTCTGAAACCATGAGCCCAAATAAGCCTTGCCTCCTCTAAGATTGTTCTTGTCAGGTCTTTTGGTCACAGCAGCAAAAAAGTATTCTTCCTGTTTCAACAAGATAACAAGAAGAGTAAGAAAGTATTTTCACCTATTATTATTATATTTTATGAATAAGTAGAGATGAGTTCAAAGGCTCAAAAAGATGAAAATGTTAATTACCCTGTTTTGATCAGTACACCTGTGTATATATATCAAATCATTACGATGTGCCCCATAAATACATGCAATTAAAAAGATAGCTTTTTAAAATTTTTTTTATTAGTTTCTCAAAAATGATAGCTTTTTATAAAGAAAATATTTTAAAAGATTCTGTATACAGTTCTCTATTTTTAAATTACTAATTCTTTCATTTTTATTCAGTACATTTTTGTACAGTATTTTTGGTCGTGCATATAGGGCTTTCATGCATCTAATAAATATTTACTGAGTGCCCACAAAGAACCATATTTTTAAGTTGCATTTTCAAATTATTTATTTATTTATTTATTTATTTGGGGGATACAGGGGATTGAACTCAGGGGCACTTAACTATTGAGCCACATCTCCAGCATCCCCGGCCCTTTTTATTTTCTTAAAAAAAATATTTATTTTTTAGTTGTAGTTGGACACAATACCTTTATTTTATTTATTTTTTTTTATGTGGTGCTGAGGATTGCACCCAGGGCCTTGAATGTGCTAGGCAAGCGCTCTATTGCTGAGCCTCAACCCCATCCCTCCCCAGCCCTTTTTATTTTTTATTTAGAGACAGGGTCTCGCTGCATTGCTTAAGGTCTGGCTAAATTGCTGAGGTTGAACTCTCAATCGTCCTGCCTCAGCCTCCCAAGCTGCTTGATTACAGGCGTACACCACAAGCCTGGATCAAATGTTTTTTATTTTAATTATACAAATTTACGATACAGTGTCATAATTCAATACATGTATACAGTGTATAATGATCAAATCAAGGTAGTTAACATTTCCCTCTCCTTAAATAGTTTCCTAAATTTTTGATTAACAGTGTTCTATATAGCACAGTGGGGTGTCTATAGTTCACAATAACCTGTTATGTGATTTATGAATCACTAGAAGACAGAAGCTTAAAGGTTCCCCACACAAAGTAATGATAATGAGAAGGAAATGGTAATTACCCTGATTTTATCAGTACACATTATATACCTGTATTGGAATATCACATGGTTCCACATAAATAAATACAATTATAAAACAGTTTAAATAGAAATAAGCAAGCAAAAAGAGTGGGTAAACAAATGTAATATACCAAATGTCTTCCCTGATTTCTGTTGTTTTAAAACTGCAAAAAGTATAAATGTGCATTAAATAAATTATATGAAACTTACTGAATAAGAAGACCATTCGCTTCTCAGTGAGACCAGGATAGTTTTCTGGAACAAAATTCAAAAAATCTGACCATGCCTGAAGCCAAACCAAGTCTGCAGGCTGCACACAAATCTGACTTTTAAAATGCCTGCCCAGTCAGGTCCTCCTGGGGCTTGAGCTGGGGCATATGACGCTGTGTGAAAGCCCCCCCTCCATGCCAACCAGACAAGCCCCCAAAATGACAGCATTTATGGTGAATATTAATTCAGAGAGATTTAACCACACAAAACAGAATGGTTTGGGGAAAAAAAAAGTTCCCTGTTTATTAAATTCTAGATTCATGATGACACATGGGTAATAAATACCCAGGACAGGAGCATATATGGCAATACAAAAGAAAACACCAAACATCTTCTTAAATCCATCAGATAATTATATGGACTATAAAACTATTTTGGCAACTACTATAAAATACTGCCCTCTGGTGTTAAGGTGATTTCATATTTATTAGCAAAATAAAAAGGAGAAATGCCTTTCTTAAGTATAGAAACTACTACCTTCAGGGGTTTACGTTTCTGACTTGCAAAAAAATCTGAACACAAATCCCCACAGGATTTTACTGGCATATATTGTGGACACCTTCCCCACTGTGCCTGAAAAATCCCAAGTAATGTTATTACAAGCTGTCTCAGCCAATTCATGTCAGAGACTCCTCTCTCTAGGAGCTGTCTTTTACAAAGGAAAAAAAAAAGTATTTTAAGAGTTCCTGCTGGAAAGAAGTTTCTGGAAAATAAACTAAGGATTTTTTTTCTCAAGAAAATGTCTACTAATTTTGACAGAATTAAAATAGGAATCACACAACATATGCAGCATGTCTAAAAATTTGAAACAATTTTTATGAAAAACAAAACTGAAAGCATTAGCAAAGAAACTGGCAGGAATCATCTCTATATTGATCGTCCTATACCTAATTAAATGTGTGTCAAGAAAATAATTGGGGAAGTGGGTTCCAATGGTTGCACACACACAGGAATTCCACATGCAAATTACATTAAGCAACCTGGCTCAGAAAAATTCAAAAGAGTAATTAAATGTAACACTGAGCCACCAAGCTAGAAACAAACTCTGAGAGAAGTTGTTTCATTAAAAGACAAGAAAATAATGTTTAAGTTTTCCCACATGGATAGAGTTTGCATAAATAGAGTCTAACAGAGTTTATGTAAATACGTCTAATTCTCAGTCTTACTGTACATAACCAGCACAAATACTATATATTTTTTTTTAATATTTTTTTGTTTAGTTATAGCTGGGCACAATATCTTTTTTTTTTTAAAGAGAGAGTGAGAGAGGGGGACAGAGAGAGAGAGACAGAATTTTAACATTTATTTATTTTTTCTTAGTTCTCCGCGGACACAACATCTTTGTTGGTATGTGGTGCTGCTGAGGATCGAACCCGGGCCGCACGCATGCTAGGGGAGCGCACTACCGCTTGAGCCACATCCCAGCCCCTGGGCACAATATCTTTATTTTATTTATTTATTTTTAAGTGGTGCTGAGGATCAAACCCAGGGCCTCACACATGCTAGATGAGTGCTCTACACTGAGCCACAACCCCAGCCCATTATATATATATATGTTTTTTATTTATTGGCTCTGAGACTGGGAATTTGTAGGATTATAACATCTATCAGAAAAAATATTTACCTAAACTCCACCTTTAAGTATGTATATGTGCACATTCTGGGGACCAAATGCATGGTCTCATGCATGCTAGGCAAGTGTTTTACCACTGAGCTATACACCCCAGACCTAAATTTCACCATTTAGGAAAGAGCATTTTGTAAGCAACTTGTTCCTGTATTCTACTCATTTGTATTTAGACCCCTTTAATAAATGTTGAACAAAATGCTTATTGAATTAATAAAAATAACATTGTCTAAAATAATTTTATATAAATGCATAAGATAATAAGTATTATTGGTACTAATACTTACTGAGTGCTTAACATGCAGCAGACATTAACAAGTACTTGGCCAGAATTATCACATTCCATTCTCCCCAAACTCCATAAAGTATCTCCTTATTTACAGATGAGGAAAATTACACATAAACAATAGTAATTTTCCCAAGACCACACAACTAGGAAGTAGGAAATGGCATTAAAATCCAGGGATTCTGAATCCAAATGCCATGTTCTTCACTTTCTGTTTTAGTGATAACTAGAGAAAGAGTATATTTGTACAAACTGGCTATCCAAATTTGGATACAATGTCAAATGAAGTCATTATCTTTACTAATAATATGTGTAATAAAAGATTAAGACCTCTAAATTATAAAGAGTTCCTACAAATAAAGAAGAAAACAATTCTACAGAAAAACTGAGGGAAGAATGCAGTTACCAAATTCATATAATCTGTCTCAACCTGTTCTAAATCTCAAGGGCCCAGGTCCCCTGGCCTATTTGTTATCTCCACTTGAATGTCCTTGAGCTACCAAAAACTTAGGTGAGGTGACTATTGTCGAGCGCCATCTGTGGGTTGTGTGTGAACTACATCGCAGCCTAGTGAATAGGAGAATCTGCTGTCTGGGAATTTCCAGTGGAAATTTCCTCTGGCCAAGATCGCCCAGACACATATGACCCTATTCAAGCTCTGCCCCAGGTCCCACACAGCACCGGAGATGAGTGTGACCTGCCAAGATGCCAATCAACCTGCTGATACAGACATCACCAAGCAAGACTCCACCCCTGAAATCTTATCCCTGCCTTTGATGTACCTGCTTAAATAAACTACAATGGCCATTTTTTTAATTGTCCAGCTTCAGGTCCTGTGTGGGCTGGGCCTATCAGGCGCTCTCTTTTAAGACTATTTTTCTGATTCTGTGTCTTTTGTTCTTACTTCTGACTTCTTTTCTCTGGTGGCTTATACCCTCCTGGACAGGATAAAGGACCCCCTGGAGAGGCACGGGCAACCACATTAGTTTCCTAGCACTGCCATCACAAAGTACCACAAACTGGGTGGTTTAAAACAAAGTTCATCCTCTCACAGCTCTGGAGACTCTAAGGTCCAACTCAAGGTGCTATCAAGGTACATGGTCAGACCAACACTGTACAAAGGAGCACTTCCCTGCCCCTTCTAGCTTTGGGTAGTCTCTGGCACTACTTGGTGCTCCTTGACTTGTGGCAGGCAATGTAAATTTCCTTCTTATAAGAACATCAATCATTAGATGAGGGCCCTCCCTAGTCCAATGTGACCTCGTGTTAATGAAATCTAAGAGAACTTATTTTCAAATAAGGTCACATTCACAGACCCCAGAGGTCAGGACTTGAACATATCTTTTGGCATGATAAGGTTCAACCCAGGATGGTGGTATTTTAGGTTCCTGAGAGTTCCTCCTATCAGTGGGCTGTGTGTGTGTGTGTGTTTGCATTACAAACATATAGATTTGTGCACATCTGTGTGTATGTGTGTATATATATATATATATATATATATATATATATATATATATACACACACACACACAACACATAGAGATACAGTTAAACACACACACAGGTACCTGACAAATACATTAGATAAAATGACACTTAAGGTAAAAAACATTATTAAAATAAAGATACTCATTGTTTAACAATACACTCCCCCACCCCCGACATACTGGAAAAAAAATCATCTTAAGCACTTATCAACATGGTTCCAAAATATATGACTTGGATATTCTTTTTTTCCAAAAAAAAAAAATGTTTTAATTCTGAAGTAGCCTCCCAAGTGAAGTCCACAATATTCTCATTTTTTCATTATTTACCTACTTCTAAACTATACCGTGATATTCTGGGGAAATATGCCAAGTTTTACTTTATATAATTTTAAGTAAAATTATGAAATTGTAGACATTCCTTTGGGCAAAAGAAAAAAATACCTTAAAGGCAATCCACATGAAGAATTATCAAGGATATTCTGTTTGGACCTGAACTCTTGAGTTTGTAATTTAACATTAGCCTGAAGAAAAAACTCCTAACTTGCTTACAATTTCCTCCCTCTGCAGACTCAAAGACCGAATTAGACTTCCGTTTTTATCAGAAGGTGCACACCCATGCTCTCCAAACACCCAGTGATTTCAAGTCCAGCAGGGATAGACCCCAGGAGAGCATTCATACATCAGCATCCAAAGAAATCATCCACAGAATGAAGGTAAGGGAGAAGGAACTACAAGAAAGAAGAAGATTTTTTTTTAGACTCAGAAAGAAAAAGGAGACTTAGGTGGATTAATAAGCAATAAACAAATATACTCATAGAGTTTGTCAGAAATATGTCATATTACATTTAAAAGGAGAATAAATTTGGTAATTTTTTTTTGTACTGGGGATTGAACCCAGGAGTGCTTTACCACTGAGCCACCACATCCCCAGCTCTTTTTATTTTCTATTTTGAGACAGGGTCTCACTAAGGTGCTTAGGGCTTCCCTAAATTGCTGAGGCTGGCTTTGAACTTGTGCTCCTCCTGCCTCAGCCTCCTGAGACCCTGGGATTACAGGCATGCACCATCATGCCTGGCAAGTTTGGTAAATGTAACAGTACGAAATAATGATCACAGCAGGAAAAATGGTGGAAGACACAGAGTCAGATGCTCTACCCCCAAGCAGCAAGGAAGTGTAAAAAAAATAATAATAATAAGGGTATCAGCATTTCAAGATTTACTCTATTTAGCTGGGCACGGTGGCACACGCCTGTAATCCCAGCAGCTTGGGAGGACAGTGAGTTCAAAACCAGCCTCAGCAATTTAGCAAGGCCCCAAACAACTTAGGGAAACCCTGTCTCTAGATAAAAAGCAAAAAATGGAGAAAGCTGGGGATGTGGCTCAGTGATTAAGCGGCCCTGGGTTTAGTCTCCAGTACCAAAAAATAAAATAAAATTTACTTTGTGCTACCAGTTGAACCTATTGATGAATTCCTAGTGAGGCCTGAGCAAGTTTACTAGAATGTTAAATCTTGCACCTTCACTCTCAACACCCATTATTTCTAAAGTTAAAAGCACACTGTGTTTTCCTTCACAGGTTAAGCAAATATTGACTGCATTGATCTGCAATATATTAGTATACTATATAATATACACAAACATAACCAGGTGGGGTGGCACATGTCTATAATCCAAACAGCTCAGAAGGCTGAGGCAGGAAGATTGCAAATTTGAGGCCAGCCTCAGCAATTTAGCAAAATCCTCAGCAACTTACAAGAATAAAGAATAAAAAAGGACTGGGGATGAAGCTCAGTGGTAAAGCACTCTGGTGTTCAACCCCTAGTACCAAAAAGTAAATAAATAAATAAGCAAATAAATAAATAATCACAAGCACAACATATATTTGGGGAAATGAGTGCAGGCTTCCTTTGGTGTCTGTAGGGATTGGTGCCAGGATAGCCCCTGAATACCAAAATCAGCCGACGCTCCAATCACTGATATAAAATGGAGCAGTATTTACATATAATCCATCCACATCCCTCCTGTATACTTTAAATCATCTCTAAATTACTTGTAATACTTAATAGTGTCAATGGTATAAAAAAAAAGTTGTTACACAGTATTTTTTAGGGAATGATGATAAGAAAAAAATCTGTACGTGCTCAGTACAAATGCCATTTTTATCTTTCTGAACATTTTCAGTCAGCGGGTGGTTGAATCCACAGATTCACAATCCGTGAATATGGAGGCCCAACTGCATTTATGTCTATTTTTTGTATCAAAGGGATTTTCTAACCCAGAATCAATCAGAAGGATTCAGTCATGTAATACACGATGCATGTGCCAACACATTTCTAAAAGCTTAAAAACTATTAAGAGCAAGACTCATTCTGTGTAACTCATTTTCTAAATAATGATAGGTGGCCAGATTTTAAAATTTAAAATGTAATTTGTAAAAAGTAACATTTAAAGTTTGGAATCCTTGCCCAATGCAGTGAGGAATACCCACAACCCCAGCTGCTTGGAAGGCTGAAGCAAGAGGATCACTTGAGACTAAGAGGTCAAGGCCAGCCTGGACAACAGACTGAGACACTGTCTCTAAAATAAAAGGAGAGAGAGGGGAAAAAATGGAATCTTTCAGGGGAGGGAAAAAAAACAAAACTAACATGTATTAAGTGCCTACTAAAAACCAAGTACAATTTTATATATATAGTGTCTTAACCCTTAAAACCACCCCACAAGATTGTAAATTAGTACAACCACTGCGGAAATCAGTATGGAGGTTCCTCAAAAGACTAGGCATAGAACCACAGTATGACCCAGTTTCCCACTTCTTGGTGTTTATACTGAAGAATTAAAGTCATACTGCAGTGATTCATGCACACCCTTGTTTATAGTTGCCCAATTCACAATAGCCAAACTTTGAAACTAGCCTAGGTGTCCATCAATGGATAAATGGATAAAGAAAATGTGGTATAGATGCAAAATGTAGCTTTATGCAGCCACAAAGAAAAATGAAATTATGTCATTTACAGGAAAATGGAACTTAAGACGATTGTGTTAAACAAAATAAGCCAAACTCAGAGGTTGTCTCTCACATGTTTTCTCTTGTATATGTTTTCCTCTCTCTTTCTCTGAAAGCTAGAGAGGAAAAGAAAAAGAAAGGATGGAGGGGGCAGGGATCTCATGAAAATCAAAGGGTGGCAATAGAAGAAAAGGACTTGGGGCTGCGAGGGGAGGGAGGAGTGCTGGGGAGTGACATTGGCCAAATTATATTGTTACTTTGCGTGCACATGCGAATATGTAACAGCAGTTTCCATCATTGTGTACAACTGTAATGCACCAATTCTTTATATTTATGATTTAGTTATAGTTGTACACAATATCTTTATTTTATTTTTATGTAGTGCTGAGGATCGAACCCAGGGCCTCACGCATGGTAGGCAAGCGCTCTACCTCTGAGCCATGTGGAAAAAGAAAAAAAAAAAAAAACACCTCACAAGCTTTCGTCATGAAGCCTACTGTATACACCACAACTCAGAAGCATTAAGTGGTTGGTTCAAAGGCATAACAGCTGGTAAACAGCAGAAACACAACTTGACTTCACACCTCCATGATTCCAAAGCTTATATACCACCCAGTATATAACACTCACCCAGCAAATGTTTGAAGAACAAATGTTTAAGAGCCCTAATTTAAAGATTTTATGAACCAAGACTACAAAAGAAATCCTAAAAAACCAGTTAGTTATATGTAAAGAGAAAACCATTTACTAATACAATACCCATGTACATCTTTATCTTCAGGGACTTTAAAACCATTTTTAAATTTGTTCTTCTATTGGGCTGGGGTTATGGCTTCTTGGTAGAGTGCTTGCCTAGCATGTGTGAGGCACTGGGTTCAAACCTCAGCACCACATAAAAGTAAATTAACAAAATAAAGGCATTGTGTCCATGTGCAACAACAACAACAAAAAATTGTTCTTCTATCTCATGGTTGTGATTCACACTTTCAGAATATACTTGAAAATCATGTTTCAGCAACTGAGAATCAGTCCCCATAAAATGACTTTGGAAAAGATTTTAAAAAATGACCCTGGAATAAATAAGGGGTGTTTTGAACCAGAGTTCCCCTAAGGCTCTCTCTTCTGTGTTCCCTGAGAAAACAAAAGGGATGATTGTTTTTTTTTTCCTTTTGGTACCAGGGATTGAACTCAGGAGGCACTTAACCACTGAGCCACATTCACAGCCTTTTTTATTTTTTTATTTTGAGACAGGGTCTCGCCAAGTTACTGAGGCCCTCGCTAATTTGCCATACTTGCAATCCTCCTGCCTCAGCCTCCTGAGTCCCTTGGATTACAGGCATGCACCTCTGAGCCTGGCAGGGACAACATTTTTTTTTAACATTTTATTTTTTAGTTGTAGTTGGAAACAATACCTTTATTTTATTTATTTATTTTTATGTGGTGCTGAGAATCAAAACCAAGCCCTTGCATGTGCTAGGTCAGGGTTCTACTGCTGAGCCACAACCCCAGCCCAGGGACAATATTTTTAAGAAGGAAACCACAAAAGGAAAAATTGATTTGTTCACTGATAAAGGCCCCTTCCAGAAGATTCACACATGTGGCCACAGAAGGACTGCTTGAAGACAACTTCCAGACTCCAGGAGTGTAAAGATAGGGGCACACCCAGACTCCACCAATGTCACCTCAAACAGCCATATCATATATTTGCCTCATCGGACCCTTATGTGAACAGACTCTACAGATAAAACTTCTCTTCCCTCCCCGGTCTCTGGTAACTTTTGTTCCATTCTCTACTTCTATGAGATCAGTCATGAGATCCCACATGTGAGTGACACTATGCAGAGTTTGATTTCTGTGCCTGGCTTATTCCACATAACATAATACCTTCCAGGTTGACCCGTGTTGTCACAAATGGCAGGAGTTCATTCTTTTTATGACTGAATAGTATTCCATCGTGTGTATGTACCATATATTCTTCCCCCATTGTTAACAATAACATATTTTGAAACAGCTAGAAGAAGATTTGAATGTTCCCACCACGTAGAAATGATAAACGTTTGAGGGCTGGGGTTGTGGCTCAGTGGTAGAGCACTCAACTGGCACACGAGAGGCAGTTTGGTTGATAAAAATAAATAAAGCAAAATGTACTGAGTCCATCTACAACTAAAGAAAAAATATTTTTAAAAAGAAATGATAAATATTTGAGATGATGGATATGCTATTTATCCTGGTTTCATCATTATACGACATATACATATATCCAAACATCACATTGTACTCCATAAACATGTGCAATGATTACATATCAACTTTAAAGTTCTCTTTCCATTCAACAAAACAGAGATACAGCGTTCTGCTGTTCATCTTCACTTGATACTAGAAATAAATGCACCTTTTTAGAATGATTCTAAATGACCCATCTGATCAAGTCTCTGACTGTGGCTTTGGCACAGTTCTGCGCCCAGCCTCCAAAGCTGCTCTCCCAGTTTGTCCTTCCAAATGGCTTCAGTGTGTTCACACAGAGCATGGCGGGGTAGGTGACTCTAGAAGTTTTAAATATTTAGATTACAATTAATATGAGATAAAGTGAAATTCTTCTTAAATAAAGCAAATGCTCTTTTTAGGAACTCTAAGTTGTTTGGGGGAAAAAAAAAAGATTTAGCTGCTATCACAAAGCTTCTAGAAACCACCCCCAGAGAAATAAAAGTGGTGACATCAAAACTAATGGATATGGGTTGGGGTTGTGGCTTAGTGGTAGAGCACTCACCTAGCATGGGTGAGGCATTGGATTCAATCCTCAGCACCACATAAAGATAAATAAATAAAGATATTGTGTCCATCTACAACTAAAACATATTTTTAAAATGAATGAATAGGGCTAGGGATGTGGCTCAGTAGTAAAGTGCTTGCCTAGCATGCATGAGGCACTGGATTCCATCCCCAGCACCACCCAAATCTAAATAAATAATAAATAAACAAATGTCAATGCATATCTCCACATTTAAAAAGCTACTGGATAAAAAAAATAATGAAGCACAAAACAAATATTAATGTAATCAATCATATCCTAAAACTATTTTCCAAAGATTCTAAAATAATGATAGGCAATTCTCACATCTATGCCACCAAAAATGGAAAACCTTGAGTTTCTGGAACTCATCATTAGACAGATTCAAGACCTGGGTCCCTGATTTTCTTCTGGTAACTTAAACCACAGCGGCCAGCCTCCGCTCAGCCACGGTCTTCCTGAACCAACTGGCAGGTGTGCATTCACACAGGCTGCGTTCACCCAGCAGACAGAGCCAGGAAGCACTGCTATTATTTTAAACAGACAATAAAATTAAAAGAACGTGTGTTCATAGAGGGCAAGGGCATCAGATGTGAGAAGCAGTCAGATTTCAAAAACTGAAAAGATAATAAAGGAAAACAAACTCACAAACTGGGCAAAACACTACATCTGAAGGCAGAAAGTGGAAAGACAAAAAAAAATGAGGGTTCAGCTAGCGAGAAGTTTTCTCTATTTAAATCAAATCACCAATTAGGAAAAAAAAAATCAGGGTTTTTGCAATGTTGTTAAAATATTCCTCTTAAAAGAAGACGTGTTTTCATGTAATAGATGTAAAGCACAAAATATAACAGTTGGACCTGAGTAGAACAATTAGGACCAATAATCCATGTGCTGTTTTCAGGTGTTTTATGAGGTACTCAGTTCCTCTCCCTTATTCCCTCCACTGGGGATCAGGGTAGATATCAGGGGACCTCAATCAGAAAGCAGCTGGAACAAAGGGCTAATTAACCGGGCAGCCTACAGTATGCAAGATGCTGAGCTGGGCCTGCGTGATATGCCAGCTTTGTGGCAGCACCCCTCAGCCTGGCACACCTAGCCCTCCATCTGGCCTTCAAGTAATTCTCTAGACTCGTTTCACCTGCCCCCCTTGCTGCCAATGCACAGCACCTTGCTCCCTGGTACCCCTACTCTGCCCAATGGCCTGGCCTCTGCCTCACTCTGTGGACCAGCCAACCCTTACTCATAATTGGAGGTTCAGAGCAGAGGTCTCCATGGAGCTGTCTGTCAAAGCCACAGCACAGAGACTCCCCCAGATCTTCCTTGTGTGCTGGGGCTTTCCAATCCCGTCTACCTTCCCCACCAGGCCGCCAGCTCCTCAAGGGCAGGGAATGTACCCTCACCCTCTTCACCACCTCTGCCTAACAGAGAGCTCCTGTGATCACTCACAGTCAAACTGAGAGCTAAAGTACAATCAAATTATGAGGAATCAAGACACGTGGCTATGGTTTTAAATAAAGCTCACAGAGAAGAGTAAAATAGACTTTTAGGGTTCAAGGCATTTTTTAAAATTCTGTTTTCAACACATAATAATATGAATGTTTACGGGGTACAGTGGGATGTTTTGAAGCACTGTGTAATGATCAAATCTGGGCAGTTTGCTTATCTGTCAATTCCAACATTTTATAATTTCTTTGTGGTAAGAACATTCAAAACCTTACTAATTTGAAACTTACAATGTATTATTGTTCTATTGTCCTACTATGCAAATGAACACCAGAACTTATTCCCCTAACTATAACCTCGTACCCATTGACCAACCTCTTGACAGAGGAACATTTCTAGGTATTGTGGAAAACTTTTCTTTTGGGGCTGTGGCTCAAGCGATAGCGTGCTAGGGCTGTAGGTCAGTGGTACAGCATGTGCTTGGTCTGTACGAGGCCCTGTGTTCAATATTAAATCCTCAAAAAAAAAAAAAGCAGGAAAGAAAATTCTAGACACAAGGTATAAAATATCATCTTTCTCGTCCAATAGAAAAAATGAAATCTAAGTCTCAACATCCCAACCCAACCCACAACCCTCCTGAGTTCCCCATCTTGGTGAAGCACCTGGAGGACCTTCCTCTCAGTCACCAGGGCAGAGCCCTGGAATCAAAGTGGAATGCTACACTAGACCTGCACAGCACAACACGCCTCTCCTGTAGTGTTCTCCAGTTCTTCCTTTGCCCTCACCAGCCTCCTCTCTTGGCCTCCTCTGTAGACTTCTGACATCCAAATGTGGGCTTGGGCGTTTTTCTTCCCAGTCCATATTCTCTCTAGGAAAGGACGATGCAGGTGCCCTGCCCAGACCCTCTCAGGTTCCAGTGCACTGATGGTTTACCTGCCTTCAGTATAATGCACTCAATCCCAGTGGCAACACCTGTGCCTCTTCTCTGGGGTTCTCAGACTTACTCTGCCCACTGGCATAGACTGCCAGAGGTGCCTAAGGGGTTTTATCCACCGTGGGTCCCTTAATAATGGATGATGCAGGAGGAGGAATGCCCCCTACTCCCTAGTGTAAGACTGTCACACTCTACGGTACAATTAGTATTCACTGGTTCCTCCTGTCAGATCATACCAAAGCCCATCCACTGCAGGACTTTGGCTTGATATTGCTCTCATGCTTGGCTTCCTTTCCTTTCATATTTTGCTTCCCACGGTCCCTTACTATTCTCCCCTGGGAGCAGTTTCTTAATAACAACTCACTTGCACATAAATCCCTGTGTCAGGATCTGCTTCCAAGGAATCACTATGTGAAAGGAATGGGATACTAGGAAGCAGATTCCAAAGTAGGTGTATTAATCAGCTTTTCATTGCTGTGACGAAATACTGAGGAAATAAAACTAAAGGAGGAAAATTTTATTTTGGTTCCTAGTTTCAGAGCTTTCAGTCCAAAGTCAGCTAGTTCCATTGCTTTGGAGCTGAGGTGAGGCACAATATCATGCCACAGCAGAAATATAAGGCAGATAGGCTGTTCACCTCATGGAAGCCAGCAAGGCGGAAGGGAGGAATAGAGGGAGGGAGGGGTAGAGGGAGGGAGGGAGGGAGGGAAAGAAAGAGAGAGAGAAAGAGAGAGAGAGAGAGAGAACAAAGAAGGGGCCAGGGACAAGATATACCCTTCTATTATGTTTTTAAATCTAGAATGTCCCCCAAAAGCTATGCAGCAGTATTCAGAGGTAAAATGATCCACCACCTCAACAGTGCCATCAGCTGGTGCCCCAAGCACATGACCTTTGGGGCACATTTGAGATCCAAACTATAACAGTAGGATTCTAGAGTTGAGTCATTCCACAGCCGAATAACAATGGAAAGCTCCTTGTTGGTGACAAGTGGGTTAATGATGATACATGACAAGCTACATGACTGCTTATCTTATTATCACTAGCACTTCCATTGTTATTGAGTGGAATACAGGAAAAAGGGAAGCACTGACTCATTAACTCTATTTTCAGCATTTGAAAGGCCTAGAGAAATAGTCATACCAATTAAGGAATCTGATGGTCTGTGGCTTGGTGCTATTGACATACCGAGGAAAGAAAAGGACAGGTCAGAATAGCCAAGTATCAACTAAGAGCATGGTGTGAAAATCAAGATGCCTCTAAGGTAGCATTTAACACTCATTTTAACTTTATTTTTAATGGTGTTACATAGTATATCCCTTATTTGACTTTTAACCTATTCATATACTTAAAATGTATTTCTCACAGGCAGTATGTAGTCAGGTCTTATTTTTTACCTAATCTGACAACCTCTTTTAATTGGAGTGTGTGCAGCATTTCCATTTAATCTGATGATTTTTTTACATATATATTTTTATTTTAGTTGTAGATTGACACAATACCTTTATTTTATTTATTTATATGTGGTGTTGAGGATCGAACCCAGGGCCTCACACGTGCTAGGTGAGCGCTCTACCACTGAGCCACAACCCCAGGCCCATTTAATTGGATTATTGATGTGGTTACGTTTAAGATTTATGTCCTAACTGTACCATCAATTCTTTGTTCTTTTTCTGCCATATGTTAGATTATTTTTATTATTCATCTTTCCATCCCTATAACAAAATGCCTGAGTTAATCAACTTATAAAAAGAAAAGATTTGTTTTGGACCACAGTTTTGGAAGTCCTTGTCCATATTTAATTGACCCCATTGCTTTTGGGCCTGTAGCAAGGAGCACAACATGGCAGGAGCAGTGGTAGAGTAAAACACTCACCTCATGACCAGAAGGAAAAAAAAAATTATATATACACACACACATATCGACACATGATTGCCTGGGGTGCATGTTCCCAATGACCTTAAGATCTCCCATTAAGCCCACCTCTTATAGGTTCTACCACCTCCCAGGAGCACCACCCTGAGGTCCAAGGCTTTAAATGCGTGAACCCTGAGAGACACTCAAGATCCAATTTATAGCAATTTTTCTTATTAATCTATTTTTATCTCCTTTGCTGACTTATTAGCCATAAGTTTTTGTTGTGTGTTATCTTGATGGTTGCTTTAGAGTCACATGACCTATGGAGTAAGATAATTCATGGTTTCTGCAGCTAGGAGAAGTTCCAAAAATTGTTCTTCCTCTGGACTAGACAATAAATTTAAAACCCTACAATGAGAAGGTCTTCTGGGATGGCAGCGTGAGGAGCTCCATGGACTCCCCTCAGTGAAGTAACTAAAACTGGTGAAAATCGTTTATTAAAAAACAATGATTTGGGGGTTGGGGTTGTGGCTCAGTGGTGGATGCTCGCCTAGCACGTGGGAGGCGCTGGGTTTGAGCCTCAGCACCACATAAAAATAAATAAAAAAATAAAAATATTTTTTTAAAAAACAATGATTTAAAGTCTCTATATAAGAGAATACAACAAACAAAGAAGCATTCAATAAGATCAATTAAATGTTAGTAAGAACACTCAGGCTGTGGCATGTGAGTCACAACCCACTCTCTTCCTAACCCCCAACTGAACATGATGAACAAACTATTCCAGGCAAACACAGGGTTCCCTCTCCTACCAGCTCCCAGCCTAGGGCTATTGTCTCTCTCCAAAATCATTCTTGCCTCATTTGGCTCATAGAGAAAACGTTCCATGCCAGAGGAGGTAAGGTGAGAATATTAGAAGCTACCACTCCGGTCTAATGCTATTGTCTAATGGAAGCAACAGTGTCATTCAAAAGAGGCTGGTTGCCAGTCTCATTCCTAGCCTCTGAGCAATGGCTGAGAAGTTATGCCTAGGGAGAGGAGCAGGACGTAAAAACAGAGACCTTCCAAGTTCTTCTCAAGGAAACTGACTTTACTCTGATCAGAAGTGAACAGAGTCTGGAGAACTTCAAGCCTAAGGGTGCTGTTGAAAACAATGGAGAGTCTGGTGTTAAGCATGAAGAGGAGGCTGGTAGCACTATGAGAGCAGCAAGCACATTGTACACCAGTAGGAAACTTAGCAGAAAGAACCAGGGAAAGAGGCAGTCTGCTCAAACCCCCAAGACTGCTTTTATTAAGAGACTGAAGTTTAAAAGCATCGGAATACATAGCAATTTATGCCTTCAAGGCATTGTTGAAAACAACACAGCAATCATATGGTAGTTAATAGAGACTAACAACTGGCTGTGATACTAACAGAGGCAGACAGCTTAACAGAAAGATGAGAGAAGGAGACAGAAGAAGAAGCCCTGATAACCTTGCACTGTCATCCCAGAGTGACCTGCACTCATGCCCAAGGCTGCATCTCCTAAGGATAAGCATCAGAGGTTGTGCACAACAAAAAGACCCCACTGAAATAGTTAGCAAAGTCACTGAACAGGTAAACAAGCAAACAGCAACAACAGCGATCCCAAGAGCGAATCTGCATCCCAAGTTATGATGTTTTCTAAACTTTCCAAATTTCAACAACAACAACAACAAAGTGAAACATACAGAGAAACAGGAAAACAGGGTAAATAACAAGCAACTGAAACTTCCTTTAAGAGTAACTGGATGCCAGATTTAATAGATGGAGATCTCAAAGCAGTTATTACAATGTGATCAAATCATTAAAGAAATTATGCTTCAAGAAGTAAAAGAGGGGTTGGGGCTGTAGCTCAATGGTAGAGCACTCGCCTAGCATGCGTGAGGCACTGGATTCAATCCTCAGCACCACATAAAAATAAACAAATAAAATAAAGGCATTCTGGCCATCTACAACTACAAAAAACAATTTTTTAAAAAGAAGTAAAAGAAGGTCTGATGGCAATTTATATCCAATAGAGAATATCAATAAAGAGAGAAATTTTTTAAAAGAACTAAGTTGAAACTTTGGAGTTGAAAATAACAACAGCCAATGGAAATTTCACTAGGAGAGCTCAACAATAGAATTGAGCTTAGCAGAAGAATAAATCACAAAATTTGAAAATAGATCAATAAAGATTACCTAATCAGAACCAGAGGGAAGTGTTAAGAAAATTTAAAGACTTAAAAGAAATGTGGGACAAATTGAAATACTCTAAAACATGTAAAATAGAGTGTTTTCAGAAAGAGAGAGAAAGGAGCAGATCCATTTCTAAATAATGAAAAAAACTTTTTCAGATTTGATGAAGAGCATTAATTGCATGCAATCAGAAGCTCAATGAATTCCAAGTAGGATAAACAAAAAGTGATCTATATCCAGATCCATCAGAGTAAGAATGTTGAAAGCCAGATGCAAAGAGAAAGTCTTGAGAGCAGCAAGAGGAAAAAAAAAATCAATAAAACCTGCTCATAATGTAGAAGGGAACCCGATGAGATTAACAGCTTACTGCTCATCATAAACATTGAAGTCCAGAAGGCAGTGGATGACATATACAAAGATCTAAAGGGGGAAAAAAAAAGTGAACTAAGAATCTTTTATCCAGCAAAACTTTCACAACAAAGACAAAATTAAGACATTCCAGAGAACCAAAAACTGAGAGAATTGTTGATAACCAACCATCCTCACATGAGACACCAAAGAAAGTTCTGCTTGCTGAAAGGACGTGAGCTCAAAACAGTAATTTCACTCCGCTTGAAAAAAACAGAAAGCACTGGTAAAGGTAACTATATAAAAAAATGTACCAGTTATAAAAGATTTTAAAAACACGGTGAGCCAAGCACTGTGTCATACACTTGTAATCCCAACTACTCAGGAGGCTGAGGCAAGAGGATTGTCATATCAAGGATAGTATGAGAAACTCAGTGCGACCCTATCTCAATTTTTAAAGGTCTTGGGGTATAGCTAGTGGTAGAGCACTTGCCTAGCATGTATGCACCCTGAGGTTCCCAACTACTTGGAAGGTTGAGATGGGAGGATCCCTTGAGTTCATGTGTTCAAGACCAGTCTAGGCAACATAGTGAGACTCAGCCCCATCTCAAAAAAAAAATGTTTAACATAAAGTTACTATGTGACCTAGAAATTCCTAGGCATATGCACCAAGAAAAATGAAATATATATATGCATTTATGTGTATACATATTATTTATACATATAATGCATATACATATAACATGTGGCAAAACAATAGCCCAAAGATAGAAAAAACCCAATGTCCACCACTAAAAATGTAATAAAGGGGGTATATATCCCTACTATGGGATATTATTTGGTAACAAAAAAAGAAGGAAATATTGATGCATGCAACAAAGTGGGTAAATCTTTACAACTTTATGCTATCTGAAAGATGAAGTCACAAAATTTACATATTCATTATATGATTCTATTCATAGAAAATATCTGAGCAGGAAAATCTAGAGACAAAAATATACAGGAACCAAACTGGCTGCCTAAGGCACGGAGAAGAGGCTGGAGGAAAGAGTGACAGCTAAAGAGTACAGGATTTATTTTCAAGGTGATAAAAACATTCCAAAGTTGATTGTGATTATATTTGCATATATCTATAAATATACTAAAAGATCATTGACTTGTATACCTTAAATGACTGAATCTTATAGCATCTGAACGATATCTCAATAAAACCATTTTTTTTAAACTGACAAACCTTATATTAAAAGGTTAGGTAAACAACAATATCTTAACATGACTTTTAAAACTTTAAGTACAAAGGCAATTACTTTAACAAAAAAAAAAAATCCAACTTCCTAAAAACCCAAATGAATTTAGAGAATACAAGAACAAAAATAAATAAATAAACTAGAGAAACAACAAATATAATAGACATAGTAATTATAACATAATATCACAGAATTGAGACCATTAATAACTCTGAATGGAGGTAAGCCCATTGAGAGGATTAACAAATGTATTGAAACACAAAGATTTTCACTTTGGTTCCCAAAGCAAGGCTCAACTATATGCTGTACACAAGAAATACACAGGAACCCAAGTGATTGAGAAAGGCTGAAAATAAAGGGATTAGCAAGGGCTTAACAGGCAAAGGGAAACAATAAGAAGCAGTGGAGTAGCAAGACCAGATTTGCACTTTAAACACTCTGGTTTCTGTGTAAAGAATGAATTGAGAGAATGTTAGATTCATGAACCAAAGACGGCCTGCGTCTATTGGCCCCTAGCTTGTTCATTTCTTCCCCGCAGACTAGTCAAAAGCCCGCTGACGCTAAACTCAAATTTGTACACATCCAATCATTTTTTAAAATAGCCCAAACAAGCAGATTTGTAGCCATTTAGGCTCTGCCTGCTTTGCATACTCCATGAAACTACACCCTGCAGATCCTCCCGGTCAAAGTCAAAGCATGGAGAGATAAAGCTTCTGTATACCATGGTTGCACCCTGTGTTCATACCTTTCTCCTAGCTCAATCCTCTAATTCCTCCCATGTCCTAAGCAGGCAGTCATCCACAGGAGCAAGGAGAGTGGCCTAACTGGAGAGAGTTGAACAGGCTTGGCACTCCAGAGGTCAGCACAGATAAGAAACAAGGAAAAGATAGTCACAGACCTCAGAAAGTATCCATGGGACCTGCGGAGCACAGGAAAGAAGTATTCCAGAAGGGAGGATATGGCACAGAGCCGACACTCCCCACCCTTTAAGACTGACTGCTTCTCAGATCTTTTTCACTTCCATCCCTGATGAGAGATATGTTTTGTATCATGTCCCAAGGTGTGTATGTGTGTGTGTGTACAGATACAGTAATCCTCCCCTATCCTCAGTGGATAGATTTCAACGTCTATCTGTGGATGCCTGAAACCATAGGTACACTAAATATATTGTACATTTTCTTATACTTATGATAGAGCTTATGTTAGGCATAGTTAAGAAATTAATAATTAATAACATAATGAAAACAATATGAGAATATATTGTAATAAAATAGCCAGTATCTGTACTCTTGCACTTTAAGGACACTACTAAGTAAATGCAACAGTCAATCTCATACCCCAGACAGTTGCTAAATATTAACAGGTGGGTAGCACATACAGTGTGAATACACTGGACAAAGGGATGACTCACATCTCAGGTAGGCAAAGCAAGACCACAAGAGATTTCATCGTTCTTCTCAGATTGACACATTTTCTAGCTTGTTATTTCTGAAATTTTTCACTTAATATTTTTTGGACCACAGTTCACCATAGCCAATGAAACCACGGAAAGCAAAACCACGAATAAGGAGAGGGTTGCTGCATAAAGATTCAAGAAACAATACTTACCTTAATATTTCCCTGTATTTTTATTTCTATTTTCTCCTTTTAAAATGAGCCTCTAAATTTAGACCTCATGATCCACTTAAGAGTGACAACCTGCAGTTTGAAAAACAATACATTTAGTGATGATTAGTTATTTCTCTCCTCCTTGAATGTTTCCTTGGATTTATGATGAAAATAGGGACATAGGGTGATTTTTTTTTTCAGAAGTTATCCTTTTTTGCCCAATGTTGCTGTCTAGCTCCAGTTTTTCTAAGAAACCCTTACTTTGATTTGCTGGTGTCTTTAAATGATGAATTGAAGGAAGGGCCAATACTTTCCCCTCCACCCCAGTACTGGGCATTGAACTCAAGGGCACTGTACCACTGAGTTACATCTCCAGACCTTTTTACTTTTTTTTATTTTGAATCAGGGTCTCTCTAAATTTCTGAAGCTGGCCTCAAATTCGTGATCTTCCTGCCTCAGCCTCCAGAGTCCCTGGGATTACAGGTGTGCACCACCTGGCTCCAGGAGGGTCTAGGACTTCTGGCTAGAGTAGCCCTGAGCCATGAAAAAAAGAGTCCAGTTCAGCAGGTGTTTCCTTTCTCCAGACAATCAAAAGTGCTCAAAAGCCCAGGCGCAGTGGCCACACCTGTAATTCCAGCGGCTCTGGAGACTGAGGCAAGAGGATCATGAGTTCAAAGCCAGCCTCAGCAACGGCGAGGCACTAAGCAAGTCAGTGAGACTCTGTCTCTAGATAAAATACAAAATAGGGCTGGGGATGCGGCTCAGTGGTCGAGTGGCCCTGAGTTCAATTCCCAGTACCCCCTTTCCCCCCTAAAAAAAGTGCTCACAACCCCAGGGAAGCGCACTGGTAAAGGAAGCCACAGTGGTAAACTGACCCTCTGCCTCCGCTCACCACGCCCTGTGATTCCTTAAAGAATATATACACTCTTTCTGGGGAGTCTGATGTAAGTAGAATTTAGGAACAAGAGAAATTGCAAAACCAGAGAAATTTGAGATACATCGATTTTTTTTTTTGTATTATGAAATAGCACAGAAATCAGGAAATAGGCATAAGAACTTTGCAAAGGTTCTTTAATGAACAAAGATGAGACTCTCAGACCTGTGATCAGCATTTCAGGTCACTCGGTGGTACAGCGACACTTTCCAGAAGGTGTAATGCCCTGGGTTGGATCCCATCCCAGAAAAACAATAAATAAATAAGAATGTCAATATTAAATTAATTAAAGTTTATTTACAGAATAAACAAGAATCCACATGCTCAAAATTTCCCCTTAAATATTAGATAGAAAAAGGGATATTCCATAAATAAATACAATAGAACAAGTGACCCACCGTTTCACTCCTCCCCAGCCTAGAGTATCCACAGTCATTTTTTTTGAACACAATGTATTTTACGAATAAACCTCTACACTTTTAAAATTGAGTTTTCTCTTTTTGAAGTACAGCTTCAAGCAACTACAAGTTTCCATCCTGCTAACCCCAGGCAGCAGTTGCTTTTAACTTCTATCTTTTATTTAAAAAACTTAATTGGAAGTTTTTGTAGCCAGAAGGAGCACTTCAAAGAAAGGGGAAAAAAAACGCCAAAAATTAATACTTTATGTCAGAGGTTAGTAGGGAGAGAAACAAAGATGACAGAAACGAGGGGTTAATGGTATATAAGAAAACGGGAGAAGAAGGAAAGAAGGCAGGAGATGGTCTGAAGAAAGAAAGGAAAATGCAAACCCATAATATTTAAAAAAAAAATGTGGACTGGGGATGTGGCTCAGCGGCAGAGCACTGGCCTAGTGTGTACGAGGCCCTGGGTTTCATCCCCAGCACCACAGCAAAAAATAAATAAATAAAGGAAACTTAAAAAACGAAATGTGTAATAGCATTTCCTTATTCTGAACTGGGTAAGACAACACAAGGCTTATAGCAGCATTTATAATCCACCCCCCCAGCCCTAAGGCCCTGAGAACAAATCCTGCCTCCTGCTCAAGTCATTTACCCCTGTCTACAATTACACATCAAGGGACCACAGCTCTGCCTACGCTTTAATGTCCAGACATTTCTGTCACTGTAGATTCTAAATCAGCTCTGACAAAACAATATTGAAACTCCAAGCATGATTTAGTGCTATACCTTTGAGAGGGAAAAGGGCCAGGGCTGAGAAGGTCAAGAGACCTATGAGGTCCTTGTCCCAGCTCTGCCATCAGCTGGTATGATGAGACTTTGAGAAGGTCCCTGGCCCTCTCTGGAGCTCAGTGATGTCATCATAAAATGAGGCGATTCCCTTGATTCCTTCCGGTTTGGAAAGACTATCACTGTATGGTTTAGGGAATCTAAATCAAAACACTAAGTTTAAAGAACTTCCCATGCTAGTCCCCAAGGATACGGACGCATGGGTAAATGAGGTGAATACCCAACACTTGTTCCCAGATGTTCTTACACTGGACTCAAACAATAAGTCCTCAAAATATCAAGCGGGAACATTTCTCCATATTTGGCTGATGATAACCAAATTAAAAACAAATTCCCAAGATGAGAATAGCAAAAATGTGGGAGAAAAAAAAAAGAGAAAAGAAAAACAAAGATGAGAATAGCTACAAAAAGACTATATACCCAGACAGGCAAGGCTTGTGTTCCATAAAAAAATAAAATCATAAGAGCCTGTTTTTCATGCTCTGCTCTATAAGACTTTGCCCAACAGCCAATTTCAGAAGTATTTTCCAACAAGACCTCATAGACTCCTTCTATGATAAAAGGAATTTGGGGGCAGGTGACTCAAGTCAGGCGGGGCGGCAAGAGGGGGGGTTCCTAATAATAAGCACTTAGCTGGCTTGAGAGGAGAGAGAGATTGACAGAGTGGAGCACAGTAAGCCTGAATCCCATGCCCTCCTTGGAAGCAAAAACACCTTGGATTCTAGACCCAATAAAAACAATGAATCTCTGCAAATGCAACGGGGCACCATGTCACAGTGCCATGCAACAGCAGATCCTGGACAGAACACTTCTTGCTACAGAGACCAACAGCCAAACACAGGAATAGCTCCACTAACCACAGCCCACAAGACATAAGGGCCAAATGAGCTGTTTTGTCCCCCATGGCCCTCTGCAAGTGAAACTGCCCAGCACACAGACCCAATTGGATTGAGGGATTAGGGATGGGCACCTGTTCCCAAAGTAACCAACTTGTAGGTGGAAAAAGTCTCCAGTGGTAGACTACAGAGCAAAATGATAACCTAGGCCAAATAAGGGTCCCTTGTTGGGGAATTGGGATGAGGTTATGAAAACAAAGCAGCCAGTGATAGGAGAGGAAGGTTAAAGATCATGACGAAAAGAGATGCTCTGAAGGCCCTAAGGGCTATAGAGCCAGAGAGTCCTGAAGCAGGCAGGCTCCAGTAATACATGACCCCCCTACACACACACACACACACACACACACACACACACACACACACACACAGACACGAGTCCAAACACACGGGCAAGGGAAGGCTCAATGTATAACAGGGTTCAGCAGAAATATAGGGAAATTCCCACATATCAAAGAACTAACTCAAAGTTAAAAACAGGAGCATAAAGTTGAACAATCTTGAAGGCAAAAACAAAAAATGACCTACATGGTTGCCTAGCATGCACAAAGCCCTGGGTTCAATCCCAGGTACCACCAAAAAGAGGGAAAAAGAAAGAGAACATTATATGAAATAAAGTGACTTACCTTATAATGATAAAAGGTGCAATTTTAAACTTGTACACACTTATATATAAAGCAAAATTAAAACTGGATGCAGTGGCACATGCCCGTAATCCCAGCAACTCCTGAGGCTGAGGCAGGAGGATCATAAATTGGAGGCATGCCTGGGAAACTTAGGAAGACCCTGTCTTCCCAAAAAAATAAATAAATAAAAAGGGCTAGGGATGTGGCTCAGTGGTAAAGTGCCTCCAGGTTCAGTTCTCTGTATCCAAAACAAAAAAGAAACCCTCTCATTTATTTCTAGGAAGAGTGTAAAAATGCAACTGCCACTTTGGAAAACCACTTCAAAGCTTCTTTAAAAGTGAACATATATCTGCTCAATGACCTAGTAATTTCACTCTTACGTATTTATCCAAGAGAACTGAAAAACAGAAACATATGTCCATGTGAAAATAGTATGTTAACAGCTTTATTCATAATAACCAAAACGTGGAAACAATCCAGATGTCCATCAATAGAACAAGTAAATAAACAGTGGTATATTTATCCAATGGAAGACTATGAGTAATTACACAGAATGAACTTTTATACACACAACACAAATGAATATTGAAAGCCTTCTGCTGAATGAAAGAGGTCAGAGACCTCAGAGGACATAGTCTTTGACTCCGTTCATATGGAGTTGTAGAACAGGCGGAAGTCATCTACAGTGACAAAAGCCATAATTGTGGTTGGTTCTGAAGTGGAAGAAAGAGGATTGGCTAGAAAGGAACCTGAAAGCACTTCCCAGGCTGATGGAAATGTTTTCTATATTGATAAGTGTATAGCTAACAAGAATGTCTGACTTTTTCAAAACAAATCCAACTGTCTATTTAAAATCTATGTATTTCACTGTACGTAAAAGATAACTCCACTTAAAAAACTTTAAAGGGTGCAGATAAGTTGGAGAAAATTTTTAGTCTTAAACGCTTACAGCCAGAAAAAAAAAAGACTAAAAATTCATAAGCTAATTTCCCAACCTTAGAAAAAGAATATCAGAATAAAATGCATAAAATAGAAAGAAGTAAATGTTGACTGAAGAAGGAAATAAAATGACCTTGTCAGATGTCATTTTTACTATGCAAATTTTCCAAGATACGCAAAAGGAGAATAATATTGTGAATTTTTATTACCTGGCAGAATTTCAACAATTATCAGTGGCCAACTTGTTTTATCTAAACCCTCTAACCATTCCCTGGCCTTACACACATACTGGCTGATTTTAAAGCATTCTAGAATTTGTATCATTTCATCCAAACGTACTGTTTAAAAGATCTTTCCTAAAATATAAAATGTTAATACCATTATCACACCTAAAAGTTACAACAATAACATATATCATATGTAATAAGAATGATCTTTAAAAACCTATCCTAGAGGATCAAAACACCAAAAGCTAATGAAAAAGATAAACCTCTAACAACTAAGCAAAAAGCCAAACAGGCACAAATAACAATAGAAAAAAGTAGACATTCAAAAAAATTCATACAGATGATTATCCTCAATGTCATGCCAATACACCTGGAAATTTAAAGAAACAGATAATTCTGCAGGGAAATATAACTTATCCATGAAGAAATTGATAATTTCTTCAGTGATAATTAATATAGTCCTGTAATTATCAAACAAATTTAATTAGTCATAAAACCCACAAAGGAAAAAAGAAAAACAAAGTGTCTAAAACAGTTTCCAAGGTAAATTCTACTAGTAAATGATTAGATTATTTTAATTTTATAAGCCACTTCTATGATAATGACAAAGGAGAAGGATGGAGGAGACGGAAGTAGAAATAGTAGAAGGAGGAGGAGAAAGGAGAAAAAGATGAAACACTAATGAGCCCATTTCATGATATTAATATAGTTTTTCTGAATACAATTAGCCTGATGGCCTGAGCAAATAGAAGAATGGAATTCCACCTGGGCACAGTAGCACATGTCTGTAATCCCAGTAACTCAGGAGGCTGAGGCAGGAGGATTACAAATTTGAGGCCACCTTTAGCAACTTAATAAAATGGACTAGGGATGTAGCTTAGTGGCAAAGTGCCCTGACTTCAATCCTTGGTACCAAGGAGTGGTGGGATAAAAAAGAAGAAGAAAGGGGAAGGAGGAGGAGGAGGAGGAGGAAGAGAAGGAGGAGGAGGAGGAGGAGGAGGGAATTGCCATTGACAGATAAATATATATGAAGAAGATGGTAGGATAAGCAAATCTAGAACTAAAATCAAGAGATCCATTTAGGATATTTTATTGAGATACCTACTTAGACATTCAAACAGAGATGTAGAAGAGGCAGTTAGATATGCCAGGCTTAGGAAAGAGATCCGAGCTAGAGATACAAGTTTGAAATTTAAAATATAAATGCTGTTTTGGAGATCCAACATGGCGGCGGGTGCGGAGAGATCAAGTCTCTGACCTCTTCAGCTGTGCGGGTATAGAGAGTCGTAAACAGCCTAAATCTGTTTGCTCAGGATCACTAGGCAATGCTGAGCTGACGTGGATCTGGGGCGAACAGTCTGGGCCTCTCAGAACACACACCGAGCCCGGATCGGCTGAATTCAAGCTCCCGTTCACCTGCTTCCCGCAGACAAACTGCTGTGACTCAGCACTAATCCATCCGGCTGAAACAACCGGTCAGCCCTTCTGATCCTACGGAGGTAAATGCCAACCGAGCCTTCATAGGCAGTGGCCACAGGATTGAAATGGGGCTTGGGAGAGCCAGGACCCACCTGTTGCATTGGTCACCCGACAAAGGGAAACGAACTGTCGCCATTTGCAAGAGATACCACCATGGCAGAGTACTGACGTCACCAGAATGCAGCGGAGGAGATAACTTCATTGAAACCAGTGGCTACAGGTGTGTAACCCCCTAGCCTTCCCTCTCCACACATCGGGGAAACCTTAAGGGCCCCTCCCAGCTCTCCCGTGAGCGCGATAGCCAGACCGAGGGAATCAGGAGTGGCGCGGGACCCGCAGCGCGGAACTCCCGGCTACCGCTCCCACCCGTGCTGACAACTGAGGTCTCATGCACCAGCTACCGGGGGCGTGGCTACCTGAGGGCAAGCAAAATTCGCTGAGGATTCTCAGCCCCAAGCTCTACAAACTTAGGGTCTGAGGGAATGGCAAACAGGGAGAGTGTGCCCAGTCGTTCATGAAAACAGGGCTCCCGGGAGCAGCAGACCTGCCATGTAGCCAGTATTGTGGTGAGCGTCACCAGTGAGAGGGGCCTGGCTAGAGGAAAAGTGGGGAAGTGACTAGACACAAGAGAAGGCCCTAGGCACTCAGGATTGGAGACTCGCCCAGTCTGGGAGGAGGAGCTGCTGCACAGTGATTGGTTCCCGCGTATTGACAGGAGAAGCTTGGCCTGGTGGGCACAGCACCACCTACTGGAAGAGAAGTTAATCAAACTCTAAGACTGCATTTATTAGTTTTTTTTGGAGGGGGTGGTTTCATTTTCATTTTTCTTTCTTGTGTTTTTTAAATTTTTTTTTAATTTTTTTTAAATTTTTTTCTTCTAATTTTAATTTTTATTTTTTTATTATTTTTTTTAATTTTTTCTTTTTTATTTCCTAATTTTTATTCTTTTGTCTTTTCATTTCTTTTCAATTTTCGTATTCCCCCTTCCTTGAATTCTACCTGCTTACTCTCATTCTCTTTAGTGACTTCTTCCCTTCCCTTCTAATACCTTTCCTCCCAAGCATCACATAAATTTATAGGAGTAAACAGTAACTCAGCAGTCAAACAGAACAAGAAGTAACATGAGCAGCATGAAAAAGCAAGGAAGAAAAGGAGTACAAACAATGCAGGACAGCCTAAATATTCAGGAGGACCTAGAGTCATCAGAAAAATGGTCATATAGAGAACTCAAGGAATACCTTAGACAGATGGAATGGATCCTTAAAGAGGATATGAGACAGCAAATTCAAACAGTGAAAGAACACATTGAAAACAAATTACATAAACAGATAAAAGAAGAAGTTAAGCATCTTTATCAGGAGATAGAGATTATAAAAAAAATCAAACAATAATTCTAGAAATGAAGGAAACTACAAACCAAATTAAAAACTCAAATGAGAGTATCACTAACAGAGTGGAGCAAGTAGAAGCCAGAACGTCAGATAATGAAGACAAAATATATCATCTTGAAAAGAGTCTAGCCAACTCAGAAAGGCAGGTAAAAAATCATGAGAAAAACATCCAAGAGATATGGGATAACATAAAAAAACCAAACTTAAGAGTCATCGGGATAGAGGAAGGTATAGAGATTCAAACCAAGGGAATGAGTAACCTGCTGAATGAAATAATTACAGAAACCTTTCCAGAAATAAAAAAGGAAACGGATATACAAATTGTAGATGCATACAGGACACTGAGCATACAAAATCACAGTAGACCAATGCCAAGACACATGGTTATGAAGATATCCAATATACAGAACAAAGAGAAAACATTAAAAGCTACAAGAGAAAGGAGGCAGATTACATTCAGGGGTAAACCAATAAGGTTAACAACGGATTTTTTATCACAGACGCTGAAAGCAAGAAGGTCCTGGAACAATGTATTTCAAACACTGAAAGACAATGGATGCCAACCAAGAATTCTGTATCCAGCAAAATTAAGCTTCAGGTATGACAACAAAATAAAAATCTTTCATGATAAACAAAAGTTAAAAGAATTTGCAGCCAGAAAACCAGCATTGCAAAGCATCTTGAGCAAAACACTACATGAGGAAGAAATGAAAAACAATAACCAAAACCATCAGTGGGAAGTGCCTCAGTAAAGACAGAGGGTGGGGGAAAAGATAATCATGGAGAAACATACTAAATTTAAAAAAAAAAAAAAGGATAAATAATCAAACATGGCTGGAAATACAAACCATATATCAATAGTAACTCTAAATGTTAATGGCTTAAACTCTCCAATAAAGCGACATAGGCTGATATCATGGATTAAAAAAACAAATCCAACAATATGCTGCCTCCAGGAGACACATCTGATTGGAAAAGACATACACAGGCTGAAGGTGAAAGGATGGGAAAAAATATACCAAGCACACGGTCCTCATAAGCAAGCAGGGGTGGCCATCCTCATATTGAATAAACTTGACTTCAAGAGTAAGTTAATCAAAAGGGATAAGGAAGGACATTATATACTGTTAAAAGGAACCATTCACCAACAAGACATAACAATTATCAATATTTATGCACCAAATAATGGTGCTGCGACATCCATAAAACAAATTCTCCTCAAGTTCAAGAATCAAATAGACCACAACACAATAATTATGGGTGACTTCAACACACCTCTCTCACTATTGGACAGATCCTCCAAACAAAAGTTGAATAAAGAAACTATAGAACTCAATACCACAATCAATAACCTAGACTTAACTGACATATATAGAATATATCAACCATCATCATGTGGATATACTTTTTTCTCAGCAGCACATGGATCCTTCTCAAAAATAGACCACATATTATGCCATAGGGCAACCCTCAGTAAAAATAAAGGGGTGGAGATAATACCATGCATTTTATCTGATCATAATGGAATGAAACTAGAAATCAATGATAAAAGAAGGAAGGAAAAATCCTACATCACATGGAAAATGAACAATATGTTACTGAATGATCAATGGGTTACAGAAGACATAAAGGAGAAAATAAAAAAATTCTTAGAGATAAATGAAAATACAGACACAACATATCGGATTCTATGGGACACAATGAAAGCAGTTTTAAGAGGGAAATTCATCGCCTGGAGGTCATTCCTCAAAAAAAGAAAAAACCAACAAATAAATGAGCTCACACTTCATCTCAAAGCCCTAGAAAAGGAAGAGCAAAACAACAGCAAATATAGCAGAAGGCAAGAAATAATTAAAATCAGAGCGGAAATCAATGAAATTGAAACAAAAGAAAGTATTGAAAAAATTAACAAAACTAAAAGTTTGGTTCTTCGAAAAAATAAATAAGATCGACAGACCTTTAGCCATGCTAACGAAGAGAAGAAGAGAGAGAACTCAAATTACTAACATACGAGATGAAAAAGGCAATATCACAACAGATGCTACAGAAATTCAGAAGACAATTAGAAATTATTTTGAAAACCTATATTCCAATAAAATAGAAGATAGTGAAGACATCGATAAATTTCTTAAGTCATATGATTTGCCCAGACTGAGTCAGGAGGATACACACAATTTGAACAGACCAATATCAATGGATGAAATTGAAGAAGCAATCAAAAGACTACCAACCAAGAAAAGCCCAGGACCGGATGGGTATACAGCGGAGTTTTACAAAACCTTTAAAGAAGAATTAATACCAATACTTTTCAAGTTATTTCAGGAAATAGAAAAAAAGGGAGCTCTTCCAAATTCATTCTATGAGGCCAACATCACCCTGATTCCGAAACCAGACAAAGACACCTCAAAGAAAGAAAATTACAGACCAATATCTCTAATGAACCTAGATGCAAAAATCCTCAATAAAATTCTGGCGAATCAAATACAAAAACACATCAAAAAAATTGTGCACCATGATCAAGTAGGATTCATCCCTGGGATGCAAGGATGGTTCAATATATGGAAATCAATAAATGTTATTCACCACATCAATAGACTTAAAGATAAGAACCATATGATCATCTCGATAGATGCAGAAAAAGTATGTTCAAAACATTAGAAAAACTAGGGATAACAGGAACTTACCTCGACATTATAAAAGCTATCTATGCTAAGCCTCAGGCTAGCATCATTCTGAATGGAGAAAAATTGAAGGCATTCCCTCTAAAATATGGAACAAGACAGGGATGCCCTCTATCACCACTTCTGTTCAACATAGTTCTTGAAACACTGGCCAGAGCAATTAGAAGAAAGAAATTAAAGGCATAAAAATAGGAAAAGAAAAACTTAAATTATCACTATTTGCAGATGACATGATTCTATACCTAGAAGACCCAAAAGGGTCTACAAAGAAACTACTAGAACTAATAAATGAATTCAGCAAAGTGGCAGGATATAAAATCAACACGCATAAATCAAAGGCATTTCTGTATATCAGCAACAAAACTTCTGAAACGGAAATGAGGAAAAACACTCCATTCCCAATATCCTCAAAAAAAATAAAATACTTGGGAATCAATCTAACAAAAGAGGTGAAAGATTTATACAATGAAAACTTCAGAACCCTAAAGAGAGAAGTAGAAGAAGATCTTAGAAGATGGAAAAATATACCCTGTTCATGGATAGGCAGAACTAACATTATCAAAATGGCGATATTACCCAAAGTTCTCTATAGGTTTAATGCAATGCCAATCAAAATCCTAACGGCATTTCTTGTAGAAATAGATAAAGCAATCATGAAATTCATATGGAAAAATAAAAGACCCAGAATAGCAAAAGCAATTCTAAGCAGGAAGTGTGAATCAGGCGGTATAGCAATACCAGATTTCAAACTATATTACAGAGCAATAGTAACAAAAATAGCATGGTACTGGTACCAAAACAGGCAGGTGGACCAATGGTACAGAATAGAGGACACAGAGACTAATCCACAAAGTTACAACTATCTTATATTTGATAAAGGGGCTAAAATCATGCAATGGAGGAAAGATAGCATCTTCAACAAATAGTGTTGGGAAAACTGGAAATCCATATGCAACAAAATGAAACTGAATCCCTTTCTCTCGCCATGCACAAAAGTTAACTCAAAATGGATCAAGGAGCTTGATATCAAATCAGAGACTCTGTGTCCGATAGAAGAAAAAGTTGGCTCCAATCTACATATTGTGGGGTCGGGCTCCAAATTCCTTAATAGGACACCATAGCACAAGAGTTAATAACAAGAATCAACAAATGGGACTTACTTAAACTAAAAAGTTTTTTCTCAGCAAGAGAAACAATAAGAGAGGTAAATAGGGAGCCTACATCATGGGAACAAATTTTTACTCCTCACACTTCAGATAGAGCCCTAATATCCAGAGTATACAAAGAACTCAAAAAATTAGACAATAAGATAGCAAATAACCAATCAACAAATGGGCCAAGGACCTGAACAGACACTTCTCAGAGGAGGATATACAATCAATCAACAAGTACATGAAAAAATGCTCACCATCTCTAGCAGTCAGAGAAATGTAAATCAAAACCATCCTAAGATACCATCTCACTCCAGTAAGATTGGCAGCCACTATGAAGTCAAACAACAACAAGTGCTGGCAAGGATGTGGAGAAAAAGGTACACTTGTACATTGCTGGTGGGACTGCAAATTGGTGCGGCCAATTTGGAAAGCAGTATGGAGATTCCTGGAAAAGCTGGGAATGGAACCACCATTTGACCCAGCTATTGCCCTTCTTGGACTATTCCCTGAAGACCTTAAAAGAGCGTACTATAGGGATACTGCCACATCGATGTTCATAGCAGCACAATTCACAATAGCTAGACTGTGGAACCAACCCAGATGCCCTTCAATAGATGAATGGATAAAAAAAATGTGGCATTTATACACCATGGAGTATTACGCAGCACTAAAAAATGACAAAATCATGGAATTCGCAGGGAAATGGATGGCACTAGAGCAGATTATGCTTAGTGAAGCTAGTCAATCCCTAAAAAACAAATACCAAATGTCTTCTTTGATATAATGAGAGCAACTATGAACAGAGCAGGGAGGAAGAGCAGGAAGAAAAGACTAACATTAAACAGAGACATGAGATGGGAGGGAAAGGGAGAGAAAAGGGAAATTGCATGGAAATGAAGGGAGACCCTCATTGCTATACAAAATTACATATAAGAGGTTGTGAGGGGAATGGGAAAATAAACAAGGAGAGAAATGAATTACAGTAGATGGGGTAGAGAGAGAAGAAGGGAGGGGAGGGGAGGGGAGGGGGGATAGTAGGGGATAGGAAAGGTAGCAGAATACAACAGTTACTAATATGGCATTATGTAAAAATGGGGATGTGTAACTGACGTGATTCTGCAATCTGCATTTGGGTTAAAAATTGGGAGTTCATAACCCACTTGAATCTAATGTATGAAATATGATATGTCAAGAGCTTTGTAATGTTGTGAACAACCAATAAAAAAATTTTAAAAAAATTTAAAAAAAATAAAATAAAATATAAATGCTATTTAAAATGTAGAAAGGAGAGTAGGTGTGATTACCTGGCATTTTTCTACATAAAAATCGGTTGTACATGAGCCAAGATGCAACAGCCCCAGGCTTCAAGAACTTCTAGAATGGTCACTTCAAGCCCTGGGCAGCCTTATTGACCTAAGTGTGCCAACATCAGTGATCATCTGGGCAACCCAGATAAAAGAGAAGAGGCTCAAAAACAGGGTCTCAGGTATCCAACACCCAGAGTCCAGGAAGATGTGAAATGCCATCAAAGGAGACTTGAGAACAGTGATGAAGGAGTGGCCCAAGACACTGTCATCCTTCAGGGTGTAAAGCCAAAGCCCAGGTTTCCTGAAGAGTCTGAAGAAGGAAATAAAATGACCCTGTCAGACACTGCAGGCTGGTTAAGAAAGATACAGTCTGAAACATCCTAGGCCATGATATCTACCTCTGCATTATTATTACAAGTTACTTAACCTTTCTGAGCTTGTTTGCATATGTAAATCGGAGTTGATATCCACTTCACAAGAAAGTGTAAAGATTAATTGCGACCATTTAAATAAAGCATGATTATGTAATTAACATTCATTTAAAAAGTCAGAAAAGGTCTGAGAAATGACCAACGAGGAGTGGGGGAGGACTGAGAACCTGGCTGTATACATTCAAGAAAGGCTATGACAAATTTCTCAAGGAGTTTTGCTATAATGTAGAGGAGAGAAATTAAGTCACGACTAGAGAAGGATATAGGTTAAAGCTTTTTTATTTTTAAATCTTAAAGTGGGTGCTATTATAACAAATATACGCACTGATACAAATGACTCAGCAGTCAGGGAAAACCTGATGACACAGAAAAGGGAAGACCTGCCAGGCACAGTGGCCTATCTCTATTATCCCAGTGACTCGGGAGGCTGAGACAGGAGGATCCCAAGTTCAAGGCCAGCCTGGGCAACTTAGGGAGACATTGTTTCAAAATGAAAAATAAAAAGGGTTGAGGATGTAGCTCAGTGGTAGAGGCCCCTGAGTTTAATATCCAGAACCATTAAAAAAATGGGGGTGTGGTGGGGGGAGGACCTGCTGGAGCGGGATAGTCCTTTAGAAGGCAAAAGTATGGGCTGGGGATGGGGCTGGGGCTGGGGCTGGGGCTGGGGCTGGGGCTAAGAGGTAGAGCACTTGCCTTGCATGTGTGAGGCTCTGGGTTCGATCCTCAGCACCACATAAAAATAAATAAAAAAAATAAGAAGGCAAAAGCACAAAAGGAAGAGTTTGCCTTACAACAGAAGTACATCCAAAGTAACAGGAGAGAAGCAAAGTGTCCTCCGAAGGATGTAGGGACACGAAGATCATCATCGTGGAGATATGGTGATTAGAAGTTCAGCAATTCTCTTTGATTGTTGAGAGTGAGATTGAGAGTAAGGCCTTTGAAGTCTCAAAAAAAGGGTTATTAAGCAGTCATCTAAAAGAAATCCTCTGCTTTCTTCCCTCGACTCTGAACCCAGAGAAACTTAGTCATTTTAAGGACCTGCAGCTCTCAGTATACTATCTAAGGAAAAAGGTTCTTATAGATTTGGAGATTAAATTTAATGTATGTACTTAATCAAGACCACGAGAAAGAGAAAGGATCAACATTTCCCAACTACAGTGATTACACAGCACTCCTCACTGCCTCCTGCTCTCCAATACAGGGTTTATTAGCTACTTGCACTCAAATTATCCTTGTGCACATCAAACCCATTACTTGAAGGAGTTCATCTCTTTTAAGAGGATGAATCTAATAACCTGTATAAATGAAATCATGTCCCAACTTCTCTATAAAGTAGGTTAAGGCAGAACTACAATTTAATGCCAAGTAATTTTTTTAATTACACTTTAAAATGCATCATGTTCATATAAACAATTATATAATGGCCTGAAAATTCAGGAGCAGATAATACAGCTTTCAGAATCCATCATGAAGTTTTATTTCCTCCACACCACTCTTGTCTCTATAGCCCACTCACATACAATATATGAACAGCTTCCATAAATAGGATATTTCTAAGTGGGTTTTCTCCACCGGGATTGGAGTTATGGCTGAGTTATAGTGTGAACCAGGTTTGATGTGAACTTCAGCTTTGTTTCTTACCAGCTCACTTAGGTCAGTCCCTTCAGTTCTTTTGAACTAAGGATATTAATTTCTATGAGGGGATACTGGAATATAATAGAGACTCAGTAAATGTAATTGTATGATTACTTACTTCACCTGCATAAGCCTGTGTCCTAATTTTTAATATGGCAACAGTTGCTGCTCTTCTTACTCTGAAAGAGTGCTATAAAATCCAATGAGATCACATAAATAAAGTGGTAATATTGATATACTGTGGCATACTGGGCATACCACAAGATAGTCAGCCAAAGTTGAGACTGAAGGAAAGAGGAAATGGTGGGAAAATGTACAAGTTTGTTCTCTGTTACTATAACAAAATATCCAAACCTGGATAACCTCCTAAAGAAAAAAGGTTTTTTTGGATCACAGTTCCAGAGGTTCAAGGTTGAGGGGACATATCTTCCTAGCAGATGGCCTTCTTCCTAGCAGAGTCCTAGATGGTGCAGGCTGTCACATGGCAAGAGACAGGGAGCACACATGTGTGTTATCTACATCCTTTCATCTCTTTTCTTTTTGTGGGGAAGAGGGTACCAGGGATTAAACTCAGGGACACTCAACCACTGAGCTACATCCCCTATTTTGTATTTTTTAAATTTAGAGACAGGGTCTCACTGAGTATCTTAGTACCTCAATTGCTGAGGCTGGCTTTGAACTCACGATCCTCCTGTCTCAGCCTCTTGAGCCACTGTGATTACAGGTGTGCACCACTACACCCAGGTGGTCTCTCTTCTTATATAGCCACCAGTATTCAATCACGGGGCTCCAACCTGATGATTTTACATAATCCTAACCACCTCCTATAAGCCGCCCCCCATACTTGAAACATCATACATTGGATTTAGTTTCCACCTCTTAAGTATCTCACAACAGAGTTCAAACTTCCATCATGAACCCTTGGAGGATATTCACACCACTGTGTTAGATTTTATTGTTTCTTTGATACAAAGAAAGTGTTTCTATTTTGGAGAGGTACACTTTCTCCAAAAGTCCCTGGACCCTGCACCAAAAAAAAATAAGGAGATGAAGAAGAGGAGTGGGAGGAGGAGGAGGTGGAGAAGGAAGGGGAAGAAGAAGAAAAACTCACCAAAAAATGGATAATTATCAGAGAAAGCTCACCTGTGCCCAGATCATTCCTCCCAGAGCTATGGAAGAATGATGTGTTAAGGTTGCTTACAGCCCAAAGTGGTCTTTCTTTTATATATATTTTTAGTGGTAGATGTACACAATATCTTTATTTTATTTATTTATTAAGGTTCGATACCAGGGCCTCACGCATGTGAGGCAAGAGCTCTACCACTGAGCCACAACCCCAGCCCCCAAAGTGGTCTTTCTTAAAGTGAGACCCACAATCACCATTTTTTGACATCCGTGAAGAGAATGTTTTAAAAATGCAGATGTCTGGGGTCCTCCCATACTGATTCTGATCTTTAGATCTGGATTTGAACCCAGAAATCTACATTTTAATAAGTTTCTCAGGGGATTCTGATTCAGCCAACTGCCAAAGCCCTCCAGAGCAGCCCACCCAGTGTACTGGCAGCTCACTGAGGTGGCTCAGCCTCCTTACAGAACACACACTGATAGGAGCTTCAGCTGATCTGAGCCTCTGCCTTCCACCCCTGAGCCTGCACAGGCTGGCGTCTATAGTGGCCTTTCATCCCCACTCACAGTCATTGGTTCTGAAAATAGAGAGGTGACTTTGTGGAAATAAGATTGTTATTAAATGATTAACTATGAACAAGAATGCCAAAAATCCTGACATAAAGCATTGCTAGAAATACGATGAGTGGGATTACCTGCCACACATCTGCATATTTGGTTGGAGAGGGAGAAGTTTATAACGTGTATCAAATGTTTTTAAAATGTGCAAACCTTTTGAGCTAGCAATTTGACATCAAGAAAACTATCCTCAGGAAATACAGAGATGTGTGCAAAGATGTGTGTACAAAGATATTCACCAAACCCTATATATAATAGAAAATAATGTAAGCCAATCATCCAAAAAATTGTAAACCGGTTAGAAAAATAATGGAAACATAAAATGAAATGCTAACAACTACTACTACTCACCACTTTTAGAACTCTTCTAAAAAATATTTACTGAGCTAGGTGCAGTTGTGCACACCTGTAATTCGAGTGGCTCAGGAGGCGGGAGCAGGAGGATCTCAAGTTCAAACCCAGCCTCAGCGACTTAGCAAATCCCTAAACAACTCAGTGAGACCCTGTCTCTAAATAAAATATTAAAAAGGGCTGGTTAAACACCTCTGGGTTCAATCCTCTGTATCTATATGTTGAACTAGGCCCAGTGGCACACTTCTATAATCCCAGCAACTCAAGAGGCTAAGACAGAAGGATGGCAAGTTCAAGGTTATCCTGGGCAACTTAGTGAGATCCTGTCTCAAAATTTAAAAAATAAAAAGGGCTGGGGACATAGCTCAGTGGTAGAGTGACCCTGGGTTCAATCTCCAGTATTGCAAATAGTAGTAGTAATAATAATAATATAAAATATTTATTGATAGGGAAAATGTTTATTATGCATGCTAAGTAAATAGCTTGCTGCAAAACAGCATGTAGAGTATATACATATATGTGGTTTTATACACATAAAGTGTATATAATTTGTGTATGAAGTGTTTGTATCATATACTCTACAGTATTTCATATAAATAGTATTATTGATATACACACATATATACATACACATACATGTGTATGTCACATAAACACAAATTCACTGCACAAGCATGAGAAGGGGTAGCATGACATTGACTAAACGATTAAGAGTCTTTCCTTCCCCCTTTTTGTTGCAGACAAGATCTCTCAATGGATGATAGGACTAATGGGCAAAAGTTTAAAGAGAAACAGAATTTGCATAGTATCAAATATATTTATTAATACAAATGAATAGATAGCAACTTTACAGTGTAGAAACTCAGGAGAACACCACTTTAACAAAGTGACTAAGATCAATAAAGTTAGTAATAAAACATACAAGAACACCCACCCCTTAATATGACACACTGAGAAACACACCATCAGTTCTATGGTATTCTTTCCCATAGTACATCACTTCATTGCCATCATCCCAGAACAGCGACCAAACGAAAATCAAGTTATAATCTACAACATAAAAGATCAGTATTCAAAGCATTCAGGTCAAGCCAGGCATTAGGGAACATGCATATAATTCCAGCAACTCAGGAAACTGAGGCAGGAAGATCGCCAAGTTTGAGATCAGCCTTGGCAACTTAGCAAGACCCTGTCTCAAAATAAAAAATAAAAAAGATGGGGATAATACTTTTTCCACAGGGATAATTAATTTAGGTCATTCAAGTTGGTGATGCCTGTCCATTAACCATTTATTAATAAAATTACAAGAATAAAATCATTTTTTTAAAAAGATGGGGATATAAGTCAGTGGTAGAGTGTCTCTGGGTTCAATCCCCAGTATCACCACCAAAAAAAAAAGAAAAAATCAAAGTCATGAAAGACTGAGGTAGTATCACAGAACATAAAAGACTAAATAGTCCTCATAATTTAAATGTATTGTGGTATCATCAATTAGATCCTAGAATAGAAAATGACATTAGTGGAAACATTGTGAAATTCAAATAAAGTAGTTTAGTTAGTAGCACTGTACCAATGTCAGTTCTCCAGGTTTATTCATTGTGCTTTGTTGTGTTAGATGTTAGGGGAAGAGAGGTGAGGGATATACAGGGATCTCTATTGTATTAGTGCTATTGCTACATACCCAATCACGTTTGTTATCTCATAGTCCTGTAAGTCAGAAGTCTGGCATGTCTAGATTCTCTACCCACTGGGGTGCTGTGAGTCTATTCTGGGGTGCGTGGTCCTCTCCAAGCTCACTCACATTATTGGCAGAATCTATTTCTGCAGTTATATGAAGGATGCCCCATTTCCTGGGGGCTATCAGCAGCAGGCTGTCCTTATCTCCTAGAGGCCTCTCTGCACTCCTTGCACATGGTTCATCTCACAGCCAGAGAAAGTGTGTTGAGCTCCTCTCATGCCTTGAATCCCTGACTTCAGCCAGAGATGGTTCTCTGCTTTTAAGGACTCCTGGGATCAGATTGGGCCCACCCTGTAACCCAGGATATTCTTTCCTATTTTAAGTTTACCAACTTAAATACAAATGTGAAGTCTCTTTGCCATCCAGCAATACGTTCAGGTATCTGAGGCTCAGGCACCGTTTTCCCTACTGCAGCTGTACTTACAACTTTGAGAAAAGTCCAAAATTACTTCAAAATAAAAACATTGTAAAGAGGTGATATTGGTTTTGGAGGAGATTTTCTAAGTGTTTTCCAAGTATTCTGCATTGAGTATACATTATTTCTACAGTCAAAAAATAGAATTTATGTCTTGTCTTTAGTATACATTTATTATATATCATTCAAGCATGTGTGTGTGTGTGTGTGTTGACACATGTGCTTGAATAACACTATGTAAAGAACTACATAAGAAAGTCTTGCTAACTAGATGTGATGAGACTACACACCTGTAGTCTCAGCTACTTGGGAGGTTGATGCAAAAGGATTGCCTGAGCCCAGGAGTTCAAGGCTAGCCTAGGAAACACAGAGAACCTGTCTCAAAAAATAAAAAGAAAAGAAAAGAAAAGAATCCATCCCATTTATTAATTCTTTTTTTTTAACTGTCCGAGATTTTATTAGCAGGACCATAGCAGCCATCACAGAAGAGAAGGGCATCAAGAGAGAGGGGGAGAGAGAGAGAGAGGAGAGAGAAGAGAGGAGAGAGGGGAAGAGGGGGAGAAGGGAAAGGAGGAGAGATACAGAGAGGGAGAAGGGGAGGGAGGAGAGATACAGAGAGGGAGAAGGGGAAAGAGTAAGAAGGGTAGAGTAAGGGAGAGAGGGAGAGTAAGAGAGTAAGAGGAAATTTATTAATTCTTGATTTTAATTCTTGCACTATAGGAGTCTTATTAAGGAAGTAGGGGCCTAATCCAATATGATGGAGATTGGGGGCCTATTTTTTCTTCTATTAGACACAGGGTCTCTGGTGTAATTCTTGGGTCCTTGATCCACTTTGAGTTGAGTTTTGTGCATGGTGAGAGAGGGGGGTTTAATTTCATTTTGTTGCATATGGATTTCCAGTTTTCCCAGCACCATTTGTTGAAGAGGCTATCTTTTCTCCAATGTGTGTTTTGTCTAATATAAGCTAACTCTATTTTTATGGGTTAGTCTCTGTGTCCTCTATTTTGTACCATTGGTCTACCAGTCTATTTTGGTGCCAATACCATGCTGGTTTTGTTACTATTGCTCTGTGGAATAGTATAAGACCTGGTATAGTGATGCCACCTGCTTCACTGTTCTCGCTAAGGATTGCTTTAGCTATTCTGGGTCTCTTATTTTTCCAGATAAATTTCATGACTGCTTTTTCTATTTCTATGAGGAATGTCATTGGGATTATGGTTGAGCTGATTCATAGTGGGGTTGGGAGGGGAAGCATGGGAAGATTAGACAAACTCTAGATAGGGCAAAGGGGTGAGAGGGGAAGGGAGGGGCAAGGGGTGTAAAAAAGATGGTGGAAAGAGATGGACATCATTACCTTAAGCACATGTATGAAGACACAAATGATGTGAATATACTTTGTATACAACCAGAGATATGAAAAATTGTGCTCTAGGTGTGTAATATGAATTTTAATGCATTCTGCTGTTATATATAACAAATTAGAATAAGAAAAGTAATAATAAAAAATTAATTTTTTAAAAAAAGGAAAAAAAAAGTCTTGCTGACACCTTCACAACTATACTGGTTCAAGGGCACCAATAGTAATGCCACCAACTAGGGAACCTGGGGCTTCCCAAACTGTCCCTTCTTTCTCAGGCAAATGCTGCTTGGGATTGAAAGGTAATTTTCAAGCTTATTTTTCCTGTTATAATAAGCCACTCTGTGGAGGGAACTTGAGACCATTGTTAAGCAAAATAAACCAAACTCACAAGGTCAAGGGCTGTAGGTTTTCTCTTTTATGGAAGCTAGAGAGGAAAAAGGAAAAGAAAGGTGGGGGCGGACCTCATGAAAATCAAAGGGATCAGTAGAGGAAAGGGACTAGGGGTGGGAAAAGGGGAGGGAGGGGGAAGTGCTGGGGAGCGATACTGGCCAAATGACATTGTTATAGTGTGTGCATGTACGAATACATGACAACAGAATCCCACCATCACACACAACTATAATACACCAATAAAAAAAAAATGTGAGGGGAAAAAGTAAGCCATTTTGTTACAGAGCCTTACCTGTCACAGAGATTTCCCCCAATACATTTCCTGAAGATAATTTGCAATTTAGGAAGTTAGTTGAAGGCACTTGAATTGCTTTTAGTTAATAAATCAAAATATTTGAATAGATTGTTATGAACAGGCCTAGAAATGTCATTCTCATTAAACCACTTGAGATATTATTCATTGAATAATAATAGCATCACACTATCTTTCTAAAATTCCAACACAGAATAATGGTAAGCTCAGCCTGAGGAGGCCAAGAGGGCAGGCATTCTTGGCAGCCGTCCAACTTGGAGGATCTGGGGAAGCAGCAGATGTTCAAGGAAGGCTCAGTCAGGAGGTTCAAAGAGGGAAGGGTGTCCTGGGAAGAGGATAAAGTCTTCATTTTTCAAAACAGAAAGTAGGGGAGGCATGGATTTAAAGGATTTGAAAAATGCAAAGCAATTTCAAACCCTTCAATAATTCTGAGAGGTAATAACTCATTCATCCATTCATCCAACAGATATTTATTCAGCATTGTTTTAACCCTGGAGATACAGTGGCATAGAGCTTGCAGTCTAGTGAAAGAGACAGAAGAGACTATTCAACCAGTAATCACCCAATAATTACAAAACTGTGCCAAATGCTCCAAATAAATGGAGTCCAACCAGAAGGTTAGTCTACAGGGGTCAAATAAGGTTCTAAAGATGTGTTTTGTTTTTCAGTTAAATTTTTTATCTTGAGATAATTGTAGATTTACAGACCCCAAATAACCTTTACCCTGTTTCCCATTAAAGGTTATTTGGGATCTATAAATCTACAATTATCTCAAAACTATAGAGCAATGTCACAATCAGGATATTGATATTGATATATAAACAGTAAGAATACCACAAGATGCCTCATGTTGTCCTTTATAAGATGCAAATCCCTCAAATCCTACCCCTGATGCTTCACAAACACTAATCTATCCTCCATCTCTGTGATTTTTGTTTTTTCAAGAACAGGATAGAATTATATACCATATGCTTTGGGGGAATTAGCTTTTCTTCACTCAGAATAATTCCCTGAAGAGGCTTCCAAGTTGTGTGTATTGATAGTTTGCTTCTTTGTGTCACTGAGTAGAATTCCATGGTGTGTATATACCATAGTTTATCATTCACCTGCCGAAGGACATGTAGGTTATTTCCAATGCTTGGCTATTAACAAAACTTTTATGAGGAGTCATGAACACGCTTTTGTGTCCATATAAACTTTCATTTCTCTGGGATAAATGCCTAGGAATGGAATTTCTGGGTCATAGGGCAGCTATATGTTTTTAACTCTCTAAGAAACTGCTAAACTGTTTTCAACAAGAATTATGTCAGTTATAAGGAAACTCACAGATACAAAGATCAGGTGAAGACGATGTCCTATAAAGAACAGGGGTGTGCCTGAAGTGAAAAACCCAACAAAGGAATAGAAGTTTCCAATAATAAAACATGAGACAGTTTCCCTGGATTAGGGGAGAAAGGGGGTCTGCATGTTTAAAGGGTGTACTGCAGAACAGGACATTTGATATAAGAAGCTTAATGTCCTTCAGAGGCCACTGAACTTCAATCAGACTTCTTCAGGTCCCAGGTAGAAAAACTAGATGGCTTCATATGTCCCCATAGCAGCACTCAAAGTCAGAAGATGGCAATGAATGTTATCTAAGTCCTGAAGTGGGGGGAAGTGGGGGGAGGCGCACATGCACATGCTTGTGTCTGATACAATTTTCATTTAATGTTTATGATGGTTATTTCTGGGTGGTAGGATTTGAAAAGATATATATATATTTTTTTTTAATTTGCAGTGATGAAGATTGAACCCAGGGCCTCTAGGCAAGTGCTCTACCTACTACTTAAATTAATTTTTTAACCAATACTTACAAACCCAGAATTTATGCACATTAATGGGATACTTTGTGATGTTTTGATACATGTATACCTTGCATAATGTTTACATCAGGTTAAACATATCTATCTCTTCAAATATTTATCATTTCTTTATGGTGAAACATTCAAAGTCCTTCCTTCTATCTTTTTGAAATATAGAATACGTTTTCATTATCAATAGTCATCCTACTGTGCCATAGCATGTTTAGCTCCTATCTCACTATAACCCAGTACCCATTGGTAAACTTTCCCCATTCCTCCCTCCTCCTTCTCTCCCCAGTCTCTGGCTTCTACTCGAAACTTCTATGAGATCAACTTGTTTTTATATTCCACATATGAGATCATGTGGTCTCTGTCCTTTTGTGGCTGGCTTATTTCTTTTGGGGGGCGTTGGGGCAGGAACTGGGGATCAAACTTAGGGGCACTCAACCACCGAGCCACATCCCCAGTCCTATTTTGTATTTTATTTGGAGACAGGGTCTCACTGAGTTGCTTAGCGCCTCGCTATTGCTGAGGCTGGCTTTGAACTCATGATCCTCCTGCCTCAGCCTCCCAAGCCGCTAGGATTAGAGGCATGTGGCACTGCACTTGGCCTGGTTATTTCATTTAATATAATCATCTCTAGTTCAATTCTCGTTGTTAAAAATGACAGGTTCCACTCATTTTGATGGATGAATAGCATTCCATTGTGTGTATGTGCCACATTTTCTTTATCCATTCATCAGTTGATGGACACTTAGGTTGATTCCATATTTTGGTTATTTTGAATAGTGTTGCAGTAAAAATAACAGTATAGGTGTCTCTTCAAATCCTGATTTCATTTCATTTGGAACATATACCCAGTAGTGAGATTGCTTCATTATATGTCAGTTCTATTTTTAAATTTTTCAGGGGCCTCCATTCTGTTTTCCATAATGACTGTCCTAATTTACATTCTCATCAACATGTGCAAGGGCTCTGTTTTCTTTACATCCTCACCAACACTTGTTTACTTGTTTTGTTGTTGTTTTTGTTGTTGTTGTTTGGTACTGGGGATTTAACTAACTCAGGGGTGCTTTCCCACTGAGCTACATCCCCAGCCATTTTTTTAAAAAAAAAAAACAGGATCTTGCTAAGTTGCTTAGGGCCTCTCTAAGTTGCTGAGGCTGGCCTCAAACTTGCAATCTTCCTACCTCAGCCTCTTGAATCATGAAATTACAGGACTTCGCCACCACACCTTACATTTTTTTGTCTTTTTGATAATAGCAATTCTTATTAGAGTATTTTTGAGCTCTTTTTTTTTTTTAAAATGAAAAATTTGCCAGGTGTGGTAAGTAAGAAAAAGAAGCCATATGTGAAGGGAGAGAAAAACTACCCCCACAGCTTAAGGCCACAGTGGAGCACTGTAATAAAGCACTGCACATCTGGAGCTTGTCCTAAAGCTTCCTCCTCACCAAAATGTAGTTCAGTCCTAAGACTTCACTTTCTGCCCTCAACCCACAACTAAAAGTACTCTTTAAACACTTAACAACTGACAGGGTTCAGAATTGTCTGCACATGTCCCTGGCCAAAGAACTCAAGGACAACCCTTTAATTGAGTGCGCTATACGACCTTCTGTATTAACATGGCCTTTCCTATGTTCTAGAACAGTCTGGGGAATAAGAAAAAAAAAAAGGTTAAAGGTATTACACATGTTGCATAATTAAAATAAGATTAAAATTAAAATAATGTTAAATCACCTCCCAAAAAGCTGAAAAAAAAAAGTTTCTTCCTGTACTCCAACCACTATTTAGTGTTTCAAAAAGTTTCTCCAGAAACTTCCTTCCAAATATCAACAAAAAGGAGAATCTAACACATAAAACTAGATGGCAGCACTTGCCTACCTTTTAAGGCCACAAATGAAAATCACACTGCTATTGTGTTTTCAAAGAAATAAAAAATAATCAAGACCCAACAGAGTTCCATGAGTTGATATAAAAAGCTTAATTTTGTTTATAAATTCTAAATAGTGTAAATGTTAGTACATACCTTGTTTTACTATTCAGTTTGCCAAGATTAAGTGCAAATTCATAGCTCTTAGCAGCAATACTTGTTTAGATATGGGAGAAGGTAAAGATCCACTAGGGCAAAAGGATTTTTATTAAAACTATTATGAATCCTGGACTGAGGATGTAGCTCAGTACTAAAGTGCCCCTGGGATCAAGATCAATACCCAGTACAAAACAAAAACAAAAACAAAACCCTACTATGAATTTTTTAAGGACTCAGGACAGAATACAGACACTAAGTGAAGAATTGGCTGCAACCCTACTCCCACTTTCAAAATCCCTCTAGCCCCAAAGCCTGCTGAGCTAGGGTTGCTCCCACATGGAATTCTGTTCCCCTGCCACCAGGCAAGTAGCCACCTTCTGAGCAGCAGAAACCCAAGATCTCCAAAGAAAGCCAGCGGTTCATATGCTCTCACGGCCCAGGTCTCTGCTCTTAGGTCCCAGCAGAGGGGTCTGCATGAAATCCAAGCAGTGACTTGAGAAATGGAGTAACATCATCTATCTAGAGTTCTTTCCAGGAAATAGAAATAGGCATCATCTCATTCACTTTTCACAACACTATAAGGCAATGATCAATATCCTCCTTTTACAAATGAGCTACTAAGGTCCAGAGATACAGAATGTCCTACAAAAGGTCACAATGGCAGAGGTAGGCAGACAGAGCCCATGTCTCCCAGGCTCTAAATTCAGGGGGCTTTTCAATTCACAATATTTAGTCAACAAAGCAGTTGACCACCATATCCCTAAAGTAAACCTACTCACAACTCTTACCCCTACCCGACCCAGTTTCTATCACACCATCCTATTATTTCCTTCTATAATCTTTATATACATTATGTTACCTTCTCCCTCAATACCTAGAAATAAAACAAACATGTTCATTCTGAATAGACCCTCAAGATGATATGGAATACCAGAGGAGGGACATCGCTTGTCTTGTTGACCACAAGACTCCAGCAACCTACAGCAGCATCTGGACCATACTGAAAAGACAATAAAGAAGAATGAATGAGTGAAAGATTTTTGAAGCACAAGACATGTTTAAAGGTCTCAAAGCCTATACCAGGCCTAGGACAGCTATCTGGGGCATTACAAAGTGATGTACTTTTAAAATTCATGATCAGTAGAAGATCAGCCCAACATTAACATCTTCCCACAAGACTGGTCTTCCAGAAGACAGGGTACCTTCCATTTGGGGCATCGTCACATCATATCCGGCTCCAGGAAAGTCAGGTTCTGTTTTTCTTATGAAAATCTCTGGCTTCAAGATAACTTTGATTTTTTCTCACATGTAGTTTCATCTGAACTCTTACAGTCAAATTAAAAATCTCACCCATGAATACCCACACCCACACACACCCTTATTAAGAGTCTATTATTTGTAAATCATTAGTTGGAGATTATGAGACATTTGGTTTAAAAAAAAAAAAGATAACTTGATTTAAAATGAGCGAATTATTTGATACTTAGAAAATCACAGAAAGGAAAACACTTGATGTTGGGCTAGAAAGACTTCAGAGAAGACAGAAGATGAATTTAAATGAGCCCTTAGAAAATGCGTAGGATGCCTGGGTGGGTGATGCCCGCCTGCAATCCCAGTGACTCAGGAAGCTGAGGCAGGAGGATCACAAGATGAGGGCCAGCCTAGGCAACTTAATGACAGATCTGTCCCAAAGGAAAAAAGAAAAAGGACTGGGGATGTAACTTAGTGGTAGAGCACCACTGGGCTCAAACCCTAGAATGAAAGGAAGGAAGGAAAGATGGGAAGGAAGGAGGAAATGAGTAGGATTTACAAAACCACAAAGGATAAAAAAAAAAAAGTCACAAAAATTCAAGTAAACCAGTTTTGCTAAGAAACTGTGGTTTAGTGAGCGATGAGAAAGGAGGCTCAACACAGAACAAGGTCAACTCAGTGGAGACCATTAATGCCAGGATGAAAGTCCGAGATTTACTTTATAGGTAATGAGGGCCACTTAAAGGTTTAACGCAGGTCTTTCATGTGATCAATGAGATATTTTAGGACGATTATTCTGGCATAGCGTGAGCCCAGATGGGAGGAAGCTGTCATTAATCCCCTCAGCCTCTCTCCAGCCTCTAAGGGGCTTTCCTTTTTACTTTTTTTATACTAGCTTTGAGACCAGAGTTATCCTCTAACAATCGTCCCTGAATGAAGCTCCCCATCATTTATACAGCTATACACACTTTGATTAATTGGGAGACCACGGATGATCATATATCAGCCTGCGTTGTACAGTTTTGTGTCATTGTGACAAAATATCTGAAAGAATAAACATAAAGAGAGAAATGCTTTGTTTTATCTCACAGTTTGGGAGTTTTCAGGCAATGATCCATTGCCCTATTGCTTTGGGCCTGTGGTGAGACAGCACATGGTGGCAGGAGCACATGGGGGAAGAGGCTGTTCACTTGGTGGTGGCCAGGAAGGGGCCAGGGTCCCAGTATCCCTTCCAAGGGCCTGCCCTAGTGATCTCATCTCCTACTGTGCCTCGCCTCCTAACAATTCTACCACATTCCAGTAGCACCACAGGCTGTGAACCAAGCTTTTAACACGTGAGCCTTTGGGGGACACTTATCCAAACCACTAACACTTTCAAGTCCCACCTCATGATGAGACAGAACAAGGCAGGGCTTTACTCAGCCTGAGTCCCCTGGGCAGCAGGAGGGACCCTGTGCTCTACTGTCTCCTTCCCTACATCCAGAAAAAAAATGCTGCATCTCTAGTCCACTTCATTTTGTCCCAGTTGGTTTTATTTATGAATTATTTATGTATTTATGCAGTGCTGGGGATCAAACCCAGGGCCTCACATATGCTAGGTGAGTCTTCTGCCATGAGCTCCATCCTCAGTGCCCCCTCTCTTACACTTTTTATGAGATTTGTGAGCACAGTCCAGAGTTCCTGATGCTAATCCTCACCCTCTCCTCAGTAGCATCTACCCTTTAGTTTCCATGCCTTTTGTGCTTCCAACCATGCACGCACGTGCGCACTGTGTGTATGTGTGTGTGTGTGTGTGTGTGTGTGTGTGTGTGTGTGTGTGTGTGTGTGGTCTTCTCTTTATAGCTGAGAGAAATCCCCATTGGGTGCATGTCGGCCTGTGCCCTTTCCCTTTAAGGGTTTCATCCTCTAGGGCAGATGCCACAGAGAGAAAACTGCTGAAATGCCACTGCTCTGTAATGACAATAAGTTTTTTCTAGTCTTCAAAGCACTTGAAAAGGTGGTGGCAAGTCTGTGCAAGTTCTTCTGTTCTTCACCAAAGCCTTCTACAAAACACCATCTTGGGAAAGAAGTTTTTAACTGCACCCACTCCCACTCTGTGCTTGGCATAAACAGACCCACCAGCCGAGCACCAGGGACTGCAGCTCGGGCACTCCAGTCCAAGGCTCATCTTTATTTTGTAAAACAATGTACAGGAAGTAACAGGTCATGATATACCTTTCTGCTCAAATATTATCAATATATCCAAAGAAACTAATATTTTGAGGGATGTTTTATGTACCAAGCCTTCTTCTAAGCAGTTTCATACATTATTTATTTGATGTTCAAGACAACCCTTTTAGGTGAGTGGTATCCCCATTTTACAGATAAGGAAACTAAGGTTGAAGAAGGTATCATTTTTATTTTTATTTTTTGGTACTGGGGATTGAACCTAGGGACACTTAAACAATGAGCCATATCTCCAGCCCTTTTTAAAATTTTATTTGGAGACAGGATCTCACTAAGTGGCTTAGGGCCTCACTAAGTTGCTGAGGTTAGCTTTGAACTTGTGATCCTCCTGCCTCAGCCTCCCAAGCCGCTGGGATTACAGGCATGCACCACTGTCCTCAGCCCTGAAGAAGGTTAGTATCTTGACCAAGATAACATAAAACAAAATAGTGCACTCAGTAATTCCAGCCCAGCCTCATCTGCACTGCTGCCCACTGGTCTTCACAGGGCATTCAGGCTCTGAACAGTCCAGCCTCGAACGTCTCCAATTTTCACATCTTCTATTTCATTACCTATAAATCAAAGTGGTGTCTCCATTCTAATTTCATCATTTCAAAAGGGGAACACTGTAGAAAACTAACTAGTAGTAGCTGCTAAAGTTGAACATACACGCACCTTACAACCCAGCTATTCTATTCCTCGGTAAATGCCGGGTATAGAAATATGTACATATGTTCATCAAAAGACAGGTACAGGGATGGGGTTGTGGCTCAGGGATAGAACTTTCACCTAGCATGGGTGAGGCACTGGGTTCGATCCTCAGCACCACATAAAAATAAAATAAAGGTACTGTGTCCACCTACAACTATGAAATAAATGTTTAAAAAAAAAAAAGACATTTACAATACCTACAGCAGCACTATTCATACCAGCCAGAATCAAAAGTGAGCATAATCCAAACGTCCATCTACCATAGAAGAGATTTGTAAATGAGTCATCCCCACCAAAACTCATGTTGAGGGCTGGGGCTGTAGGTCAGTGGTATAGTACTTGCCCAGCACATGTAAGGCCCTGGGTTTGATTCCCAGCACTACCCAAAATAAATAGATTTTTAAAAATCACATTGAGTCGTAATTCTTCAGCGTAACAGTTTGGAGCCTAGTGGGAGGTTTGGGTCTTAGGGGCAGAGCCCTCATGAATATATTAATGCTATCTGGTGAGAGTAAGTTTGTGGGATTGGTTAGTTACCACAAGAGTGGGTAAGGTAGCCCCTCATGTTTGGTCTCCTCCACATGTGCACACTTGTCCTTCTGCTTTCCACCACGAGTTGAAGCCACAAGAAGACCTCATCAGAAACCAAACAGATGGTTCAAGAAGATCATGCTCTTGAACTTCTCAGCCTCCAGAACTATAAACTAAAATAAATCTCTTTTCTTTGTAAACTACCCAATCTCAGGTTCTCTGTTACAGCAAAAGAAGAGAGAAAAAGAAAACAAGGAATATATAAATAACAATGAGGATGAGCAAACTCCATCTACACACTACATGAATGGATCTCACAAACTTAATGCTGAATGAAAGAATTGGGCACAAAAAAAAAGGACATATTTAAGTAAGGCATGGTGGAAGGCACTGTAGCCCCAGGTACTCAGGAGGCTGAATCAGGAGGATCACTTGAGCCTAGAGTTCAAGACCAGCCTGGGCAACATAGGGAGACCCTGCCTCAAAAAATAAACAAACAAATAAACAAAAAGCACATACTCTATGATTCTATTTATATGAAACTCAAAACTTATCAATCATATTAGAAATCAGAATAGAAGTTATCTGGGTAGGGTTGGCAAAGAGTAGGAATGAGTAGAAGGGGCTGATGACATGGGACAAGACTGGCAGTGGTGTAGACTGTAGTAGAGTCATATTCTTCATTGTCTTCACACTGGAGGGGGAAAAAACTATTTAAAAAAATTCAGTTTCAACAAAGTGTGTTCTTGATGAAGCAAAAAAAAATTGACCTGACTTTGAGTACACGTCTGATATTTTAATTTAATATGTAATATGTGATGAAATGGGAGGTAGGAAACCCGCATGAGGCACTCTGTTACCTCCTGAAGCTTTTCCTAAAGGAAAAAGCACTTCTGTGATCTGAATTTCAAGCTGACCCAGTAACTCCCTTGTTGGGATGCTATTTTTAGTCAGCAGAACAACTGACAGACAAATTATAGTTATTCAGTCTTGGATATTTGGCACACATTTTCTCAAAAATGAACAAAGTTGGCCGATCTCTGCAAGGAAAACAACCCACAGCCTTTGTTAGCGAGGATAAAACTCAAACTTTTCAGCAAACATTATTTTGGAAAATATATCAAACACAATGAGCTGGGCAGCTTTCTGCTACTTTAAGATTTTTTTGGCAGAGCAGTGGTAGTATTGAGCATTGAGTTTGGCTGGGGTTTTGTATTTGTTTTTGTTTTGTACAGTGAAATGGGTCAAAATTTGGAGGATCTGCAGACCTCAAAGAACAGAAGTCTAGAACAGGCAAACCCACAGAGGCACGAAGAGGAGTGGCTGCTGGGGGCCAAGGCAGGTGGCAGAGTAGAAATGGGAGTGACTGACATGGTTATGGGGTTGAAATGTTCTAAAATTAAATTGTGGTTATGCATCTCTGAAAAGGTATGAAAACCACTGCACTCTACTTTAAATGGGTGATTGGTAGGTGTGTGAAACATATCTCCAAAAAAAGCTTTAGAATAAAAATACAAACACTGTCATGACATCAGAATATCTGGAGTTCAGTGTAAATGACAACAACAAATAAAGTTTGCCATCCCACAGGGTATGGTTTGTTGACCCTTGTTTTACTTTATCAGTGTACCACTGTGCTTGCGTTTCTTGTTCTAGAATATCTTTGGTGCCCTGTATTTCAAAGTCTACCTTTAATCTACTATTTTTTTCATTCTCCCAAATGCCTTCTTTTTTTTTTTTTTTTGTACCAGGGATTGAACCCTGGGATGCTAAACCACTGAGCCACATTCTCAACCCTTTTTACTTTTTTTTACTTTGAGACAGGGTCTCACCAAGTTGCTCAGGGCCTTGCTAAGTTGCTAAGGCTGGCTTTGAACTTACAATCCTCCTGCCTCAGCCTCCAAGTCATTGGGGTTACAGGCATGTGCCATCACGACTGGCGCAAATGCCTCCATTTTTTGTGCATCAAAGGTGTTTCTTTGGGACCTGGGACTGTAGCTCAGTGGCAGAGCACTCACCTAGCATGCGTGGGGACCTGGGTTCAATCCTCAGCACCACATAAAAATAAATGAATGGAATAAAGGTATTCTGTCCAACTACAACTAAAAAATAAATATTAAAAAAAAAAAAAGGTGTTTCTTTGGGCTGGGGTTGTGGCTCAGTGGTAGAGCACTTGCCTTGCTTCACCAATCCCCAGCATCACATACATATATAAGTAATCAGATAAATAAATAAATAAAAATAAAGATACTGTGTCCATCTACAACTAGAAAAAAATTTTAAAGTGTTTCTTTAAAATTTACAATGTCTCTGTGAATAAAATGACTTTAATTCCAATTAATACCTTACAACCAACATAACACGCGCGCGCACACACACACACACACACACACACACACACCTAATAATAACAATATCAGCTGAGGTTACAGTTATCTATAGGCCTGATTGGGGCTGAAGGATGTGCTTCCAAACTTACTGGTGGCTTTCATAAGTTTGTTTGTCTCTTAAATACAGTTCGGAATCCTCTACTGGACATGAGACCTCCGTTCCTCACTTACCGGATTTCTCCATGGACTGCCTAAGATTCCTTGCACCATGCCAGCCAACTTCCTCCAGGACAATGAATCTGAGAGTGTGCAAAGAAGAAACCTCAGTACCTTTTATGACCTAGTTTTTAAAATGTACAATGGTATTTTCACTTTTTTTTTATTTGTTATGAACTATAGCCAAGTCCTGCTATAGAATCAAAGGAAAAAGAATTGATCTCCATCTCTTGAATTTGATATGCTTTTCTTCAGAAATGGAGACTAATTTTTAAAACCACCATGGCCTCATTGATAGTATTTAAAAAAAACAGTCTCATCTCTTCGAAGGAAAGATAAATTCCCAGTGATGTCAGCTATACCAAGGCCATGGTCCAATGGGGGAAAAAAAATGGGATGAAGCTATCTAGGTTGAGGTACCACAAAATCTTGAACCCTCTGAGCCTATAGAAGTAGCCCAGTCCTCCCCATTAAAAGCTGAGCATCCCTCCTCCATGCCTGGACATGACGCAAAGGCTGCTCCCCAGTAAGACAACATCTACTCACCCACTTCCACCTCAGTGGGGATGCAGATCCTCAAGATCTGCTTGCCTTTCTTGGCCACAAGATTTTAATTCTAAAACTATGATTGAAAGTTAAAATTAGGATTAAATCTTAACATAACCTAGCCACAATACATTTAACCTGATAAGGGAATAAAGAGATTATACCCATAAAGGAGCCCTGCTAGTATCTTGACCTTGTACTTCCCAGCCCCTAGAAACTGTGAGAAATAAATCCTCATTGTTTATGCCACCCAGGCCACGGAATTCTGTTATAGTAGCCCATACTGACCGAAACAAGAGAGACCATGTCAAATCCAGCTTTTGGATGACTCCTAAATTTATACTTTTACACATTTCTTTTCAAAACAACAAATTTCATTCATTTATTTATCCAATGGATATTTATTTAAAACTTTCTTTGTGACAGGTTCCATCCTGAATGATGGAGCTACCTACTAGGTAAACAAACTGACAATTCCTTCCTCTGAGAGCTTAAAGTTAACACATTAAAAGAGAAAGCCAATAAGGAACAGTTGGGCTCAAGAATAAAAAAAAAAAAATCTAGGAACAGCTAGAGATACACAGTGGTGGCAGAAGGGCAGCCCCAGGCCTTTTGGGGCCAAGGGACTAAGCCTAACACTGAAAGCCAGGAACTCAGTTCCTATGGGATAAAGGAATCTTGCTGTCTGTAAGACCATAGTCCCCAAGCTAAACTTGAGGCTTGAGGCCCTTCTCCTCAAAAAGAAGCTGAAAAAGCTGCCAGCTGAGGCTAGGGACCTTGACTTCACAAGTAGCCATGGGCCCGGAGAGGTGAGTGAAGAAGAGAGAATCCAAGTCAAGTCGGGTCCAAGGTTCCCCAGAGTAAGAACAGCAAACTTCCTTAGGAATATCTGCTCTGAGCCTGAGGCGGGAAAAAAAAAGATGATGGCAATTATAAAACCATAAAACCACTAGATAGTAGGGAAAGAGAAAAAAAACTTGTCCATAAAACTGTGTGTCTATTCTTGACAACAACCAAAATTTCAACCACTGAAAGTAAGCATAATCAGAACCTCTAACATCCACCTAAAATTCTTTGCCCACATATGAGAAGCTGCAGTACTATTTTGTAAGGGAAATTTATGCTCCATAATCATCTATTGAGACTTTCTATTTTTGTCCCTAAAGTGTTCAACAACTGCTACAGTGAAGAAACAAAACTCAGAATCCTGACAAGCAACAATTAAAGTCTGATGGTCACTACCACTCCTCAGTCTACTCAGCTGGGCATCAGCCACCTTGTAGCTAGGGAGGATTGTGGGGCCGCTGGAAGTGAAGATGGGTCTCCCCTTTAAGAAGAGCCACCATGGAGCTGGAGTTGTAGCTCAGAGTCAGAATGCTTGCCTAGCAATGTGAGGCACTGGGTTCGATTCTCAGCACTGAATATAAATAAATAAAACTAAGGTTCCTTGACAATATATATATATATATACATATATATATATATGTATATATATATATGTATATATATATACACATTCATATATATAAACAAGAGCCACCATAACAATAGGGAGTGGGACAAAACTCACCACAAAATTGTAGGTTTAACAAATCTGACTTAAAATAAAAATGAAATGGTGTCTTTTGTTTTGTTTTTGTTTTTGCTTTGGTACCAAGGATTGAACCCAGGGTGCTTAACCACTGAGCCACACCCCCAGCCCTTTTTATTTCTCAGTTTGAGACAGAGTCTCAATAAGTTGCTTAGGGCCTCCCAATGTTTCTCAGGGCCTTGCTAAATTGCTGAGGTTGGCTTTAAACTTGTGATCCTACTGCCTCAGCCTATGGAGTCACTGGAATTACAGGTATGTGCCACCCAGCCCATCTGAAAAGTGTTTTGAGTCAAATAACTTGTTCAAAAACTTGAGCTCAAATAAAAGAATTTTCTAACAACATCTTTTAAATCAAAATATGAACAGAACACACCAGATCACTCTCTTGGTAACTTTTGCCTCCCTGATTGTCAATTAGTATCCAAGATGGAGCCATTTTATTCTTTAAAAAAAAAAAAAAAAAAGACAAGTGTAGTAAATGTCTAGACAGTTTGATAATAAACCATCCTGGGAACAGCACCGAATACTCTTAGTCACAGACTCTGACGTCAGCCTATTGAGATTCTGATGTTGTTGACTCTGACAAGTAAAAGTGCAAACTCTTTGGAAGGTAACTTTGCTTCTCTGTGCCTCGGTTTGCCTATGCACTCACTATATTGGCACTCAGATATTACCATTTATGGGGGTCTACACCAACGAAACTGAGCGTAGAACAATATTTTGATAAGAAGTTATTTTGTTTTATATGAAGTAAAAATACAAAAACATACTTTTATTGTGACAATCTAATGGAGTTGCCGTAAGAATGAGAATTCTGTCATAGATGACAGATGGGATTTGGGAATTTATTTTGTAAATAAATTATCTTCCACAAATTCAGAAAGAAACTATTGTTCTAAACCGAAAACTCCTGTCCTAGTAGGAAGCAAACCACCTACATCTGTTTAGCAATGGTGCCCCCAGAAACCCTCATCTTGATTCAACTCCTGGGAAGTTGTCCCACTCTGGGTGGGACTCAGACGCTCAGTCCTAAATAAGAGGAGGACCCAGGAAGGATCACCCCACTCTGCAATAGCAACCTCCGCGCTTCTCTTCCTGCAAAACAGGCGATGCAGATAATCCCGGGCACCAGCTACTATTCACGCCTCACTACTATTCATGCCCGCAGACCGAAGTTCGGAATCCGGCAACCTAGTTTCTCAGGCGGCTGCCTGGGGTGGGAGGCGGGGCTTGGGCGTGGCCACGCCCCAGGCGGGACAAGGGACCCGGCCACGCCCCCCGAAGCTCAAGACATGCTCCTCCTCCGCCGCACTCACTGCGTCTGCGCCCAAAGGCGCGAGGCAAGCTGGGAAGTGGTGCCGCTATGTTGTTTGCTGTTTCTGCCGTGACCTGTTCAGTTGTTAGGACGTTCGCAGCGGCCCCTGGATGCCGCTTTGGCACCCTTGTCTGTTCGGGCCCACTAAGCCTCCTAGTCTCTCCGGTTGGACTCTCCTGCACTTTGTCAGATCCTAGCAATCAGCCGCGGATCGCCGCGTCTCCCCTTGTCTCTCCACCTCCACCGACGCCTCCTCTCTACCGTGTACAGGATACTACCCTGATTATTTGTATTTTGTCACTGAACCCTCTCTGCAGTTGAGGCATTCAAACAGAGAAGTCAGGGAACCTGCTTAAGGTCACAGATCCAAAATACGTTAGATGTTGAAGTGGATTGCATGCTGCCTGCCCCCATTCCATCTCGCTTGTCGCCCCCAGCCAAGTATCCTGTGCTTTAACTAAATGATCGCTATTTCTTAAGCCCTACTAAGGCAAATTTAAAAAATTTAATTTTTTAAATATAAGCATACATCCTGAAATAATCATCATGGTCAAGAGGATGAACTTATCTATCACCCCAAAAAGTTTCCTTCTGCCCATTTGCAATCCCCTTTCCTAGTCACAACCTACCATACCTATTCCTCAAATAACCATGGATGTGTTTTTGGTCTCTATAAATTAGTTTGCATTTTATAGAACCGCACTTAAGTGGAATCATATACTGTGGCTTGCAGGGGGAGAGGAATAAAGGGAAGTTAGGCTTTTTTATTTTGAGATTCATCCTTGTTGCTGAGTGTATCACTCTTTTTTATTACTGAGTGGTATTCCTTTGTACAAAGCTTCCATTAACTTGAGTGTACAGGACTTTGTATGGACATGTGCTTTTATTTGGATCGGTTCCTAGGAATAAAATGGCTGTGTCATGTGGTAGGTGTGTTTAACTTTCAAAGAAAATGCCAGATGATTTTCCATAGCTGTTCCATTTTACATTCCCACCAGCAGTTAATGAAAGTTCTAGATCCTCACTAAACAAAACAGATCCTCAACCTTAGACATCCTAACAAGTGTGTAGTGGTATTTAATTCTAGGTTTAATTTGCATTTATCTGTTGTCTAATGAGGCTGAGCATCCTTTCATAATTTTTTTGTCAATTTGTATTTTTGTGGTGAATTTTAATTCGAATGTTTTGCCCACTTTTTAAATTAGGTTCTTAATTTTCTTACTATTCAGTTTTAAACCTTCTTTACATAATCTGGATGTCTTTTTCAGATATGTGATTCATGAATATTTTCTTCCAATATGTGGCTTTGTCTTTTCATTTTCTTCATAATATGTTTCAAAAATAAATATTTTGGGGGCCTCATGCATGTCAGGCAGACACTCTACCACTGAACAACATCCCTAGCTCCACTACACAATCTTGATTATCACAGCTCTATGATAGGTCTTAAAACCAAGTAATCTTAATCTTCTATGTCAGAGCCACCCGTGGGATGTGTGTGGACTATATTGCACATTGCAGTCTAGGGAATAAGATAATCTGGTGTCTGGGAACTTCCAGTGGACATTTTCTCTGTGTAAGACTTCCCAGACACATTGTGAGCCCTATTCCACTCTGCCTGGTCCCATACAGCATCGGAGATGGGGTGACCTGCTACAACTACTCAGCCACACAGCCCTTCTGAGATGAGTGTGACCTGCCATGTTGCCAATCAACCTGCTGACTGCAAGACATCATGAAGCAAGACTCCACCCTTGAAACCCCAGGCAGTGGTGGAGGCCCGTAATTCTAGTAGCTAGGGAGGCTGAGACAGGAGGATCATGACTTCAAAGCCAGCCTCAGCAAAGTCAAGGCACTAAGCAACTCAGTGAGACTCTGTTTCTAAATAAAATACAAAATAGGGCTGGGGACATGGCTTAGTGGCCTAGTGCCTCTGAATTCAATCCCTGGTATCCCCTTCCCCCAAAACAAACAAACAAACAGAAAAATAAACCATTTATATATATATATATATATATATATATATATATATATATATATATATATATATATATCTCAGATGCTACAGTTTGGATCTTCCAAAGGCCCATGTGTTAAAGGCTTGATCCCCAGCCTGTGGTTCCTTTCGGAATTGGTGAAAGCATGAAGAGGTGGACCCTAGAAAGAAGTCTTCCAGCCACTGGGGGAATGGTATGCCTTTGAAAGGGATATTGGAAGCTGAACCCCTTCCTCTTTCTCTCTTTATAGAATCCTGACCATGAGGTAAAGTTTTGTCATGTGCTACCACCATGTTGTACTACGTTGCCACAGGCCCAAAAACAACAGAGCCAACCAATCATGGACTAAAGCCTCCAAAACAGTGAGCCAAATCAACGTTTTCTCCTTATAAGCTGATTATCTCAGGTATTTGTTACAGTAACGGAAAGTTGACTAATATAACAGACTATGTTAGCAGCAAAAGGTAAGCAAAGATTTCTTAAACAAGATACAAATAGCAGTTATCATAAGAGTAATACTTTAACTTATGAATTTAGTTAATAAATTAATAAGATTTCTATTCTTTCAAAAGACACCATTAAGAAAGTGAAAAGAGGGGCTGGGACTGGGTCTCAGTGGTAGAGCGCTCACCTAGCACATGTGAGGCACTGGGTTCAATCCTCAGCACCACATAAAATAAAATAAAGATTTTGTGTCCACCAAAAACTGATAAATAAATATTTTTTTAAAAAAAGAATAAAATAGAGGCTGGGGTTGTGGCTCAGTGGCAAAGTACTCAGCTAGTATGTGTGAGGCCCTGGGTTTGATCCTCAGTACCACATAAAAATAAATAAAATAAAGGTATTATGTCCAACTACAACTAAAAAATTTTAAAAAATTAAAAAAGAATACAAAAATAAATGCTAGAGAGGATATCAAGAAAAAAAGAATACCTCTACATTGTTGGTGGGACTATAAGTTAGTACAAGTTAGTATAAGTTAGTACACTATGGAAATCAGTATGGAGGCTCCTCAAAAGATTAGGCATGGAACCGCCATGGGACCCAGTTATACCACTCATTGATATTAATCCTAAAGAATTAAAGTAATCAGGGGCTGGGGTTGTGGCTTAGTGGTAGAGCACTTGCCTGGCATGTGTGAGGCATTGGGTTCAATCCTCAGCACCACATAAAAATAAATAAATAAAATAAAGGTATTGTGTCCATCTACAACTAAAAAAAAATTTTTTTAAAGAATTAAAGTAATCAGGGGCTGGGGTTGTGGTTCAACGGTAGAGCACTTGCCTAGTATATGTGAGGCCCTGGGTTCGATCCTCAGCACCACATAAAAATAAGTAAATTAAGGTATTGTGTCTAGTTACAACTAAAAAAAATTAAAAATAAAAAAAGAATAAAAAAAGTTAAAGTAATCATAATACAGTGATACATGCATACTTGTTGATAACAGCACAATGCACAGTAGCCAAACTATGAACCAGCATCAATGTCCATCAACGAACAAATGGATAAAGAAAATGTGGTATGTACACACAGTAAGTTTTATTCAGTCATAAAGAAAAATTAAATTATATCATTTGCAGAAAAATGGATGGAACTTGAGGCCACTATGTTAAGCAAAATAAGCCAAACTCTGAAGGTCAATTCTCTCATATGTGGAAGCTAGAGAGGTAAAAGGAAAAGAAAAGTAGGAACATCTCATGAAAATTGAAGGTAGAGGGGCTGGGGATGTGGCTCAAGTGGTAGCGCGCTCGCCTGGCATGCGTGCGGCCCGGGTTCGATCCTCAGCACCACATACAAACAAAGATGTTGTGTCCGCCAAGAACTAAAAAATAAATAATAAAAATTCTCTCTCTCTCTCTCTCTCCCCTCTCTCTCTCTCTCTTTGAAAAAAAAAAAAAAAAGAAGTCAGAGGAGGGCGCTTGTCAATCTCTTTAAAAAAAAAAAGAAAGAAAATTGAAGGTAGATCAGTAGAATAGAGGAAAGGGACCAGGGGAGGGAGGAGGGGAGGGAAAGGGGTAACAGTGGGGAGTGATATAATATAAATTATATTGTTATATTGTGTGCATGTATGAATACCCCATAATAACAAATCCCACCATTATGTACAACTATAATGCACCAATAAAAAAGTGAGGGAAAAAACTGAAAAGTTGACAGGCTACAAGAAGATATGGCAAAACATATCTATCAAAGGACCCCTATAAATTGATGAGACAGGCCAACTACAAAATGAATGAAACACAATACCTCACACACACACACACACACACACACACACACACACACCTGTAATCCCAATGACTCAGGAGGCTGAGGCAGGAAGATCACAAGTTCAAGGCCATCCTCAGCAACTTGGAGAGACCTTGTCTCAAAATAAAAAATAAAAAAGGGCTGAGGATATTGTTCAGTGGTAAAGCCCAGTGGGTTTAATCCCCGGTCCCAAATAAATAAATACATATCTGACACCAATTCTTTAAAGAAGGAGAGGTGTCAAAGGCTTGCGCTGACCTTCACAAAGGAGAATATTCAAATGGACAATTAACAAAAAGAAAAAATATTCAACATCATAGGTCATCAAGGAAACGCAAATTAAAAACACAATGAATGTACCACTACAAACCAACACTTCAACCCAAGGTGTAACCACTTTAGAGAACTGGCAATGCCTACTAAAACTGAACATACCACCTATCAGTTGACATAAATGAGTGCTGTGTATACCACAAGACATGTACCAAATGTTCCCACCAATTTTATTCATATTAGCCCCAAAGTGGCAATAATACCATATATACACACAGGTAAAAATTCACTGTGTTCCACACATAAGATTTATATACTTTATATATGTAAGTTTCATGGACATAGAAGAAAACTAAAGTGCCTATTTCTGGACATAACTATTTCATCTTCTGTATATATGCTTATTCCTGAGCCAAAGCTACGCTCTTTTGATCATTATAACTTTATTTTTTTAAATATTTATTTTTTAGTTGTAGTTGCACACAATACCTTTATTTCACTAATTTATTTTTATGTGGTGCTGAGGATCGAACCCAGAGTCCTGCACATGCGAGATGAGTGCTCTATCGATGAGCCACAACCCCAGCCCGATCACTATAACTTTATAGCAGGCTTGATAGCTACAAAATAAGTCCACCACCTTTTCTTGCAAAAATGTCTTGCACAGGTAAGTTTCCAAGTCAACTTTAGGATCAAGTTTTCTGATTTGTTAGAAAAATAATTTTTCCTGGGATTATGCCATATTTGTATTTTTTTTTTTTGGAGAACACTGATATCTCCAAAGTATTGACTCTTCCCTTCCAATTAATGTGGTTGATTTTGTCAGGAACCTTCAGTCAAATTTCAAGGTATTCTTCATGTAGGTCTTGAACATTTTTGCTGAATAACATGAATTAAGTATATTATAGTTTCTGTTGCTATTATAAAAGAAAAATTATCCAAACATCATTGTTTATTATCTAATCATTGTTAGCATATAAAAAGACCTTTTATTTTCCCCAAAAATATCTGGCTTAACCAAACTCCTTCATTCATTTGATTCTATTTTAATGTCTAGGTATCTGGTTGAAATGTCAAAACCTTTTCCCCTTTTCAGGAGCATCTGACTTATTTTTCTGACTGAAACAGATAAAGACAGTATGTGTCAACTATGTTACGAGGACAACATTGCTCATAATGAAAATGACCCCTAGTTGGTAAATTTTATCTGAGCTGAGAATCACCACAGCTTTTGGGTTCCTCTTCTTATCTGCAAGTTCCTTATGGGGACCCTGGAAGCCAAGCCTGCAGAGTTGTTATCAATGATACTGTTTGCCAGGGGGTGTAAAGCTTTTAGACCAGAGCAACTCATGCACCAACCCAATTGAGATCTTGTCATATCTGAGCCATCTGCTGAATGAACTGCTGCAAATCTCCGAGGCTTTGCACTTCTAGGATTATCCCACACTGCCTTGCTGGTGTGTGTGGTTCCAGTCCTGAGACCTTCTGAAGAGGTCAGTTGAATCAATTTTAGTTGAATAAAGAAGTCACACCTCCCCCACCCACCCATGGGCATTACAGAAGGGTGGCAGCAGTAGGCTAGATTTCTAGACCCTCCATTTAATTTGATCAATGGACTACGAGATAAAAGGGGCAGAAAAGGAAATACTAACAAGACATTGAAATCCTGGTTGGGAGATTGCACCTACTCATTCTCTAACGTGGAAAACTCTGTGGCCTGTGATAGGATAAATCCCACTGGGAGGCAGGGAGATGGGGTTTGGAGTGAAACCAAATTCATGCTGAAAGAGAAACTACTCACTGTCAAAAAAAAAAAAGAACCTGGCCAGAAACCCAGCTGCAGGTGGGCTGCCGGGATGGATTAATGTCTGGCTGGGGTGGGTGCTAGGGGATGATGAAGACCAGAAAATGAATCCCATAGAACCTATGTCTGTGCCAGAGCTACCACCTAAAAGAGCAGGTGGAGTCGCCAAATTGACTCCAACTCCATTCAAAGCCTAAGCTTCACAGAGAAATGTTTGGGAGCACCCAAGGGAGCAGAGGGCAAAAGCGGACAGGCAGGGATAATAGGATTTGTGATCACTGACAAAAGGTTAAAGAAAGTTCTCCACGTGGAAATGGTAATCTCAACAGCATCTCCAAGAGTCTAACAAAAGCTATGGTGAGTGCTCCAATTTAACCCTGCACTGGAGTATGACCACTGTCCTCTGCTGCCATCTAGTGACACTTAAGGAGAATTAAGATATTTTCTACAACAACAGAGGAGTTCTTTTGGTTTGGGATTGGGGGAGGTGGATGTTTTGTTTTGTTTTGCACCAAGCATTGAATCCAGGAGTTCTTTTTCACTGAGATACACCCCAGACACCTTCCAACTTTTTTTTTTTTTGACATAGGGTCTAAGTTGCCAGACTGCTTCTGCCTTCTTACTTGCTAGAATTACAGCTTTACACCACCACAACTGGCCAGACAAGATTTTTTAAATAATATTTTAGTTGTAGTTGGACACAATACCTTTTTTTATTTTTATGTGGTGCGGAGGAGCGAACCCAGGGCCTTGCATGTGCTAGGCGAACGCTCTATCACTGAGCCACAACCCCAGCCCCAGACAAGATTTTTAAAGCAATAAAAGGTCTCAATGGTACTTTATGACTGGATAAATTCTTCATTTACAGGAATTCTTCATTTATATAGGAAAAATGCACTCTGTGTGTGTGGGGGGGAGGGTACTGGGAATTGAATCCAGGATTCACACATGCTAGGCAGGTACTCTACTACTGAGAGGGTTTCATTAAGTTGAGATCTAGGGTCTCATTAAGTTGTCCAGGCTGGACTCGAACATGCAAATAATCTTGAATCAACCTCCCATCTAGCTGGGATTACAGGTGTGCATCGCCACACTCAGCTAACCTTTTATGTAAGGGTTAAACAACTTTCACTGCAGTAACTTGGCTTGGTAAAGAAACAAAACTATCATGTAATACTGTTTGATGTGAAATATCTAGAATTCCCAAAATAAAAGGAGTAATGTAAGCCTATAAACACTGATGGCCAAAGACTACTCCAGTTGGATGGAGGAGACATCCCATCATACTATTGGGTACACAAAACCTGGTAATCACACCATGAACTAGCCTGTCCTTTTCTACTAAAGTTGTTAACCAAAGTCATGGGCATGAACTATAGGCAAGAGATAAACAAAATGCCATGCATGAGAATCTTGTCTCAGGTTGATTTCCCTGGAAGAATGTGTTTACTATGTTGCTAGGCAAAATTTCTTAGAGTAAAAATAATTGTTGCTAAATTGCATCTGGATTGAGAGACCTATAACTAACTACTAAGGTAATTATATGTTATACCTCAGTTTGGGTTTTTTGCTTGCTTGTTTTTCTGGTGCTAGGGATAAAGTACAGGGTCTTGCACATGCTAGGCAACTACTCTTCCACTGAGCTACATTCCCAGTCTTTACCTTGGGTTTTGTTTCCTGAATATGGAATAATGGACACATTCCCTACAGAGTCCTGAGAAGCTATGCCTATGGAATTGTCCCTGGATTGTCCTCTGTGAGACATGGGGCTTTTAAATTAGGACAGCACTTGTAAAGTCATAAGGGAGATCTCACCTGCCTCCTCGCACTTACTGAGTGACCTGCACCAAAGTCACTTATATTGAGGAACATCTGAAGGAAGCTACACTGCTGACACCTGTGGTTCCCACCCTATATCCTTCTAAATTGATTCTTACAAACTTAAATAAGCTTTAAAAGACCACTGGAGGCATTGTATAGGTTAATATCAGCTACCAAATTTGACTTGTTTTCCCTTTTTAAAAAAAAAAACTTGTTTTAGGTGTAGATGGACACAACACAATGCCTTCATTTGTATGTATGTTGAGGATCGCATCCGGTCCCGCCCGTGCTAGGGAGGCCTCTACCACTGTGCCACAATCCCAGCCCCTTGTTTTTCCTTTTTCTTTCCATGACTATACTTTCCTTTTCATCTCTGGAACAACCAGGAGAATGTTGATCTTTAGTGAGCATTATGGTTGGAGCAGAAGAGAGGAAATTCGCATAGTATTGGCACCAAAACAGACTGGTACACCAATGGTACAGAATAGAGGACACAGAGACTAACCCACAAAATCACAATTGTCTTATATTCGAAAAAGGTGCCAAAAACATGCATTGGAAAAAAATAGTCTCTTCAAAAAATGCTGGGAAAACTGGAAATCCATATGCAACAAAATGAAATTAAACCCCTATCTCTCACCATGCACAAAACTCAACTCAAAATGGATCAAGGACTTAAAAATAAAACCAGAGACCCTGCGTCCAATAGAAGAAAAAATAGGTCCTAATCTCCATCATGTGGGATTAGGCCCCAACTTCCTTAATAAGACTCCTTTGGTGCAAGAATTAAATCAAGAATCAATAAATGGGATGGACTCAAACTAAAAAATTTCTTCTCAGCAAAAGAAACAATCTGTGAGGTGAATAGAGAGCCTACATCTTGGGAGCAAAATTTTACCCCTCACACATCAGTTAGGGCACTAATCTCTAGGGTATATAAAGAATTCAAAAAGTTAAAAACACCAAAAAAATAATAATAATAATAATCCAATCAATAAACGGGCCAAGGACCTGAACAGACACTTCTCAGAAGAGGATATACAATCAATCAACAAATATATGAAAAAATGTTCATCATTTCTAGCAATTAGAGAAATGAAAATCAAAACCACTCTAAGATTTCATCTCACTCCAGTCAGAATGGCAGCTATTATGAAAACAGACAATAAAGTCTTGGCGAGGATGTGGGGAAAAGGCATGCTCATACACTGCTGGTGGGACTGCAAACTGGTACAGCCAATAAGGAAAGTAGTACGGATATTTCTTGGAAAATTAGGAATGGAACCACCATTTGACCCAGCTATCCCTTTCCTCTATCTATACCCAAAGCACTTAAAACCAGCATACTATAGGGACATAGCCACATCAATGTTTATAGCAGCACAATTCACAAACTAAACTGTGGAACCAACCTAGATGCCTTTCAATAGATGGATTTTTTTTAAAATGTGGAATATATACACAATAGAATATTATTCAGCAATCAGGAGAATAAAATCATAGCATTTGCAGGTAAATGGATGGTGTTAGAGAAGATAAGGCTAAGTGAAGTTAGTGAATCCCAAATAACCAAATGCCGGATGTTTTCTTTGATATAAGGTGACTGACTCATAGTAGGGTAGGGACAGGGAGCATGGGAGGAACAGATGAACTCTAGATAGGGCAGAGGGGTTGGAGGGGAAAGGAGGGGGTATGGGGTTAGAAATGATGGTGGGGGCTGGGGATGTGGCTCAAGTGGTAGTGCACTTGCCTGGCAAGCGTGCGGCCCAGGTTCAATCCTCAGCCCCACATATAAAACAAAGATGTTGTGTCCACTGAAAACTGAAAAATAAATGTTAAAATTCTCTCTCTCTCTCTCTCTCTCTCTCTCTCTCTCTCTCTCTTAAAAAAAAAGTCAGAGGTGCATCACATTCTGAAGGCTCACCCTGCCCACTCCTGTTTCTCTTGCCTTTCCTTTTTTAAAAAAAAAAAAAAGAAAGAAATGATGGTGGAACCTGATGATCATTATTATCCAAAGTACATATATGAAGACACGGATTGGTATGAATACACTTTGTATACAACCAGAGATATGAAAAATTGTGCTCTATATGTGTAATAAGAATTGTGATGCATTCTGCTGTTGTATATAAATAAAAAAAGAAATTCCTTGTTCCCCACATATTATTTTTTCACTTCAAACTTATAGCAAAGTTGCAGAAAGAATTTAAAGAACACATAAAAAGAATTCACAACAATGACAAATGCTACCATTTTTCCACATTTTTATTTTTACTCTCTCTGTGTACATGTTTTCATTTTTAATATTATTATAGTCATCCTTCTGTATCACAGAAGGACTGGTTAAAGGACCCTCCGCATGTACCAAAACTTGAGAATGCTCAAGTTCCTTATAAAAAATGGCATAATATTTGTATATAAACTACATACATCTTCCCATATACCTTAAATCATTTATAGCATAAATGCCATGTGAGTAGTTCTTATACTGCATTGTTTAGGAAATAAGAGAAAAAAAAAAATAAATGCCTGTACACGTTCAGTACAGACCCAACCATGATAGGCCTAACTACATACTAATACAATTCAGCAACGATTGCAACATTATTGAACACTGTTGGTTTGAGGACATATTTCATTGCATGAAAATAAATTGTGGCTGTCATATCATTTTACCCTTAATACTTTATTGTGTATTTCCTAAAAACACATTCATGAATGACTTAGTCCATTCATGGATTATTGGGTTAATGGGTTATCCCAAGAATAGATCTATCATAAAAATCCAGTTTGTCTCTGTCTTACGGATGCCTTTGGCTCTTGTGTGATGTTCTCTGCCATGCCTTGACCCAGCAGGAAGGCCCTTACCAGATGTGAGTCAGATGCCAAGTCATGCTCTTAAACTTTCCAGCCTCCAGAACTATAGCTACATAAACCTCTATTCTTTATAAATTACCCAGTCTGTGATATTCAATTATAGCAATAGAAAATGGACTAAGACAGTTACATTACAATAAAATTTTATTTACAGAAGCAGGTGGAGAGCCCAGATTTGGCCCATGAGCATAGTTTTCTGACTGCTATTCTAATCTGTGTCCCAGCTATCAAGAAAAAAAGAAACAAACAATTCCATGCCCAAACAGCCTCAAACCCATCTTCCAGTATATGAAGACTTGTGTGGGCCTCTTTCCCATGTCCCTTATCCTGACACATGCCATATTTTCATTAGGCTTAAATACAGCAAAGAGGTGGCTGCTTTGAGGCCAGATATAGACACACAAACTGAGGTGTCTGTGAGTATGCAGATGAGGTTCAGGCAGTGTGACAAAGAGCTGGGGGTGGGAAGACAAGGTAAATCAGGCCATAGATTGGGACTGGCTCCCTCCTGCCCATCTCCTCTACCCTGCACCCCAACTTCACCATGTTCTGCTATGGAACTACAAAGTATCTGAGATTTCTACATTTTAACTTGGCTTTCAAGGACACTTTGGAGGTATAGTTTATCCAAAGAAAAAGGATATAGCTGGACGTGGTGGCGCACATTCATAATCCCAGAGATTCAGGAGGCTGGGGCAGGAGAATCACAAGTTCAAAGCCAGTCTTAGCAAGGCCCTAAGCAAATTGGTGAGACACTGTCTCAAAAGAAAAAATAAAAAGGGTTAAAGGGTTAGGGATATTGCTCAGGTGTTGTTCAAACCCCTGGGTTCGATTTCTGGTACAAAAAAAAAAAAGAAGAAGAAGAAGAAAGTAAAAGGATATGATATGTTTTAGTTAACAAATTATTTCCTGAATTAGAATTTTCAAACATTTAGACATATGGTCTATGGTCTTCATTTGGACTTTGCCCTGCTTCCTAATGCAGGGGGCAGCCTGTGTCAAAGCACAAACACTTCCCAGAACAGCCTCAGGCAAGCTACAGGTGCTCACCTGGAAGAGAATTTACAAGCAGGCTCCTATCTCTGCATTGCCCCTGGGAGCATAGAAGCAATCTGTGACAATACCTCCCAGCCTCCCTTTGCCTGCAGCCACTCTTGGTGTCTCCAAGTCCCAGACTTGGTGCTCAGCAACAACCTCAAAGTGCCCTCTATACAATATCTTTTCTTTATTTATTTCTTTAAACTGTTGATATTTGAGCAGCAAATTCCCCGAGGGCAAAATTAAGGCCTTTAGAGGTTTTTTATCTCCCTCTCCCACCCCTCACCCCTCTCTTTCTCTCTCTCTTATTTTTTTTTTAAATATTTATTTTTTAGTTCTCGGCGGACACAACATCTTTGTTGTATGTGATGCTGAGGATCGAACCCGGGCCGCACACATGCCAGGTGAGCGTGCTACCGCTTGAGCCACATCCACAGCCCTCTCTTTCTCATTTAACACACCTACCACCATTATCACCCCACCACCACTGACTGTCACTGCCTCTGCCATCTGAACAGCACAAGGCCTTAATGTGTGTTCTCCTTACCCAGAATACTCTAAAACTACAGGATGTTGTCGGGTGTTGTCATCCTGCCAACATAAGTACAAATTCAGATTCAAGTTAACTTATAATATCAATGTAGTAATAACCAGACTTTGTAAGCAGTGAATGCACCCAGAAAGATAAGCTACTTTTTAAAAATGCTATCCCATAGGGTTGGGGTTGTAGCTCAGTGATAGAGCACTTGCCTTGCATGCGCGTGAGGCACTGGTTCAATCCTCAGCACCACATAAAAATAAATAAATAAAGATATTGTGTCCTTCTACAACTAAAAAAAAAAAATTTAAATGTTATCCCATGATGTATCTCTAACTGATCATATTTTTTAAAGGTAAGTAATTATTATCATTTAATATCACTGCCAGTAATACAATACTTATAAGGAATCTTATAATTTTAAGAATTATAGCTATACAACTCTCATAATTACTATAGTAAACGACGATGGAAAAGTTCCGTAAACTCAACAAGCCAAAACAACCATTTACCTGTCCGAGATTTTATTAGCAGGACCTTAGTGGTCAGTCGCAGAAGAGAAGGAAGAGAGAGGGAGAGAGAGGGGGAGGGGGAGAGAGAGAGAGAGAGAGAGAGAGAGAGAGAGAGAGAGAGGGGGAGGGGGAGGGGGAGGGAGGGAGGGGGAGAGGGAGGGGGAGAGGATTACAGGCATGGGCCCCTGAACCTGGCTCAAATAAAATTTAAAAAGAGGGCAAGAGGGGCTGGGGATGTGGCTCAAGCAGTAGCGTGCTCGCCTGGCATGCGTGCAGCCCAGGTTCGATCCTCAGCACCACATACAAAGATGTAGTGTCCGACGAGAACTAAGAAAAAATAAATAAATGTTAAAAATTTTCTTTCTTTCTTTCTCTTTCTCTCTCTCTCTCTCTCTCTCTCTCTCTCTCTCTCTCTCTCTCTCTCTCTCGCTGGGGATGTGGCTCAAGAGGTAGCGCGCTTGCCTGGTATGCGTGCGGCCTGGGTTCGATCCTCAGCACCACATACAAACAAAGATGTTGTGTCTGCCAAAAAAAAACTAAAAAATAAATATTAAAAAAAAAATTCTCTAAAAATTCTCTCTCTCTGTCCCCCTCTCTCTCTCTCTCTCTCTCTTTAAAAAAAAAAAAAAAAAAAAGAGGGCAAGATATGTAGTTCAGTGACAAAGCACCCTTGGTTTAATTCCCAGGACCACAAAAAAAAAAAAAAAAAACTGTTAAGATATAAGACTGGGCAAAACAGAAATTTTGTGCAAAAGGAGGTAGAACTGAGTCAGTTACTGAGTACAATACTTTCTCTTCTAAATGGCTGCTTTCATAAAAAGAAGTGAAATTGGGAGCTGGGGATGTAGCTCAATAGTAGAGCACGTGCCTAGCATGCACAAAGTCCTGGATTTGATCCCCAGTCCAGGTGGGGAATGGTGCAGTTTGAACTTAAAAGACTTGGGTACAGGTCTTGGCTCATCACTGACTACCTCAGGTCAAGACTATCACCTTCCCTGTCCTTAGTTTCTCCACCAAAAAGGGAATAACATGTGAAACTGATTCTCAACTCTAAACATGGGTGGTGTGAAATGGCAAAATGCTTATAAGAGAAGTTTGCTGACTGACAATCAGCTAGTTACTATCTCACAACATGCAAAGTCATCTTTAGATCAGGATCCTAATGCTGTCATGACTTGAACTCAATGGACTTGACTGAGATCAAGGGTGCCCAGGAGACTGATAAAGCATTATTTCTGGATGTGTCTGTGAGAGATTTCTGGAAGAGATTAGCATTTGAATCAGTAGACTAAGTTAAAACTAGCACCTTCACCAGTATAAGCAAGCATTATCTAACCACAGAAGCCCAGAGTAGAAAAAAGAGGCAACAGCTCTAGTTGGGACCTTAGCATCTCCCAAGGTCTAAGTGGTAAAAAGAAAAAGAAAGCTTGTTCCCCAGAGAGGCATTATTAGGAGGTGGTGGAGCCTTTAGTAGGTAGGCCTACTGGGAGACCTTTAGGTCATGTCCTTGAAGGGGACTATGTGTCCCTGGCCTCTTCCTCTTTCTCTTTTTTGCTTCCTGACATGAAATGATTGGTTTTGGGTCACACGGACCCTAAGCAATGAAGCCAATTGTTCATGGACTGAAACCTTTAAAACTTTGAAAATAAACCTTTTCTAAGTCTACTATCTCAGGTACCAGGAAAGCTAACACAACAAGGAAGGGCAGATTCCCCACCTCTCTCTCCCCCCTGTCCCTGAGAGTAGGAGGTCCATCTTTCCTACCCTAAGACACCAGAGCTCCAGGTTCTCAGGCTATGCCCCACCCACCATCCATCCGTGTACTTCCCCATTCTCAAGACTTCAGCCTCCGGCTGAATTACCATCCAGGCTTCATGGGATCTCCAGCTTGCAGACAGCAGATGGTGGGACTTCTCGGCCTCCATAATCGCATGAGCCAATTTCTGTAAGAAATCTCTTCTTATAATCTATATATATCCTATGGGTTCTGATTCTCTGGAGAACCCTAACTAATACACAATGTCATCTGGACTTCCCTGCAGAGGTGGCAGTGTGTTGGAGTAGTCCTCTCTCTCTGAGATTTATACCTTAAGGGTACACACCTCCTAGGCTGGGATACAGCTCAGTGGTAAAGCGCTTGCCTCACATTCGAGAAGCCCTGGGTTTGATCCCATGTCGAAAAAGAAAAGAAAAAAAGTGAGTACCTCCTTAAATGTTGTGCCCTAGGTGCTTACTTTGTCTCATCCTAATCTCAGACCTAGTTCCTTGAAGAATTTATAAAGCCCACAGATATAGGAGTAAGCCATATGAATCCTAATGTGCTCTTGCCACCGAAATTTCCTCATAGATGAGTTGGCCTTCTACATTCCTCTGCATGGGGTTAGAGGCCTGCATCTCGCAGGCCAAGTCACCGGATTATTATTATTATTAATTTCTTCTTTTTTCTTTTTGGTACTGGCAATTAAACCTAGGGGTGCTATACCTCCAATCCTTTTTAATTTTTATTTTGAGGCAGAGTCTCCTTAAGTTGCCCAGGCTGACCTAGAGCTCGTGAATCTCCTGCATCAGATTTCCCCGTCACAAGAGTATACATTCAGGAGTATACCACCACACCTGGCTGAGAAGTCACAGAATTAGAACTTCATGTCCCATCACCACCATCCATCTCTAGATTCACCATCCCAAACTGAAACTCCAACCCACTCTAAGCCACTCCCTAGCAGCCACTACACATCTGTCTCTGTGTGTTTGACCTCATTTAAATGAAAACAAACAATGTTTGTCCCTTTGTTGGGATCTTCTCTTCTCAAAAAGAATGAATCCCTGATTAAAGTTAGCAGTTTCACCCTATAGTTGGATCTCTACTTCCAATAACCTACTAATATAATAGTAAAGGAGGTAAAAGATGAAAAGCCACAAGAGATGGAAAATCATCAAAAGATAAGAAATTTCAACAAATGTGTTGAAGCTATAAAGTAGAGAGTGGACACAAAGGGACAAATATTGGATGACTCGACTTATAAGATGTTCCTAAATGAGCCCAACCCATGTAGAGTAGAATGGTGGTCGCCAGGGGCTGCAGGGAGAAAGAAGAATGGGAAGTCAGTGTTTAGTAGGTACAGTTCATTTGGGTAAGACAAGAAAGTTCTGGAGATGGTGATGAGCAATGGCTGCACCATAATGAGAATGTATCTAATGCCACTGAACTGTACAATGAAAAAGGGTTAATATAGGCCTGGGCTGTGGCTTGGTGGCAAAGTGCTTGCCTAGCACATGTGAGGCACTGGCTTCGGTCCTCAGCACCACATAAAAATAAATAAAATAAAGGTATTGTGTCCATCTACCAAAAAAAATAAAGAAAAAAGTTAAGATGATAAATTTTATGTTGTGTATATTTCTTTCATACACACACAGAAACAGAGGTAGCAGTAACTGATAACTCTAGACACAGGAGGACAAGAACTGGAATTACATGGTGGGGAGATGGAAAAGGGAATTGTAGCCAAGGAGGAAGGAAACCCTCCATCCCTCCACATTATATATCTTATAAATTCCCAGTAGAGCAAAGGCGGGAGTAAGTACGTGGTGCATGCCTGTAATCCCAGCTGCTTGGGAGGCTGAGGCAGTAGGATTGTGAGTTCAAAGCCAGCCTCAGCAATTTAGCGAGGCCCTAAGCAACTTGGTAAAATGCTGTCTCTAAAGAATATATAAAAAGGGCTGGGGATGTGGCTCAGTGGTTAAGCACCTCTGGGTTCAATCCCTAGTACCAAAAAACAAAACAAAACAAAAAAGGCAGGAATAAGACATGGAGCTGAATCTTCCTACTTTCCTCACTATCACTCTCATATAGTGGCCATGGGTGCCTGACATACACACCTTAAAATTGTAGGAGTTCTTCTCTTAAAAAAAAAAAAAAAATGGAACTGCAAATAAAAATTTTGTGATTTGAGCTAAAAAAAAATTGAATAACCACAAACCTCTGCAGTCTGTCATTTAAAGACTCACTGGTTAAATGTCTACAGTGACTTCCCACCTGATCATCCAAAGTGAAGTCCTAACTGAAGTACCATAAATATAAACAAATTGTTTATGATATTGAAGCCAGATTTAAAATTAGGTAGTCAGTGTAGTTAGGTAAATATCAAGTCTAATATCAAGTGAGATCTAAAATGGAGGCCATGAGAATGAATCCCCGGAAAAGTTGAGCAACTCTTGAAATGTTAATGAAGTCCAGGAAACAGCCCCCAGCAGATTTAGAGATAGACCATCCCAAAGAAGTGTTAATGAACAGCAAACTTGAAGATGCTGCCTCAGAAGTCCTTCCTGCGCAGATTACATCTTTGGCCCACCTGTGTCCCACCCCTCGGGCCTTCCCACCTACATTCCATCACCAAAAACTATAAAAAAGGGGAACACATTGGCCTTTCAACAGATTCCATCTCTTGGGTCCTCTTCTTCCTCCGGGAGAAGTCTTTTCTGCTGTTTAATAAACTTCTAATTTTCCACTCTGACCTTGCCTTGGTGTGCTTCTCTGGTGTTATTCTTCAACATTGGGGAAGCAAGGACTCGCCACCCGTCAAAAGCGGTTAACAATATTATTCTCATATGTGCTCCCACTAGTCACCAGACTTTGAAAAAGTCTCCACCATTAAAGTCTCCTACTAAGGTCAACCAACAAAACAAGACCAGGAGGCAGAGAGAATCCTCATGTTATGTACGTAACTGTCAGCACATGAGTAGCAAAGCCAGGCCCCACCCATATATGGAAGGCCCACCTTATTATGCATACAGCCTAGACCTCTGCAAGGAGCAAATAAAGGTAGCTATGGAATGGAAAAGAACTCCCCAATATCTCTACATACTTGTCCCGTGAGATAAATCTTCATTTATCTGAATTGGAAATTAATAGACAATGTCTAAAACAGATGCATCAAGAACTGATGATATAAACATATTTTTTAGAGACAATGATAACCACCAGCAGAAACAGCTGAAAGAGTTAAACATACTTGCCTCTGGAAGACCACCGCAGCAGAGGGGTAGTCTGGGAATGAGCCCTTCCACTTGATTCAATGGTTTAATTTTGTGATGTACTTGTGGTATTTTGATTTAAATTTTTTTTTCCCAAGAAAATGACTGGAAGGTTCTTTTCCTTGTGTAGCATTGTTTCATTCTGGAATCTTCCAATTAAGCTTTTGGCTAAACACATAAATATGATAATGATAATTATCCAGGAATCAGGAGGTTGGTGAAAACATTGTGTGCCATTAGAGTAATCAAGCTCAGCTCTAACACATTTGGCTTTTCAGGATAATCAGACCACACTGGAGGCCCAGATGGGGTGAATGAGAAAGCCATGGGTGTCTGCCACATAGAAACAAGAAAACATCACATAGAACTACTCAACTGGCAATTGAAATTTGCATGTTAACTTAGTACACAACAAGAAATGAATAAAAATGCTTGGCACACATTTCACTTTAAAACCAAACATAGATAATGATCGTCCTACACAACTCATTTTAAGCCCTCATATTAAATTAGAATCTTTAAGGCTAGAAGTAGTTTTTTCTATATACTCTATTTTTTTTTAAAAAGTTCATATCTCTGATTAACATTTAATCTATTAATTCATGTGATAAAGATTTATTGTGTCCCTACTCTATGTGAGGACCTGGGTTGGTGCTAAAATGCAATAGTGAAAATACATACCCAGTCCCTGATCTCAGCACATTTTAAAGACTAATGTTGGGCTGGGATTGTGGCTCATGGGTCGATTGCTCGCCTAGCACGGGTGGGACCCGGGGTTCAATCCTCAGCACCACATAAAAAAAATAAAGGCATTGTGTTGTGTCCATCTACACCTAAAAAATGAATATATTAAAAAAAAAAAAGACTAATATATAGGGGCTGGGGTTGTAGCTCAGTGGTAGAGTACTTGCCTAGCACCAGTGAGGTACTGGGTTTGATTCTCAGTATTGCATAAAAAAGCAAACAAAAAAATAAAGGTTAACTTCTTTAAAATAAAATTTTAAAAGACTAATGTATAATATGAACAGGTGAATTGCACTGTCACCACAGTGTACAATGACAGCTTGGTACATGCTATGGTTTGGATATGGTTTGAGTGTGTCCCCCTAAGTTTCATGTGCTGGAAACATGGTCTCCAGTGTGATGATGTTGACATGGAAGCAACTTTAAAAGGCAGGGCCCAGAGCAAGGCAATTACAGTCAGGGGAGGCACTGCCCTCAGAGGGATTAGTGCTGGTATTTGAGTTCTTTGAGGGCAGGTTGCTAAAACCATGCTGTTGGCCTATTCTGCACATGCCAGTTCCCTTTCCATTTCTCTAACATGTTATGATGAAGCCAAGAGAACCTCACAAGATAGGGTCTGCCCAATATTGGATTCTCAACCTCCAAAACTATATGCTAAACCAACTTTCTTTCTTTGCACATTACTCTGCCTCTGGTATTTTGTTATAACAACAGAAAATAGGCCAAGACAGTACATGAATATATTCATGCAGTGAGATAGTACACATTGGATAGTAATTATCTCAGAGTGCATATCTCAGGACAGCAGTGAGAAGGCTCCTGTACTCATCGAGTGACAGCTTGGCTAAGAACTGCAATGGCAAACCATGAAGTGGGAAATCTGAGGGAAATTTAATATCACTTCTGGAATGGAGGACAAAGGCTAGGGGAGGTAGGTAGGGGAAATAGACCATGATGAAAGGGGAAAACAAGAAAGTTAAGCAGGAGCCAGTTCATACAGGAGTTTGTAAATAGCATACCCAGGTAATTCTAAGAACATAGGACCATAAGAAGCCACTGAAATGATTGAAAGCTTTGGGTGGGTGGGGAAAGCAGGGTATGCAATGAGCTGCAATGCTTACATTCTGCCAAAATTCATTTGTTGAGATCCTCAATCCCACGGGTCTCGCATTAGGATGTAGGATCTTTAGGAGGTGATTAGGTCTTGAGGGGTGAGCCCTCATAGGTGATTTTAGTATCCCTAAAAAAAAAAAAAAAAAAGACCTCAGAAGGGCTGGGGGTATAGCTCAGAGAATAGAGCACTTGCCTAACATGTGCCAGGCCCTGGTTTCAATCTCCAGTACCAAAAACAAATACAAAAACACAAACAAACAAACAAAAACCCATCACCTCAGAGAGATCCTGTGCACCTTTCTCCATATGAAATTTTAGCAAAAAGGGCAACCATCTAGGAACCAGGAAAGTGAGCCCTCACCTGACACTAAATCTTCCAGAGCCTGTATCTTAGACATCCCAGCTTCCAAACCGTGAGTCATAAATTTATGTTGTTTATAAACTGCTAGCTTAGGGCTGGGATATAGCTCAGTTGGTAGAGTGCTTGCCTTGTATGCAGAGGCCCTGGGTTCAATCCCCAGCACCAAAAATAAATAAATAAATAAACAAACAACCAGCTTATGATATTTTGTTATAGCAGCCCAAATGGATTAAGATGTGAGGGAACAATGAGCTAGGGCTGTGGCTCAGTGGTAGAGCATTTGCCTAGCATGCATGAGGTACTGGGTTCAATCCCTGGTACCACATAAAAATAAACATTTAAAATAAAGGTATTGTGGGGCTGGGGATGTGGCTCAAGTGGTAGCACGCTCGCCTGGCATGCGTGCGGCCCGGGTTCGATCCTCAGCACCACATACAGACAAAGATGCTGTGTCCGCCAAATACTGAAAAATAAATATTAAAGTTCTGTCTCTCTCTCCCTCTTAAAAAAATAAAATAAAATAAAATAAAGGTATTGTGTCTATCTACATCTAAAAATAAATAAAGATGTGGGGGAATGGTCTCAATGAAAAGGTCTGGTAATCATCAGATTTGCATTTTAGAAAGGATTTTTTTCTCAGAAAAATTCATTATAGTTTCCATTGTTGTGTTTACTTTTCAATGACATACAAATCTTATCCGTTTCAGTTGTTAGTTGTTTAAGGAGTTGGAAAAATATTTGAATAATAGAAAAAAATTAAGAAAACTAATTGTAGAGTACCATTAAATGTACAAAGCATTTAGCCATATGTACTTTTGCGGCACATATTTAGAAGGTGAATGGTACAGACAGAGATTTGGACCTGGTTTCACCACTTTTCCACCCTATGTCTGTGGACGATGCTGATAAGTGATGATGGCACAAAGTCCTATTGTCTCAGATACAACTTTTGTCTCAGAATCCTTTTCAATACAGGTCTCCAGGCTAGCAGTGCCATGTACTCAAGTTGTCACTTGTAAATAATTCGATTTGCCATCCTAGAATGGTATAGAGTACAGACATTGTAAGACCATACAGACTGGATTGAAATTCATGATTTTCACCTTGATCCTTGGCCTAAGTTACTTGATTTCCCTAAGTATCAGTTTTTCTCATTTTATTTATTCATTCATTCATTTATTCCTTCATTCATTTTGCCCAGTCTGGTCTCAAACTCATGGGCTCAAGCAATCCTCCTGTCTCAGCCTGTGGAGTAGCTAGGAATCTAGTCATGTGCCACCAGGCCCAGCTTAGTTTTCTCATTTTAAAGTTAGAAATAAAATCATATATACAGAGGGCTCCTTTTAATTAAAAAGCAGATAACTGTGAAATTGTATCATCTCTGCCTTTACCAGTGTAAATTCAATGATCACACTGAAAAGAGTGAGAGGTAGAAATCAGTAACCATTCTACTCAAGAGCAAATATGGGGTGGGGGACACCTTCCATTGAATCATTCATTATTCTCAGTTTCAGCATGTCTCTCATAGAATTAACATCTCACCCAATAAGAGTGGTTCTATTGTTTGAAAGGATGTATTTGTCCCAAAAACATTATCCTTAAATGCAGACCAACAACATCTTATGTTACTTAGATGAATAGTGGTGGTCACATTAAAGGATGGTGAGGGGGGCTTGTTTCTCCCATATTCTCCATCAGCTACTCACCCTGCCTCACAACAACAATAAGAAAAAAAGTAAGTGAAAAACAGCATACTAGCTAGATAAAAGTTGGGACAATCTTCAAATCCCCATAGTCTCTCCTTCCAACCAGACTGATACTTCTTAGTTCTTCCACTGTACAAATTTGAGAGCTTCCTGTTACTGAAAATATTCAATAGAGAGGGATATATTTTTAACTCTAGGGGTACCAAGAGCTCTTAAACAGAGAAGCAACAAAGGAGCTGGAGTTTAGAAAGCCTGCTATGGTAGTGAAATACGTCACTGTTCTCAACCAGGTTTCTAGCAATAAGTTACAGAGTCATAAGTACAATACACTATGGACTATCAAACTGATTAACTGCATTTATGCATGGTTCCTGATGCCCTCAGGTGCAAGAAACCCAGATCTACTGAACATAAATTAAAATCAACAAGATTGATGACCAACTGGGGACAGCTAAATACCTGACTTCAGGACTAGATACTGTATTACTCATTTTTTGTTGATATAACAAAATATCTGAGGCTGGGAACTTTATAAAGAAAAGAGGTTTATTTAGCTCACACTTTTGGAGACTGAAGATTCAAGGTCAACTCTCTTTATCTGTTCACCCTCTGGTGGATCCTCTTAGCTGTATTATATATGATACCACCATGGCAGGCAACATGCTCAACCAGGAGAAAACATATGTGGAGACAGGAAGAAGCCAATCTTGCTTTTTTATTTTTTGTATCAGGGATTATATTCAGGAGCACTTAACCACTGAGCTACATCCCCAGCCCTATTATTTTTATGATTTAGAGACAGGGCTTGACTAAGTTGCCTAGGGCCTCACGAAGTTGCTTAGGGCCTAAATTGCTGAGACTGGCTTTGAACTCATAATCTTCCTGCCTTGGCCTCCCAAGCTACTGGGATTATAGGTATACACCACCATGCATGGCCAGTCTTGCTATTATTATTATTACTATTATTTGTAGATGGACACAATACCTTTATTTGTTTTTATATAGTGCTGAGGATGGAACCCAGTTTTCATACGTGCTAGGCAAGTGCTCCACCACTGAGCAACAGCCCCACCGGAGTCTTGCTCTTTTTATAACAACTTAGTCTTCAGAGAACTTGCAACCAGAATTAATACCTCCCAATGACATGCCCACCTCTTAAAGACTCCACCATCTTTCAATATTGCCACATTGGGGAATCAAGATTTCCCATTACATGAATCAATGCTTAAGCCATATAAACCACAGCAGATACTTAGGCGAGGATTTGATGTAGCCAAGGGGCATGGATGACAAACAATTTATTTGCGGGTAGAAAGGAAGTAGATGCAATAATTTTGGATACTTTGAGTTGAAAGTGTCTTGTGACTGATTGCATTTATTGTGTATTTAAGGCCAGGGATGTAGCTCAGTGGTAGAGCTCTTGCCTAGCATGCCCTGGGTTTGATTCTCAGCTACACACACACACACACACACACACACACACACACACACACACACACACAATGCATACCATGTAGTTAATGTGACCCTGGAAGTCAGAGATGTAAAATGGAGGTGTAAATTGGGGAACTTTCAGTTTTTGGAAGATGACTGTGGAAAAGGATGAGCTGTATCCTAGGCCTATAATGAGAAGAAAAAAAAAACAAGTATAAGAATTCAACTTCCTGATATTGACTTTATATTAAACCAGGGATTCATAGCCTGCCTCTGAAGCCACTGTGCACCAACCCCATCGCAGCCTCTTAGATTTCTCTGCTGCTTCCCCCACTCTAACACCAGGCTTCTCACCATTTGTTCACTCAGCTCACCAGACATCCTGCCTGTGCTCTGCATTCATCTTCCTGTTTATTCATGCCACAAATATTCACTGAGCAGCTGCCCTAAGCCAGGTGCTGTACTAGGCCCTGATGATACTGAAGTGACCAAAACATCCTGACTCAAAACATGAACACTCTAGTGAAGGAGATGGACACACACAAATAACTAAGTAGACATACTGGGGAGAGATAAATGCTATGCAGAAAAAAAACAAGCTGAGCAAGGAGATATAAATTGATATACTACTTTGTGTGTGTGTGTGTGTGTGTGTGTGTGTGTGTGTGTGCGCGCGCGCACGGTGCTGGGCCTTGTGCCTGCAATGCAAGCCCTCTACCAACTGAACTTTACCCCAGCCCCTTTTTAAAAGAATTTTATTTGCAGTACTGGGAATTGAATCCAGAGGTGCTCTACCACTGAACTACATCCCCAGTCCTTTTTGTTTTTTATTCTGAGACAGGGTCTCCTTCAGTTGCAGAGAACTTGAGATCTTCTGGCCTCAGACTCCCAAGCCACCGACTCCAGCAAGTAGTAATATTTTAAACAGGGCAGAAAGGAAAACCATCTCTGGAGGTGACAGGGGCACAGAGCAGAATTAAGTGTGAAAGTTCTGTGTAAAGAGGTGAGAAATGCAACCGAATGGGGAAAGGAAATAACAAGAAGCCAAAATAAGGAGTCTTGTTTTTCCTTTTGTGTGACATGGAGTCAGAAGAGTAGTGAGTAGAGGAAGGACATGACCTGACTTAGATTTGAACAAGATCCCTCTGCCTGAGTCCAGTAAAACCTACTGAAGCAGGTCACAGTGGCGCAAGCCTGTAAATTTCAGGCTGAGGGAGGAGGAGCGCAAGTTTCCAGCCTTGGAAAGTTGGTGAGACCTAATTTCAAAATTAAAAAAAAAAAATGAAAAAGGTTGGAGACATACTTCAGTGGTAGAACGTCCCAGAGTTCAATCCTCAGTGATTCAAAAACAAAGAATCAATGTGGAAGGAAAAAAGGAGATAACTTTTGCATTCCAACTGGAAGGCTAAGGAGATTATCCTTTATAAGAAACTAAGAGTTCACAGAACTGATCAAAGTTACAGGCAAATGCTTGGGATTGGTCGGTGTACAATAAAATGAAGAGCTAGGAGCTTGGATCCGGGCACTTTAAGTGTTGGACAGAACAGGACTAAAAACCGAATCTTTGGAATGGAGTCCCAGCTCCTCTGCGAGCAGCCCGGGATGCCGAGCCGAGGTAAGGGGCACTCGTTTAGTGTGACAGATGTTGTAACAGCTCCCTGAGAGCTCCGAGAGGGGCGCGATTGGCTCAGCAGGGGAAAAGCCGGCTTAAAAGGCCGACCTGCAGCTCTCCCGGAGCTTGGAGGCGGGAGGTAACTTTCCAGGTAGAGGGAACTGTTTACGGAGGCACTGGGCTCCTGACAAAGTACGACGCGTCTGGAAATGGCGGAGGCCAAGGTCAGGGCCAAAAAAGGAGACCAGCACTTCTCCAGTCCCGCCACGGTGTCCCAGAGTCATGAAACACTGCACCTCTGCCTGGAGAATTCCCCTTAAACGCTAGACCAGGCCAAGCGGCGCAACTGGGACTTACAGACGCCGCGGAGAAGTCGGGAGCGGCCCGCGGTCGCCCGAGTCTCGCGAGAGTTCGGCCTCGCCCGCCCAGCATGCCCCGCGCCGCCTCCGCTGCCGCCGCCGCCGCCGCCGCGCCGCGGTTTGAGGGCGGGAGGCTGGGGGAGGGTAGCGGAGCCGGCGCCGCCGCCATGTTGGATCTGAGGCGGCTGCTGTAGGCGCCGACGGAGCGAGCGGGCGTGCGGAGCGGCGACAGCGGCGTGGGATCTGCTTCTCTGCGAGCGGCCCGGAGGGGCGGCGGCGGCGCCATGAGCGGGGGCACCCCTTACATCGGCAGCAAGATCAGCCTCATCTCCAAGGCGGAGATCCGCTACGAGGGCATCCTCTACACCATCGACACCGAGAACTCCACCGTAGCCCTCGCCAAAGGTACGCCGGGGCCGGCCTCGGGGTGGGGGACCGGGCCGGGCGTCCACTCACTCGGGGCTGCACGCCGCTCTCGGCCCGCGGCCTCCTCGCGCCCACCTCCTCCCTCGGTCGTCCTCGGGGAGGCCGCTCCCTCCCGGCCCGGCGTCGCGGGCCGAGCCGCGGCCTCCCCCAGCTCCCCGGAGGTCCCCGCCTTAAATCCGGGGAACTACGGGACCGAGTGCGCGACGGGCGGGGCGGTGCTGAAGTCCGAGAACGGACCGGAGAACACCGAGATACGTGTCTTCCAACTCCGAAATTCGGTGGTTCTGTCGTCTCGTCGCCAAACAAAGCCGGAGTATTCAAAGAATTTTTCCGCCTACCTTGAGTTTAGTGCTGATCCGTGGATTCCCCTGCACCCATTTTTTTTCCACGTTCTTAAATTATTTCAACTCGTTGCAATATTCCTTAAGTGAACGATAAAGTAATGTGCCAAAACTTTGGGTTCAATGTGCGACACGTATGATCTCGAAATGCCATTGACCATCACACAGCAGATCACATCCTACTTGTCTCATCTGTGATAGTTACCTGTTAAACCGGAATCCTCCTGTTTCCCAGTTGTGCAACCGTTTCTTTAGAGTGCACATCAAAATGTTTGCTGTTGACCCCAAGGGCCTGTTTCTGGAAACATAGTAGGTAGGAAAGTTTAAGCTTAACCCAGGACCCTTGCTCACAGTGCAGGTTCAGATCTGAGTGGTCTGTGGCCGCTGACCGACACCGGTAGATGCGCGCTTGGAAAGGGAGATTTGTTGAGGGAGGAAGGTGTTCCTACCCAGAGTATTTAGTAAGCATTGTGAAGTCTGTGGGTTTTGTTTCCGTTCACGTGCATAGGGCCTTTGCTCCGTCAGGATACCAGAAAGAAAATAAACTTTAGCCTCTAATCGGAAAGGAAATCTCACAAGAGTTTGTATCACGGAGGAGGGGAAGCAAGATAACCCAGGTAATTTTCCCAGCATCTCAGAGTTATTATAAACAGCATAACGTGGTAGGGATAGATGTCCAGAGTAGGAAGAAATTTCCTGAATCTGAAATTATTAACTCGTTAATTGATAGAAAAGTTGTTTCACAGTAGCAAAAAAGTTTTAATGGCATTTTTTAAATGCTCTATTAGTCCCTTTTAATAGTGCTAGTGTTGAGACAAACCTTATATTACAGAACTGTGTACAATTGGGACTGAGAGTGTGACCCTGTTGTAGAGAACTTACCTAGAGTGCGTGAGGCCCTGCTTTCTGGGTTCCATCAACAGCACTAACAAAAAAAATTTTTTTTAAAGGAACCTTATGCTATAAAAGAGTAGTTTAAGATGATCTGCAGTTGGATTGTGGTGATAATTGCACAACTCAGTAAATTTACAAAAAAAAATTATTTGAATCGCATACTTTTAAAATTTAGCAAGTTTTGTTTTTTTTTTCTGATAAACAGTAGCTGACCTCTGTGGTTCTTGCTATAGTCCCAGCTACTTGGTAGACTGAAGCAGGAGGATTGCTTTAGCCAGCAGTTTTCTCATGACTCATTCATTGCCTGTTAAAATGGGTTAGTTCTTTGTCATCTGTTTAGAAACTCACTTTACTTCAGGGTGCATGATTTTGTTTAGTGGTTATTAAAAGACTTGACCAGTAATACATCTTAAATGACTTATTTTGGTTGTTCTTTAAAAACTATTTCTATATTAAGTTTTTTATATTTGACTGTATACTGTAGTGGCTTAGTTTTATGTCTTTATGAATTCATGAAAAATGTTCTCTCAAATACTTGGTGAGAACCACATATAGGTTGAGAACAGTGTTTCTCATTAAAGCAGCTTAATAACTTTTTAAGAAAAATTTTTTTGTAGTTGTGATGGACACAATACCTTTATTTTTATTTATTTTTATGTGGTGCTGAGGATCAAACCCAGGGCCTCACACATGCTAGACAAGTGCTCTGCTGCTGAGCCATAGCCCCAGCCCCAACCCATTAATAACTTTTAAAAATATATATATTTTTTAAAGATCTGAATTTAAAAGATGTCTTGTCAGCTTAGTGATTTATCAGTCAGTTGGCTGTGTTCCCTTTACATCTCACAAAGAAAAGAGTCCATACATTTTTGAGATTTCCAAGATATTAATTTTAATCGTTTTCTTAAAAGTTATGTACTTTTGTACATGAACCTAAAGATGTGTATTTTAATGTTCCATGTTTAAATGTCTCTTCAACAGATACTAAAATCAATAAATATTGTATTTGTAATAGTTAAATTCATCACATTAAATTTATGACATCAAACAATTTGTTCCTTTGTCGTAACAGTGTATGAATTTAACAATATGAATACAGCAATTAAAAATGTTTAATCATTTAATTTGTATTTATGACATTGATATTTTCTTAAAATATTTTTAATTGTAAGTGGACCCAATACCTTTATTTTATTTTATTTATTTTTTTATATGGTGCTGAGGATTGAACCCAGTGCCTCATACTTGATAAACAAGCATTCTACCACTGAGCCACAACCCCAGCCCATTACATTGATATTTAGTCCATACATAAATGTATTCTTTTTCTTAAGAAGTATGAGTTAATATATAATGGGTTTTTTGGAATTTAATCATGCTTACAAAAAGTGGAGTTCCCAAATCTTGATTATATTATCTGTTTCGTATTATCTAAAACTATAACCATTCAATCAATACTGAATACTTATTTCATATTTCAAAATTAGAAGTGAGAAGTTCAGTCTTAAAATTTTACAGTTTACATGACTTGTTGAATAATGTAATATCTGAAAAGTCTACTTTTTCAGAATTTGAAGAATGGTAGTCTAACAGATTAAAATCGAAAGTTTACTTACAGAATTAGAATGTATTCTCACATATGGAGATCCTATTCCTTTTTATTTTTTATTTTGAGATAGGGTATCACTAAGTTGCTTAGGACCCACTGATTTGCTGAAGCTGGCCTTGAATTTGCAATCCTCCTGCCTTATCCACCCCAGCTGTTTGGATATTTTTCTTGAAGCTATATATTCAGAATTTGAATTGCAGAAACATAGGGAACATGTGTCTTTATTAGGTAATGCCAAACAGTTTTCCATAATAATAGTTTATTACCTTTTACCTCAATTATTAGTATGTTACAGTTCTAATGGCTCCATATTCCTTGCCAACAATAATACTTGGCATTATATATTTTAATTCTAGCCAAACTAGTTGAATGTGATTTTAATCTCCATTTCTCTGACTACTAATGATGTTGGATGTCTTTTCATATCTTGGCCATTTGAATTTCATTTTTCATGAAGTCCTTCTGAAATTAATTGCCCATTTTTATATTTAAATTCATGTCATTTTATAGAATTCTGGATTTGAATATAAATCCTTACTTGGATGTTTATGTTGCAAATATCTTTTCCCATTTAGTAGTTTCTTATGATGAACAGTTCTTCATTTTAATGTGACATGTTTATCAGGCTTTTCTCTGATGGTTAGTGGACTGGTCTTTTTCCTTCTTTGTTTGCTCCCTTCCCTTCTTTCCTTTGCTTTGCTTTCCTTTCTTCCCCTTTTCTTTCCTTTGCTTTTTCTCCCTTTTTGGTATGGTATAGTATTTTTCCCTGGTGTCATGGAAAATACTTTGCTTTTGCTTTTTTTTTTTTTTACCTTTGGGTTTATAGTGCACCTAAAACAGATTTTGTGTATGGTGTGAGGCAGTCATTTGGCTTATATGGGTCCATATTATGATTTAGGTTTTTTGCGTTTGGGGTACAGGGGTTCTGGGATTTGAACTCAAGGGCACTCGACCACTGAGCCACATCCCCAGCCCTATTTTGTATTTTATTTAGAGACAAGATCTCACTTGAGTTGCTTAGCACCTTACTTTTGCTGAGGCTGGCTTTGAACTCTTCATCCTCCTGAGTTGCTGGGATTACAGGCATTTGTTTTCCACTGCACCCAGCTATAATTTAGGTCTTTTATTTGAAGAGTACTTATAATTTAAATATACCTTAAACTATATAGTGCTCTGGAAATTTTTGACTAGTTAACTTTTGATGTGGTATAGAATTAGTTTGACTATATGTCCTGGTTTTCCCTGGTGGGAATCATCATTAATGCTTGTTCTAGCATAATTATTTGAAACATCCCTTTTCTCTCTTGAAAATGTATAGTTTGTTATAATATAACATAATATAAAATCAAAAGTCTAATCAGAAAGGTTCTGCTCAATGGATGATGTCCTTTATATTCTGTTAGCGATTTCACTGACTAGCTTTAGTCCTGTCAAGTGAAACTAAGGTAAGCTTGATGAGCTTTGATCCTAGGAACCTAAGTAAATGTCAAGAAGTCTTAAAGGCACTCTGGAAAGGCATTGATGTCAATCTATTAAGTGTGTTTGTGGCTAATCTGGATTACAGTTTGTTTCTGCAGTTTGTTGCAGTCTTTGTCTCAGCTCTGAGTTTATTTTCTTCTTAGTACTGATCATGACCTACACTTAATCTTCTTTGCTATTTGCATATATGTGCTTGTCTTCACCTTCCCTCCCCACTTCAGAGTCTGACCAACTGGGATGAACAAATGTTTATTTAGTGAGTGAGTAAATGGAAATTATTTAGCATTTTAGTTTATTAATCTTGTAAAAATCTCCTGGGGATACCTCCAAATAATGCTTTTTTATATTCACAATGTATTTTCCATTTAATATTAAAATATCCAGCTTTCCCAACGGGAGTATTGGAGAATTTCAGCTAGTAGGGATACAAATGGATGCATTTTTATGACAAAATTGACATTGTTGGGGAGATAAACTTTTTTATTTTGTGATTCCAGCTCAGTTATCATTTTCATTTAATATTTAAAGAAAGAATCAGTTCCAGATTTTGGAGGAAATTATCATGAAGTGCAATAGACATGAATAGTTTATAAAATAATTCTAGTTATATTTGCACCTGTATCTGTAAATGAATATATATAGTGCCAAATGAAATAAGCTAAAATTAGTGAAAAACTTATCAAAATAAAGAATTCTTATGTATCTTACTTAGTTGTGCCTGTTTAATAATTCAGATGGAAAATAGATTGCCACTGCATAAGGACAAGAAACTTCATGAAAAAATAGTGATTATGGGGCTGGGGTTGTGGCTCAGTGGCAGAGCGCTTGCCTTGCATATGTGAGGTACTGGGTTCGATCCTCAGCACCACATAAAAATGAATAAACGAAATAAAGATATTTTAAAAAGAGTAATTATATTAGTCAATTGTTCTTAAATGATTTGCCCTTAAAATCAAGGGATTATTGGAAGGACACAAAAGTGGTAAATTGTAAACAGATTATTTCTTTAATCATCTGGTAAGTTTTCAATGTCGTAGTTTGTCCACTTCAGGATTGTTAATTAGACATGTAGTTGTAAACCATAGCCCCAGCAGAGAGAGTAGCAGAGCTTTGTATGATGGATGAAATACTTATAAGGTATTTTATTTATGTCTCATACAACTTAGAGATATTAATCTAGCAATTCACAAAATCACGACCTAGAACTGCAAAGATCTAGTGAAACTTGAAGCCCTAGTAAAGCCCTGGTTTCTTTTGGTTGCCCTATTTAGTGACGTTGCCAGAACTTGAAGCCTTGGAAACTTATTGTTGCTTTTTTGTTACAGAAAACTTGGTAACTCTGAATCTGAAGTTAGGTGCCCCAAATTGTACATTTCTAATAATTTAAGATGAGCCATGACTTTGTGTACGAGAAATAGAGAAAACAGTAAGCCCAAAGAATATAATAGGAGAAGGAAAGAAATAAAAGTAAAGAAGTCTTATTTAGACTCAGAATGTAGAGCAGAAAAGCATTTACCTAAAATACATGAGGGCCTGGGCCCTGGGTTTGATTTTCCAGTACTGTAACAACAACAAAAAAAGAAGAAGAAGAAGAAGAAGAAAAGAAAAAGAGAAAAAAAAAGAAGAAATCTTATCTGTACATGATAACATACAATAACTTTGTATTTAACTCAGTGCCCCATTAATAACAATAACCACAAAATAGTTTAATTGCTTCATGCTAGAAGATGCCTTCTATAAGAAAAGTTTACCCTTTCTCTCCATGATGCTGTAAAGTAGTACTTCAGCTATTTTTAAATATGATATCATTGCTGTAAAATAATTTATTCACAAGAATCTTATTATAATTTTGTGGGGGTTTGGTTTTGTTTAGACTGGAAGAAAAGAGCTTTGACCATGGGCCAAGTAATTTAACTTTACTTCATTCCCACCACTGTGGAGTGAACCCAGGGTAATTCGCTACTGAGCTACATACACCACTTTTTTTTTTTTTTTTTTAATAGTCTTGTTAAATTGCTGCTGACCTTGAATTTGTGATCTTTCTGCCTTAGCCTCCTGAATCTCTGGGGGCTGGGATTTTAGATTTGTGTTACTGTTCCTGGCTCTTTCTTTCTTTCTATTTTTGGTGTTAGGTATTAACCCAGGGTCTCTTTACTACTGAGCTATATCCCTAGACCTTTTTAATTTTTTATTTTGAGACAGAGTCTTGCAAAGTTGCTTAGCTGGTGTGGCCTCAAACTTGGGATCTTCCTGCCTTAGCCTCCAAAGTCACTGAGATTACAGGTGTGTACCACCACACCCAGCTTCTTCATCTTTCCTTTTTTTTTAGTTATAGATGGATCTTTATTTTATTTATTTATATGTTTTGCTGAGAATCAAACCCAGTGCCTCACATATGCTAGGCAAGCAGTCTGCCACTGAGCCACAACCCCAGCCCCTTCTTTATCTTTTCAATAGAGGTGATAACCATGCCCATCTTTCAGAGTCATACTGATAATTAAATGAAGTGATACTGAAATAACTAGTTTATTCTAAGTGCTTAATAAAGAGTAGCAATCCCATTGTTATTTCTAATCACGAGTCTTTAATACACCAGCTTTATCAGGCATTCAGACCTGTTACTAATATACAGTGTCTTGATCTTACTACCTTTCACTGTGTCTCATTCCCCCTCACAACTTCACCTCTTTCCTATTAAATTCCATGGTTAGTCATTACAATCGGTGCAAATACCCTCACTCTATACCCATTCCCTTCTCTTGCCGTTTTTACATCCAAGCTTGCAGAAATCATACCCATGGTTATATAAAAATAGACTTACTGACCAGTTTTACTCTAAATTTATGTTCACTAACCTCAACAGTTATAGTCACTTCCCAAAAATCATATTGTTTTTCTATAGACCTTTCATTATACTCTTCTACTTGGCTATTCCATTCCTTTTCCTGAGACCTCCTATACCTCCTTCATCTTTGCCTTCAGCTTATTAACCTTTCTTCCTTTCTAACTGAGAAAATAGTAGCAGACAAGTGCTGTTGCACAATAGGGTGACTATAGATAACAGTATAGTACTTTTCAGAAAGCTAGAAGCAACGATTTTGAAAGTAATAAAGAAATGATAAATGTTGGAAGAGTTAGCTATGTTTAACTTGTCTAGCTTTATGTATGTATGTATGTATGTATGTATGTATGTATGTATTGTTATTCTGGGGATTGAGCCTAGTATGTACCACTGAGCTACATTCCTAGCCCTCTTTATTTTTATTTTGAGATAGGGTCTCACAGAGTTTTCCAGGCTGTCCTTGAACTTGGGATCCTTCTGCTTTAGCTTCCTGAGTAGCTGGTATTAAAGGTATGGGTTACTGTGCTCTGCTTAATTTAAATATCATGCAGTGTATTGTGTATCAGAATATTACGTGGTACCCTGTTAATCTATGTACCAGTTAAATTTTTTTAAAAAGCAGACAAATACAGAATTTTTTTTTAAAGAGAGAGGGAGAGAGAGAAAGAGAGAATTTTTTTTAATATTTATTTTTTAGTATTTGGCGGACACAACATCTTTGTATGTGGTGCTGAGGATCGAACCCAGGCCGCACGCACGCCAGGCGAGCCACAGCTCCCAAATACAGAATTTTTAACAAACTTATCTCACATCTACATAGTTGCCTGCATTTTTGCCCTCAGACCTCTACCTTTTTGCTGGACAAAATAAACTATTCTTAACTTTGGCCTAAAACCACCTTTCTGTTTATTCATTTTTCATCCCTCTTCATTACTCAGGTACATTGGCCCTGCAGTTTTATATTCTCCTTAGTTTTTTTCTTCTCTAATTTTTTTTTCAATTTTCTTACAGATATATTATTATTCCTCTGATTTAAAAAAAACAAAACTGCATTTCCTCTTTTCTGTTATCCTATTTCTGCCTCTTTTTATAGCAAAATTCCTATATCACTTATGTCCCTTTGTTTGTTTGTTTTGTGTTTTTTTGTGTGTGTGTGTGTGTTTTTTTGGTTGTCCATTTTTTAAAAACCCATTTCATTTAGATTTTTATTCCCTCAGATAAGAAGCTGTTCTGATCAAGGTACCACAAGACCTCCATGTTTTTAAATCCAGTGGTCAGTTTTTATTCTTATTCTACTAACCCAGTCAACATTGTACGGCACAGTTGAGCTGTTCTCTGTGAAGTGTTTTTATCACTTGACCTTATCCTGTTTTTTTCTCATTTTTTACTCACTTCCTTTCAGTTTCCTTTGTTGATTTCTCAACTCTTAAACTTCCAAATGTTGAAAAGCTTCAGGGCTCACTTCTCTCTTTTAGTCTTTCTGTGTCTTTTTATTTTTCAAGTTGGGATTCTTATTATGTTGACTAGACTGGTCTTGAACTCCTAAACTCAAATAATCCTTTTGCCTCAGCCTCCCCAGTAGCTGAGATATAGGTATGTCACTAGGTATGGCTTAATCATCTGCAGTCTTTTGATGATCTCATCCAGTTCATAACTTGAAATATTTTCTATACATTACTAATTCCTTTCTCTGCCTATACCTCTCTGCACAATTTTTTTTGGACAGGGAGTAGGTTACTGGGTATTGAACTCTGGGGCACTCGACCACTAATCCACATCCCCAGCCCTATTTTGTATTTTATTCAGAGGCAGGGTCTCACTGAGTTTCTTAGCACCTCATTTTTGCTGAGGCTAGCTTTGAAGCAAGACCCTCCTGTCTTCGCCTCCTGGGCTGCTGGGATTACAGGCATATGCCACTGCACTCAGCTTTCTCTGAATTCTTGATCTACATGTCCAGTCACCTCCTTAATATCTCCACATAAGGGGATGGATAGCTATAAAATCTCAGTTCAGTGTGTCCTAAATCTGTTCTTCCTCAACCTTCCTCATGTAATTGAATGACAGCTCCATACTTCTAGTTGGTAAGGTCAAAAACTTTGGATTCATGCTTGATTCTTCTCATTTTCACACTTCATATGTGATCTGAACCTATCAGCTCTGCTTTCTTTATATATAGTTGTAGATGGACACGATACCTTAGTTTATTTATTTTTATGTGGTGCTGAGGATCGAATCCAGTGCCTCACACGTTCTAGGCAAGAGCTCTTACCACTGAGCCACAACTGCAGCCCCCTGAGCCACAACCTCAGCCCCTCTAATTTCAAAATAGATCCAGAATTTGACCTCTTACCACCTCTTATTTTCTCTGGTTCATTATCTCTTGCTAGTTTAGTCAAAGACACTCTAAACTTCCTGTTTCTTAGATCCAGTTAAGGCCTCTTGATTGACACACTTATTACCCAGTTTTACTTGACCGCTGCTTTGTAATGAAAATTTTTTTAAAAGATGGAGTATTTGGTTGACAGATTTTCTTACTGAACCTGTTTTTTGTTTTTGTTTTGCAGTGCTGGGGTTCAAACCCAGGGCTTTCTGCATGCTGGACAAGTACTGTATCATCACTGAGCTGTATTACCAGCCCAACCTGTTTTCTTGATGGCTTGATTGGTTAGGTAGCTGAAAATTTAAATATCTTCTGTATAGAACTTTGAAGTTACTGCTTTGCTGTCTTCTGACATTCTGGTATTGCTATTGCTAATCTGATCCTTAAGAATTTTTCTCTCTGGAAGCTTAGAATTTTTTACCCTAGAATTTTCAAATGTGATTATTGGGATTTTTCCCCCACTCCCCCCTTACCCCCAGTATTTCTCTGTGGACCTTGTGGATCTGCAGATGAGTCTTCAGACTCAATTCTCTGTGGAAAATCTAAAAAGTCATTTTCTTTCTAACTTGTTTGTGTTCCTCCCTCTTCCTGTTCCCAGTCTTTGGGTGGAGGAGGGAACTGAAGTCGAGCAATATTCCCAGCCTTTTTTTTTTTTTTTTTTTTTTTTGGAGATAGGGTCTCCCTGAGTTTCTGAGACTGGCCTTGAATTTGTAATCCTTCTGCCTCAGCCTCCCAAGCCACTGCTGGGATTACAGGTATAGGCCACCATGCCCAGCACTATTCCTTTTTGAAACTCCTAATGGATACATTTATCCTCTTCTCTTTTTTTCCTGTTTCTCTTACATTCTCATATCTCTGTCTCTTGCCTTTTTTTTTTTTTTTTATCATTTGGGAGATAAAAAGCAGCTTAAAATATCAGGATTAAATTTAGACTATTGGGTAAAGACAGCAGAATGGACATGTTTTTACTTTTCCTCCCTGATGATAAATTCTATCAAAACTACCTGAGAGGAACTTTTAAAAACACATAAATCAATATAAGACAAAGTAGTTTGAAATGTAAATAGCATCACAAAATTATGGAGACTGAATTGACTTCTTAGCAGAAATGAGAATACTGCAACCTAAGTAGGCAGTTGGTAAAGCCAAGAAGTAACCTTATTTGTATCCCTAAACTCCTAAAAGGCTCAGGAATTGTTATCAACAGTACAAAGGAAACTAGAGGGTATGAAGTAATTGTGGGTAAAGATGGAGCTGAAAATTTACTTAAACAATGGTCAAATTTTCAAATCCCTCTGTATGTCACATAATTGGTTATCTTCATGTATTCTCAAGATAGCATAAAATAGAAGTTTTTGGATAACCTAGGCACAGTTGAGCAGAGGTACCACACTTTGATGTCATTTAATGAATGTATGCATACTAGATGCCAAGACATCCATATTGAGAAAATATTAATCTGTTTCTCTTCTGATAAGTGGAGTTTTTTAAATACAATAATTAATGTTAAATTTTATTAAACCCATTAAGTTTCAAGTTTTCAGTTCTATTTCAACAATGTTGACACAGGTGTGTTAAAATAGATGGGAAATCATAATGTAGAATTTAGGGGTTTTTTGCATATGTATATGAAAATTTTTTAATCATTCACCTATTTTCTCAAAAGAATAGAGTTCTAAAAACATTTATATCAAAGTGATCAAAGTGATATATTTGTTACTCAATTTAAATTTTTTTTTAATCAGTGTCCTGTGTATGAGAGATAGGACATAATGGGTTGTGTCATTTTAGCAACTATATACAATTATGTAATTTTTTTTCTTCTCAACAGTCTTCCTGTGTGTAATTCATATACTGTAGAATTAACTCATTGTAATTGTACAATACAGTGATGGTTGTGCAGCCATCACCATAGTCCAGTTTTAAACCATTCCATTATCCCAGAAAGCTTTGTGCCTGGTTACTCAGCACCTGCTCCTGTCCCTAGTCCTAGAGTACTTTTCTATACTCTGCTTTGCTTTTAATATGTAATGCTCATGGACCATGCAGTGTTTAAAATTCTTACATTCTTAGAGGCCTTAAATTTCAAACAGTTACATAGTTGTCCACACTTATTTGTAGTTTCACTATCTTTCAGTTTCCCTTCGTCAATCATGGTTCAAAATATTAAATGAAAAATTTAAAAGATCAATTCATAAGTTTTAAATTGTATGCCATTCTGAGTAGTTTGATGAAGTCTTACACAGTCCTGCTCTGTCTGTCCAGGATGTGAATCATCCCTGTAATTCACTACCCTACCTTTAGTTAGAGGTACCATCTTTGATCTACTGTCAAAAGTATCACAGTATTAGCAGTGCTTCTGTTTCAAATAATCCTTATGTAGTAACCTAAAGCTAAGTATCAAAAATACCTCCTCACCTAATTTTATCATGTAGGCATTGTATCATCTTTATATCACATGAAAGGTAAATATAGTACAATCAGAATTTGAGCTGGGCATAAATTTTTATTTATGCGGCTCAAGACATTGAGGCAGGAGGATCACAGGTTCAAAGCCAGCATTGGCAAGTTAGCTAAGCTATAAGCAACCTAGTCCTGAGACCCTGTCTTAAAATAAAACAAGGGCTAGGGTGTGGCTCAGTGGTTAAGCATCCTTGAGTTCAATCTCTGGTACCAAAAAAAAAATTTTTTTTTTTTTGAGAGGGAAACTATATTCACATGACTTTTATTATAGTATATTGTTATTTTTTTGTTATTGTTAATCTCTTACTGTTTCTAATTTATAAATTAAGCTTTATCATTGATGTGGGTGTGTATATACCCTATAGTGTATATAGGTATCACTGGGGGTTTGGGAATATATCAACTTAACTATAATGGGTTTGGTGGGGGTTTTTGTTTTGTTTATTTTGTTTTTGTTTGTTTGATACTGGAGATTGAATGCAGAGATGCTTTAACACTGAGCTACATCCCCAGTCCTTGTATTTTTGACAGGGTCTCACTAAATTGCTAAAATGCTGAGACTGACCTTGACTTATTAGTTTTCCAAGATAGATGAATAAAAACTACCTTCTATGTGCCTAAAACCAAAACTTTCGCATCTTTTGGGGGTTTTTTCCCTTTGCTCCATTTTCCAGGTTTACATAATTTGAGATTGTAATTACAGATTCTTATTATATTGCTTGTGTTTTTAGAATCCTTTAAGAACAGTTTTATTAGCAATATTGATATAGATAAAAACTTTTAACGGGGGCTGGAGATGTGGCTCAAGCGGTAGCGCGCTCGCCTGGCATGCGTGCGGCCCAGGTTCGATCCTCAGCACCACATACCAACAAGGATGTTGTGTCCGCCGAGAACTAAAATAAATAAATATTAAAAATTCTCTCTCTCTCTCTCTCTCTCTCTCCCTCTCCCTCTCCCTCTCTCCTCTCCTCTCCTCTCCTCTCCTCTCTCACTCTCTCTTTAAAAAAAAATGCAAATGAGAGAATAAAATGGAAAACTTGAGAATGTGTATTTAAAAAAAACTTTTAAGTTATTTCACAATTCTTTTAATTCGTTTGGCTGAAATTTTCTTTCCAAAAAGAATAAAGAAAAAATATTCTGAGGTGCATGTCTTCTTATTGGTCTTTTTGTTATTTCACATGTAAAATATTTTGCCTTACCAGGTCTCTTTTCCATTGTACTCCTTAACATTGTTCTGTTGTTCCCTGGCATTTACTGCTACATGTGAGAAGCTAGATACTAGTCTGAATCTCTTTTCTGTATAACAAACATATTGTTGGTGGATTTTCCAGCAACTTCCATTTGAACTCTTCTAGGACTTTTTCTTTAAACATTCTGTCTTGTATTGGGTGACCCTGTTGATCTAAAGAATCAAGCCTTTCTTTAGCTCAGGAAAACTATTTGTTCTTTTGATCATTGTTTCTCATTGTGGAGTTCTTTTGACAGATTTATAGTTTTAAACATTTATCCTCCATTATTTTTTTTTTAAGAGGAGAGAGAGAGAGAGAGAATTTTTAATATTTATTTTTTAGTTCTCGGCAGACACAACATCTTTGTTGGTATGTGGTGCTGAGGATCGAACCCGGGCCGCACGCATGCCAGGCGAGCGCGCTACCGCTTGAGCCACATCCCCAGCCCCATTATTTTTGTATATTTTCTAGCTTTTAAATTTTCTGCTCTGGATTCTGAGACTTTTTCCCAAATTGGTCTTTTGGTTTACCAATGTGTTAGTGCCCTTCTGTTTGATACTTACATTGAATTTGAGTGAGGTGAGTGTGAGTGAGTGAGAGAGCGAGCGAGAGAGAGAGAGTGTGTGTGTGTGTGTGTGTGTGTGTGTGTGTGTGTGTGTGGTTTCCCCATTTCTTTTTAAATAAGAAATCATTGATTATGATAAAAATTTTCAATAACTTAGTGAAAACACCTCTCCCTCTACAACCTGTCATTCAGGCCTCAGTATCTTGTGCTTGGCTTTCAGAGCTATCCAGTTGATAATGTAAGCATGTATGTAAAAGTACCTGGAGTTTTTTGTTGTTGTCTGTAATTTTTCTCTTCATTCACAGCCTGTTCTTGTTTATTTATCATAGAATGCAAGCTACATCTTAATATTTCCTGTATTGATTTAGTATTTTCTATTTCCTATATTGACTTGATTTGCATGTGTGTTGTGTGCTCTTATTGTTAGCTCTTTTTGTTTTTGTTTTGTTTTTTTAATTTTTGTTGTAGGGATTGAACCCAGGACGTTACATATACTGAATACATACTCTACCACTGATCTACACCCTTAGCCACCCAGGTAGATTTTTTAAATACCCAACCTACTTGTGCATGTGGACATTTTTCTTTAAAGCTCAGTGTATGTGGCAGGGAATACTATCAAACTTCAGTTATAGAGGCAAGCTCTAGTGGTATTAGTGAAAATACTGCTATGAGTTTAGCACATTTCCAACCCTATTTTTTTAATGTACCAAGAATTACAAATGGAAGTTAGAATGAATGTTTTTGACATTTGATTTGTGCTCTTTTAACAGTGATTTAAGTCACTGTCCAATTTCTTAATGCATACCTCATTCCTCAGTGTGACTGATCCTCTTTGAACAGTTACTTACTGGGTGCACATGGGAGAGACACTTTACCCTGTTTTAAGGGATTATTTCCTTTGAGTAATCAAATAACCAAAATAGAACACAGTTAAATTTCCTTATTGCCATTATTTATTAACTTATGTGTTTTATAGTACCCGTAGTGTGTTGTTCCACAGAAAATATTCTAGAAGTCTACATTCTTGATAGCCATACTTTTTTTTCCTCACCCCAGGAAAAATATATCAATGAATATACTTACTTGAAGTTAAATGACAATGCTTAGAAGCTGTGAACTTGGCAGAACTTCTGAGAAAATGATCTAGTCTCCTACCTTTGAATGAACAATGAATACTCAAAATAGACATGTAAAATCTGCCCCTTTTCCTGAAACCTCATATCCAGTCAATCTTCCTATTCCTCTTTTCCTTATTTTTTTAAAATTGTAGATGAACCCAATACCTTTATTTATTTTTATGTTGTGCTGTGTGAGGATCAAATCCAGTGCCTCACACCTGCCAGGCAAGTGCTCCACTACTGAGCTATAACCTCAGACCCCTTTCTATTCCTTTTGATTTTACCTCCTAAATTCTTTTTGACTCCCTCTCTTCGCTGCATCTTCACCATAACCACCCTGACCCAGTCCTCTGTCACCTCTTATCTGGCCCACAAGTAATCTTCACAAAATCATGTCACTTCCTTTGAAATCTTTTAGTGGTTTTTAGTTCTTAGGAAAACTGAAATTCTTACCTTGCTCCTTGGTGCCTTTATTTCATGCCACATGTTCTGCCCATTCCTTCTCTTGTACTTTCCCATTTTCATTTTATAAACATCTTTCTGCCTCAGGGACTGCACCCTGCCCCTGTCCCTTTTCATCTGCAAATCTCAGTTCAGGTTTTACATAGTCAAAGAAACTTTTTTTTTTTTTTGGAAGAATGATCAAAATATGGTCTTTACTTTTATAACTATATAAATGTGATCCAAATATGTCCACCAGTTTTTCCAAAAGAAACGTTGTAAATAAGCCAACTGTCTGTTCACCAGTATGTTTATAAACTTCCTAGATGTCTCTCTTGGGTTTCATTACAGACCACTCATACCTTTCTTTGGTTTTCATAAAGTTTTTTTTCTTTTTTTTTTTTTAACTTTTCTTTATTTATTTTCATGTGGTGTTGAGGATCGAACCCAGTGCCTCAAACATGCTAGGAAAGCACTCTACCACTGAGCCACAATCCCACCTTCATGCAGTTTTCTTTCTTCTTTTTTTTTTTTTTTTTTGAGAGAATTTTTTAATATTTATTTATTTTAGTTTTCGGCAGACACAACATCTTTGTTTGTATGTGGTGCTGAGGATCGAACCCGGGCTGCACGCATGCCAGGCGAGCGTGCTACTGCTTGAGCCACATCCCCAGCCCCATGCAGTTTTCTTTAATCCTCATTCTTGGAATTATTTTCATTCTTTATGAGAGTAATGGCCCCTTACACTACACAGAATCCTTGTGAGGATTACCTAAGTTAATATATGTTACAATACCTAGCTTATGTCTAAACCAATGAAGGAAGGTATCAGACCTGCTATAGTAAATGCACACCAAATGTTAAGTAAATGCTGTCTTTCCTGTTTTTTTTTCTGGCATATTCCTTTGCTCTGCTAATTCTGACTTGTTCTATTATCTGTCCCCTTTCTCATTCTTTACTATCACTATTCATAATGTAGGAAATCTTTATTTCTTGCTGTATATTCAGCTTCCTCTGTAATTTCTCAAGAACTTCCTTTTTTTTCAAAATTACATTGTTGCTGACTGATGTCCCCATTAATTTTTTAAATATTTTATTAGTTATTAATGGATTTTTATTTATTTGTTTATATGCAGTGCTGAGAATCCAACCCAGTGCCTCATATATGTGAGGCAAGCACTCTACTATTGAGCTATGGCCCCAGCCCCCAACATTTTAAAAATAACTTTATACTTCTTTATGGATAAAACCTAAATTTAACAGGGGTTTGCCTCCTTATCCTTCTACTTGTTCTGATTCTTTTGGGGGCCTCATGTTACATCTGTGTCTAGAGTGCCCCTTCACCTGTCAGATTCTTCTGTAATACTAAAAGCACTAGCAAATACAAACTCCCCTACACCTTTCATCTGCATATACTATTTAATAATTTGTCATTCAGGAGACATATTTAGCACTTACTAAGTAAGTTCATCTGATTATATCCTAGCCTTATGCTAGATGCTGGAAAGGAGAGCAGTACAAAGTTTCTTGAAGACAGCATTTAAGCTGTGGCCTGACAGGTAAGTCAGACACATAGATACTGTAGTGTATCAAGGAAACAAGACAGCTAAAAAGATCCTTGTCTTTGTAGCTGCACATACCCTTGTCCTGGCCCATAATACTTGCATCATTTGCTATCATTTTCTTAATCAAGTCCCTTCAGATTTGAGGCCTTTCCACAAGGATCCCTTGAATTTCAGTGCTCTTTACATGGCTATTATTGAAGAAATGCAGCTGACTGAGAAAAAATTTACAAAGAAAATAGAACTAAAGCTGTGGAAGTTTCAAATGACAATGAGAAGGTGTCAGATAACCAACTCAGCCCTGCCCCTTTTCATTTTGCTTCCTTTTACATAATACATCATTTACTCTGTCATTTAAATGTCAGGTTAACAAGTCCTTTGTTTGGTTGGGGTTTTTTTGTTTTTTTTTTTTTTTTTTTTGGTACCAGGGATTGAACCCTTGGCGCTTAACCACTGAACCAAATCCTTAGCTATTTGAGATAGGGTCTCGCTGAGTTGCTTACAGCCTCCTTAAGTTGCTGAGATTGGCCTCAAACTTGTGATCATCCTGCCTCAGCTTCCCAAGTCACTGAGATTAGAGGCCTGTGTCACCACACCTGGCCAATACGTTATCTTGATAAATTGTAGGGAGCCATAGAAAATTTTTAGCTGGTAATGTGACATTTCAGAGTCCAGCTTTCAGTTTATTCCAACAGCATCATATAAAACTTGATTGAAAGCAAAGGGGAAAGTTGGCAATGGTGAGGTCAGTTATTTTAAGAGTTGACAAAGAGGAAATGTAGACTTAAAACTAGTTTTGTGCTTATCAAGTTTTATTTTAGTACGTTTCACAGCTAGATATCAACATCTTTCCCCTGTTGTGTCACTTGTTTTAGCAAATTAACTATTTGTTGATCACATGAAGAGTACTTTTTTCTGAAAACTTTACTTGGTCAGAAAATGTATAGTTGAACAACTTGATAAGTTTTTAATCGGGGAAGACAACATAATAATAACTGATGACAACATGAAGAATGTTTTACTTTCTTAGATGAGTAAAAATGGGTTTCTAAATCAGTTTTCTTTGGTCATCTTGTGCTTTATAGAAATATTTCAGGATCTCTGTTACCTACAGTTTCAAAGAGATCTTTGTTAAAAACAAATCTTTGCTTTCTAATAAGTGTTTTCAGGACAATTATTGTTTCATTATTATCTCACCATCTAAAATTTCAAAATTGCTCTTTTAGTTTTACATTTCTCTCTGTGTCGTTCCCCTGAAATTCTTACTTGCACTCCTCAGTGTCCACTTAAAGCTGTCTGAAATTATTATGATTAAGAAGAATATATTGCTGAGCACAGAGGCACTTGCCTGTAATCCCAGTGACTTTGGAGGCAGAGGCAATAGGATTATAAATTATAAAGGGGCTGGGGCAGGAGCTCTGTGGTCGAGTGCCCTTCTGGCACACGTGAGCCACTGGGTTTGATCCTCAGTACCATATAAAAATAAAATAAAGGTATATTATGTGTGTGTGATATACATATACATATATATAATAAATTCAAGGCAAGCTTCAGCAGCTTAGCAAACCCCTGTCTCAAAAGAAGAAATATGAAAAGACTATGCCAGGTGTAATGGAACATGCCTTTAATCCTAGCAGTTCAGAAGGCTGAGGCAGCAGGGTTGCAAGTTTAAAGCTAGTCTCAGAAATTTAGCAAGATTCGAAGCAACTTGGTGAGACCATATCTCAAAATTAAAAGGGCTAGGGATGTGGCTCAGTGGTTAAACACCCTGGGTTCAAACGCTAGTAACAAAAAATAAAAAAGCCTGGGCAGGTAGTTCAGTGATAGAGCACCCTGAGTTCAATCCCTGGTACCCGAGGAAGAAGAAGGCTGGGGTTGTGGTTCAGTGATAGAGCACTTTCCTAGCACGTATGAGGCCCTGGGTTCGATCCTCTGTACCACATAAACATAAACAAAATTAAGATATTGTGTCCAACTACAGCTAAAAAAATATATATTTAAAAATTAAAAAAAGAAGGGCTGAGGTTGTGGCTCAGAGGTAGAGTGCTCACTTAGCATGCATGAGACACAGGGTTCTATCCTCAGCACTACATAAAAAAAAAAAAAGTTATTGTATCCACCTACAACTAAAAAATAAATATATATATGTCTATATGTGTGTGTGTATATATATATATATATTAATATCTGAGTAAATCTCTGTATATAGCTTGAGCACCCCTAATTTGAAAATATTTACACCTGAAGTCCAGTAATAGGTTGGAGTCAAAATATAGACAATTTTATACAATACCAACAGTGCTATATAAATTCACTTTTAGGCTTTGTGTATAAGGTATATTTGAAACATTTATGAATTTTTTTATTTATACTCAGGTTCCATCCCCAGGACATCACTTTTCAAAATCTAAAACACATCTGGTCCCAAACATTTTGGATAAAGAATACTTCCTTAACCTGAAAGAGGAAGCGAGTGAAATTGCAAGTGAGAGAATCTCATTAGTTGAGCAAGATCTTAAACCTATGATTGTGGGAAAAAGGGGTTTTATAGAAGCAGATTGTGGTGCAATTCAAAGAGCAGGCCTGTGGAACCTTTTATGTAGCTCTGGTCCTGAATAGAAAATCCATTGAGTGGGGCTGTAGCTTATCAGTAGAGCATTGCCTAGCATATGTGAGCCCCTGGGTTCATTCAATCAAGTAAGTAAATAAATGTATATATAACATATTTTATAAAATATATTTATATATTATATAAAATATTGTATATTATGTATTATATATATGATAATACATAATATTATATATGTTTGTTCACAACCACTTTATTTTCAGGGCCTGTACAAAGAGGTCTGCACTGTAGAAGAGATGATTGCTCTTTTAATATTTAAATAATTAAAAAATATTAAAGTTTCATTTTTATAGCTTTACTCCAAATCTGCTATATTTCAGATGGTTTCCACAAGAATTAGTGTATAGTACTGGAAGTAGAACAAGAGCTGGACTTCTGTGTAAATGTCAGAAGAGAAATACCAACTGTAACCTTTTTCCTGACTTGATGCTTTTGCAGTTGATTTTTTAAATCAAAATATAGACAATTTTATACAATACTAACAGTTTTCCCCACATTCTGTTGGCATCCAGGTTTTTTCCCTAAGTACAACTTTTAATACACCATTAATACTAATGATTAAACATTATTCCTTAGTCTTCTGAATTTACCTTGAAATATTTTCTAAAAGTAAATGAATTGTATAAAAGACATATAAACTCTTGAAAATATGAATTGACCATCACTACCTCAATCTTCTCTCCTTTTGTGTCTTTTCAGTACCTTAGTCTGTTGTTTTCTCATTAGCTCCCCCTGCACTTTGGGCAATACCATTTCCTCTTTGTTTTATAAGTTCTCTCATTTCCCCCAAGAAACGTGGTTACATAAATGATGTATAGGTCATTGGGATCTAGTACAAATTCAGTAGGCGAGGCTTATCTTTCCTGCATGACCTTAGAGCATTTCTTTTTCTTGGCTGACTTGGATTTTCTTTCTTTAGATGACTGATCATCACAGTCTTGATCCCATTTGTCTGTAACATAAATCATGACTTTAACTGGTTCTCTACCTATGGGATCTTCTTGAAGCTCTTTCTGGCTGGCTAGAATCCATTTTTGCTTCTGCTGAGGCTCATTCACTTTCAGCATGATCTTGGAGATACTGTAAATGTAACTCCATTTGTCTTTCTCAATTTTCCACTAATTCAAGCATTTGTGTGATGATCTGAATTTTTTCATCTCCTAATTCTTGTACATTGATTAATGTTCTCTGGACATGCTGCAATAGGTATTTTTTTCTGGTTTGAATCATCTTCATTATTTTTTCATAGACATAAATTTTCTTTAATGTTTATATAGCCAGGGTCAATGACAGTCCCGGCTGAAGCATCCCCCTCTTGATTCATTGGGTGGCAAAGAGAATTGAAACATATAGCAAACAAGTTTCCAACCCCACTAACACCCTGCTAACACCCTGCATAGCCTGGCTTCCTCCTAAACAGCCAGCACCATCTATGTAAGCCGTTGTTATTTCTGAAGTTTGCTCAAAACACATTCTTTTATTTTATCCTAAGTAGGTTTTTTGTATAATTTAATCTAATTCCCTTTGTATTAAACACTGTTCAATACTTTTGGAAATAGCTTACTTAATACCTTTCCACTTTAGGATTTATTCAAGAAATATTCAAATGTCTGCTATATGTAGGGCACTGTGTTAGATTCTGTGGGAGTTGCAAAGTTGATTTAAATACATATCTTTCTCCTGAGCATCTTTAAATTTTAGAAGGAGGAAGTATAGCTAGAATGATAGAATGTAGTATGATTTTCAGAGGAGAAAGATAACTTCATACTTGGTAGAGTTGTATGATATTTAATTTTATATGTCAGTGGGCCACAGTGTCTTATAACAGATGTTACAAAGAAGACAGATCAAGCATTCTCCATATTTCTGAGAAGATATTTTTTGGATAAGATTAGTGTTTAAATGTGTAGGTTTTGAGTAACTAGATTACCCAAAATAAAATGTTGATGGGCCTTCACTAAACCCTTAAAGGCTGTAATAGAACAAGCTGGTGCTGTGTCCCACACCTATAATCTCAGTTGCTCAGAAGGCTGAGGCAGGAGGATCCAGCCTCAGCGACTAAGCAAGGCCCTAAGCAATCTACCAAGCCTCTGTCTCTAAATAAAATATAAAAATGGCTAGAGATGTTGTTCAGTGGTTAAGTACCCCTGGGCTCAATCTCCTGTACCTTAAAAGGTGGAGGAGAACTTTAATAGAAGAAAGACTGACCTCCTGTGAGCAAGAAGGAATGTTACCAGCCTACTGTAGATTTTGGATTTACCAGGTCTTTTGGAATAACATATGCTCTATTTTTCCTGGGCTTTTACACCACAATCAACAAAAGGCTTTCATGACCCTAACAACCTAGGGATTTCTTCCTTCCAGCAAGCAAGCAGCTCTGTAAAAGCAGACATAAGCTGGATTTAATTTAATTCTGACACTATCTACTATTTAATTCTGTGGAAATAGCACTCACAGGTTAAGGGCTTAGTCCCAAACCCCAGGTTTTACCTTTGTTTCTTCTGTCCAGTTGTAAATTGGGGTTTCCACTCCTTCTTGGGTTTGATAATTTGTTTGAGTGGCCCACAGAACTCATCTATTGGTTTATTATATCAGATGTTACAAAGAAGACAGATAAAGAGATGTATAGGTAAAATATGGGAAAAGGGACATGGAGCTTTTCATGCCCTCTGGATACACCATCCTCTAGGAAAACCTACATGTGTTCAGCTACCTGGAAGCTCTATAGCCTTGTCCTTTGGGGTGTTTTATGGAGACTTCATTGCATAGGCATGATTAAAGCATGGGCAGCTGTATAAAGTGAGATTAAACAAAAAGAGTATTGTCTGATGCCAGTAGGTTGGATGGGAAAAACAAGGAAGGTCTGTGGTTCCAACAATCTGCTTAGCCTCTCAGTGCAGCAGTGTTCAGGGCAGGACCCCCCTGGCATGAGGTAGGTCTCAGACAAGGGTAGGTCAAAAGGATTAAAGGCAGGGGAAGATTAGGGACCTATTTATTCATTCATTCACTTATTCATTTGTTCATTTTATTTTTAGTTGTAGTTGGGCACAATACCTTTATTTTATTTATTTATTTTTAAGTGGTACTAAGGATCAAACCCAGCATCTCGCACGTGCTATGCAAGTGCTCTACCACTGAGCCACAACCCCTGCCCCTCTCTGACCTATTTGAGGGGAGAGAAATTCTAGTTTCTGGGCCTGCCTTGGGAAGGTTTTCTTCAAAGATGTTTTGGGAAATACACCCTTAATTTCAAATCCATTTATTAGCTTTTGTGGGGAGGGATATGCTGGAGAGCAAACCTAGGGCCTTCAGCATGCTGAGCATGTGCTCTACCACTGAGCTACATCCCCAGCCCCCTATCAAAAAAAATTTCTTTGAAATCAAGTGACTCCCTATTTAACATGATAAAGTATATGTTTATAGACTTGTGGTTTTTGTGTTTTAATTTCCCAGTTTTTATTAAAATGCTATGTGATAGCATTATTATTTTGTCACACTTTGTAGCCCTTTCTGTAACTACTAAATTTACATTCTGTTCTAGAGCCATAATAAATCATCATGTACAATTACATGCGAGAATGAGTTTATTATCCATTTCCTATATTTTGGAGGGGATGGTGCAGGGTGCTGGTGAACCCTGAGCCTTGAGCATATTATATGTGCTCCACTGCTGAGCTTCGTTCTCAGCCCCATATCGTATGTTTTTAATATTTTCTCTTATTCTGTTGTCACTAGGTCATTGGTTATTTCTTGGATCTTCATAACTATCACCTCTTGTTTTTATTACTGTACTAACTTTTACTTTTTCTTTATATTTTTTGCTTGTTCTCCAAATTATTCTTTTAGTGACTTGATATTACTTCATTGACTTGTTTGTTTTGTTTTGTTTTATTTTCCCCAATACTGGGGATTAAGCCAGAGGTATATCCCCAATCCTTTTTATTTTGGGACAGTCTTTTAATAAGTTGCCTAGACTGACCTTGAACTTGTGATCCTCTTTCCTCAGCTACCTAAGCAGCCAGGATTCAGGTGTGCACCACCAGGCCCAACCTGTTACTTGTTCTTGATGCATATATTGTGCTGTTACTTTGCTACTATAAATATTAGTCCTGAATATTTTTCATGTATCTTTGAAGACCATGTTTTATTTCTGTTATTTTTTTCTTCCCTCCTTATTCATTGCTTCTTTTACTTCTCTTTCTCCGCTTCTTTTCATCTATCTCTTCTGTAAAAATTTTCTCGATTCCATACCCTTTATACTTTTTTCCCTACACATTCCAATATAAGCTGCTTGCCTGAATATGGAATACAGATTCTTTTCTAATTCATTCTGAATTTACTTGGATATAGTTTGAATGGTTTGATTAGGTCTTAAAAGACCTAATAGAACTTCTCTCTGATTTTTGTACAAGAGCCATTGATTTTTCTCTCTGCTCCAGAATTAGCCCACTTTTCTCTTCTTCATCCTCCTTGTCACTTCCTCCTGACTGCTTAAAGATTGTTTGGCCATTAGGAGAAGGGGAGCTCTACTGGGGCATTCAACACCTTTTCAGTTATGACACCTACATCCCAGTCCCCTTCTACTAAGTTAGGGAATAGTAGTGAAGATTTCTCCGGACTTAGAGTGGACAGGGAGTATGCTACATGTGGATTCTGGGCTTGGTCTTCCAGACTGGATTAATTCAGTCTGTATTTGAATGATTTGGGAAGGGGAGCAATACTGGAGATTAAACCCAGGGCCTTCCGTGTAATAGATAACTGTTCTACCACTGAGCTACATCCAGTCCTTTTTGTTTTTTTATTTTGTGACAGGGTCTCACTAAGTTGCCAAGGCTGATCTGGAACTAGTAATGCTCCTGCCTCAGCCCTCCCGAGTTGCTGGGATTACAGGCATGTGCCACTGCTCCTGGCTTGGATACATTTTTCAAAATTTTTAAAGGCAGTGAATCTGAAAATTAAATAATCATTAGAGACTCAGGGGGTTGATTTAATATGCGTTTTTCTGGACTCTGTCCCCAGAATGTCTAATTTTGTCAAAATCTTTATTTACAGCCAGTTTACCCTGTTGCAGGTGGTCCACAGTTTAACTTTGAGTAGTGCTCAAAATAATATGTCTTAATAATGCAGTAGATATTTTAGGTAACTCTGGAGTTTCAGGCTGTCCCATGAGGCTGAATAACTGACAGTTGCTCATTCTAGCTTCTAGAGAACTTTTTGCTAACCAAGTAATTGTTACCTTAAAAAAAAAATCAGGACTTTGTAGGCTGGAAAAATCTTTGTTGCCACCCCCTCCCTAACCAAGAAGTAAGACATAAGTTTGAAAATAATTATTTTGCTGAATGGGGACATTAAATCAGCAGTGCAAGGAAGGACATTTAAATACCTTTCCATAGTCACCAGAAATGTAGGTAAATATAAACGTAGGAAGAACACAACCTCATAATTCTGATAATCTTTTAAATCAAGTACATTTAGCTTAAGCAAAACCCACTGTTGTCCTCTTTAAAAAAAATGATATCTATAAATCAATGAATACCTTCTGACATGATACTTCAAAACTGCAGCTTGATACTTGGAACAGTACTGAGAGGCCCTACCTGAATGTGTGAATATGATGACTAGTAGCACATCTCATATCTTTATTTTCTCAACAGTTCGATCCTTTGGTACAGAAGACAGACCAACAGATCGTCCTATACCACCTCGAGATGAAGTCTTTGAATATATTATATTCCGTGGGAGTGATATTAAAGATCTCACCGTTTGTGAGCCACCAAAACCACAATGTTCTTTGCCTCAGGACCCAGCTATCGTTCAGGTAACTGATAATAAATTGTCTTGGAATACAGGTAAACTTTGCACACATGCATAATATAACCCTTGATTTGCCTCTGCTAGTTGAATGTGTAATTTACCATTTCAAAGTTGCCTGAATACCTAAAATTACCTAGATAATGTTCTTACCTAGATTTTTCTATTTGGATTGTAAATTGGACTAAATAAGAAATAGCTGCAGAATCTATAAAATATTTTTTTTAATTTAAACAAGACTAGTGTTACAATGATTAACATTTATTGAAAGCTAACTCTAGAAGTTACTCTATTCAAAGCACAAGCACTGTACATAAAATCAGTCCTCATGTACCCTCTGAGTTTGATCCATAGTTTTTCTTACTTTTACAAGTAAGGAAGTTGAGAAAGAATAATTTGAATAGACCCAGGCAATTTGGCTCCAGAATCCAGGGCTCTATAACACTACACTATTCAGATAATGGTTTATATTACAAAGTAGGGTGATGATAGCTACTCTTAAGTAAAAATTATTAGGTTTAATGGGAGGAAAATGCCAAGTCACAATATATATTGTATGATGTGCAATGTTATATAATAAGATAGCATAAACATAAAGGATTTTTTAACATAAATAAGTTCTTCAATTTCCAAAATAAAAAACAACTCTAGTATTCTCAGAAAAAGAAACTGGAAATTTGCATATTTTATTAAAAATAGAAGCATACAATATGTAAACAATTATAAATTATTAATTAAAGCTATCCATTATAGTATATGCTTACATGTTCATTGGAAACATAAAAGCTTTCTGAATTTTGGCCATAACAAAGGAATATTTAATATTTATTTTTTTAGTTGGACACAAAGACCTTTATTTTGTTTACTTATTTTTATGTAAAAATACATTTATATGAGAGCATAGCTGATTAAAAGTTGTGGCTCTCCCATGATTTTCCTTCTGATTTCATTTTCTTCTTGCTTAAGTTTTTGTCACTTAAAATATACTTGTTCAGGGGCTGGGGTTGTGGCTCAGCGGTAGAGCACTCGCCTAGCATGTGCAAGGGGCTGGGTTCAATCCTCAGCACCACATAACAATAAATAAAATAAAGATATTATTTCCAACTGCAACTAAAAAAATTTTTTTAAAATAAAATATACTTACTTGTTCAGTTGTTTGGTTTTTTTTTTTTTTACTTCCAGCTATTAAAGGATAATATCTAATAAACTCTTCTACAGAAAATATAAAATTGAATATGATATTTAAATGAAGAGAGAAAAGGACCTTTTTCTTTATTTACTGTTTATTTATTCACTGTTTTTCCCTTGAATAAAATGTGTTCTTGCAGAATAAACTATGAAAAATTCTCCAGTCTTATCTATCCCTCCCTTTTAAAGTTTTCTTCTTAGGGCAAGAAGTGTGATGTAATCTCCAAAAAAATGTAAATTTTTTAGCTGGAGAAAGAAAAGATACATTCTTTCCTGTGTGTGGTGTGTGTTTTACTGGGGATTAATGCAAGGGCATTCTACCACTGAGCTACACACCCACACCTCCCCACACCCCCGACTTTTTTGATAGAGTGTAGAATTTGGCAATCCTCCTGTCTTCTCTTTCCATGTGATACCCTCCCTGTCCAGCCAAGACACAGACACTTTTTTTTTTTTAAAGAGAGAGAAAGACAGAGTTGTTTTTTTTTTAAATATATTTATTTTTTAGTTATCGGCGGACACAACATCTTTGTTTGTATGTGGTGCTGAAGATCGAACCCGGGCCGCACGCATGCCAGGCGAGCGCACTACCGCTTGAGCCACATCCCCAGCCCCACAGACACTTTTTTCTTCCTGCCTTTCTTGTCTAGCAGTTGTTCATATGCAAGAGTAAGAATTGTTAGAAAGAATAAACAGTGCTTTAAATTCAAATAAAAAGTTCTGGTTCCTAAGGAAAACAATTCTATATAATTCTAAATTAAGTATTTTCTAAATTCCTGTTAAAAATAGAAGGTTATTTGCTTAAGTTCTATTCCACCATAACCCTTTGAGTACATAAGGATAAACTGGTGAATTCTGTACTTCAAGAAGTCACCAGATGGGGGCTGGGGATGTGGCTCAAGCTGTATGGCGCTCACCTAGCATGCGTGCGGCCCGGGTTTGATCCTCAGCACCACGTACAAACTAAGATGTTGTGTCCGCCAAATATGAAAAAAAAATAAAATATTAAAATTCTCTCTCTCTCTCTCTCCCACTCTCTCCCTCTCTCTCACTCTTTCTTTAAAAAAAAAAAAAAGTCACCAGATAGATGGGAGATGCTTCACCTCCACTACACATTCTTTTTTTTTTTTTTTTAATATTTATTTTTTAGTTGGACACAATACCTTTATTTTGTTTACTTATTTTTATGTGGTTCTGAGAATCCCAGGGCCTTGCACATGCTAGGCTAGTGCACTCCTGCTGAGCCTTGGTCAAATTTCTTTATTAAACAGGCATTTATTTAGTGTTCCATGAATAGTTAACAATCAGCTTATGTGACAAAAGAGATGAATGGAAAAAGTGAAAAAAGAATACAGAATGATGAACCAGAAATTTTCTTTTTTTGCTTGTTTAACAGATAAAGTCTTAAATAGAAAACAAGTCATCTTCATATAGCAAGCTCCCTTTCCCTATAAGGTTTTACAAAAGTGTTGCAAAATAGCTGCCCACATTCAAGACTGGTGTTATTTATTGTCCCTTATATATATCTTTTTAAAAATATTTTTTTTAGTTGTAGACTGACATAAAATATCTTTGTTTTTTAATTTATTTTATATGTGTTGGTGAGGATCAAACCAGTGCCTCACACATGCTAGGCAAGTGCTCTGCCACTGAGCTACAGCCCCAGCCCCTTATTATATGTCTTTTTAAAAATATTTCTTTAGTTGTACATGGATACAATATCTTTATTTTTATTTATTTATTTTTATGTGCTGAGGATAGAACCCAGGACTTGCAAGTCAAGCTGCAACCCCAACCCTACATATATCTTTGATTTTGTAGTAACCAGTTATTTGAGTTAATCAGTTTTAGAGAGGGAGAAAAATGAAGAGAGCACAAATCAAAATGATGTTGAATAATTTCTTCCAGCCATCAGAATCTTCAACTTGTTCATTTTATTCATTCAGCAGTACTTATTGAGTAAGTTGATATTAATAATGAACACAAGATAAAGATCTTACAATAAATGACCTTATATATTGGGCTGGGGTTGTGGCTCAGTGGTAGAGTGCTCGCCTAGTATGTGTGAGGCACTGGGTTCGATCCTCAGCACCACATAAAAATAAATACACAAAATAAAAGTATTATGTCCATCTACAATTAGAAATTTAAAAAATGACCTTATATCTAGGAGCCTTCAGTACATTCATATTTACATTATGGAATATTTTATAATAAATTAATAAAATATATATGTATTAAATATATTGTAGATTTGGTAAGTTAAGATTTATATAAAAAATTTTCCTCAACTTAATATAATTGCCCATAAAAATGTTTTGTGTGGGATATGTTGGTTTCTGCATGTCATTCCTATGAATTTAATAGTAGTCCTCAAATGGTTGAAAATAAAAGGAAAATCACAAGTGAGCGAGCACCTCTGACCCTGGGGCATCGGGCACAGAGCTGGACGTCCCAGGGGTGCCGTGGCCGTGGGAGGCCCTTCTGCTGCTCTTCCTTCTTTCAGTACAGACTGACATCCAGTATTACTGAATGCAATTTTTCCTTAAACAAAGTTACTTTACTTACTCACTTTTCATTTATTCTTTCCTAAATCTGCTATAAAACTCTTAAATCACAGGATGATTTTTTTTAGAAAAAAGTGTTTGTAATTCCCATTGAGTATAATTGGTACATAATATACAAATATTAAGGGAGGTTGTTCAGCTGTTGTAATACTAAATAAAAAAGTCATGGTAATTGCTTTTATACTAGTAGTTATAATTTAATACTTGAAAGTTTTAAAAAACTGAATTTCTCTCCGTTATATTCATGTTGCTTAGGAAAATAACCCATGATTTTCTTTCAGTCCTCACTAGGTTCATCTACTTCTTCATTCCAGTCAGTGGGTTCCTATGGACCTTTTGGCAGGATGCCAACATACAGTCAGTTCAGTCCAAGTTCATTAGTCGGGCAGCAGTTTGGTGCTGTTGGTGTTGGTACGTGATGCTTTTCTTTTCCCCCATAATTTCTTTTTCTTTACCACAAAGGTATAAAAAAAACTTAACCACAAACTTTAAAAAATGTTTTGATGTTTCTTTTGTAACTTTGTTCCATGATGTTAAACACATGGTGATTATTTTTTGAAGTCTTAGTCTTTTCAATGATCAATGGTTTCATGGAGGTCAATTTTCAGAATAATTCCATTGTAAAACTGGATATATCCAATTAGCAGATTCCTTTAAAGTTTATTTTAAATTCATATAAGATACATACATCCATTTAAGATGAACATTTTTTTCAAATGGATTGAATTTTCCAAAAGGTGATATTAAGTATAGACATCTTTTAAAAGCTACCTGTGAGAGATGCCCACACATGGTATATTTGAGGGCTTAGTTCTCTCTTGTAACAATGTTTTTGAAACATAAAACTAATGAGAGGGGATGGGGGTCTACCTCAATGGAAGAGCACTTGCCTAGCATGTGTGAGGCTCTGCTGGCAATAAGGGGCAACTGCAGTGAAGATATACAGGAAGCCTGGCATGGGTTGGGGTTTTTTGGTTTTTTGTTTTTATTTTATTTATTTATTTTTTTTGGTGCTGAGGATTGAACCCAGGGCCTTGTACATGCGAGGCAAGCACTCTAACAACAGAGCTGTATCCCCAGCCCCCCTGCTTTTAATTATTAAAAGCCTCTGGACACTTTGGTACACACCACCTGTGATCCCAGAGTGGCTCAGGAGGCCAGTTTGAGGCCAGCTTCAGCAACTCAGCAAGACCCTGTCTCAACATAAAAAATAAAAAGGGCTGCGAATAATTTTTAAGTATGTCTTTGTTGAAATTCCCACAGTAAAGAATGACTCAGTTGCCCGTCATGTATGAAGCCATAGGTTTGATTTCCCCCAAATTTCCAGCACCATTAAAAAAAAATAACTTTAAGGGCTCAGTGATAGAGCGCTCTCCTAGCTCGTGCAAGACCCTGGGTTCGATCCTCAACATTACATAAAAATAAAGATATTGTGTATCTACAACTAAAAAATTAAATATTTTTTAAAATAAAATAAATAACTTTAAGACCTGTCTCTGAATAAAGTACAAAATAGGGTTGGGGATGTGGCTCAATGGTTGAGTCCCCCTGAGTTCAGTCCCCAATAATGAAAAAAATTTAAATCTCAAGTTTTAGCCATTTATCTTTTTAGTTCCACTGAAATTATTTACAGAGATTCATAGAGAATCATGAATATAGTTTTATGTTTTTCTTAAAACTCATTCCCGAGTTTTGTTAAAATTAACTTAATTTCTTCCTATGATTATACTTTTTTAAATAGACTTTTTGTGTATGTAAATGTTTTACTTATTCAGAAAAAAGATTGAGGGAAAAAACAAACTCTAAAATTGGTTATAAAGCTGGGCCGTGATGGCACATGCCTATAATCCCAAGCACCTCTGGAGGCTGAGGCAGGAGGATTTTGAGTTCAGAGCTAGCCTCAGCAACAGCAAGGTACTAAGCAACTCAGTGAGGCCCTGTCTAAATAAAATACAAAATAGGGCTGGAGATGTGGCTAAGTGGTCAAGTGCCCCTGAGTTCAATCCCCGGTACCCCCCAAAATAAAAAACTGGATATAAACAGAAATGACAGATGCTAACTATATAGCAAATTGATGACATAACCACACAGAGGGAAGAAAATTTATTTGAATAACTTAACAGTCATTAGGATGTATTTCAAGAACAAATGGAATGACATCTTAACTTAGGTCTGTAATTGGTAGTGTTATTCCTATTGTTAATTCTTAAGCAATTTTATTTATATTATAGGATAGGGCAAATGAGTAATATTGTTGTTGGGAAACTGTTTTTACTATGGAGAAGGGAGATACAAATAATGGAAAGGAAAAAGGTGAGAAAGAACTCTGTGGTGTTGAATGTGAATTAAAGGTATGAGTCTCAACTCATTTTTTTAAACAGTTATTTCCTGGCTTTGTTCATAGAAAGCCTGGAAGCAATGCCACCAGAGCAGAGAATATGTAGACCGGCTCCTGGTTTCTAAATACCATTTCTCATTAAAAGGAACCAGGACCCCTTGAAAATAAAAAGAGACACTTGTGGTAGTACATACCTATAATCTCAGCCCTAAGCAACTAGCACAACCCTATCTTTAAAAAAAAAAAGGGCTGGGGATGTGGCTCATGGTTAAGCATTCCTGGAACTTTTTTTTTTTTTTTTTTAAGAGAGAGAATTTTTAATATTTTTAGTTTTCGGCGGACACAGCATCTTTGTAAGTAGTGCTGAGGATCGAACCCGGGCCGCATGCATGCCAGGCAAGCGCGCTATCACTTGAGTCACATCCCCAGCCCCTTGTTTTTTTTTTTTGTTTTGTTTTGTTTTTTAACAGAAAAATGCTTTCTAATAAATGAGTTATTAGTGCAGGTTAAGTATCCCTAATCTGAAATGCTCCAAAATCTGAAAATTACCTTTAGACTGTATGCATAATCAAATTTCATATTTAGACTTGGGTCCCATCCTCAAGATATTATTTATATGCAAATATTCAAAATTTTAAAAAATCTGAAATTCAAAACACTTCTAGTTCCAAGCATGTTAGATAAGGGATACTCAATCTGTATAGATAACCACCATTTTGTAAATTCCAGTATAATAATAAGCAAAAATTAGCAGTAGATGCTAAAATCGTTGGGTAAAAAGTGTTGGAACAGGATATTAAAATGTTCTTAAAGTATAATTCTTTGCTTACCTACTAATTACAAAGGGAGAGAAATGTTCCTTTATTAGATTATAGTGGTTACCATCTTAACCAAGTGGTCAAGTTTAGCATTGCATTAGTTAAATACTTTTGTAAAGAATTTTGTGTCTCCTGATGTGATAATTGATGGGGAAGGGAGGAGTATATCACCTTGGTGGTGTTCTTGCTGAAAATACAGAATCTAATGTTTTCAGATGATGAGATGTTCTACAGAACAGTTACTGAGATTTGTCAAAGGAAAAACTCAAAGAAAGACAGCAAAACTGTTTTAGACTGGGAGCCTGAAGAGAGGTAACATCCAAATGCAATATGTTATTGGATCTTGAGTCTGAGAAACAATCTAAAGAATATTTTAAGGACCACTGAGGAACTTTTGAGTGTGGGCTAAATGTTGATTGGTATTATTGCTGTTGGTTTTCTTAAATGTAGTAATGGTGTTGTTAACCACATAGGAAAATGTCTTTGTTTTGAAGAAATGGTTCTGAACTATTCAAGGGTGACTGGTCAAATTAATTTGTAACTTATCTGAGGAAAAGACTAGTATGCATTTTGAGAAATAAAGAAATGGTAAAATGGAGTAGGCATGGCAGGATGTTAGCATTTGGTGAGTCTAGAGGAATGTATTAATATTTGATTTTAACATAAGTTTAACATTTTTCAGGATTAAAAATTTTAAATATTTGTTTCCTTTTATACTTAATTCTTGGATAGGTAAAATCTGTAGTAGTAACTTTGGTCCATGAATTTCCTAATCCTATTCAGGTTGTAAGATCAGCATTATTTATACAGGCAGTTTTATTTTTTGGGTGTGTGTGTGTGTGTGTGTGTGTGTGTTTGACAGTACTGCGGATCAAACCCCAGGGATGCATGGTAGGCAAGTGCCCCATCACAGAGCTACATCCCAGCCCTGTATTATTCTTTTTGAGACCCCTTTCACTAAATTAAATAGTAGGCTAACATCAGAATCATAATTGTTTTTATTTCTTATGTTTGCTTGGCTTAATATGTTTGAAAATTTTAACAGGATCTAACACATACCATCAGTGTAATAACTATTTCTGTCCCTCTTTAAGGACTGTACCTCCATTTGGGGTATTTGTGATAGTATAATATCTATTCCTTGTAAAAGCTTTTGTCTTTTTTGAGATGGGGTCTTGCTGAGTTGCTTAGGGCCTCACTAAGTTTCTTTTTTCTTTTTTTTTAATGTTTTGTTGTTGTTGTGTTGGACACACTACCTTTATTTCACTTATTTATATGTAGTGCTGAGGATCGAACCCCAGGGCCTCTCACGTGCTAGGCAAACGCTCTACTGCTGAGCCAAAACCCTACCCCCCTCACTAAGTTTCTGTGGCTAGCTTTGAACTCGTGATCCTCCTTCCTCAGCCTCCTGAGCTGCCAGGATTATAGGCATGCACCACCACATCAGGCACTTTTATCTTATTAAGTATGTATTATTATTAATATTATGGTTTGCAGTTCAGTGTTGTTTGATTTTTGCAGTGCCAGACTATTTTTGAATGGTTGATTTCCATATTGATAAAGATATTTGTGGTGTGGCTAATTAGGAAACTATATATTAGAAATTGCTAAATAAATAAAATTAGTGTTGATCAAGGTAGTAGATGTTTTTAGGAAAAAGAATTAATTCAGATATAGTTTGTGTTGGAACAAATAAAGCCAGATTTTAATCTAAGCCTCCTTTTTTTCAGTTGCTAATACTCTGATTTTTAGAAGGAAGATTAAATGAATTAGGATTACTGTATTGCTATGTGATGAGGAAAGTCTTTTCCATTAAAATTTTCATATACAGATGCTCCTCAGTTTATTATAGGCTTATATCACAGTAAACATTAAGTCAAAAATAGTGTGAGTCAAAAATGCATTTAATACACCTACCCTACCAAACATCATAGGTTAGCTTATCCTACCCAAACATATTCACAACAGTTACATTCACCTATAGTTGGGCAAAATCATTTAACACAAAGCCTGTTTTTTGTTTTGTTTTGTTTTTAATACTTTATTAGTTATTGATGGACCTTTACTTATTTGTTTATATGTGCTGCTGAGAATTGAACCCAGTGCCTCACACGTGCTGCGCAGGTGCCCTACCACGACTCCAGCCCACAAAGCCTGTTTTATAATAAAATGTTAGATATTTTATATACACACAGAGATGGGCATTTAGACATACTGGGATGGGAAAACACAAAATTAAATATAAAAAAAAAATTGACAACACCATACGCTGTAGAGTATGGGTGATTTACTCTTGTGATCAGAGACTGACTGGGGGTTTCAGCTTGCTGCTGCCACTCAGCATCATAAGAGAGTGTCATTGCATCTGGTAACCTGAGAAAATATCAAAATTCAAAGTACAGTTTCTTCTGGATGAGTATGCTTTCGTACCATGATGAAGTAAAAAAAAAATCATACATTAGGACCCATCTCTATTACTATTGTAACTTGTCACTATTTTATTTTAATATATTTTGGAGAGAGCTTCCTAAAGTAAAAGACAGCAGTCCAACAGAAACTGGAGCAAGGGTTTGTGACTTATTACAGTTCACAGAAAAAGAAATACAAATGGCCCTTAAACATGTGAAAAAGATGCTTTGATCTTGGTTGTATTAAAAAATGTATACATCTCGGTCTGGGGTTGTGGTTCAGTGGTAGAATGCTTTTCTGTCATTTGTGAGGTACTGGGTTCAATCCTCAGCACCACATAAAAATAAATAAAGATAAAGGTATTATGTCCATCTATTCTACAACTAAAAAAAAAATGTTAAAATATATATGTACATCTCAGTTCTACACTGAGACATCATTTTGATAGAATGCCAGAATTTTAAATACATATTCTTGGGAAGTCTGTGAGGAAACAGATACTCTCATACATTAAAAAGAATAAGTGACAGATAGACTTAGTATCTTTTTGAAGTGTTAAATGAGCAGCATGCCTTCATTTTATTTAATTTTTTAATGTGGTGCTAAGGATCAAACCCAGTGCCTCACACATGGTAGGCAAATGCTCTTCCACTGAGCTACAGCCCCAGGTAAAATAATTCTTATGTACAGAGATTAGATCATTATTGCCCTTATTTATGGACACATGAAAAATTAAGTACCTCAATAAATGAAGCATCAAAACACATTTCCATATGCTACCACTGATGAATAGACAATGAGAACTTACTACTACAGTTAAAAAAAAAAATTATTCAAGCAGTGTTAATGGTACAAATTGATGATGGTACAATTATATAAAATATCTTTTTTATTTTTATTTTTTAGTTGTACATGGACACACCTTTATTTTATATATATATTTTTTTTATGTGGTACTGAGGATCGAACCTAGTGCCTCACATGTGCTGGGCAAGTGCTATGTTGTCTGCCTGCTCCTTCCTATAACACTTGTACAAGTTAATAATCCTGAAAATTAAGTGAATAAAATAATAGTTTGCAGCTGGGCACAGTGGTTCATGCCTGTAATCCCAGCAACTTGGGAGGCTGAGGCAAGAGAATTGCAAGTTCAAGGCCAGCCTCAGCAAGGTAGTGAGTCCCTAGTTAACTTAGTGAGACCCTGCCTCAAAATAAAAAGGTTTAGGGTTGTTGCTCAGTGGTTAAACACTCATGAGTTTAATCCCCAATACCAAAAAAAAGAAAAAGAAAAAAATTGAAACAGGTTTACAGGTATTATGCATCTTTCTGCATAATACTCTTAGGGGCAAGATGGAGACAATTGCATACATTTTAGTTGATTAAACGTGCAACCAGTTATTTTAATGATTGTCTTAGATCTCCAGTGTTTTGTACAAATTAATTCTTAATCACCGTTTAATAAAGAATTAGAAGACATGCATATGAACCTCACAATTAGCATAAGACTAGGAGGATATTTTATTACACATGTCAAACTTAGGCTTGTTAAAGATCTGCTATGTGAATTATAAAGGAATTATTCCAGTTTAAAAGGAGATATTGTGATGGGTGCAGTGGCACATACATATAATCCCAGCGGCCTGGGAGGCTCAGGCAAGAGGATCGCAAGTTCAAAGCCAGCCCCGGCAAAAGCAAGGTGCTAAGCAACTCAGAGAGACCCTGCCTCTAAATTTAAAAATACAAAATAGAGCTGGGGATGTGGTTCAGTGGTCCAGTACCCCTGAGTTCAATTCCCAGTTACTGTCCCCCCTACCGTCCCCCCAAAAGGAGACTTACCTATATACATGTATGATTACACCACCAGTGTGACTGTGTACCATGTACAGCCAGAGCAATGAGAAATTGTGTTCCATTTGTGTACAATGTGTCAAAATGCATTCTGCTGTCGTGAATAACTAATTAGAACAAATATTTTTAAAAAATTTTTAAAGAAAAAAGGAGATACTAACAGACTGGGAAAAAAAAGAGAATGAGAGTGACCCAACTTAATGATGTTTATAAGAGATTCAGTGAAATATAGCAAAGGAAAAGACATACCATACAAACACTAATAACAAGAAAACCATGTTGTGTTTTTAATAACAGAAAATTGATAAAGATCAGGGATACTGCCAGAGATAGATTCTTCACAGTTGTGAGGGTCAGTGTTTTATAAAAGTAACATGCACCATCCTAAATGTTCATGTTACTTTTATAAAGCAATATACTCAACAATTGCAAAATGCCGGGTTTTTTTGTTTGTTTTGTTTGTTTGTTTTTCTTCAAGTAGAAATGTCCTATTCAACAATATAACAAGTTAAATTCCAGAAAGAAACTGGGCACAGTGGAATACATTATAATCCCAGCTGCTTGGGAGGCTGAGGCAAGAGGATTGCAAGTTTGAGGCCAGCCTTGGAAACTTAGTGAATCCTTGTCTCAAAATAAAAATAAATAAATAAAAAGGGATGGCATATAGAACTGTGGGAGAGTGCCCCTGGGTTCAGTCCCAGGGAAGGCCTCCAGAAAGATTGAAATCACATATAGTAGACTGAGGATATAGCTCAGTTGGTAGAGTGCTTGCCTCACATGCACAAGGCCCTGGGTTCAATCCCTAGCACCACAATAAATAAATACAGTTGTTGGAAACGGGTAAAAACCCCGAAATTTCTTTAAAAAAAAAAAAAAAGGAAGAAGGAAAAAAATCAGAGTACATTCTCTCTTTTTTTTTTTTAAAGAGAGAGTGAGAGAAGAGAGAGAGAGAATTTTTTAATATTTATTATTTTTTAGTTCTCAGTGGACACAACATCTTTGTGGTGCTAAGGATCAAACCCGGGCCGCATGCATGCCAGGCGAGCGCGCTACCGCTTGAGCCACATCCCTAGCCCACAGTACATTCTCAAACCACAAAGAAGTTAATTGCGAAACTAATAAAGATATTTTGAAAAATCTCCAAATAATTTGAAGTGTAACAAACCTGTTAATCTTCAATAGATCAAAGATGAAATCACAAGAAAATTTTTTAAATGTTTCTCCCACTTTTTAATTTACTTTTTTATACAAATCGAGCACAAATTGTCATTTCTCTGGTAGTACATGATGTTCTCCCACTTTTTTTATTTGTGCATTATAGTTGTACACATTTATGGAATTTTGTTATATATTCATACATGCCCACAGTATAAAAATGTAATTTGGCATTTTTAATTTAATGACTACAAATTGTAACATCAAGATTTGTAGTCTTAAGAAACTAGAAAAGGACAGAAAATTATCCCAAAAGTAATAGAAAAAAAATGATGAGCAAAAATCAACAAAATAGAAACATGTCATTATATGATATAAATTAATTATCAGTAATAAAATTTCAGGTTGTGGTGGTGAACACCTGCAATCCCAGCAACTCAAGAGGCTGAGGCAGGAGGATCACAAGTTCAAGGCCAGCCTCAGCAACTTAGTAAGACCCCCATCTCAAAATAACAAGGGCTGAGGATGTGGCTCAACACCCTTAGGTTTAATCCCCAATGCCCCCCCACCCCAAAAAAGTTTTCCTTGAAAATTTTTATAAAATTGACAAGTCCCTAGCCAGACCAATCAAGGAAAGAGAAGAAGAAAGAATACCCAGGTATAAAGAATAAGAGTAGCCAGGCATAGTAGTGCACACCTGTAATCCCAGCAATTTAGGAAGCTAAGATAGAAGGATCTCAAGTTCAAGGCCAGCCTCAGCAATTTAATGACACCCTGTCTTAAACCACTCAGGTGATGGTGCTCACCTATAATCCCAGTGGCTGGGGAGGCTGGAGCAGGAGGGTCACAAGTTCAAGGCTAGCCTAAGCAGTTTAGCAAGGCCCTAAGCAAATCATTGAGATCCTGTCTCTAAACAAAACACAAAAAAAGGGCTGGGGATGTGGCTCAGTGGAAAAAAACACCTTTGGGTTAAAAAATCCCTAGTATTTAAAAAAAAAAGGAAAAAGAATGAAAGTAGAGCTGGGGGTGTAGTTCAGCAGTAGAGCACTTGCCTAGCAAGTGGGTGGCACTGGATTCAGTTCCCATCACCACAAAAATTATTATAATAATAAAGAGCAGGGATAACTATAGACCTTAAAGAATGATATAAGGAGCACATGCCTATAGTCTCAGCAGCACAAGGGTTTGAGCCCAGGTATTCAAGGCCAGCCTGGGTACTATAGCAAGACCCTGTCTCTTTAAAAAGTAAAAAAAGAATAATATAGGGCTATTATGAGCAACTTTATGTTAAGTTTTGACAGCTTAGATGAAATGGACAGATTCTTTGAAGAATACAACTTTCTTAAACCAACATAGAGAAAATAAAATCTCAGTATTTGCTAATGAGGTTGGAACTATAATTTAAAATCTCCCACCAAAAAAAAAAATGTAGACTTGCTTTACTGGTAAATTCAACTATGCATTTAGGAAAAAGATAATACTATACACTAATGTAGTGTATAGTATTTTACTAATACTATACACTCTCTTTCAGAGAACTGAGGAAGAGGAAGTACTTAACAAGATAACCAAGGTTAGGTAACTGAGATAACCAAATCTGACAAGATCGTTATCTTATGAGAAAAAAAATTACAGATCTGTGTCCCAGAAACAGTCATAAAACATAAAAATCTTTGACAAAATATTAGTAGAGCCAGCAATTCTGAACAAGGAGATTATGTAATGATAAAGTGAGGTTTATCTCGAAATGGTAAAGTTGTTTAATGCTTATTAACAAAATCAAGAATAATTGTAGCCATCTCAAGGGATATCAAATAGGCATGTGATAAAATTCAACACCCAGAGAATTTCCTAAACTATATATCATTTCTGTAAATGAAAAACAAGAACTAACATAATGGTGAAATGATGGAAGTTTTCCCCTGATGTCAGAAATAAAGCAAAGGCAAAATTATCCCTTACATTAAGACAAGTAAAAGATATTAAAGGCTTAAAGATGGAAAGAGAAAACTAAAAATGCTTTATTTTAGGGTGATGTGACTGTGTAGAAATTGTAAAGGAATATTAAAATCACTAGAATTAATGTGTGAATTAACTATAAAAGGTTAATGTACCTGGTAAATATATGGAAGTCTATTGTACTCTAGAACAAATAGTGACTGGCAAACTTGCCTATATGGCAAGTCCAGCTAGGCTTCTATTTTTATAAAGTTTTACTGGAACACACTATATTTATTTACTTACTTGTTGTTTATGGCTGTTTTCTCACCTTCAAGGGAAGAATTGAGTCATTATGCTGGGATCATATGGCCTACAAAGCTTGTATTTGCCTGTTGATACCTGATATAGAACAGCTTATTAGGAATTGAAATGTGTAATAGCACTGCTTAAAATAGCATCAATAAACTACAAATATAGCTAGGTGCAGTGTTGCATGCCTGTAATCCCACCAACTTAGAAAGGAGAAGGGTTATAAATTTGATGTCAGCCTCAGCAGTTTAACAGGACTGTCTCAAAATTATAAAAGGGGCCCCAAGCAGTGGCACATGCCTATAATCCCAGCAGCTGTGGAGGCTGAGGCAGGAAGATTTCGACTTCAAAGTCAGTCTCAGCAAAAGCTGAGCAGCTCAGTGGGATTCGGTTTCTAAATAAATACAGAAATGGGCTGGGGATGTGGTTCAGTGGTCAAGTGCCCCTGAATTCAATCCCCAGTACCCAAAAAAAGAAAGAAAGGACTGCGGATATAGCTCAGTGGTAAAGTGCCCTGGGTTCAATCCCTAACACCGCCCCCCAGCCCCTCCCCAAGCCGCACACACACCCCCACCACCACCCTACCACACCACCCCCCAAAAAAGGGATTTTTAACAAGTTATTTTTAAATCTCTGTAACAGCAGTTCTTGCTGGAGAGGGAGTCATTTGACTCTCCTTCCTAAGGGGACATTTGCTGATTAAATGTATAGAAACACTTTTGGTTAAATAAAACTCAAAAAAACCTGAAAAGATTGGAGATCTATATAATAGAAAATTAATCCATGCTTATGGATTGAAAGAATCAGTATATTTCAGATGATACCTTCCGCTAAATTGATTCATTGTAATCCCAATCAGAATCCTTCAGATATTTTAAAAATAGAAATTGTCATGCAGATTCTAAAATTTATGTGGAAATTTTTAAAAAAGAGTATCCTGGACAATCTTGAGAAAGTTTAAGGTTTGTGCCACCCAATTTCAAGACATATTATAAAGCTACAGTAATCAGAACTTTGTTGGCCTAAGGATAGACAAATACATTGGAAATGAAGAATAAAGGATATAAAAGAGGTAAATCCATCAGATACTGACTTACAAAAAAGGCTCCAGTTTAGCTGGAAGGAGAAAGGAACGCCACTTTAACATATAGTGGTATAGCTGCTGAATATCTATGGAAAATATAAACCTTGACCTTACTTATTCATAAAAAATATTTTGAGGTGTATTATAATATAAATCAGAATTGGGGTACAAATAATTGGTGTGGTGTGACCAGAAACTTGAAGAATTTGAAGATGTAGAATGCTTACTCCAGGGGGCAGCAGAGGAAGATTGGTTGAGGTGAGGAAGCACAGAGCAGCATAGGGCTAAGAATACACATCATCAAAGTAGCTTATGTTTTGGTCATTGCTCAAACTAGAGCTAATGGGATTGATTCAGATCCCCCATGGAATTCTTTCTTTTTCTTTTATTCTTTTTTTTTCTTTTTGAGATAGGGTCTCACTAAGTTGCAAAAGCTGGCTTTGAACTCTGAAATCCCCTTGCCTCCGCCTCCCAAGCTGCTGGAATTACAGGCATACACCACTGCCCAGCTCCCCCACAGAATTCTTTAAAGTGCTAATCACAGCATTCCCAGGAATATTGTAGGAGTTTATGTTTGGTCTTTTCATGACCTGGCTAGAATGGCACTGCCTAATTGAAGTGCACCTCCAAAGGAGTCTTAGTGACTCTGAGATACTGTGCTATGTCCTGATGCCCCATTTTAAGAGAGAGATAAACAAGTAGAATTCATTAAATTGGGATCAGTAAGGAAGAGTAGCTTAAAGACCATGTAAAGTTAGTAATGGTTGAAGGAATGGAGTTGCCTACTCTGGGAATGAACAGACTGCAAGGGGCATGCTGTTGTGGGCTAGACTGGTTAAAAGAAGGAAAGTGATCAGAAAAGAGGTAGACATATAAGAGGGGGGCCTTATAAATTGAGATAAGTAGTTCATACTTGTATCTTGACAGTAATAATGTGATTATATTTATATTTCTTAATTTTATTTTATAAAATATTCTAGTTATCATCTTTATTGAGTTTAGATGATGAGGATGGGGAACTATTGAAATAATATTAAATGGGAAAAAAACACAGTATATAAAAAGTGAATAATCCAGAAGTTCTGTAGAAACTTATAGAGGATCAACATAACCAAGCATGGAAGATAACTTGATCCCTTCCAGGGACTGTATTACCCAAACTTTATGTGGCTGTTTTAAGCAGAATGCAGCTCCACAATCCCGTTTTAAGGTAAAGCATTGAAACTGGGATCTTTTGTCTGTTGCCTTGGAAATGCCGAAGAAGCTTCTAGTCTGTTAATTTGGCCATTTGTGCAGATACTTGGTATCAGAATAATTGAACTTAATGTTGGTATCAAATGTACCATTTCTGCTACTTCTTTATCTGATGTGTATCCTTCCTGTTGTATTTGCACCTGGGACCCTTCTACATGTGTATAAAAATTGTTTGCATCCAAGTATCCAGGGCTTTGAATTGACGTTTTCACCCTACATTGTCATGATTTTCCAAACTATTGTTTTATTTTATTTGTGTGATTATTTATTTATTTTTGGTGTCAAGATTGAACCCAGGGGTGCTTAACCACTGAGCCATATCCCCAACCCCTTATATGTTGTTTTGCAAGTCAGGGACTTGCCAAGTTACCTATGACCTTGTTGAGTTGCTGAGGCCGGCCTTGAACTCGGGATCCTCCTGCCTCTGCCTCTCAAATCACTGGGATGACAGGCATGCACCACCATGCCTGGCTTCAAACAATTATTTTATACACTTAATTTTTAGAATTATTAAGTTGTATAAGTGTTATAGAATGGAATAAGCAGACAACATTAAGATGATATTTTATATAATTGAAAGGTTTTATTTTTGTCTTGTTTTTGTTTTTGTTGTTGTTAAAAAAAAAAAATCTTCAAGCTGGAAGCTCCTTGACATCTTTTGGAACAGAAACATCAAACAGTGGTACCTTGTCCCAAAGTAGTGCAGTTGGTTCTGCATTTACACAGGATACAAGATCTATAAAAACACAGTTATCTCAAGGTAAGCCTTTTTTTTTCCCCTTCAGATATTTTTCATTCTAAATTTTTATAGTGATTTTTTACTCTCTCTGAGCTTTTGCAGTTTGTAAATTACATGTATAATTTCTATTTAGTTCTTTTAATTTTTTTCTCCTAGTTATTGTATTGTAATTAATGTGTCATTGAATAACATACTATTTAGACTTTAAACTGCTTAGATCATGAAACTGAATGGTGAACATTCTCTATGTTTAATGTGTTTTTTAAAGCAATTATGTAATTTGTGAATGGCACTTACATATATCAAATCAGTACCAGATTTACCACTGAAGATGAGCTAGCCTATATAAATTTGAAATACTATCTGAGAAAAATGAACTATTCATTGTACTGTTGCATCTTCCCTAACATTCTAATAGGATGTAGAGCAGTCATTCTCAGTGTGGACCACCCACAACAATGTCGTCTAGAGCACTTCTGGAAAATGTAGGTCCTAATTGAGACCTACTACATCAAAATCACTGGAGCAGGGATCTGCATTTTAATAAGCTTCTTAAAAGATCCTGTTTTATTTTTAAACTTTTTCCATCAGCCAGTCTCATAACCTTCAGTAGTCACAAGATTTCAGTCAGCTTTTTTCCATTGCTAATGTGGGTATTTATTGGTTCATTGCTTTACATGAATGTTTACTCTTTAATAGAGCAATGTAAAGTTATTTTAGAAAGATGCTGTAATCAGGGCTGGACTTGTGGTTCAGTAGTGGAGTGCTCTCCTCACACGTGTGAAGCACGGGGTTCGATCCTCATTACTACATAAATAAATAAAGGTATTGTTTTTATCTGCAACTAAAAACAAATGTTTTAAAAAAGAGACGCTGTAATCACAGAATTAACACTTTTGTTATCAATGACATAAAAATACAATAAACATAAGGAAAAATATAAAAATAATCATAAACTTAGTACTCAGGAATAATATTTACATTTTGTGTAAGAATTAAAATTTTCAAAATGTTTGCAGTGCTCTTAACATAGTGCCTCAGACAGCACATGCTCAGTAGATATCAGCTATCTTAATCAGTAGTCAATATCAAACCTAACATAGAAATCCCAGAAAAATTCTTTTTTTTTTTTTTTTTAATATTTATATTTTAGTTTTCGGCAGACACAACATCTTTGTTTGTATGTGGTGCTGAGGATCGAACTCAGGCCGCACGCATGCTAGGCGAGCGTGCTACTGCTTGAGCCACATCCCCAGCCCCCAGAAGAATTCTTATTAATAAATACAGATGCCTGCTATCACTACTACTCAGCCTTAAAAAGTTTTAGCTAAATCAGGAATATATGAGGCAATAAGAAAGCAACATAAATATTGAAATTAGCATTATTTGTCAATGTTAATTTTTTCTTGGAATTGAGAATTCACTGAAAAACTTAGAAATAGGAAGGGACTTAAATTAGAGGTAAAATACCCCCAAATCACTTAATTCATACAGTATAATGAGGATTAAAGAAAAGGCTCACAACAGTAAGAAATAGGAAATTATGTATAAGATGCATAATAAGAAATGGATCCACTTATATGAAGAAAAATGCAAAATGTAACAGTGACATAAAAGAAGTCACATATAATGAGAAACACATCTTGTTCCTTGGAGAAAAATTCAGTATTGAGAAGACTTAACTTCTTACTAATTAAATTTATTGCACTTTTAATCCATTCAAGTGGAATAGTAGAAGAACTTAAGGGCTGGGGATGTGGCTCAAGCGGTAGCGCACTCGCCTGGCATGCGTGCGGCCCGGGTTCGATCCTCAGCACCACATACCAACAAAGATGTTGTGTCTGCCAAGAGCTAAAAAATAAATATTAAAAAAAAAAAAAAAGAAGAACTTAAACAGAAAGTTTTTGTTTGTTTTTGTAGGGTTGGTTTGGGGGTGGGTGCTGGGGCTTAAGTGAACCTAGGAACACTCTACCACTGAACTACAGCCCCAGCCCTCTCCCCTTTTAAATTTTTTAGTTGTAGATGGACGCCATACCTTTATTTTATTTATTTACTTTTATGTGGTGTTGAGGATCAAACCCATTGCCTCACACATACTAGGCAAGTGCTCTACCACTGAGCCACAGCCTCAGTACCCCCAGCTCCCATTTTTAAATTTTTATTTTGAGTTAAGAGTCTTGCTAAGCTGCCAACACTGGCCTCAAACCTCAAATTGATCCTCCTGCCTCTTCCTCCTGAGTTGCTGAGATTACAGGCTTATATCACTTTACCCAGCAGAAAAAATGTCTTTAAAATAAACTTGGACATAAATAGCAGGACATGGAAGCAAAAAGAAAAAGAATTTAATAGATGATAGAAGTATTATTATTTTTAAATTTATGGAGAAAAACTAGTTGTTCCAGTGAATGGCGTTGGGGCAGACAGTAGTTCCTGATCATTTAGAGGATTTTGGTGGGAGGTTATTTCAGGTACTAGGGATTGAACTCAGGGCTTTGCACATGCCAGGCAAGCACTCTACTACTAAGCCATATCCCCAGCCCAAAAACTTTTTTAAAATAAATTTAAATGTTAAATTTTAGGTACAATTTTATTAATTAAAGTTGGAGGTATATTTATATAAAATTGTTAAAAAGAAGGGCTGAGAGTGGCCATTAAAACACCTGGAATTTTCTTTAAACTGTGATAAGAATGTGAGGACACATGGGGCTGGGGTTGTAGCTCAGTTGGTAGAGCGTTTGCCTTGCATGTGTGAGGCACTGGGTTCGATCCTCAGCACCACATAAAAACAAATAAAATAAAGGTATTGTATCTGTCTACAACTAAAAAACATTTTTTTAAAGTGAATTTTTTAAAAGAGAATGTGAGGACACAAGAGGATGTATTTATTTTTACTCAACATCTTCTGGATTTATTCCTATATTATGCCCACATTACCTACATTACCCTATTTATAGCAAAACTGTCATCATGATTACTAAACTATATTTGTAAAAAAAATGTTTTAAACACAAACGAATTAATTTGTCACTTGCTCTGATTGCCCCATTTTATGTACTTCTCTAGTGCTTCTGAATGACGGGATCTTTTCTCAAAGAAAAGGTTTAATAAAGAGCTTTAGAAAGATGATTTTGTGTAGTAAAATTAACTACAATATAGTAGAATTATATTTTACTGCAATGTAGTAAAATTAACTATATTGTATAAATATAAAATGCTATAAAGTTAACTGAGGCAAAATACTTTCAAAAAATATTTATAAGCTAGGTATGGTAGTGAGCACCTATAGTCCCAACTATTGGGAAGTTGAAGCAAGAGGATTACTTGAAACCAGGAATTCAAGGCCATCCTGGGCAATACAATGAGACCCTAGCTCCAAGGAGTCTTTTCATTTTATTTATTTGTTTTTTGATTTTTTTGTTTTATGAATGATTATAAAATATAAAATGTTGCTCATATGAGTCACCAAGATTTCCCATTATGATCAATGGAAAAACTGGTGTTTCTATTAGTGATAACTTTATTTTTAAATGTTTTCATGGTGATCTAGATCTAAATTTTTGGCCAAAGTGACTTTGCCATTAATGGCTAGAAATGGTGATACACTTTTGTAATTGCACACTTTACATCACTGTAAACTAATAAATTGTTCCTGAAGTATCTTGAGTACACATTAACCAGTGTTTGCCAGTGCTCAACAGTTTACCAAATTTGTTTGGAGCCTACACATAGACAGTAGCATACTTGGAAATGTTTTTGCATAAAATGAGCATAATTTTTAAGTAAAACATTATATTGTATAATATCATGAAATATGAGAGCTCCCTGAGCGAGACTAATAGCAAACACTATAGGGGCAAAAAAAAAAAAAGGCATAATAGTAATACCTAGTGTTGTATTCTTCAGTTAAAACTATGACTAGGTTCTGACCTCATAAAATGAAAACATTTGTAAGTACAAACCCCCAGGTAAAAGTAAAAACTTGCTTTTAAAGATCTCTTGAGCTTTAAAATGGCAAAGAATTAGTATAGATACTGTGTAATTATTTGAAGGGTTTATTTTTGTTTCTCACCTTTTAGTTTTGATGTTTAATGCCCAAATACATAAGGTATATAAAAAACACCTACTTCACTTTCTTTAGTAGTACTTCATGAGGAGGTACTACATTAGTCATCTACAGAAAATACGAAACATTTAAATGTGTCAGTATTATCTTGTGGTGGTTATTATTGGCATAGCCTTCATTTTTCCTACCTTTAGCATGATCTTTGATATCCCAGGAATTTTGTATTGAGCAACAATTTTTGAGAAACTTTATTCCACTAGGTAGAAACACAGATAAAAGTTGTGGAAGTGTAAAGGGTCTTTGTTTTGTTCTGTTTTAATGACCAGACTGCTGAGCTTAATGGCACATGCTTGAAATGTCAGTCTCAGCAAATTAGTAAGACCCTGCCTCAAAAAATAAGACAGACTGGGGGCATAACTCAGTGGCAAAGAACCCCTTGGTTCAGTCTCCAGTACCAAAAAAAGGAGGAAAAAAATTTTTAGAATGATGACCAGACCAATAAAGATAACCAGTTTTAATTAGTTCACATTTGTTTTTTTTTTGTTTTTTTTTTTTTTGTTTGTTTTGTTTTTTTTTTTTTTTTAGTTGTAGATGGACACAATCTATTTTTATGTGGTGCTGAGGATCAAACCCAGTGCCCTGCATGTGTGAGGCAAGCGCTTTACCACTGAGCCACAGCCACAGCCCCAATTAGTTCACATTTGTGCGAAGAATTTGAATTGTTAGAAATAAAACTCTAGGGCCTGGGGCTATAGCTCAGTGGTAGAGTGTTTGCCTCACATTCACAGGGCCTTGTGTTCAATCCCCAGTTCCACGAAAAGAAAACTCTAGATTTTTTTTTTTTTTTTTTTTAAGGTCTAGGTTATTTTGAAATCCCAGGTTAGGGTAGATGCTTATCTTTTGGTTACATTTTAGGTCGTTCAAGCCCTCAGTTAGACCCTTTGAGAAAAAGTCCAACCATGGAACAAGCAGTACAGACCGCCTCGGCCCACTTACCTGCTCCAGCACCTGTTGGGAGAAGGAGCCCTGTATCAACCAGGCCTTTGCCATCTACCAGCCAAAAAGCAATAGAGAACCAAGAGCACAGGCGAGGTAGAACTTTAGCTTAATTTACTGTTCCTTGATTGACTGATCAACATTTTCACCTCACCTTATTTTCATTAAGAGGATTTACTTTATATGAATAATCCTAGAAGGTTTAAACTGAACTTAATAGAATGGTCAGTCCTTCAAATTTGAGTCAAAGTGGTGGTGGGGTGGCTGTACTCTTTGGGCACTACATAGGTTTTGTTTTGTGGGTTTTCCCCCCATTTCTAATTTTACAGAAGTTTTTGTTTGTATGTCCTGAGTTCTTTTCTCACTTTGCATGTCTCCTTCTATAGCTGAAGTACACAAAGTTTCAAGGCCAGAAAATGAGCAACTCAGAAATGATAACAAGAGACAAGTGGGTAAGTTACTTGGACCTGAAAGCTATATCCTATGCTTCTCAACTGGGAGAGCATATTAAATGTATGATGCATAATTATAAAAAAATGAAAGGTGGGGATTGTTAACTGTTAAGGATTGTTAACCACAATAGAGTGTCTTTGTGGTGACAGAACAGTTCTTCATCTTGGTTGTGGTGATGGTTATGCATATCTATATATGTGGTAAAGTGGCATGGACCTATACATATATAAAGACATAACAGAAAATAAGAACATCAAAAACTTGTGGTATCTGAATAAGATCTGTACATAAGCTGATTATATTGTGCCAGTGGCACTTTCCTGGTTTTGATAATGTACAGTAGGTGTGTAAGTATTACCATTGAGAAGCTAGGTGATAGGTATAACGGACCAGTCTGCACTTTTTTTTCCTTCCATATGTCTATAATTATTTTAAAATGAAGAATAGTTAAAATCAAATATACTCTTTGGCGGGGGGAGAGGGGACAAATACTCAATAATAGTTCTAAATATCACCTACTAATAGGATTTGGGCATGGTTCTGTTTGTTTTTTGTTTGTTTGTTTACTTATTTTATAATCCATACCTTCCCAAAAGCATCCATTGTATTACTAATTTCAAATTCACTAATGGAAATCAGATTATAATTTAAAACTCTTCCAAATTAAAAAAGTATAATCATCTTATTTACATAATGGGAAATAAGTAATTTTCTAAATTTTAGAAACATAGATATAATTTTGTGTATGTGTGTAAACACTATCTCATTTCTCTTGTACATTTTTGAAATGGGTGCTTACAGTGTTGCCCAGGCTTGGCCTTGAATGCCTCAATGGATCCTCCTGCATCAGCCTCCTAAGAAACTAGGACTATACCCAGCTCTGTACATTTTTGTGCTGTGAGCCGTAGAATTCATAGGTTTTGGTTTGATTTACTATATTTTTCTTTTTCTTTTTTCTTTTTTAATTTGGTAAAAGAGACAGACTCTTCTCTCAAAGTATCTTTCATTGACTTTAAAATTCATCACTCTTCCCCTTCACTAGAGTTCATTTTTTTAGGTTTTATAGACATAGACATTATCACCGGAACATTTTTAAGATATTTTAGTTGTGGTTGGACACAATACGTTTATTTTATTGAGGATCAAACCCAGGACCTCACATGTGGTAGGGGAGTGCTCTACCACTGAGCCATAATCCCAGCTCTGATTAAATTGTGTGTATGTGTATATATGGTGCTGGGGATTGAACCCAGGGCCTTGTGCATGCAAGGCAAGCACTCTGCCAACTGAGCTATATATATCCCAGGCCCAAAACTTTTTTTTTTTTTTAATGGATTTGCCATACTTCCTGGTATGTGGCCAAATCAGTTTTAATAGTAAAGTTAAATGTTTTTTAAAATCCTGCTTATCTAGATATAAGAAGCATCTGGCTATGCTGCCATGGGGTTTTGCAGTTTGTTTTTTCAAATCCAGGCACTTTGCCAAACCTCAACAGTGAACACAAGCCTACCTTTCACCCTTTAGTCACTCCTTCTTTTGGTACCGTGGACTGAACTGGGGGCACTTTATCACTGAGCCACATCCTCAGTCCTTTTTTATATTTTATTTAGAGACAGGATGTCGCCAAGTTGCCTGGGACCTCACTAAATTGCTGAGGCTGGCTTTGAACTTGTGATCCTCCTACCTCAGCCTTCAGAGCTACTGGGATTACAGGCATGCATCACAACAACTATTGCCTTTGGCACTTCTGACCTTTGTTACTATTTATTGAACTTTTCTCATAATTATCAACTTCATACTGCTTTGTTCTCTGCATTTTTTGGTTAATTTGTGTCAAACGCTATTCCATATTCCTCTATTTTTTTTCTTCTTATTCTTGTGTTTTTGCTCTCAGGTTTCCTCAGTAGATTATACTACCTTGTATTTGTTTATTTTTTAAAATATTTTATTAGTGTTAGTGGACCTTTATTTATTTTTATGTGGTGCTGAGAATCGAACCCAGTGCCTGATACATGCTAGGCAAGCACTGTACTACTGAGCCACAACCCCAGCCCCTTGTATTGTTTATTATCTATCATATCTCATGTGATTGACCAAAATTATAAAGAGAGAATATATAGAAACATTGAGGCTTGTGCTGGGGTTGTGGCTCAGTGAGAGAGTGCTCATCTAACATATGTGAGGCCCTAGGTTCGATCCTCAACACCTCATTAAAATAAATAAATAAATAAGTCAGTAGGTAGGTATGTAGATAAATGGTATTGTGTCCAACTATGTCAGAAAATAAAAAATTATTTTAAATTATTTAAAGAAACAGTAAGGCTTGAGTAATGTGGAGCCAGATAGAGGAGGAAGATAGCAAAATGAAATGGAAAGTGTTCAGAACAAAGAGAACTAGTGCTTCTTGTCTCTTTTATCTGTGTTGTAGAATTAACATCTCTTACTTTTGCAGTTTGTGCTGATTAGTGCTTGTTTATTTTTCCTACTGTACATCTTGTTTTCTGTTGTACTTTTCACAAAAGGTTTTAAGTTTTGAGAACCTACTAGGTTTCTAGCTCTTCATATGTTTGGCAGATATGTATGCCATTCTTCCTCTGTGCATTAAACTTTAGTAAAAATTTTTAATAGGAAAAATACAAATATAGTAATGTATGTAGAGACTTATAAGTATTTCTATTGTTGATCATTTAGGCCATAAAGACCACAGTAGCAACTTCAGTCTTAAATTTACTATGACCTACTTATTGTCCTTTGTATATGTTTTTTATTAACATAGTTCCAGGTGCTTCCTCAGCTCCAAGGAGAGGGCGAGGAGGTCATCGAGGTGGCAGGGGAAGATTTGGTATTCGGCGGGATGGTCCAATGAAATTTGAGAAAGACTTTGACTTTGAAAGTGCAAATGCACAATTTAACAAGGAGGAGATTGACAGAGAGTTTCATAATAAACTTAAATTAAAAGGTAAGTTTTGGTTTTTCTATTCAGGAAATTATTTATTGCGGATTAAGGATGTTTTCCAGATTCAGTGTTTTATTTAGTACAAGTCTTGATTTGTATGGTATGTATTTGTTTTTCATTAGAAGATAAACTTGAGAAACAAGAGAAGCCAGTAAATGGTGAAGATAAAGGAGACTCAGGAGTTGATACTCAAAACAGTGAAGGAAATGCTGATGAAGAAGATCCACTTGGACCTAATTGCTATTATGACAAAACCAAGTCCTTCTTTGATAATATTTCGTGTGATGATAATAGGTATAGTCCTTTAAATGTTCTTATATTTTTATACTTTTATGATGTTGAAGTATAAAATGTTTTCTTATAAATTTACAATGTTTAATGTATACCTAAAAAAGATCACAATTTATGAGGCGATGTTGTGGGTTTTTTGTTGTTGTTGTTTAATTTTTTTGTTGTTGTTGTTTTTAGTGGTAGGTGGACACAATACCTTTATTTTGTTTATTATTTATTTTTATGTGGTGCTGAGGATCGAACCCAGGGCCTTGCATGTGCTAGGCATGCGCTCTACTGCTGAACCACAATCCCAGCCCCATGGGGAAATTGTTTTGTTTTGGTACTAGGAATTGAAGCCAGGGGTACATAACCGGCGAACCACACCCCCAGACTTTTACTTACTTACTTACTTTGATTGTTTGTTTGTTTTTGGGTGCTGGGAATTGAACTCAGGGGCACTTGACCACTGAGTCACATCCCCAGCCCTATTGTATATTTTATTTAGAGACAGGGTCTTACTGAGTTGCTTAGTGCCTCACTATTGCTGAGGCTGACTTTGAAGTCATGATCCTCTTGCCTCAGCTTCCCAAGCTGCTGGGAGTACAGGCATGTACCACCTCACTTGGCAACTTTTTTATATTTTATTTTGAGACAGGGTCTTGCTAAGTTGCTTAGGACCTCATGAAGTTTCTGAGGTTGGCTGTGAACTTGCTGTCTTCCTGCCTCAGCCTTCCAAGTCACTAGAATTATAGGCATGCAACACTGCACCTGGCTCATAATTGATTTTTTTATTTTTGTTTTGTTTTTTTATTCTTATGTAGTGCTGAGGATTAAACCCAGTGCCTCACATATGCAAGGCAAGCTCTCTTGCTGAGCCACAACCCCAGCCTCTTGATTTTTTTTTTTTTAATGTTTAATTTTATTAAAAGAAAATGCTGCTGGGCACAGCGTTGCACACCTATATTACACAGGAAGCTGAGGCAAGAGGATTGTAGGTTCAAAGCCAGCCTCAGCAACTTAGTGAAACCCTGAGCAATTTAGAGAGACCCTGCCTCAAAATAAAAAAATGAAATGGGCTGGGGATATGTCTCAATGGTTAAGCGCCTCTGGGTTTATATCCTGGTGCAAAAAAGAAAAAAGAACATTCTATATACTAAAGTTTTAAATAATGTTCTGTGAAAGGAAGTAATGACGATATACTTTTGTTTAGGGATGCTGTCACATTTGGATATTACTAATTAAAACAGAAGCATTCTTTTAACATCTAAATTAACCTTTTAAGCTGGGTATAGAGGCACACACCTATAATTCCAACTTCTCAGGAGGATTACAAGTCAGATCAAGGGCAGCTTGGGTGATTTAGTGAGATCTTGTCCCAAATTAAAAAGGACCAAGGATGTAGCTCAGTGGTAGAGCTCACTGCATTCAATGCCCACTACTACAAAAATGCATACATATGTACATACATAATCTTTTCCTTTACCCCACCCACTACACTGTACTTTACATGAAGCCAGTACCAAAACAATTAGTGTTTCTTGAAGTTTGCCAGTACAGTTAAACTCTGTTATATTGTAGTAAATGTGGGTCTAGAAAATTGTCCAATTATTGTGAGGTAAAAGGACTTTGGATCCAGAACTCAAGAGTTTTGTCCTTACTGCAGTTTGGCACCATCTACTGGTAGTTGTTTACTTCAATTTAAAAATGGATAGGGAGGCTGATTCTTCTGGGCACTGCAGTTATCTAGACTGGATGACAGCTACGGGTTAGACATTTGACTAGGTTAATTGGCATGAAATCCAGAGATTGGTCTAGGAACATACTGGAGATTCAAGAAACTACCCTCCATCTCCTAGCTTCTTCAAGACAAGGTTTGCCTGCTTGGCTTTGCCTCTTTTCCATTAGTACTTAGTTGAACCAATTGCAAATCCCATTATATCTGATTATCATTATATTTGTGCCTTTGTCATCTTTGTTTTATCAGCTATATTTGTAAGAATGTTCACATGAAATGTAACCAAATACTATAGGAAGATATTAAATTTATATGCTGTGGACTACTTAGTTTAAATGCTTAGTTTTAATTGATCCTTAGGAATTACTTGGCCTTAATTTGGGAGTCAATGCTATGTATTTTTGCTGAAAAATGTTTTTTTATACCTGGTATGCTAAAGACCATTTGCTTTTATAATAGAGAACGAAGACCAACCTGGGCTGAAGAAAGAAGATTAAATGCTGAAACATTTGGGATTCCACTTCGTCCAAACCGTGGTCGTGGAGGGTACAGAGGCAGAGGAGGTCTTGGTTTCCGTGGTGGCAGAGGGCGTGGTGGTGGCAGAGGTGGTACATTTACTACCCCTCGAGGATTTCGTGGTGGATTCAGAGGAGGTCGTGGGGGCAGGGAGTTTGCAGATTTTGAATATAGGGTAAGTATGATTATGATTATATATAATACGATTGGCATTAATGTTTTTATTTTATCTATTTTGGGTAAATATTTTTGAGAGCATTAGAATAACCTAGTTTGAGTATTCAGTGGAGAATATGCCTGATTGGCATGTTTATATAATCTTAAGGACAATAACTTCTTGTCTAAGGAATCAAGAAAAAATTTTTTAAGCTGTGCTCTTTTCAACAGAAGTTAAGAGTTGGAAATGTGATTATTTACTATTTATTTTAGAAGCATGGTTTTAGTTTTTTTGACCAGTAAAATTTTTAAAAACCTATCACAAACCTGTTATAGATTGAGTCAGGGCTTTTTTTTTTTTTTTTTTTTTTGGTACTGGAGATTGAACCTAGGGGTGCATATCCCCAGCCCTTTATTTTATTTATATTTAGAGACAGATCTTGCTAAGTTGCTCAGGCTGGCTTTAAACTCGTGATCCTCCTCCTTCAGCCTCCCGAGCCACTAGGATTAACCAGGTAATCACCATCATGCCTATTTTTGTTTGTTTGTTTGTTTGTTTTTTAAGAAAGCATAGGAAGGCTGGGTGTGGTGCCATTCAATTCCTGGTACCAAAAAAAGAAAAGAAAAACCAAGCAAACATTGGAAGGATCATAGACACATTGTACAAGAAAAGGATATTTATTTCATATTATATAGTCATTAACAAGTACCAGTCATTGTTCTAAATGTTTTTCACATATTATTTCAATCTCACATCAACTCTGTGATGTAGATTATTATCATCCTCGTTTTACAACTGAGAAAATAGATACAAAGCTAATAACTTGCTCATGGTCACACAGCTTGTAAATGATGATGCTGATGCTGAGTGTTGAACCTAGCAATAGGGTTCCTGAGTCAGTTTTCTTAATTTTATCTGGTTTTCTGATTTGCTGTAGTCTTGAAAATTTTGTGATATGAGAAAATTCTGTAACTATATATAATATGTTTATGTATATAACTTGTCTACTGAAAGGCATTTGTAAATTAAGGCAGCATAGTAACTGTCCTAGTCCCCGTAAACCATTCTAGTTCATTAATTTTAGGAGTAGTGGAGAAGAAAAATAAAGCAGTTCAAAATATAAGGTCTATATACCTTAAAAGTCTACAAGAATAGCAGAGGAAAGCTGGAAACAGAAAGACATGCTGGCTGGAATCTTATTGTCCAGTATTTAAAACTGATCACTGTTGATCTCTCTAGAAGAAGAACAATAGCTTTGGGATCTGGTCTGTTAATTTTCATGTCTGTTAATTAGCCTCAAGTTATTCTCTCACACTATCTAACCCCAGTGGGTGATGCAGTTGGAAAATCTTCATCCCAGCTGAGAGAATCTGTCTTAGAAACTACGAATGACTCTTCCTTCTCACTTTTATTGTTCTCAAGGTTGTCAGCAATCCCTTGCTTCTAGAATTCGGTCACATTTTCATAAATATTTGCCTTTTAACATCTTTGCAATATTTGACATAAGGATCACCCCCTCAACTTAGGATCATCCTAATTCTTTTAATACACTTGTTTTTTATTTAAAACACAAACAAAAGGAAAAAAAAAAGTCCTCTTTAACAGCCTATTAAGTGCTTCATGATCTGCCTGTTTCTCCAGGTCAAATGTCCAGTGTTGGCTCTTATCTTTGTGGCCATTGGGACAGATCTTTCCTTCATTTACTCTGCAGCAGATAGGTGGGCTTTTTTACTCTTGTTAGCTGCCAACTTATTCCTATCTTGGGACATTTTTACCCATTTCTTCTGTTCTGTGTGCTTTTTTTGTGAGCATTCATGCTTATGTTCACACTCTTTCACCTTTGCTTGACCATTCTCTCACTCCCCACTCCCCTCCCCCTTTTGTAAACTCATCTACTCATAGTTTCTAATCACTTCTTCAGCTTGGACCTTGTATGTTTCTGCCCTGCCTTTCTGTCGTTGCTTGCTTTCTATCCTGTCAACCTTCCTCAGACTGACCTTAATCATCTTTTCACTCTCCAGTCATCTCAGCTCTGCCTTCTCCCAGAGTTCCATTTTGACTCTTGACAAAGATACTATCCACACAGTGAAGGTATCCATATTATGATCAATTTTCATGTCACCGCATTCTTACCTTTGAGATGTCCCTGCCAGTTATCATGACAACCCACTGATGGATCTTCATACCTTCAGTCTCTTTATCCCACTTCATCTACTTTTTGAAGAACCAACAGCAACTCCTTGTTGAAGATTATGCTGAGTCAACTTGGTTTGAGAAAAAGTATGTTTAAATTAGCATTGGATCCAGATGAGAATTATAGTAATTGTTGCTGGTATGATCTCATTTGAGTTTACTAAACCATCTGGACTACCAATTTTTGAAATTTGTGGAAAGAAGTTATGTTTTAGTTAACATAAAACATACTTTTTAAGTAATTATTAAACTCTCAGAGTTGGAAAACATCTGAGATCTGACCACCTGGCCAAAACATAAGCCTCTTCGGTAGTGACTCTTATCAGGATGCCCACCTCACCCCAGAAATACCCTAGTTGTTAGGTTCTCAGAAACATACACAGTTTGAATGGAAATCTCTTTGCCTTTATCTTCAGTTTTTTGGTGAAACTCTATCCCTGTACAAAACATGTAACGTACTTAATGCTGGTTTTTCAGATATTTGAAAAAACAGCTGTCATGTTTGCTTTGTATGACCAAACAATTATGTCTCTTTCTATGAGTACTCAATCAACAAACCTTCATTGACCTAAAGCCATGTACATGCTATGCACTTGTTAATATAAATATTTCTTTTATTATTTATTTATTTATTTTGGTGCCGGGGATTGAACCCAGGGGTGCTTAACCACTGAGCCCTTTTTAGTTTTTATTTTGAGGCGGGGTCTCACTAAGTTGCTGAGGCTGGCCTTGAAACTGCTATTCTGCCTCAGTCTCCCAAGTCGCTGGGATTATAGGCATGCAGACATTTTTTTCTCAAGCCATATCATATTGTATAGTCATTTTGAGTCTTTTGTTAAAAATCTTAATCATGCTATTGCAGCATTCAAATGCATTGTAGAACTTATCTGCATGAGTCTTTATTCCTCACAGATAGTTCAGCCCCTGCTTGAGAATTTCAAGGAGTGCTAGTAACTCTGAGGCAATTGCCTTGAAAGCTAAAAGGCTCTAATGTATGGCCTGCTTTTCTTACTCTGTGAGGGTCTCCAGTTGATATACCAGCCCTATTTCTCATTACCCTTTAACCTGTCTGACTCAAGCAGGCTGGTTTGTGGTCATCTATTATATACAGCTTGATTCCAATTCTAGTAACCTCATTCATTTACCAATTTTACAGAATTTTTCACATATGCCAAGTACTATGCTGGACATTGGTGATAACAAACAGATATATCTGTCCTAGTTTTCTTGGTATTTACAGTTCAGTGGTGATACAGACATAGGTAAAAGTCAGGCACCTCCTTTCACTTCTTAGTATGCATTTTTAATACATTCATTGTTCCCTACTTCATATATTTTATTTTATGTTTATTTATTTATTTTTGTTCTGCATTGCCAGCTAGATGGAGCCTCTGTCATTAAGGATTGTTTTCTCCTTTTCCCCCACCAAAACACCTATCTTAGCACATAGCCTTGGTTGCCTTGAAGTTACTGCTTATCAGTATCAAAGCCGAAGTTCCATCATTGTGGGTAGCCCTTATGCATTCCAGAGTTTAATGACCTATCGATCCACCCTTATATTCCTAACTTCAGTAACCTACACCTTCTAAATCCTATCTTCTTGGCATCTTTAAAGGTTGGAAACAGTGAGTGATTACATAAAGGAAATTTACCTTTAAGGATAAAATAATTTCTGAAACATCATCTAGTGTTTCTTCCCAGAGGTGCCTTCTCAGCAGCCTTCATGAAATGAATTAGCTTTGTTCCTTGTGCTGTGTTGATATGAATCATTACACCTTTGGGGTGAGCAGACAAAACTTGATTGTTTAATGAAAACGTAAGTAAAGATTGGATCATAGATTTTTTAGATGGCTTAAAAGAATCAGCCAGACTGTTAGATGGTTAGGAAACTAAGGACCCTAAGAGGTTATTGATCTAGGTACAAACTTATAAAGCCAAAACTTGTTACATTGACTTCTGGCCCATTTTTCCCTAACTGAAATGTTTTAAAACTTCTGATTCTGTGATGCCTGGTGCCTTTTCCCGCCCCCCCCCCTTTATTTGGGGGGAATGGGAGGGGCAGTGGCAGGAGCAGATTAGGATTTAGGGTAATAATAAGAATGTAGCCAGCCCCTATTTTATATGCTGCTGCCAAGGAGGTTAAGCCTCCACAGTGGGTGGGTGAAAGTATGCACTTCAGTCTCTGTTTCTTCACAAGATCCAGAGACCATAAGGTATTTGAAATGACACCATGATACTTTCTCCCTTTGTCCCCCTATTATTTTCTCCTCTCCCCTTCCTTCCTCCACTACACCCCCTTTTCTTTCTCCTTGTATCTTTTCTTTTTCTTTCTTTCTTTTTTTCTTTTTTCTTTTTTTTTTTTACCTTTCAGAAAACCACAGCTTTTGGACCCTAAAAGGTCTGGATTGGTCGTACTGCTTTCTGAAAGGTAAAAAAACAAATAAATTGGGAGATGTTATGGTTGGCTTCGGTGGGGGACAGTGGGTTCATCTTTAGCTCATTTATTTCTTTACAACATTGTACTATGCCACATATAATTCAATTTAATAATACTGTACAAATAACATTGTACAAATATTGCTATATACATAGATGAAATTAAGTATTTCACCCTGTTTCTAAATTTGAGTAAGAATCAGAAAGCCAGGTGCAGTGGCACATGCCTGTGATCCCAGCAGCTCAGGAGGCTTAGACAAGAGGATCACGAATTCAAAGCCAGCCTCAGCAAAAAGCAAGGCACTAAATAACTCAGTGACACCTTGTCTCTAAATAAAATACAAAAATAGGGCTGAGAGTGTGGCTCAGTGGTAGAGTGCCCCTGAGTTCATTCCCTGGTACCAAAAAAAGAGAATTAGCAGTAAAAATCAGTTATAATCATTACTTGATGTCCACTTAGGATTGGTTTCAGGACCCTCAAAAATACCAAAATTTGTGGATGCTCTAGTCCCTAAAGTAAGGTAGCAAAGTATTCACATATAACCTGTACATGTCCTCTCATATGTTTTAGTACTGATGGAATCTCCTCCATAGTTTCTATCCACACTTGGTTGAATCTGCATATACAGAACCAGGGATGTGGAGGGCCAACTGTGTGTACATAGTAGCAGTTAGTTTGGAGGCAAATAGAAGCCCTCACTCTGCTGTATACAGGCCTTTAGTTTAGAATTAGTCTCACTGGGAGGCTCTTTTAGATTTTTATTGCTTTCTCACTTGATTACATTTTATTTTTAATTTCCCATCAACTCTGTTTTTCATAACTTACTTCTGATTTGTGGGGGTTTTATTTATTTTTTTAATATTTATTTTTTAGTTATAGGTGGACCCAATGTCTTTATTTATATATTTATTTATATATTTATGTGGTGCTGAGGATGGAACCCAGTGCCTTACTAGGCACATGCTAGGCAAGTGCGCTCTGAGCCACAATCCCAGCCCCTTGTGAGTTGTTTTTTAAAATTGATTTCTAGCCAGGCACAGTGGTGCATGCCTATAATCCCAGCAACTTGGGAGGCTGAGGCAGAAGGATCAGAAGTTTGAGACCAGCCTCAGCAATTTAGCAAGACCCTGTCTCAAAATAACAATTAAAAAGGACTGGAGATTTAACTTTAGCAGAAGAGCATCCCTGGGTTCCGTTTTTAGAGAGTGTGCATGCACGTGTACACACACACCACAAGTAGATTTCTGAATTATTGATTTCCCTTAACGTTACATTTTGAAGAGTTTCCCCTTGCCGCCCTCCACCCAACCCCCCCACTACCACCAGCACCCCCTCCCCGGTACTGGGGATTGAACTCAGGGGCACTTAACCCCTGAACCACATCCCCAGCCCTTTTTTTTTTTTTTTTTTTTTTTTTAGTATTTTATTTAGAGACAGGGTCTCACTGAGTTGCTTAGTGCCTTGCTAAATTGGTTAGGCAGGCTTTGAAATCCTGATCCTCCTGCCTCATCCTCCCAAGCCACCGGAATTACAGGTGTATGCTACCGAGCCTAGCAGGAAATGTTATTTTACTGGCTCAGTATTTTATTGCTTAATAAAGACTTTTCAAAGACTCTGCAGTTTTATGAATCTTATTTTAAAAGAGTTGTCAGTTATATTTGATGAATTTGATTACTAAGTTGGGCAACCAAAGATAGTGGGATATACCTGTGTCTAGGGTGGCTTTTTGCCCCACCCAACCCACAACAACACTGCTTTAACCTGTGCTGACTGAAAAATGTGTTAAATACATAATATGCTTCTACTTAGTGTGGAAGTTATGAAAAATGTTTCCTGGAAATCAGTTTCCATGAAAGTAAAGGTGTATTTAGAGGTAACTTAAAATAAACTAAAGTGGGCTGGGGCTATAAGTCAGTGGCAGAGCACTTGCCTAGCATGGGTAAGGCACTGGGTTCAATCTGTCAGCACCATATAAAAATAAACAAATAAAATAAAGGCATTCTGTCCATCTACAACTACAAAAAAATTTTTTTTTAAATAAACTGAAGCAAATGAAAAGAAAGATAAGACTCATCGATAAACCAGTAATTTTGGAGCATGGACTAATTGGGTTGTTTTTCCCCCACCTTTTTAGAAAGACAACAAAGTTGCTGCATAGTCTACAAGCAAGTCTTTGAAAATAGGTGAATTTCTAGCTCTTCATGGTCCTGAAAATTGGTTTCAGTCTTTGTGAAGAATGAAGAAGTGAATTTGCTGTATATTTGTCACCAGCACTGGGTTTTGTTTGTTTGTTTATTTTTCTGCTTAATTTCAAAGATACAATGCAGTTACTTTTGGGGGGAGGAAGGCTCATCTTAAAAAATGAGCACTAAATATATTTGGAATAGCAGAAGGGTTAAGTAATTTCTTATGTATAGTTAAACTAAAGCAGTACTTCAATGGACTTATAAGTATTTTTTCATCACTGAAAGGATTTTTCTTATCACTAAATTGTATTTGGCAATTATTGCAAGTTGCCTGCAGATAGGGCCGTGATACTGTGTTTTGAGCCACAGAAGGTTGTGTGTGTATGTGTGTGTGTGTGTGTGTGCGCGCGTGTGTGTGTCTATCTTCCTCTTTCTTTTTGGAAATCCTATAATATGAGGTAGCTTATTTCGTCAATTAGGGTGCTGGATGGTAGAGAATTTTGTCAGTCAACTATGTACACAGTAAATACTGTTTCTTAGGCAAAGGTAACTTTTTTATATAGTTGTAAAATTCCATTATATTCCATTGCCAAAGAAACATTAAGAACTTTGTATAGCTGTATAAAAAGCAACTAATTTTTTAAAGAATAAACATTTTAAAGTCAGCAAACATACTGTGTCCTTGCAGAAGTTGATGTGCTGAGGAACAGAGTTATGGGTGGGTCTTTTTTTCCCTTGTCTTTCCAGGCTCAATATTTTTGATTTATTTTTTAATGTTTGGAACATAAATGAAGATTTGATACATTCTTCCATTATCTAAAAAGGATAAATTCTTCATGCTCAATGTAAGAACTTCATTTTGTAGCAAATGGCATATCACAGGATTTCTCCAAATAATATTTTCAGAATATGAATGTAAATAATCATAGATAAGAATGTACTTAGCTGTATTTTCAAATAAGTAATCATCCCCTTTTTTAAGACTTTTAAAACTAGGCATCAGTTAACTTGTTTTTCCTGATATGCCTGGAGTTTTGTTGTGATAACATTGACTCATTCCATTATATTTCAAGAGGATTCAGAATGTTCGAAATTATTTTGAAAACTTGTAACACATTATTATTAACATTGGGCCTGTGACCCACAGATGACTCAGTATAGAATTCATTGCTAATTATAAATTACTAATAAATCTTTTTGATATTTTAAGCTATAGTGGAAAAAATCTGGCCACTTTTGTGTTTTTATGAAGGCCATGGAATAAAGGGATCCAAAGATTTAAATATTTTTATCTACTTTGATTTTTGTTAACTTTCTCCTTAAAACATTCAGTAGTGATAAAGATGTGGAAAACTGCACTGTAGGAGAATTGGAATATTTAAAGATGGTTGATATTTTTATTTTAATTTTATATCTTTTGTATAGCTCTACAAGGAAATGTTTTGTAATTTGATTTCATTATTAAGATCCAGTACTTGGCAGCCATAGTTTAGATAATATTGTTTAGTACTATTTGCTTGCATGTTAACAACTAAACCTTTTGGAGGACCCACAAATCATGATAATGAACATATTTCTGAGGCATTCGAGCATCAAAGCAAGTGCTGTGGCAATACCTGTGTAGACTGAGAAGTCCCAGGCCAATTTCAAGAAGAAAAACTTGTAAATACCAGTTCTACACACTCTGAAAGTATGAGTTCACTCGTTTTTCCCAGCTCTCTGGGTCATTGACTGGGACATTTGTTGTCCCAAAAGTAACTGGCAGCATGGCGTACCTGCAGTGCACCTTACAATATTAAAGCAAGGTTTTTATTCTAAAACAGAATAAAACTGTTCAATAAAAAAATGTTTGTCAAAGTTCTTTCTCTTAAATAGTAATATTCTCTTCCAATATAAATTAAATATAATGAAAAGCATCTTTTAATAAGGTTGGAGGAACAAAGCCTGGGTTCCATATTTAGCACCACAAAAAAATATATATGTCAATGTGTGTGTGATTAGAGTTATGATAATGTTTATATTCTGTAATAACTAAATCAATTTCTAACTTGTTTCTTGAGATTTATTTATTATTATTATAGATATATAAGGAAAGCTAAAAGTTCTTTTCTTCCTTTTCTGAGTATAAGACACTCCTGAGTTAAAGATTGTGACATGAAAAAACTAAGCCAATAAGGTACTATTAGTCTCATAGGTAGTTCTGATCAGCCAGGTTTGAGAAGATTATACAACATCATAATTGACTGATCTAGTGCCTTGGTAGAGTTACCACAAGAATTTCATATCCTTTTCCCCAAGTTTTCAAAACTCCAGTATCCAGGTTGGGACTGGGACTGAGGACAGGGAAGGACTAATTAGAAGAGGAGGTGGGGATGTTTCTGTAGGATAGAATATGGGAGAAAATAGAATATGGAGGAGAGGGTGAGACTGAAGTTTCCCTCAAGGTTTGTCTGCTTCGAAGACTAAGTCCTCGTTTTTTATTCTTCACATAAACAAAGGAAATGAATGTGTGTTGTCTCTCTTAATTTAACATGGCTTTTAGCCCTGTCTCTCTGGGTTATCTGCTTATCAGAGAAGCTGCTCCTGTAGGACCCCTGCACTCACTGCATATGCTGAGAAGCAACCTCTTCTTTTCCTGAGAATGATTAAATAATTTTGTTCTTTATAGCTAATCATGTCTGGACTTCATGTGTTGTGGGAGTTCCCTGCTCTAGAGATGAAACTGGTTTAAATTGTGGTGGGGAGTGTCATGTTATAAGGTAATCAGAGTGCATGATCTCTTCCTATAGGAGCTCAGATGACACCAGTTTGCTCGGTTTGCCTGTTATTACTATATTTTCAAAAGCAGACGAGGGCTGGAGATATATACAGCTCAGTGGTCAAGCACTTGCCTTGCACTTGCAAGCCCATGAGTTCAATTCCAACACACACACAAGTAAACATTGACAAATATTAGACCAGTTGGAATCAAACTTGGAGAATAAGGTAGAGTGCCATTATTCTCTGGATTTGAGGATGCTAAATGGGAAACTGCTAAGCAGGCTGTCTCAGCCTCTCCTAAGTTGGCCACACAGGGACAGCTTCTTGGAAGAGGTGTCATCTGATTAGGAGTTAGTCAATTAAGGAAAGAGAGAGCGCAGAAGCTTGCTGGCCAGCAGCCAGCTAGCTAACTATTGGTGTTTGCACTGGAAAGAGAGGTACATGATTAAAGCACTGGTCTGATGGGAACAGGCTCAGCCTTCTGAGGAGCAACATACAGGGGTTTTGTTTGTTTCTTTGTGTGTGTGTGTATTTTTTTTTTTTCTTTTCATTTTAGTTGTCCAGAGTTAGTGGTTTTGAAAATTTGGATCCTAAGAGCACAAGATGGGACAATGAATCTAATGTGATTTTTTTGTTCTCTGTAATGGTGCAGAGCTGTCAGACTGTGGTATGGGTGTCCTTAAAGTTCCAGCTCAGTTCATATGTAATGAACTTGGCTGACTGCTAAAAAAAAATATTTTCAGGTTTAAGTCATAAATATATCAAAATAAACCAGAGTCTAATTTCAGGTCATAATGTTGGTTTTTAAGGAAATGCTTTAAAATATAAACCATGTTGTGGTTTTTAGGGAAACAAAGCAGTTCTTTGAGGACGAAGCATATTTTAGTTCAATACTGAGTCTTTCTTACAAGTGACTCATAGTCACTCAGCTTAGTGGCACAGAAACCCCTGAGAGCAGCCAGCAAGGGAGCTCGTGGCCCAGAAAGTCTTGCCTTCTCCAGACTACAGTAGTCTGGAGATGAAAAATGCCAAAATTGATGGGGCTCTGAGGAGACTAGGACCATGTGAGATTGTAATGAATTCCAGTGAATGGTTTTTAGTCACTCCAGTACAGAGGAAGGAGTGTGTTTGCTAAGTGTCTGGAGTGTACTTCTGTAATCCTAATACTCACCTAATCCTCGGGTGTCAGCCTCACACAGGATTGTTGATGAGAATGCAAATCTCAACATTGCAATGCAGGATTTCGCTTGTGCTGTAAGATTTTGTAAATTCTCTCTTTCTGGGTTAATTGGGGAAAGGCTCTTCTTCGCTGTATTCCCCAGTATTGATAGCATTTCTTTGTCTCCACAAATATGTGGAGCATTGGAAACCGTAGTTTATAAAAAAGAATTAGATACAGGGTTTTTTTCCAATCATAAAAACAGCTTAAAGGGAGGGGGGAATATGGGGTTTTATTTGTTTGTTGTTTTGTTTTAATGCTGGGGATTGAACCTGGGGTACTTTACCACTGAGCTATATCCCCAACACATTTTATTTTTTTATTTTGAAAGTGACTCACCAAGTTGCCTGGGCCTCCCTTTGCTGAGACTGACCTTGAACTTGTGATGCTCTCACTTCCGCCTTCAAAAAGGAAAGGAAAAGAAGAAAAAAAAATCATCTGCAAGCCCATTACCTGAAAAGCTCACCATGTTAACATTATTTGGGTGTTTATGTTCTGATATGAAACTGACTTTTTTTCTTTTTTCATGAAATTATTAGGTAGCACTGTTTAATTTTAAAGTATGTACATATAGAAAAATACATGTCATAATTGTCTTTGTAACTCAGGAATCAGAATATTAACAGTGCCCAAACATCCTCCCACACTGCTGCTTTCCTTAACCAGTACTCTCCACCTACTCAAGACTAACTACTGAAAAAATGGGGGGATGGGGAAGACTACTGCCCTGACTTCTAAGAGCATCAATCATAGCTGGGTTTTTGGGTTTGTTTTTGTTTGTTTGTTTGTTTTAATATAAATGAAACTATGATGTGTATAATTATTCTTGGCTTATTTGCTCAGCATTCTTTGTGGGATTCATCCATATTATTCATCCATAATATTCCATGTGTTAGTAGACCACAGTTTATCCCCTTGGGGAATTTCTAGCTTTGGGGCTATTAAAATAATACTAGCTAGCACTGCTTCTTCTCCACAAGAGACTACTGAACTAGAGTAGGAGAAATGCTGTCTAGATTTCTTGAGGATGTGTACAGTTTAGTAGATGCCAGCTACAATGCTGCTCCACACTAGTGTACTACTACAAGTACCTCAAATACCAGAAAACCCTAATGTAGAGACATACATAGGTGTGCAAATTAAAGCAGATCTAGGATTAATTCTCTTATGTCTCTTATGTTCCCTGAAAACACTGCCACCTCTTCCCAACATCAGTGTTTTAGGATTTGAGTGTGGCGTCCCTGCTTCCCCTTGTTGAGGTACAAGTGATTCTTAGTTATGATCATCTTAACAACCTGGTAATGACCTTCATCTTGAATCATCTAATGCCTCTTTCCCCTATTATCCTTTATAATGTCTTCAACTTTGTGACATGCCCATCTGTGTTGGGTCCCCCCGAGATTACCATACCCAATGAAAAGCAAAAGGGGAAAGACAATGGGCCAAGTCGAGAGGAAGCCAGGCTCCAGCTCTCAAAGGGTACTTGGGATCAAGTGAAGCCTCAGGATGTGCTTAACTCCCCCCAGCAGTAAGTTGTGGTCATATGTGGAATGTTGCCAACCAGGATGTGCTTAAGAATCAGTGCCCAGAGTTTTTATTGGGGGTTGGTTATATAGGCAGCCTTTGCCTGGTGCATGGCAGAACACCACACTAAGGAAGTAAAGCACTTTGTACAGTTTAGATATAGTAAACCACTCCGACAAGTTCCTGGAATGGTGGGAACTGACTTAAAACCATGTTTCCAGATTTTAGTCAAAAGCCAAACTTTTTTAACAGTCTGCTCTGTTAACTGCACACCAACCCACAATCTGGCTCCAGTTCTTGTTCTGTGTGACCTTTTTCTCATCCTTTCCCACCCAAAGTCTTGAACACACCTGAACTTTGTCCATCAACCTCAAGTACAACACCTCTGAACTGCAGATTTTAGATATCCCGTGCTTTCAGCCAGGTGTGGTAGCACATGCCTGTAATCTCAGTGGCTTGGGAGGCTAAAACAGGAGGATTGTGAGTTTAAAGCCAACCTCAGCAAGAGTGAGGTACTAAGCAACTCAGTGAGACCCTGTCTCAAAATAAAATACAAAATAGGTCTGAGGATGTGGCTCAGTGGTCCAGTGCCCCTGAGTTCAATCCCCAGTACAATCTCCAAAAAAAATAGATATCCCATGCTTTGCTTGCAGCTGGGCTTGCTCAAGAATGGGTGAGGGCAGGGGAGTACTCCATTTTTTTTAGTAACTGCTTTTAAGCCTGGTACAGAACTAAAGATCTGGGATCTTTCTACTTTCTCAGGATTCATAAGCTCATCCATTTTACTTTCCCAGCACCATCTCCAACCAGCCTGGACGCCCATGATTCATTGTTTATCTTGCAAATATCCTAAACTTCTTTACTTTGTTTCTGCCTAGAGAAACCCTTCATCTCTGTGGTCAGTGTCTTCACCCAGAAGGTTGAGTTCTGAGGAAGAGGACCCAGGAAAGTAAATTAATACCACTCTTGATCTAGTTACTACCCTGTGCTGAGCCCTCAACATTGTCAACAAAATATATTTCTCTAATCACCATGCTTCCACAAGTGGTATGGCCATCTATTTCAAAGAGAACTACAAGCAGTGGGATGGGAACTGCCTCAAGTGCTCAACCAACCTCATCTGCAGCCAGCCTTACTAAAAGGAGGCCCGGTGGTCTTACAGAAAAGGCAAAAAGGAGCCAGGCCCAGGGATGCACACCTGTAATCCCAACAGCTCAGGAGACTGAGACAGGAAGATCACAAGTTCAAAGCCAGCCTCAGCGAAAGCAAGGCATTAAGCAGCTCAGAGATCTGTCTCTGAGACCCTGTCTAAATAAAATACAAAATGGGCTAGGGATATGGCTTAGTGGTTGAATGCCCCTGAGTTCAATCCCTGGGCAAAAAGAGCATCAGTGGTTTTCTCTAACTCCCACCACTCCCAGGCTGACTTGCTGTATTTATTTATTTTGCAGTACCAGGGATCGAACCCAAGTCCTTGGGTATGGTAGGGAAATGCTCTACCACTGAATTACATCTCTCCCTTTTGTCTCATTTTTTAAATAGTTTCACTATGTACAATAGCACATGCCTGTAATCCCAGTGACTAGGGAGGCTGAGGCAAGAGAATTGCAAGATCAAGGCCAGCCTGAACAATTTGGTGAGACCCTGTCTCAAAAAAGGCTGGGTGAGGTTGTGGCTTGATGGTAGAACACTTGCCTAGCACATGTGAGGCACTGGGTTCACTCCTCAGCACCACATTTAAAAAAATAAAGGTATTGTCCATCTACAACTGAAAACTATTTTTTAAAAAAGGAGGGAAGTGCTGGGGGTTTAGCTCAGTGGTTTAAATCACCAGTACCACAAAAAAAGGGGTTTCACTAAGTTACCTAGGTTGGCCTTGAACTTGAGATCCTCCTACCTCAGCCTCCCTAGTAGCTGGATTACAGGTTTGTTACCTTTGTACCTCATCCAGGCTTACGTTATTGATTGATCTCTACCTGTATCTTCAACTTCATCATAATAAGGGAATCTTTTTCATTAGCATTTAATTATTATGCAAGTGCATATTGTATATGTAATTATGTTTATAACAATTATAAGTAGTTATCTGGCATATTTACCACAAACTTTTTTTTCCCCCCAGTGCTGGCTGGGGATGGAACTCAGGGTTGGGTTTTTGTTTTTTGTTTTGTTTTGTTTTGTTTTTCCTTTTTGAAGAAAAGTATCCCTGATCCTTCTTAGCTGGTCTGCATCCTCCTGCTTAGCTCTTTTTCTGTCAGGATTCCTAATTACCCTTTCACTTCTCAACCCACTTGACCTGGTACTCCACTAAAACAGTTCTTGGTTAAGTCACCAATGATGTCTCAGTGAGTGAGCCTTTTGCAGTTTTCTTATTTTAAAGAAGTATTTTGTACAGTTGATCACTTCCTTAGAATATTCCTGCCTCCCTGGCTACCATATGCACCTGATTTTCCTCCTAACCTCAGTACTGCTCCTTAGACTGCTTGCCTGAGTCCTCTATTACCACTCTTGAAATAAGTGTTCTTCAGAGCCATGCATGGTGGCACATGCCTATAATCCCAGGGTCTATAAGACTGAGGCAGTCTCAGCAACTTAGCAAGCAAGGCCCTAAGCAGCTCAGTAAGACTGTCTCTAAATAAAATACAAAAGGCTGGGGATGTGGCTAAGAGCCCCTTGGGTTCAATTTCCGTTACCCAAAAATAAATAAATAAATAAAATTACTTTGATGGGAGGGGTGTGTGAGTGTGTTTTAAATCCCACCAAAGAGTTTGTGACAAAAGCAGCAAACATGCTAATATCGTCTCTACCCCTAGCCTTCTGATTTTAGTTTCAGTGTTTACTTCTATTTACTGATTTTTCTATGGAAGGAGGGGGGACTGCTATTGAACTACTGTGGAGCAGAGGTTTAGTTGTAATTGGAGAGGAAGTTGACAAGTGAACAAAACAAAAACATGGTTCATTGGTCTTTCAATCCACTAGGAGGCGACACAAAATGTTAAGGAGAAAAAGCCTGGAAGGGGGCGAGAGAGGCTGTCAAGGCACGTGGTGCTGGTGAGCGCTACTTCCAATTTTAAATAGGTCAGGGAAGCTGAAATTTAAGAAGTGACCTTGAGGGCTGGGGATGTGGCTCAAGTGGTATCTAGTTCACCTAGCATGCATGAGGCACTGGGTTCGATTCAGCACCACATAAAAATAAAATATTGTGTCCACCTAAAACTAAAAATAAGTATTTAAAAAAAAAAAGGAGTGACCTTGAGAAGGTGAGTGGACATTCAAGCAGAAGAAACTGCAGCTGCAAAACCCCTGAAGGCAGGAGTGACTCTGCCAAGACTGGTCAAGTGAGGAAGGAGAGGGTAATAGAGCTCCAGGCTGGAGTAAATGGGGGCTGGGCAGAGACAATGGGGCCACTGTAAGGACAGACATTTATTCTGAGGAAGCAATTGAAAGGTTTTGAGCAAAACTGACAACCTGATGTGGTTTTTTTTTTGGGGGGGGGGCGGGTACCAGGAGTTGAACTCAGGAGCAGTCTACCACTGAGCCATATCCCTAGCCCTATTTTTGTGTATTTTATTTAGAGACAGGGTCTACACTGAGTTGTTCAGTGCCTTGCTTTTTGCTGAGACTGGCTTTGAATTTGAAATCCTCCTGTCTCAGCCTCCCAAGCCACAGGGATTACAGGTGAGCGCCGCTACGCCTGGCAATCTGATGCATTTTTAAAAAGAATATAAAGCTAGAATAAGGCATGGTGGCCCACATCTGTTATCCCAACAATTTGTGAGGCTGAGGCAGGAGGATGGCAAATTCTAGGCTAGCCAGGACAACTTAGTGAGACCTTAACTCAAAAAAGAACTGGGATGTAGCTCAATAGTAAAACACCCCCTCAATTCAATACCCAGTACTTAAAAAAAAAAAAGAATCCAAAACTAGGTAGAGTAGCTCATGCCTGTAATCTCAGCACAGGGAAGGCTGAGGTGGGAAGGAACACTTGAATTTGGGAGTTCGAGACCAGCCTGGGCAACATAGTGAGATCCCACATTCAAAAATCAGTAGAATTTCAAAGATAAAATAATTTTTATTTAAGAGCGTCTCTAGCTGCTATGTTGAAAATAAATTATTAAGGCAAGCCAGATGCAGTGGTCCACCTGTAATCCCAGCAAATCAATAGGCTGAGGCAGGAGGATTACAAATTCAAAGCCAGTCTAGGCAATTTAGCAAGGCCCTAAGCAATTTAGCAAAACCTCAAAAAAAATGTTTCCACCCCTGGTACCAGAAAAAAAAAAAAAAAGGGAGGGGAGGATACTAAGGCAAGAAATGAGGAGATGTGTGTAGTTATCCAGGGTGGTAGTTCCCTTTGCTTCTAGAAATTGGAACATATGGCATAGACTGCCAGGATTCAGTCTGTGCTCCAGAGTCATTTGTGGCAGAATCCTATAATTTGGAGGATGAGGTTGTATCCTCAGCAGATTGTTCTTCTGGCTTTTATATATGGATTTACACAGTTAAGAATAAATAATAGAGCCCCCTCGTGGTGGCTCACCCCTGTAATCCCAGCAACTTGGGAGGCTGAGGTAGGAGGATTTTGAGTTCAAAGCCAGCCTCAGCAAAAGTGAGGCACTAAGCAACTCAGTGAGACCCTGACTCTAAAAAAATATATGAAATAGGGCTGTGGATGCGGCTTAGTGATAGATGCCCCTGAATTCAATCCCTGGTATCAAAAAAAAAAAAAAGAATTGGGGCTGAGGCTCAGCGGTAGAATGCTTGCCTAGTGTATGCAAGGCCGTGGATTTGATCCTCAGCAACACATATAAATAAATAGAATAAATATATTGTGTTCAAATACAACTAACAAATAAATATATTTTTAATGTGTATTTTATTTTAGCCTGATTTTTTTTTAATATTTATTCTTTAGGTGTAGATGGACACAACACAATGCCTTTATTTTTATGTGGTGCTGAGGATCGAACCCGGGTCCTGCCTGTGCTAGACAAGTGCTCTACCGCTGAGCCACAAACCCAGTCCCAAATAAATATTTTTTAAAAAGAATAAATAAGAGGATTTAAGGTGAGAAGTCTCTTCACTATTCCTCAGACTCATAGATAAGTGAAGCTAGGTTGTTTTCCAATTTTTACTTGTACAGTCAATGCTGCAATGAAGAATCTTTATGAATCAGTTCACAAATACATGAGTTTAGCTGAACACCATAGCACATATCTGTAATCCCAGCAATTCAAGAGGTTAGGGCAGGAAGATCACAAATTCAAAACCAGTCCTAGCAATTTTGCGAGAATCTGTCTCAAAATCAAAATAAAAAAAGGCTGGGGTGTATTTAGTGACAGAGCACTTGCCTAGCATACAAGGGGCCCTGGGTTCAATCTCCAGGACTGAAGAGGGGGAAGGGGATGAGTTTAAGATGGGCACAGTGAGGCCCACCCATTATTCCAGCAATCTTGAAGACTTAGGCAGGAGGATTCCAAGTTCAAGGCTAGCCTCAGCAATTTAGTGAGACCCTAAACAACTTAATGAGATCTTGTTTGAAACATTTTTTTAAAATATTTATTTATTTTTTAGTTTTTGATGGACACAACATCGTTATTTTATTTTTCAGTGATGCTGAGGATCGAACCCAGCTCCCAGCGCATGCCAGGCGAGTATGCTACTGCTTGAGCCACATCCCCAGCCTCAAATTTTTTTTTTTTTTAAGAGGAGAGAGAGAGAGAGACAGAGACAGAGAATTTTTAATATTTATTTTTTAGTTCTCGGCGGACACAACATCTTTGTTGGTATGTGGTGCTGAGGATCGAACCTGGGTCGCACGCATGCCAGGCGAGCGCGTTACCGCTTGAGCCACATCCCCAGCCCATCAAATTTTTTTTTAATATTTATTTTTTAGTTGTAGTTGGACACAACACCTATGATTGATTGATTGATTGATTGATTGATTGATTGATTGATTGATGTGGTGCTGAGGATTGAACCCAGGCCTCGCACATGCTAGGCCAGCACTCTACCACTGAGCCACAACCCCAGCCAGATGGCTCAAGCTTTTTAAAAGGTGGGGGCTGGGGGCTGGGGATGTAGCTTAGAGATAAAGTGACCCTGAGTTCAATCTCCAGCACCAAAAAGAGAGAGAGAGATTGTATGTAAGATAAGTTCTAAGAACTGGAATTTTTGAAAAATGGGAGATATAGCTTTGTAGATCTAATAAATATGGGCTATGTCATTCTCAGAATAAATTGTAGAAATTTACAATTCAACCAATAGTTTCTTAGGGTAGCTATCATATAGTCATCAGTACATTGTCAACAAACTTGAAAATCTTTGCCGATACGATAAAATAGTATCAGAGGCTGAGGATGTAGCTCGATGGTAGAGCACTTGCATAGAAATATGATGCCCTGGGGTCCATCCCACAACATTGCCAAAGTAAGCTGGGGGGTATCAGCAGATCATGCATTTCTGAGTGAAGTTGTACATTTTTCCATATGTATAAGTTATTAGTATTTCCTTGTATCAGGGATGTAACCCAAGGTCTCTCAACCACTGGACCACATCAACCCTTTTTTATTCTTATTTTTTTTAAACATTTGGATATAGGTTCTTTTTTAGATATCTTTTATTTTTTAATTTTTTAATATCTTTAATTAATTAATTTATTTTTTATGTGGTGCTGAGGATCAAACCCAGGACCTCACCCAAGCTATGTGAGCGTTCTACCGCTGAGCCACAAACCCAGCCCCCTTAAATATCTTTTTAGATGGACCTTTATTTATTTATATGCAGTGCTGAGAATTGAACCCAGTGCTTCACACGTGCTATCACTGAGCCACAACCCTAGCCCTTATTTTTTATTTTGAGACAGGGTCTTACTAAGTTCATTGGGGCCTGGCTAAGTTGCTGAGGCTGGCTTTGAACTTAGGATCCTCGTGTCTCAGCCTCCAGAGCCGGTGGGATTACAGGCAGGCGCCACCAGGCCAGGTCTTTAGTGGTTATTTTTATCTGTTTATCCACTACTGACCTGATATGCAGCAAAAATAACACACATCCTTGTTCTAAATCCTCTTAACATGCTTGTGATACTGATTACAACTAGAACATAATACTTATTATGACTAAGTAAATATTGTTTAGTGAGGAGCCAAGCAGTATTCCTTTTCTGTTTCATCCAAAAGAAACCACTGTCCTGAATTTTGTATGTATTATCTTGATTTTGATTTTTTTTTTAAAAAAATTTTCTCCCTAGAGTCTCTGATTAGCTCTTGATTAATCCCTTCTTCCCTTCCCTTACCTTCCTCTTTCTCCTTCCATATTCTCTATTAATTGGACTCTATTCCATTCTTCTTATACTCGTTGAACCAACTTTCTAATTTAATCTAAACCATTTCTTCTTTGGGCCATTATTTACTGGATAGCCTTTTGTTTTTCTTGGAGTTTCTCAGTGCTCTTCTTTTTGGCTTGTATTCTAAGGTTTTTCCAAGCCCTCACCAAACTGTGAATTTCATTTAGTCTATGAAGTCTTCTTTCCTAGAGATTATTTTATTTTATTTGTACTGGGCATTGAACCCAGCACTTAACCACTGAGCTACATCCCCAGCCCCTTTTTAAATATATTTTATTTAGAGACAGAGTCTTGCTAAGTTGCTTAGTGCCTCACTAAATTGCTGAGGCTGGGTTTGAACTTGAGATCTTTCTGCCTCAGCCTCCACAGCCAGTGAAATTACAGGTGTATGCCACTGCGCCCAGCTGAGATTGTTGTTTGGCTAACCTTCCACCATCTTTCTAGAATCCAAACATGTTGCTCTCAAGGGCTTCAGCAAATTTATGATCCTGAGATATCTCTTCATTGTTTTCCTGGATTACTCACTGTTTCTTGGACACCACCTTTTTCCTCTCTTTGTTTGCTGGAATTTTCGCTTAGGGAACTTTCTAAAACAGTCAACATAAAAGACCAGATAGTAGGTTTCTGTCACATCATCTTCTTCTACTACTTGCCCCCCCCCCACTCCTGGGTATTGAGCCCAGGACCTCACACATGCTAGGCAACCACTCTTGTCTCTGAGCTACACCCCTAGTCCTTACTATGACCTTTTAGAATTTTTTTTTAATGGACACAATATTTATTTTTAACATTTATTTATTTATGTATTTTTTTAGTTTTAGGTGGACACATTATTTTGTTATTATGTGGTGCTGAAGATCGAACCCAGTGCCTCATGCGTGCTAGGCGAGCACCCTACCAGTGAGCCACAACCCCAGCCCTTATTTATTTATTTTTATGTGGTGCTGAGAATCAAACCCAGTGCCTCACACGTGCTAGGCAAATGCTCTACCACTGAGCCACAACCCCAGCCCAACTTTTTAGATTTAACAACAAATGTTTGGGCTGGGGATGTGGCTCAAGCGGTGGCGCGCTCGCCTGGCATGCGTGCGGCCCGGGTTCGATCCTCAGCACCACATACCAACAAAGATGTTGTGTCCGCCGAGAACTAAAAAATAAATATTAAAAAAAATTCTCTCTCTCTCTCTCACTCTCTCTAAAAAAAAAAAAAAAACACAACAAATGTTAAAGCATTCTTACCTCATTTGCTGACCCTTCATGTGGCATGCACGGTGCCAGTCTGATGTTTCATAGTAGATAATTTTTTCCCCCTCTGGATACACCATTATCCTTTGTGTTTAGGCATTTTATAATGACTTTTCTGAATATGGCCTTTTTGTTTGACCCAATATTGTGCTGGATAGGCTTTTTGATTTATTTAGCTAGTTAATTGGTTTGTTTGGAGGTTTTGATGCTAGAGATTGAACCCAGGGACTTACTCATTCTAAGCACAAACTCTACCACTAAGTTATATTCCCTGAACCTCCTTTTGATTTAAAGACCTTTAAAGATTTGTGTCTTCCCTCTTTAGCTCTTATTCTTTAATTTTTAAATTTATTTATATTTTATTTTATTTTGGGGTACCAGGGATTGAACTCAGGGGCACTCGACTACTCAATCACATTCCAGCCCTATTTTGTATTTTATTTAGATCAGGATCTCCCTAAATTGCTTAGCACCTCACTTTTGCTGAGGCTGGCTTTGAACTCATGATCCTCCTGCCTCAGCCTCCTGAGCTGCTGGTATTACAGGCATGTACCACTGTACCCAACTTTTTTTATTTTCACTTCCTGTTTATTTTTTTTTATACCAGTCTCCCCTTTCATTAAAATTCCCTCTTTACTCAGGTACAAGAGCTCTCAAGTCAACCCTTTGTTCTCTGGTTTTTTTTTTCCTTTCCTTATGCTATTATTTATCTTGATCTCTTTCCTGTAGTAGAAGCTGAGGGTTGTTGGTTGTCTGTCATAAGGCAGAAACTGGGCATGGTGGTATGTGCTGCAATCCCAGTGACACAGGAAGCTGAGACAGAAGGATCTCAAGTTCAAAGCTAGCATGGGAAATTTAGCAAAAACCTGCCTCAAAATAAAATACAAAAAGGACTGGGGATGGAGAACTCAGTAGTAGAGCACCTCTGAATTCAATTCCTAGTACAATTAAAAAAAAAAAAAAAGGCAGGGCTAGGGCTGTAGCTCAGTGGCAGAGCACTTGCCTGGCATGAATGAGGCACTGGGTTTGATCTTCAGCACCACATAAAAATAAACAAATAAAATAAAGGTATTGTGTCCATCTACTATACACACACACACATATATAAAAAAAAACGCAGCAAAATTGCCTTGGAGCTCTACTATGTGACCAGGATTTTATCAACTGACAATATTTTCATTAAAGTGATGGTCTGTACTCTTGAGATCCCTGAATTCCAGGTTTTGTTCTAGGTCTCACAGATCTCACAGATACCTATAGAAAAACAAAAAACAAAACCTCCTTTTACTTGTTTGTCTTTCATAGAAATATGTTACCTAATTATAAATCACTTTTTTTGTGTGTGTGTGTGTCTTCACACCGGGGACTGAACCCATGTATGCTTTACAACTGAGCCACATTCCCAGACCTTTTATTATTTTTTTATTTTGAGACAGGGTCTCTCTAAGTTGTAGAGGCTAGCCCTTGACTCGTGATCCTCTCACCTGAGCCTCCAAGTTGCTGGAATTACAGGTGTGTGCCATCATGCCTGGATATTATAAATCCTTCTGACTACAGCAGTGAGCTAGGATTTTTCACTACTTCTTGTGGCAGATCTTGATTAGTTTTCCCACTTTCAAATTGCTTTCCCTCCTGCCCTCTACCAGGCCTGCCTCCAAAGAGTTGGAAGCCTTTCCGAGGACCAGGCACGAGGTCCCCCCTATACAATAGCACCCCATGGGCATGGGCCAGAGAGCAGTAAGTACCCTGAACTCTGCTGGGTGTCATCAGACTTCCAACTGCTTTTTTCAGTCTAGAATGTAAATCCCTGCCAAATTCTATTGATAAAGGTTATTTTACTTATTTATTGATATTTTAACACAATTTTAAAGAGAAAGTAATATTTGTGCTTGGTTTACCATCTTGAAACAAAAAATCTGTGCTTCTACCCTAGTTTGGAGCATTTTCAACTCTTGCCTTAATCACTATAATAAATTCCTTTTTGGTCTCCTTCCTCCATTTCTACACTTCATTTCTCTGCTGTGGTCAGAATGAACTTTTGGAAACACAAATTCTGTCAGATTGTATCACATGTCTTAGACAAGGCCTCTAATAGGGGAAGCCTCAAGAGATTGTATCCCCCTGAAAATGGTGTCCTTGTACCTGTGGCCTGATGTGAATGTGATCTTGGTGTGAAACAGACCTCTGAGACCCATGAGAGCCAGTGCCTGAGCAGGAATTCCTCTCTCCAAGACCGCAGTGTTGGTGTAGGCCTCTGAGTCACAGATCTAAAAATAATCCACACGGCTGTGAGCTAAGCAGAGTGGCTGCACACCTCTGATTCTGTGGCTGGCCTGTGGTCAGCAGCAGGGAATCCCCATGTCCAGCCCAACTACTGCTCCTTCTTAAGGTCTTTGTGTGTGTGTGTGTGTGTGTGTGTGTGTGTGTTACTGGGGGTTGAACCCAGGGGCATTCTACCTCTGTGCTATGTATGTCCCCAGCCCTTTATTGGTTTTTATTTTGAAACCAGGTCTGGCTAAGTTGCCCCAGGCTGGCCTTAAACTTTCGATTCTCCTGCCTCAGCCTACCAAATTGCTGGGATTACAGGCATGCAATACCGTACCTGGCTCTAAACCCTCTGACAGAGAAGCGAAGCCAGGCCAGCCCGCAGCTGTCTCTTTTCATTGGAGGTGTTCTTGGATCAGATACCTCTCTGAGTCTGACTTCCAGACTGTCACTGGGCTTGCTCTGCTGCTTTGTCACTAGATCAGAACACACCTACCTAGTAGGTAGACCAGCTTAAAACACACCTACCTAGTAGGTGGACCAGCTTACTTTTCTCCTAGCTGTGACTTGGTTTCAGTTTGGAAACCCTGGAGTCTTCAGAGCCCCATTGAGCTGAGATCTGAGGTGGCCCACTGTGTTGGTGTCTTTCTCCAGGACAGCCAGTAGGCAGCAACTTTGCAGGGTGCAGTGCTGCATGCCTTTAATTCCAGAGACTCAGAAGACGGAGGCAGGAGGATCACAAGTTCAAGGAGAGCCTCAACAACCTAGGGAGACCCTGTCCCAAAAAAACAAAAAACAAGAACAACAAACAAACAAAAAAACAGAAGTGGAGAGTGGGGAGGAAGGAGCTTCTAGACATGCCTTACTGTTATATTATCCCAACTTGAACTTGCCTTGTTCTCACCTAACTTAACGAGGCAAGGGGACTTAGAAGCAAATACTAGTGAGCACAAGTAATATCACAACCAAACTACCAGAAAGGACAGCCAATTACAGACCTGATAAAGGATAGCTATACTAAACTTAGAGCTAATATTACCTGTAATGATGAGATATAGAATTATTTGCCCTTTATATTGAGAACAACTCAAGCATATCATCTATTACCACTTATATTCAACATTGTATTGTTAAGCTTAGCCGATTGCAAGGAGGCATGAAAAACAGACAAGGATTGGGAAAAAGAGAGAACAGATGACCTGAGTATGTGCAAGATCCAAACTTATCTACCAACTTCTTCTATTAAGTGAATTATCAAACTATACAAAAATCATGGGGTGTGGTGGTGTACACCTATGATCCTAGATACACAGAAGGCTGAGACAAGAGGATTCCAAGTTTGAGGCCAGCCTGGACAATATAGGGAGACTGTCTCAAAATAAAATTTTAAAAAAGGACTGATTATGTAGATGGGTGGTCTCCATATTTGGGGTGGGATGCCTAGGGATTGAACCCAGGGACGCTTAACCACCAAGTCACATCCCTAGCCCTTTTTGAAAAAAAAATTTTTTTTTGGTAGTTATAGATGGCAGTGTCTTTATTTTATTTGTTTGTATTTATGTGGTACTAAGGATTCAAACCCAGTGCCTCACACATGCTAGGCAAGTGCTCTGCCACTGAGCTACAGCTTTAGTCCCCTAACTCTTTTTTTATTTTGAGATGGGCTCTCACTAAATTGTCTAGGGCCTAAGTCGCTGAGGTTGACCTTGAACTTGCAATCCTCCTGCCTCAGCCTCCTGAGCAGCTGGGATGGAATTACAGACGTGTGCCACCATGCCCCGATTCAGCAATGTTTTGTGGTAGTGAAATTGTTGTAATTAACAGCCAAATTTAGTTTGTAAATATTCCCAGATATTTCTAGTAACTTGACTGAAAAACTTTATTTGGTTCTGCTCAGCTTTGCCCCTGTGGGGAAAGTGTGAGTGCTCGGCCATTATATAGGTTCCAGTTAAGGTTAGGCCCCGCCTTGCCCAGTGGTGTGAGGTGACTAAGGGTCCAGGTCACAGATGTGCTGATTTCCACTTGCTGAGTGAGTGAGGAGGAGAGATAATGCCTGTCTTCACTCACCATCCACACTCTGCTCTGGGACCTGGTTGGGACACCTGGTTCCCACACTCCACACAGGAGGTCCGAAGCTCTCTGCTGAAGGGGAGTCTGTTGGGCGTGGTTCTGCCATCCAGTACCTACATCAAATATGAGCTAGGTGTCCTAGGCCTCCTTGGGAAGAAGTCAGGGTTATGTGACCAGTACCCCCAGATTGTACCAGAAACCCAGCCAGTGGAAGCTTTCCTGTCCCTGCTTGCTAGCAATTGAAGATTCAATTGAGTTATACAGACTGCCTGTAAGAGGAACTACCATTTGGAAATATAAGTGGGACCAGGGTGTAGCTCAGTGGACTTGCCTAGGATGTGCAAGGTCCTGGGTTCAGTCCCTAGTACTACAAGACAAGAAAAAAACAAAATATAAAATAGTAATAATGTTTTAAAAACCTTCCTGATTGGTGCATATAGCAACCACATTAGAACTGGGTTTTGAGGTCACTGGCACTATGTGTGGAAGGAATGAAGACTCAACCCCTTAAGTCCTCCTTCGCACTGGGCCCAGAGTGAACTGATAAGCTGCAGGGTGGCAGTCTGCAAGTTACTCCCAGGCATCAGGACTGTTGCCAAGGGCAGCCATTCTGATGGCCACAGTGCCCTTTTTGTTAGGGCTAATAAATCCCCTCTTGTTTCAGTGACAAGCAGTTGGGGTTATTACATTTTGATAACCAAAAAAGAAAGTCCACCCACACCCAGGGAAGGGGACAGAGTTCTTGTTTCTTTGACCAGATGTACCCAAGATCTCTGATGCCCCTCAGCCTTGGAACCTTGATGTGTTTATGAATCTAAGGGGATGCTTCTAAGTTTAATTGCTCAGAATTCCAAAAAAGTGTTCACCCTGAGCTCTTTACAAGGCCATGGACTCTGTAAACTATCCTCTAAAAAATCTAGGGAGACACATTTGGCAGAGCTAAAGGCATGGGGCAGGCCTTCCAAGCTGGGGAGGTACCTGTATTCAGGTCCAAGCACCACAGAGTCTTGGCTCTGTTGGCTGTGGGATGGACAGACTGGCGCTGTCCTTGTTTTTCAGGATAGTCTGACCTCAAGGCCACAGCCCCTGTGGCTCCACCAACACCAGAACTCTGCCTGGGTTCTCTCCCCAAGACTCCTTTCCTTTCTTGTTTTTTTCTTTTCTTTTTCTTTTTTTTTTTTTGTTTTTTGTTTTTTGTTTTTAAAATTTAAAGTGGGATTGAACCCAGGGGTTATCTACTGTTAGGAGACAGATGAGGGCAGGGTTCAGAGACTAATTCTATAAAATGGGCCCACTGTGCCGACCCCCACACGCTTTCTTTTTCAAGAAGCAGTTTGCCTGCAGCCCTGCCTGACCTTAGTGGACAGGTGTCACATACCTCAGCAAACTACCTGTTCACTGCAGGAGAAATGCAGCCCAAAATAATGTTGATAAGAGGAACCCAAGTGGTCTGGGATTGTAGCTCAGTGGTTCAATTCTCAGCACCACGTATAAGTAAATAAAAAATAAAGGTCCATTGACAACTAAAAAATAAAAAAGTATTAAAAAAAAAAAAAAGAGGAACCCAAGTTACCCTGAAGAAGGAGACTTTTATGACCAGATCCTGAAACTCTGGGAGATAAGGATAGTTCTTCCTAACCATAAAATCTGTAAGAATGTGTGGTTAAGAATCCAATTAGATGGGTGGGGTTATGATTAAGTGGTAGAGTGCTTGCCTAGCATGTGTAAGGCACTGGGTTTGATTCTTAGCACCACATAAAAAAATAAATAAATAGCTGGGTGCAGTGGCGCATGCCTGTAATCCCAGCAACTCAGGAGGCTGAGACAGGAGGATCACAAGTTCAAAGCCAGCCTCAGCAAAAGTGAAGCACTAAGCAACTCATTGAGGTCATGTCTCTAAATAAAATACAACAGGGCTGGGGATATATATATATATATATATATATATATATATATATATATATATATATATTAGTTTTAGGTGGATACAATATCTTTATTTTATTTTTATGTGGTGTTGAGGATTGAATCCAGTGCCTTGCACATGTCAGGCGAGCACGCTACCACTTGAGTCACATCCCCAGCCCCACAAAAATATATTTTTAAAAAATAAAGAATCCAATTAGAACTGGTCAGCATGGGCCAAGGTGACCTAGAGTTGCCATGACAATGAGGATTTGAAAGTGTGATGTCACCCTATTGTCAGTCAAAAGTAAAGAGATAACTCTCTGGAAACTTCTCTGGGATCCCCAGTAAAACAGGAGTATAGGAGAAGTACATTGTCCTTCTCTTCTCTGAGTTGACTCACTTTATCTCTTGAGAGTGTCCGCTTTCCCTTTTCCCTATTCCTTCAATAAACTCAACCGTGTTACTCTGAATGACATGTTTGAAATCTTTCTGACTTGATTGCAAGAATAGAGGTTTGAAGAGGAGGTGTCTTCACGTTGCCTCAGTTCTAGAAGGCCCTAGCTCCGAAACACTTCCACTGTGCCATATCCCCAGTCCTTTTTATTTATTATTTTGAGACAGGGTCCCACTAAATTGCTGAGGCTGGCCTCAAACTTGTAATCCTCCTGCCTTGACCTCCAGATCACTGGGATTATAGGTGTGTGACATTGATCCCGGCTCATTTTCTGTTTATAACCTTGATCCCCTGGCAATCCGTGGGACCTGGAAAATCTCTCTGCCACCATGCAGACCTTTAGAGTTTGTGACAGGCATAGCCTCCCAATGGTCCCTGGTTCCTCCAGCAGCTCTCCCTCTCCCCACATATATCTGCTTCACCCAGCCTTGGGGAGTCCCACAGCAGCCTCTTGGGCTTTATCTTAGTCCTTCCCACCCCCAGCCCCTTTGTTACTCAGGACTTTGGAGACAAAGAGAAATCAAGGAAGTGGTACTAAGTCTCTTGTCCTGGCTTCAGAGATGGAACTGGAATTCCTGGGGTCCAGCACATCCATCAGGGATCTCCTAGGCTCCTGGATAGCTCTGACCCCTCAGGACAATGAAAGGCAATCTGGGATCATAGAGGTGGGGATGAGACAAAACCAGATGTCTGCCTGGCTAGGACCTTTTGGCCACAGCACAGTGGATTCCAGCCAGTGGGGGTGGAACTGAAAGAGAACAACAAGATGCTCAGATAGTCACACACAGGGGAAAGCAGGCAAAAGAGGCAACTTGGTCGGGGATGCAATCTGAAGACTGGGGAAGAAGTTTCCCCCTGGGCACATGACCCAAGCTGCCCTCATCCCTGTTCTTGCCACAACACACCGCCTAAGCTTCTGGCCTGGCTTGCCCCAGCCTCTCTCCATACCCAGCAGCCAGTTGCTCTCTGCCTGGAATGTCTAGCCAGCCCTCTCCAGACTAGCTCCCAAATCCTGTGGACACTGGAATGCAGCTACCCTTCCCGCGGCTCATAACCCATCTCGCAGTTTTCACATCCTGCTCAAAGGAGCCCAATAAGATAAAGTAGAAAAGTTCCTCTCTCCAGATTCAACTCCATTGTTCCCCACCCCCACCAAGAACTTGGCTGTGACCACCTCTTCCCTAAAGTCTCTTCTTTCAGATGTTCCCACTAAAACCAACATGTAAGAGCCCAGCGTAGAAGTCCTGGCTCTTACTGCCTTGAAAAGTACACAAGCCAACAGTAATAACTTTGGCTGCTTTGAAAATCAGTTCTGTAATCCCTCAGGAGCCCCTGGAAGCGGGATGTTCTGATTCCACAGACTTTTTGACACTAGGAATGTGAAAACTTCATAAAAGCCAGCTGTAGAAAATCTGCTCTGTCTCAGCAAGAAGGGTCAACTCCTGCCAAGGTCAAGGTGCATCTCTGTGGTACATCTCACTAACAGGTCTGGTTTGTTCTGGTCCTTGAGTCATTGAGGAGCTCTTGAAGTCTTCTACTCATTTATCACAGGCAAAAGCCTCAGAGACTCTCAGCCCTTCCATGGGATCTGATTCTACTTGTGACCAGCTAGTAAGGGGGCCAGATGGATTCAGAGAGAAACCATGTTCCCTGGCCTTGACCTTCTTTGCCTCCTAAATGGTGAATTGAGGCTGTTGGTCTGGTGGTCTCTGAGGCTCTATCCTTATACATGTGTCGAGGCTTCAGAACATAGACCTCTCTGCAGAGCCAGAGGATGGAAGCCTCTGTCCCTGAAGACACACGGGTTTCAGGAGGACCTGGCCCTTATGTCTGTGGGTTCCACCCTTTTTTCTCAGAACTTTGGTGTAACGCAGCTTAGAATAAAGAGGTGACATGTTAGTTTCATGGGTGATTTCTTTTCTTTCTTTCTTTCTTTCTTTCTTTTTTTTTTTTTTTTGTACTGGGGGCCTAACTACTAAGCCACATCCCCAGCCCTTTTTCATATTTTTAAGAGACGAGTCTCTCTGAGTTGGGCCTCACCAAGTTGCTGATGCAGACTTTGAATTTGTGATCCTCCTGCCTCAACCTCCCAAACCACTGGGGTTACAGGTGTGTGCCACTTTGCCTGGTGGGTGTATTTTTTCCCCTTGTATTTCCATATGTGTTTTATTTTTAAAATATTTTTTAGTTGTAGTTGACACAATGCCTTTATTTTATTCATTTATTTTTATGTGATGCTGAGGGTTGAACCCAGGGCCTCACACGTGCTAGGCAAGTGCTCTACTGCTGAGCTACAACCCCAGCCCCAATATATATATATATTTTAGTTTATTTATTTATTTATTGTTTTAGGTGGACACAATATCTTTATTTATTTTTATGTGGTGCTGAAGATGGAACCCAGTGCCTCGCGCATGCCAGGCAGCACGCTATCACTTGAGCCACATCCCCAGCCCCAAATGTATTTGATGAATGAAAATAATTCTAACCTGTAGAGAAGAGTTATAACATCTGCAGGTAGACTCACAAAGCAGACTCAACATGTCTATAATTTATAAAATGTTCTCAGGTAAGCTTGAGAGGTCTGAGACATGCTGGTGCTTGGCACACCAAAAAGGTCACCAAGGGGTTCTAAGTTTGGCAGTGTTCATGCTGAACTTAAAAATGCGTGTGTGTGGGGCTGGGGATGTGGCTCAAGCGGTAGCGCGCTCGCCTGGCATGCGTGCGGCCCGGGTTCGATCCTCAGCACCACATACCAACAAAGATGTTGTGTCCGCGGAGAATTAAAAAATAAATATTAAAAAAAATTCTCTCTCTCTCTCTCTCTCTCTCTCTCTCTCTCTCTCTCTCTCTTTCCTCTCTCACTCTTTAAAAAAAAAAGAAAAATGCGTGTGTGTGGGGGCCTGGGGATGTGGCTCAAGCGGTAGCGCTCACCTGGCATGTGTGCGGCCCGGGTTCGATCCTCAGCACCACATACAGACAAAGATGTTGTGTCCACCAAATACTAAAAAAAATAGATATTAAAAAAAATTCTCTCTCTCACTCTGTCTTTGTGTGTGGCTTTTACTTGAGATTTTCCTGGTTCTGGATGGAAGCCTATAGGAAGAGACCCCAATGGTACAGGCACAACAGTTTCTAGCACATTATTCTGGGACCATGAGCTTTGGAGTGAAGTGAGCAGCAGTAATTGGGTAGATGGGTCAGAGCCTGCCATATGGGAAAATGGCTACCTTAAAGTTTATTTATTTTTTTTTTTAAGAGAGAGAATTTTTTTAATATTTATTTTTTAGTTATTGACGGACATAACATCTTTGTTTATATGTGATGCTGAGAATCGAACCTGGGCCGCACGCATGCCAGGCGAGTGCGCTACCACTTGAGCCACATCCCCAGCCCATACTTTATTTATTTATTTATTTTTTTTTTTAAAGAGAGAGTGAGAGAGAGGGGGACAGAGAGAGAGAGAGAGAGAGAATTTTAACATTTATTTATTTTTTCTTAGTTCTTGGCGGACACAACATCTTTGTTGGTATGTGGTGCTGCTGAGGATCGAACCCGGGCCGCACGCATGCTAGGCGAGCGCGCTACCGCTTGAGCCACATCCCCAGCCCCCCCAGCCCATACTTTAAAGTTTCAATAGGGGACTGTGAGTGTAGCTCAATGGCAGAGTGCATGCCTCAACCTTTGGAGTCACTGAGACTACAGGCATGCACCACTGTGCCTGGCTCAAAAAAAATTTTTTTTTAAGAGACAAGAGTTGTGCTATGTTACCGAGGCTGGTTCTGAACTCTACTAGGCTCAAGCAATTCTCCTGCCTTAGATTCCTGAGTAGCTGGGGCTACAGGTACACAAATTTTTTTTTTTTTTAAAGAGAGAGTGGGAGAGAAAGAGAGAATTTTTTTTTAATATTTATTTTTTAGTTATTGGCAGACACAACATCTTCGTTTGTATGTGGTGCTGAGGATCGAACCCGGGCCACACGCATGCCAGGCGAGCGCACTACTGCTTGAGCCATATCCCCAGCCCCACAAACTTTTTTTAAAAAAAATATTTATTTTTAAGTTTTAGGTGGATACAATATCTTTATTTTACATTTACGTGGTGCTGAGGATCGAACCCAGTGCCTCATGCATGCTAGGTGAGCACCCTACCACTGAGCCACAACCCTAGCCCTTACAAACTTATTTTTGATAGATGTCCATGAACTAAAACTTTGAGGCTCCTAAGTCTAAATCAGGATCATCTTCTGCCTGAATAATCAAAATAGCTTCCCAATAGATTTCTGCATCTACTTTTTGTGAGTATGTGTGTGGGGGGTAAAATATACATAACATGGAATTTACCTTTTAAGTGCACAATTCTGTGGCATTTAAATACATTCATGAAGTTGTATAACTACCACCATCCTCAGAACTTTTTCATCTTCTGCAACTGAAACTGTACCCAATGAACACTAACTCTCCATCCCTACCTCAACCCTATTCACTACCATTCTACTTTTTCTGGTACTGGAGATTGAACTGAGGGGCACTCTACCATTGAGCCACATCCTCAGACCTATTTTGTATTTTATTTAGAGACAGAGTCTTACTGAGTTGCTTATCACCTGGCTTTTGCTGATACTGGCTTCAAACTCCCAATCCTCCTCCCTCAGCCTCCTGAGCAACTGGGATTACAGGCCTGTGCCACAGTGCTGGGCTCTACTTTCTGTCTCTATGCTTTTGGCTACTCCAGGTACTCATATAAGTGGACTCAGAATTGTGAGTTCTGACTGGCTTATGTCATTTAGTATAATGTCTTCAAGATTCATCCATTTGGCATGTGGCAGAATTTTCTTCCTTTTTAAGGCCAAATGATATTTTATTATACACACGCACACACACACACACACACACACACACACACACACACACATCTGACGTTTTGTTTATCCACTCGTCCTTAGCTGAACATTATTACTTGTGTCTTTTGGTTATTATAAAACTTCTATGAACAGGATTGTAGAAATCTGATCCACTTATTTTTTGTGATGTTGGGGATTTAATTCAGGCCCTCATACATGGTAGGCCAGGTGTACTAAGCTGCACCCCCATTTCCATACATCGACTCTTGCCTCCCCTTCCCAGTCCTCCACACTACAGCCAGAGTAATCTCTTTAAAGTCATAAAGGTGGTCAAATCGTCCCTTGCTTAAAACTCATTAGGTATGCAATGTTCTCAGGTAAGGCCTAACTTCTCCTGATCCTGTTCCTTGTTTGTTGAATACAAAGCAGTTTGAAAACACCTGCTGTTTCTTCTGCTGTAATGCCCTGTTCTTCTTCCCCAGTTTTTAATTTTTGTTTTTTCCTTTTCCTCTTTAGGATTTCAGCTCCTACTCTTTTCCTGGGGGAATACCCTGATCACCCTCCTCCACTAGGTCAGGGTACTCTTTCCCTCTCCTCTTCCACTTTCCCCTCCTACCACTTGTCACAATTGGCACTATAGTATCACCGGGATCTGTGACAGCTGCATTCTGTTTCTACCAATAGAGAATGAACCTATGAGGCTGAGAGTATTATCCGATTCCAGCAGTGACTAGTGACTGTCAGCGCCTGGCATCTACAGCTCAATACTTAAGTCATCAATTTCAATAATAAATCCATAAGGACGCAACCGTCCTCTCCCGTACCGGGGCCAAGCCATTGTGGAGAATCAGAGCAATCCTACGGCTCTGGTTGCCAGTCCTCAACCCTTTCCCAAGCCGTCCCATCGGGACGTCCTCGATCTGCAGAAAAGACGCTCAGGGACACCCCCGCCCCGCTTGCGCTAGGGGAGGGTCGGCTCCAGCCGCGGGATCCGCAGACACTCCGGCGTCCGCCTGGGGCGGGGGCGGGACTGGCTCTAACGTCACTTCCGGTGTACACAGCCGGTCCGGGCGGTGTGCTGGGGGTCGGAGCCCGTCGCAGGTGAGGAGCGGGCGCGAGCGGGCGCGGGCGGGCGCAGGCAGGCGGGGTCGGACGGTGGGCGGTGGGTTGTGGGACGTGGCCGGGACTGGTGACGGGACGAGCTCGCGGGGCGCGGCTCCGCTCGGGACCGCAGGGCTCCGGCCCTTGGGCGCCCACCCCTTGCCCGCCCGCTGTGGAGGACGCCGGGCTCTGCGGGCGCTGGCCGAGCGGACGGAAGCCCGGAGGGGCCTCCTGGCGCGTGCCTGGAACTGGGGGCGCAGCCGAGACCCGGTGGACGCGGGACGGGAGGAGAGGAACGGCGCTGGCCAGGCGAGGGAGGGGGGCATTCCCTCGGGACGCCGGGGCCCGAGAGGTCAGGCTGGCGCTGGTACTCGCTCCCGGAAGCTCGCGGAGCAGTCCGCGAAAGGACAGCGGCCTGTGGGCAGCAGGCGGCCGGGGTCCACTGGGGCTGGTGGGGGACGCGGCCCTCACGCCGCCCCGCGGCTGCCTGACCGGCGGTGCGCACCTTCCCAGTCGTGCCGGGCCGCTGAGGAACGTGATTTTCCGGCCCTGTTGAGCCTGTTGGCGCAGTGGGGCCAGGGGAGGGTCCGCGGGGACCCGGGAGGGCCGGGGTTGAAGATGAAGGACCCACGCCCGTGGGGAGCGCAGGGTCAGGGGTGTGTCTTCCTGCTTCGCGCGGTGCGAGGAAAGAAGCGTGGCTGGTTGGCATGATAAGAATTTTGTTTATACTTGTTACAAAATTTGTCAGAGAATCACTGGGCTTGGAGAGCCCAAATTTGAAAGTAGCTTGTTTCTGCTCCTCATTCCCATTATAAGAGGAATTTATTCTTCTCGCCTTTGTAAAACACTCAAGACATTACAAAAAGTGTCAAGGGAGGAAATGACAGACATCCACCAACCTATCATTCAGTGACAACCACAGCTATCATTTTAGTGATATCAGTAAATACAGATATATGATGTCATTTTTTTATGAGCTTCGTAGTACACCATTATATGCCATAATTTAACCAAACCCTACCGATGAACATTTATTTATTTTTGGCACAGGGAATTGAACCCTGGGAAGCTCTACCACTGTGTTTCATCCCAGCCCCAACCCCCACCCCATCCCCTTTTTTTGAGACAGGGGTTTCTCCTTGTTGCTTAGGGCTTGCTAAGTGGCTAAAGTGGCCTGGAACTTGCTGGGATTACAGGCATGCACCGCAGGGCCTGGCCTGATGAATATTTAGATTATTTCCATTTTGCCATAAAATGATTTTGCCAAAAGGATTTGTCTGATTATTGTCTTGGGATAAATTCACAACTGGGGTGTAAAGGTAACATTCATTAAAAAATAAATACTATGCATTTTTTCTTCTTTCATATATTTGGAAAATTCTTCCCTATTCCAGTGTTTCAAAAAAATTCCATCCACCTTTGCTTCTCATCGTTTTATTTACTTTTAGTTATTTAATCTTCTTAGAACTTATTTTTGGTTTAAGATATAAAATAGTTTCTGAATAGCTAGTCAATTGTTGCAGTTTTATTGAATAAGCTGTAACTGTTTTTTCTTCTTATATTTTAGGTTTAAAGTTCTAAGTATGTATTTATAAAGGTCTACTTACAGATTTTTGTGTATGATCAGATATTTTCATGTGCCTTAAAAAATGCCACGATTTTTTATTTTCAGTGTTTTTTTTTTTAAATAATTTTCCTTTACAATACAATGAGTATTTCATGTTTGAGATTTTTTTAAATGAATATTTTTAAAAAAATATATTTATTCTTAAGTTTTAGGTGGATACAATATCTTTATTTTACTTTTATGTGGTGCTGAGGATCAGACCCAGTGCCTCATGCATGCTAGGTGAGCACTGTACCACTGAGCCACAATCCCAACCTCTAAAATGTACATTTTAAGTCTGTTTAAAGTCCTTTGTCCATTTCTCAATTGAATTATTTGTTGTTTTGTTCTTGAGTTGTAAATAATCATTACTTATTCTGGATAGTAGCCTCTCATTAGATAAATAATTTTTTAAAAATGCACATTTTAAAGGTGAAAGTTTATTTTATTGCTGTTTCATTTACTTTCTTACTGACAAGATAACAAACTCCATATGAAGAGTTCAGGTTTGTTGTGGCAACTTTTCAGTCTGGCATTTGAGATTCTAATCTTCCTCTATTTTTGCACATGAATACGTAGGTTAGATTGGAGACCAAGATAGAAAAGTTCTCAGATTCCCTTGGCAAGCCTAGATTTTCAATCTAAAATTATCTCTGGATTTTTGGAAGACAGCATACTTTAAGCATCCTTAAAACAATAAATAAGTTGCATATGATTCTGCAAAATTTTTACTAAATGTTTATTTTTTTGAAAATCTTCAGCCTAATATACCAGGCACTGTATGCCCAGTGAATCTTCTAAACCTCTAGGAAAATAGTTGAATCAGAGCTACCAGGGTGAGGTATCACATGAATTGAGTGTCCACTCTCTCTCTTTCCCTCCTGTGAATTTGTCTTTGGTGGAAGATGATGATCTTTCTGCATGGACAAAGAATGTTAGTTTGATTAAGAAATTGCTTTGTTTTGGAGTTACAGAAAAGCAGGCTGCCATTTTTCTCTTAGAACCTGAAGTGTTAGGAGTTGAGCTTCAAATGCGTCTTTGTTTCTGTTGAAACTATCTTCTTGAGGGTCCCTTAATTGATAGATGCAATGGCCGTTGCTTACTCATTTCCTTTGACTGTTAATATTGGCGTGATGAGCCATTCTTTTTTTCATGAACCAGCCTGGCTCTTAGTCGGCCTTTTCCAAAAAGGTTGTGGTCATTTTCTTAAATTTGTGTGACTGTGCCTTATCACTTGTTTTTGCTGCTCTATTTCCTACATCTGCCTGGGGACTGTTTTTGAGGCTTAGCTTCATACTACTTCCCCCACCTCCCCATATATGCTCCTTTCCCACATATCCTGTATGTGACTTCTACATAGAGAACCATCTTGCTCCCCACCTCTGTGTCCACCTGCTGACCCCCATCTCAGACTTTTCTGCAGGTTAATCTTTCATTTTCCTGTCTTCTCAACATGTTTCTAAAGCCATACTTTCTCCAGGTGTTGGAGCCCTTCATCACTTCTCAAGGTGGTTCTTACTAGCTGATATATCATGTCTTATCTTCTTTTTTGATACAGGTTGCATTTGCCATTTGTGTTCTGTTTATCTTAATTTAGACTTTGTACCTTTTTTTCTAAGGGACTTCAGATATAATCTGGTCCCACTCTGGATAGAAAGAGGAGAACCAGTGAATTTAGTTAGCTCCCATTAATGAAGTACTTACAGTATGGGCCAGTCACTTCACTGTAGGATCAGAATCCAGAGCTGAAAGGTACAGCCTGGGCAAGAAAGTCAAATAAGCCGTTGCTAGAAAATATCCCAAGTGCATAGAAGGGGAGACACTGAAAAAGTTCTGCCAGGTTTCAGGGATCTTGCCTATCTTGTTCACTGCGTTTATCTCTAGGGCCTAGAACACATTGTTCTGGAAATGATTAGGTATTTGCTAAATGAATGAATGATCATCTGAAAATAAAATCAAAACAATACAAATCAACTATCTACAGAAAGATACAAGGCCAAAAGACATTTTGCAAATGTACTTTAGAGAATTTCAGAGAAAACTTTAAATTCAACCAAACTGACCCAGCTATAACCCCAGGAAGGCATGATTGGAATGTGTTTGTAGTCAGAAAGCTCAAACTTAATTTTGTAGCCTCAGAAGAAAGATGTGTGTTTCTAGGAGAGGGTTCAGATGATGTTTGTGGAAATTGGGGTGGATAGTGTGTCTGTAACACTACCTGGGAGCCCTGACCAGAGAAGCTTAATGCAGTCTTCTATAGAACCTCTCCAGTACCGAATGGATGAGTGTGTCCATGTTGATGCCTCTAACTGGGAGTGTCTTTTCTCTTGCTTAGTTTATGTCCTCCTGATACCCTCTGATTAGAACTGTGTTTCGAGAATGTTGAGAGCTCTGTATCCATATGCTTGTGTCAGATCCTGATCTTGGCATGCTGTCTAATCTCTTGGGTTTCCTATGGGTAGAATAAAGATAATAGTAGAACCTTTCCCTTAGTGCCATGAGGGCTTTGAATACACTGCCTGGGAGCTACCTCGTAAGTGTTCAACAAGGGTTAGCTCTTTGGGTATTTATAAACTTAGTAACTGGCTTTCTGGCTAATATGTCACTCATCTTTGAGCTAACAAAGGCTAAATCAGACCCCTTGAAGCTGCTTGTTTTTGGGTGCACAGATAAAACTGATAACCATACAGTGAAAAGTGATGACAGGCTTTTCCCAGACTGCTCACACAGAGAATCCAGCCTGCAATTTTCAGGGAAGATTTCCTGGAGAAGGCTGTTCTTGAATAGAATACTGTGGGAAAAAGCTAATCCTTCCTGGGTGTGGTCATACACCTGTAATCCTGGTTATTCAGGAGGTTGAAGATCACAAGTTTGAGGCCAACCTCCAGGACCTAGTGAGACTCTGTCTCAAAATAAAAAAAGGGGGACTGGGGATATAGCTCAGTAGAGTGCTTGCTTCACATGCACAAAGCCCTGGGTTTAATCTCCAGCAAAACACACACACACACACACACACACACACACACACACACACACATACACAAAGGGGGGGGTGAGAGATGAGTATGTAACTCCTTGGTTCAATTATCAGTACTGCCCCCCCCCACGCACACACACACACAAAAAAGTGAGTCTAGCACCATTGAAGGGGAGGACATTTAGGTAGGACCATGACATGGATAAAGAGGTAGCAGTGAGCAGGCATAATGGATGTGAAGAATAAAATATATCTAACTTACTGAGCACTAGGAATACTTCAGGTGCTAAGCTAAGCCTTAGGCTCTGTGATAACCAGATCAGGTGTTAAGTGCTTTGTGTGCATTACCTCATTTAGTCTTTACAACAACCCTGTGAGGCAGGTACTTATTGTTGTAAAAATGCCATGTTGAATGTCACCTGAGAGGTCTCTGTTGCTTCAGCCTGCATGCTGCTGCAGGGATAACTAACTCTTGATGTCTTTTGAACATTGAACAGCTTTGTGATCTGGTTCTGATGAAGTCCAAAGCTCACAAAGATCCTGTGACTTCATGAAACCATCTTTGGTTAATATGTATAAATAATGCATTTCTTAGAATTTAATTAAAGCAGCATACGTGCAGATATGGAATGAACTCAGAGAAATATCATTAATGAGAAGAGCAAGGGGCAGAAAGATGTGCACATGTGCCCATGGTGTAAATAAATAAAGAAGAAATATATAGAAAACACATGAAACTGATTTCTAAGAGCAGAAAAAATTTCTGGAATGATAGAAAAGAAGTGATTGCCTTTGGGGTGAGGTCTCAGAAAACTAGCCTGTTAGCCTGTTGGAATTACCTTCCTTTTTTTTACATACCATTTTGTATGGTGTGTGTGTGTATATATATATTTACATTTATTTTATTTTTTTAAGTTGTAGATACTACCCTTATTTATTTTTTTGAGGTACTGAGGATCGAACCCAGGGCCTTGCACGTGCTAGGCGAGCGCTCTACCACTGAGCCATAATCCCAATCCTATATATTGTTTTGATTTCAAAATTTAAGTGAGTATGAGGCACACTCCTATAATCCCAGCTATTTGGGAGGTTAAAGAAGAAAGATACTGGGGCTGGGGATGTGGCTCAAGCGGTAGCGTGCTCGCCTGGCATGCGTGCGGCCCGGGTTCAATCCTCAGCACCACATACAAACAAAGATGTTGTGTCCGCCGAGAACTGAAAAATAAATATTAAAAAAAAAAAAAAAGAAGAAAGATACTAAGTGTAAGGCCAGCCTTGACAAGTTAGTGAGACCCTGTCTCAAAAAAAAAAAAAAAAAAGGCTGAGGTAAACATTCTGGGTTTAATCCTCAGTACCAAAGACCAAAACAAAGAATGAACAACAACAACAAAAAATTAATAAATTAAAACATACATGTATGTGATGTATACTCACATAGGGAGGGGGCAAAAAAGCAAATACAGCCAAATGCTTTTGAGTTCAAGTTTTGCTTCTACCACTTAACTAGTCACTAACTTCTGAGTCACAAAACTTCTTGTGTCCATTTACTCCATTTCAAAATGAGGGAGGTAACATTACCTATCTCCTGAGGTTAGAGTGAAGTTTTAATGAGTTTATATTTGTAAAGACCTTAGACTGATTGTGGCGGGAATGTTTTTGTTACTATGGCTGTGGACTGTACTACAATAAATGTGATGATGTGTTTAGTCTCCTTCTATCATTCTTATAGTTCATTTGGAGAGAAAGACATATAGTTACTGACAGGCAGTGATAGCAGAGGGTACAGGGGATCAGGAAAAGTTCTGTGATGACTTAGGTGGCCTAAGCATGATGGTCATCAGAACTATGAATCTTAAATATGGGTAACTTCAGGAAAAAGTCAAACAAAGGGGAAAGGATACAAAGTGGCTTGTTCTAAGGCCCAGATAGCTTGAGGCAGAAGGATCAGAAACAAAAAAAGCTGAAGAGAAACTAGGATATGTTGTGGGATGGCAGGTCAGTCATCATTATATGTCAGTTTTTCCTGAGTGTATGTAAGATGATGTGATTTATTGATGGCATCTTAGACCATTAGTGTGGAGGTTCTACTTTGATCTTTTTGGGGTATGGGGAGGAGCTGGTCCTGGGGATTGAATCCTTTACTCTGATTTTTGAAATGACTGTGAGATGTTCTTGTATAATTTATTTAATAAACCCCTTAATGCAAGACATGTGAGTTACTTCCTGGTTGATGCTTATAGACAGACTGACAGTGGGTGTTCTTGACTCTCTCTCTACTGTGAATCTACGCCCCCGCTTCAGGATCAAACCCAGTACCTTATGCATGTCAGGCAAGCACTCTACCATGGAGCTACATCTCCAGCCCTTACTATGAGTGTATTTCTAATTTAAGATTCATTCCTAGATATAATATTGCTCTCTTTAACAAAAAAAAAAAAAAAAACAACCTTTTTGACTGTGTCTGGGCCACTGGCAGTAAATGCATTTTCAAATTGGCAGTTGTAAAGATTCATTTTCAAATTAAAGGTGATTTAGTGAGAGGGCAATTATAGCCAGAGAATGAGAATATCTGAGTCTTCCCCCACTCCACTCCCTGGTCCCAGAGGTGGATATAAACACATGAGAATAGAGTCAGAAGAAAGTTGGCTTGGCTTCCAGACCTAGGTGCCCCAGGTTCTGGTGACTTAGGCAGAGAGAGGCCAAAGTGGGCCTTTTTGTCAACTTACAAGGACTTGTGCTGTCCCTGGGTCTCAAAATAGGAAAGGATGCACTATATCCTTATAAGTAACTTTGTCATGTACTTTGTATTTCAAGGTGACTGATCTCCCTTTTCAGCTGTGTCTCCCTCTTTAGCTGTCTGTCAATTATCTCCTTCTTCAGCTATGGCATATGTTCTATTTCTCTCTGAAGGAGGAGGGACCGGTAGGCAGGGAAATGGGAGGAGCCATGACCTTTTTCTCTGGAGCACACTGGGCATTCTCACTTTTTCAGTTTGTTACCTGGACTTTGTGAGTTGGGAGCTGCAGGAAAGTAAGTTCTATTTCTGGAAGCTGTAACTGTGGTATGGCAGGATGGGGGTGTTTTGTAGTAGTTCAGAGTGAAAAATTATAGTGGAAGACAAAGTGTTACCCTCTGACTAATCCATAGGCTCTTTGTAAAGAGGGTGGTAGCTTCCACTTACGGAAACTCAAGGTGTGCCAAGTGCTGTGCTTTATGAATTTAATCCTCACCATAGGACTGAAGAAACTGAAGCACAAGAATCCAAGTGACTTAACCGGGTGGCACATGCCTGTAATCTCAGCTACTCTGGAGACTGAGGCAGGAATATTACAAGTTGGAGGCTAACATGAACAACTTAGTGAGACCCCTGTCTTAAAATAAAATGAAAAGGGCTGGGGATGAAATTTGGTGGTAGAGAACTTGTCTCCCCTTGTGAGGCCCTGGGTCTGTACCTATTATGGGGGGGGCGGATATTGTTTTTTTTCCAAGTGACTTCCTTAAGGTCATAAAGTTAACAAGCGCCACTCATTAAGCTGATAATTACTGAGAGTAGGAATTCCCATCGAGGTCAGTCTGATTCCTAATCCATACTGGTAAACTACTGCACTTCATCAGTGCCATATTTCTATGAAGTTTCTTCTTTGTATTGGAGCATTTTACTGAAAAGAGAGGGGCCTGAACAGTTCCCTATTTTTTTCTCATTAGATTATAAGCTGTACCACTGCATCCCTGATGCCTGGAGTAGTACTGTGCACATAGTAGGACCTCAGTAAATGCTTGAGGTGTGTGAAGGCTCATGGTGTGGATAACTGGCAGAGCTGGAAGATTAGACTGGAGGTTAACCACTGGGGGCCTGCTTTCTGAAGCTGCCTTCCTTGTCTGGTAGGTGAATATGAGGAGGCCTCTAGCATTTCCACTTTTCTAAAGGTTTGGCCTGCTGAAATGTTTGTGGAGTAAAACAAGCTCCCTAGTTGTGATTCTGGCTTGCTGGTCTTTTTGATAAATGAGAGGGCTTTCTGTATGTGTACAATTGGAGTCAGTGTTTCCAGTTCGGGGAAGGAAGCCACTATCATTCTCCATTGATAAAACTGTTCTTGATTACCTTACATTTTCAGAAATGGTCTTGAATCTGGAATTTGTAAAAATTTATATAATTCCTCTCCATAATAAAAAAAATAATTTCCAACATAGTTTGATTTGCTTCTCTGTAAATTTCTGGAGAAGTATTTGTTTTCCCCTTTGAGGTTAATTTTGAATAGGTCACACAATGCTATTTTGAATAGGTCACACAATGTTAAGAATGAGTAGTGGTATTGAATTTTGTTTTCTTAAGTAACTTTTATTTTATTTTATTATTTTAAAAATTTATTTATTTTACAGTAGAATACATTTTGGTATTTAATACACAAATGGAGCACAACTTCTCATTGATTGCTCTGGCTGTACATGGTTCAGACTCATTCCACTAGTGTAATCATACATGTATATAGGGTAATAATATCTGTCTCTTTCTACTATCTCTTAAGTAACTTTCTAATGGATGCAATTAGTTTTTACTAGACCAACTTTCTTTTTTGGGGGGGTACTGGGAATTGAATCTGGGGGCACTCTACCACTGAGCCACATCCCTATCCCTGTTTTTTATTTTATTAGAGACAGGGTTCTCACTGAGTTGCTTAGTATCTCACTAAATCGCGATCCTCCTGCCTCAGCCTCCCTAGTCCCTAGTATTACAGGCATGCACAGCCGCACCTGCTTAGACCAAGTTTCTTTTACAAGTTTGAAAAGTTCTTGTAGATGTGATATTGTGAAATTCCTATTTGGTTTTCTTCCCTGTTTCCTGGCATTACAACTCCTAAAATAATAATACTTGAAACCTCCAAAGTAATAAATATTTGGGGCTTCAGGATGGAGGCTAATGGACTGAAAATCAAGGCAGCATCATAAAGTTGGAACTTAAGCCCACTCGGCAATCTCTGGCAAGGGGAGAAGAACTGAAAGTTGAATTGATCACCAGTTGCCAGTGATTTAATCAGTCATGCCTACGTAATGAAACCTTCTTGAAAACCTGACAGAACAGGGTTCAGAGAGCTTCTGGATAGTTAAACTGGTGAAGGCTCATCATGGAGGATGGGTGCCCAGAGAATGCTCTGCATATTTTCATATGTATACTTTTTACAAGAACAAGATATTTTGGTAAGTATTATCCAGTTGGTTTCATGAATTCTGTGAGCCACTCCGGAAAACTCAAGGAAAGGGTTGAAGGAATCCTGATTTAAATTGTGTTGATGAAAAAATAAAACAACCAGAAGTTTCAATTGGCATCAAAAGCCTGGGACAGTGAAGTGACTGAGCCTTTAACCTATGGGATCTGATGTTATCCCCAGACAGATGTGTCAGAGTTGAGTTAGAGAAAACCCTGCTGTTGTCCTCAAGAGAATCTATAGAATTGCTTGCTTACTTGATGTGTTGGGACAACAACCCCTCCACCCCCTACCCCCCAATTTTAATGTCAGAAGCCTGTTGTGAGAGAGGAGTAACTGAGGTAGGTAGTTAGCCTTGAATTCTCAGATTAGATAAGTGGGCTTTTTTGTTGTTGTTGTTGTTACCACACTGTAACAAAAATAAACTACAGGTTTTTAATGTATGGAGATTGTTGTTGCATTTTTAAAAACTGGATCTGAAAAAATTAACATCAGTACTTTGTAATTAAAGAAAAGTAACTTATTCTTACCCCAGTTTACACTTGATTTTCCATTAGCACAATTTGTTTGGGTGAATTTGATAGAAAAAATGTTAATGGTTTAAAATCATTTTAGTTTAAGGATAAAAACTTCATTTTAGGGGCTGAGGCTGTAGCTCAGTGGTTACGGTGCTTGCCTCATATGTGTGAGGTACTGGGTTCAATCCTCAGCACCACATAAAATAAATAAAGATACTATGTGTTGATCTACAACTAAATAAACATTAAAAAAAAAAAGACATTGCCTTAAAAAAAAAACAAAATTCATTTTACCACAGCAAACATTTTCAGAAGTTCAAGAGCCAGCTTTGTTTATTCTTTGGTGATATGTAATGGTTTGTGTATGTGTGTGTGTGTGTGTGTGTTTGTGTATGTATAGACAAAACTTTTTTCTTTTCAAGGATTCACTCTTTTTTTCTCCTTTTGAAGATTTTTGTTTAACAAAAATTCTTTTGGTTTATTCTTTTGTTTCTTTAATAAAAATACTCTAAACGTTCTAATATTACTAGTTTTATTTTTTTTATGGCAACAGTAAATTTTTGAAAGTTAATTTTTTTTTCTTTTTAGTACTGGGAATTGGATTCAGGAACACTATACCACTGAGGTACTTCCCCAGCCCTTTTAATTTAATTTAATTTATATGTTTATTTAATTTGGTACTGAGGATGGAACCTAGGGGTACTTTACCACTGAGCTATATCCCCAGCCTTTTTAAAATTTTCAAACAGGGTCTTACTAAGTTGCCCCAGCTGGCCTCAAACTTGAGAGCCTCCTTTCTTAGCCTCCTGAGGAGCTGGGATTCAGGTTGTGTGTCACTGTGCTGGCTCTGAAAATTAGTTTTTAAACTTCATAAAAAAATTAAGCATCAGTCTTAATAGTACAGAATACAGTAAGTCATTTTATTATCAGAAAATTAGATTGATAGCTCTAGGTCTGTTCTCAACAGGACGGACTTTTTTTTTTCATTGAGTGTTAATTCTGTGTCAAGTTGAATGTGTGGTAATTACCACCCATTTTGTTTACTTTTCTACTTATGTAATGGCTTTAAAAAATAAACAAGAGCTGGGGTTGTAGCTTAGCGGTATAGCGCTTGCCTTGCAAGCATGAAGTACTAGGTTCAATCCTTAGCACCACATAAAAAAATAAAGATATTGTGTCCATCTACAACTAAAAAAAATTGTAAAAAATAAACAAAACCCTCAATTTAAACAAAATTAAACCTATTCCTCATCTATATGACTATTTAACTATTTGGCCTTTTTTTTTTAAACCTGTGTTATTTTGAAAATGAATTTCAACTCTGTTGACTTTGTGGTTAGAAGTTTTTCTTCTTAAATGAAATAATCAGCTGTTTGTAAATTACCAAATATGAAAGCTCCTTAGAAACACTAATGATAACTTGCTTTGGTTTTGTAGAGGAATGCCATATTTTGTGGTAATAAATTGTTATAAGAGCAAATGTCACCACAGAGGCAGTCAAGTGTCACTGTGTGTATGTATTTTGTTCCATGGTTAGACTTATTGCTCCTTGTGAGCAGTCTGTCATATTTATTGCTATATTCTGGTGCCTAGGACATAGAGGCTGAACTCAACAGCACTGTCTCATGTCAGCAGTGTAGAAGCGTTTTTGTTTTCTGGTGTTAGGGAATGAACCCAGGGCCTCATGTAAGATAGGCAAGTGCTCTATCACTGAGCTGCATCCCAGCCAGAATCTTCATTTTAACTCTGATAGGTTCTGGCCTTGATTAGGATTTTTATTTAGTAGACTTTTTTCTATCTCCTTGAGGTTTTATAACTCAATATAGGATACATGGACTTCACATTTTGTTATGTAATCAATTTGTAGCTCTTTGGGTTTTTTTTTTAATTTATTTTTTTAGTTGTAGGTGGACAATACCTTTATTTTATTTATTTTTATGTGGTGCTGAGGATCAAACCCAGGCCTTTGCATATGCTAGTCGAGCACTCTACTGCTGAGCCACAACTCCAGCTCTGTAACTCTTTGTTTTGACAACAGTTTTTTTTGTTTGTTTGTTTTGTTTTGTTTTGTTTTTTTGTAGTGCTGGGAATTGAACCCAGGGCCCACCAACTAAGCTATATTTCCAGCCCAACAATGCTTTTCTTTATTTATATGTGGTGCTGAGGCTCCAACCCAGTGCCTCACACATGCTAGGCAAGTGTTCTACCACTGAGCCACAGCCCCTTGACAGCAGTTTTAATAGCCACTTCTTGACTAGGGGGGGAAAAAGATTAATCTTGGCCTCCCTAAAATGTTTTCATTTGACATATTTTACATTGATAGGACAAATATTTGGGGAGTTTTTGCATGAGTATTAAATTTAAAATGTTTTAGTATTAATTCCTAGGAAGCCATTCTGTAGGTTAGTGTCCAGTTTTTCTTTTGGAGCTGTCTCCCTGTCACAGAAATAGTCTGTGGCTTGGTGGACCCAGAAGTGTCACTTCCTTTCCTCTGGCCTTGGCTCTCTCCATTCCTGCCTTTCCATTTTGATGTTTTAATGATACCCTCCCTGCTCATTGATTTGTGTTCAGGAAGCTAGGCGGTGATTACTTTTGTTTCTGCTTTGTGAACTTCCTCCCCCATTTCCTATTTTTACTGTAGTTGCACAGGAAATGAGGCGGCTCCTGGCTGGCTGCTGCTGAGCACTGATTTTAGGTGGTGGAGGACAAGGGCTTAGGGTCTGAACCATGTACAACATTTTGTACCTTTGTCTTTTTATTACCTTCTTCCTCTAGGAGTTATAGGAACATTTAGTGATTGGGTTGAGATGATGTCATGGCCTTCTCAGTCCTGGATGGGGGGCAATTGCTGCTTAGCTGAAGGACAGAAGTTTTGTGAAGTACATGAGTGCTTTTGTTCAGTGGTAATAGTATGGTGGGATGTTGTGTCCCTGTGGCCCAGTTCCTGTCATGGGTAAACAGTGAACACTTTGGCAGGAGCAGAGGGTAGCTTGAAGGGACAAGATCTGCTGCAGGTAAGGCTGGGAAGGTGGATACTGGGTACTTTTTGGCTTGAAGTTGACTGAGGCACCCCTTCTGCTCTGAGGTCTATATAAGGGCCTTAGCCTGGGGGAAGGGGGGCCTTCCACTGAATTCATAGCATTTATTTTCTAAACTATTTAGTTAGCATTTTACCCATTTCTTTTCCAAGAATACCCTGTAACTATCTTACGAACTCTTTTTAGCTTAGTTTATGGGAGAAGTTTGTAATATCTTCCCAGAAAGAAGAAACTTTTTATACACTAAGTAACTTGAAAAGGAGGGTGCTCAGAACATTTATCAAGATTTCTCAATAGTAGCACTTTTGACATTTTGGGGTGGATAATTCTGTGGGGGTTGCTTTTTAGGATGTTTAGCAGCATTTATGGCCTCTACCCACTAGATGCCACTAGCATTTCCCCAGTTGTGACAACTAATGTCTCCAGACATTGCCAATTTTTCGGGGGACAGGAAAGCAGAATCATCCTTTTCTCCACTTTTTTTTAAAAAATTTTTTTTTGTAGTTGTAGATGGACAGAATTCTTTTATTTGTTTTTATGTGGTGCTCAGTATCGAACCCAGTGCTTCACACATACTAGGCAAGTGCTCTGCCATTGAGCTCCAGCTCTAGCCCCTTTTCCCTACTTTTTGAGAGCCACTGCGTTACAGTATTAAATGCTGAATTATTAATTTTGTAAAATGGAATAAAGTAGAATGTTTGGTTCCTTGAAATTGGAGCCATTTGTTAGTTTCTATTTCAGTATGTGACATTCTCATAATCTTTAGTTTGCTATTTAGATTTTGCTATTCTCTACTAGCCAGTGTTCAGGTGTACCTCCTGTTTGCTTTCATGGAAAAATCTACGGCTTGAGTGGTTGTCAGCCTGGCTCTCTCTATAGGAGACATTTCTCTATGCTTCTGTGCTTTAGGTGTGGATTGTAGCTCAAGGATAGAGCATTTGGCTGACAGACATGCCTAAGACCTTGGAATCCATCTCTAGCACCCACCAAAAACAAACAAAAAAAAGTTCTCTTCAGCTTCTGTGCCTTCATATTCCTTGCTCTGGAAAACTAGCTCCTTAGAAACTGAACAATATAGATGTAAAGAAGAATCCAGAGGCATTTAGGATGGAATAGTAATAGTAGCAAACATTTATGAAGCAGTTGCTGCAGAGCAGGCACTGGTGAGCGAGATTGGCAGCACTGAAAGTACTGGGTAGAAGGGGGAGGGAACAAGACAGGGACCTTCTGGGATAACACCTAAAGTTTAGGCTTAGAGTTGTAGTGCCCTTAACCATACAAGGAAGTAAGTACAACAGAAGGAGCAGGAAATGGAAGGGTGGCAAGGCAGAATTTTGAAGGGCTGAGATGTCTCATGGATCTAGTCTCAGGAAGGGGTCCCACTGACTGGAGTGTTGAATTTGGGAATCATTAGTAATAGATATAGAATTATCTATTATATAGACCTCTCCTTAAAGAGAGGTCACTTTTCATTGTTCCAATTTAACTTCCTGTCAATTCCAAGAAGCGTATAGCTTTATATCATCTTCTAATTATAATAAACTGAACATCATGGTCTAAAAACATGTATTTGTCAGAGGTAGAATAGTGTAATGATGGAGAACTCAGCCTCCGGTGGCAGACTACCAGGATCCAAACCTAGCTCTATTGGTGACTACTTCGTTAGCCCAGTGATATTCTTTGAGGAATTCCTTTAACCTCTTTAGATATTTCCCTCACTTCACAAGATTGTTGTAAGAATTAAATTAGAACACATGTAAGTGCATTGCTCAGTACCTGGCACTTAATATACATTTAGTTAACGTCAGCTGTTTTTATTTTAGGGTTTTAGTTATCTCTAAAACTCCAAGTGTAATACTTGATACATTGTAGACACTTAAGGAAGGTCCATTTTGTTTATTTAGGAGTACCTGAATGTGGCATGATCAGTAACTTTTTTCCCTTATTATTCTTTTAGCAGAACTTAGTTTTTAGCACTTAAACTGGTGCCTTTGTGGGTGGTAAGGCTGACTGAATGTGGTGCAGAAATAACTATTAAGTAAATACTGTGGATGAACTAATCATTCAGCTAGTATTTGTTGAATGTTTACACTGTGCTTAGCACTCTTGAATATCTTGAATGAGCTCAGTGAGCTGGGGCTTGGAGATGGCAGGGAAACACTGAGGAAACTGTCGGTTGTGACACAGTATGTTACAGAACGGCAAAGTTAATGCCAGCACAGGGCTAAAAACAGGATGCTATGGTAGCACACAGATGGGTCCCTAGCACAGAGTGGCTTCCAAGAGGAAGTGACATGTAAGTTAGACATCCAGGAGGCATGAGAGTAAGCCAAGAGAGCTTTCCAGATGAAGGGAATGGACTATGTAGACTGGTGGAGAGGGGGAAGATGGTATGTGTCAGAAGCAGGTGGTGTTGGGAAAAACAAGGACAGTGTGAGAAAGTTGGGAAGGACAGTGGAGAGCTATTACAGGTTTTTGTTTTGCACTGGGGATTGAACCCCCAGGGTGCTTAACCAATGATCCACCTCCCCATCCTTTTTTTTAAAAAAAAGATCCAGCTTTTAAAATTTTTTTGTTTTGAGACAGTTGCAAAGTTGTTTAGGGCCCTGCTAAGTCACTGGGGCTGGCCTTAAACTCACGATCTTCATGCCTTAGCCTCCCAAGTTACTGGAACTACAGGCATACACAACCATGCCCAGTCATCATTCCCGGTATAATGTAGGAGAGTGGCGTGATCAGATTGAATCTGTAAGAATCACACAGCAACCAGAGGAGCGCAGGCTTTTGGAAGACCACTTAGGAATCACCTTGGTGTTCAGATAAGAGATGAATATGATCTGAGCTTTGATAGTGGCAGTGATGATAGAAAGAGAAGGACTGGAACACTAGTAAGGCAGGAAGGGGAAGAAGTAATGATTAATTGGATGTGAAGGAGAGTGAGGAGTGGAGGCTTACTCCCAGGTTTCTGCCTTGTTCAAGGAGGTGGATGGTGATGCCATTCATAGAGACAAAAGGAACATTGGGGGAGTTGGTTTTGGACATTTGATTTGGGAACCTGTCTGTTGAGCAGTTGAGTATTTGGTGTTTGGAGATTAGGAGAAAAATCTGGGCTAGAGATGGATTTGGGAGTCTTCCCAGGGAGAATGTTCTGATCTTAGAGGATACAGCAGAGCTCTGAGGACCCATTGCACTAAGGAAGAATGGCTCAAATGGAAGTAAGGAGGTGAGCTAGAACTAGCATCTTTTCATTTTTGCTCTGACAAAGATGCTTCACTTTCAAATGAGATAATGGATAAAGGGAGCCAAAAGAATAGAGTTCTAAGGAGGAAGGGAACAAAAGACTGAATCTTTCAGGCATTTTCTCTTGCCTGAATGGATATTTTAAATTCATGAATGATGAGAATAAAATTGTTCAAAGCATTTTTGTGGAGTACATGTCTAAATATGGTTTTAGTCAGTCTCAACTTAAAACATGGAAATGGTTGGGCTTTGAACTTCATGGACAATAACTTCTCTAATCTGTCTAAAGAATTTCCTGTAGTGTCTCCACATTATCAAGAGTAGATATTTTGGGTTTACAGTATTGTGTGTTGGACAGGAGTGGAACATTTTCTGTGGATTTCATTTTCTCTAAAGAGGGAATTGCTTATAGAGTGGTTCATCTTTATATTTTTGTAAGTTTTTATTTTTGGTATTTAGGTCAGTGGTTTTTTTAGTTTATTTGCAACTGTGCCACAACTAAATGAAATTAATGTTAAAACATTTTTATCACTCCAAAAAAGAAACCCTCTACCTATTAGCAGTCACTTCTTATTTCTCCCTCCCAGCCCACAGCTTTGGGTAGCCATTAATTTTCTGTTTCACTGAATTTGCCTAATCTGGATATTTTATATTAATGGATGCATTGGCTCTTCATTTCTCTTCAAGAATGAGTAGAATTCCACTCTATGGTTATATCACATTTTGTTTATTCATTTGTCAGTTGATAAGACAGTTGAGTTGTTTTCAGTTTTAGGGTATTATGAACAATGCTCTGAATATTCATGTACAGGTTTCATGTAGACACGTTTTTCATTTCTCTGGATATATGCATAGAGTATAATCCCTTGGTTGTGTGGTAATTCCGTGTTTAGCCATTTGAGGAACTGCTAGTTTGTTTTCCAAAGTGTCTGCACCATTTTGCATTCCAGTGAGCAGTGCATGAAGATTAAAGTTTATCTGCATCCTTGTCAATACTTATTATTGTCTGCACTTGTTATTATAGCCATCCTAGTGGTTGTGAAATGGTATCTTGTAGTTTATTTTATTTTTGAGTATTGGGGATTTAACCTAGAGGAGCTTTATCCGTGAGCTATGTTCCTAGCCCTTAATTTTTTTTTTTTTTTTAATTTTGAGACAGGGTTACTGAGGCCGGCCTTGGACTTGAGATCCTTCTGCCTCAGCCTCCTGAGTTTCTGGGATTACAGGCATGAACCACCATGCCTTGTGTATCTTGTGGTTTGATTTGCATTTTCTTATAGGTAATGTGTTTTTGTGTGCTTTTTGTTACATCTTCTTTGGAGGGTTCATCTATATTTGATCATCAACTTTGGTGAAATAAATTGAATTGCAAATCTTGGGACTGCAAAGGAATAGAAGTATATTTTTGACTATAGAAATGAAAGGGAAAGTGTGTGTGTGTGTGTGTGTGTGTGTGTGTGTGTGTGTGTATGTGTACATATGTGTATGTGTATAGTGAAAGATTCCATAAACAGATTTGTGAATAATAAAGTACAGGCAGGGAAATAGCCAGCATTTTCCATTTACATCAAGCCACGTCTTGAGAGGAGATTGTTTCATGATACTGTAACCTATGAACCTTGCAAGTAGAAACCATGATTTCTGTTTTTCTTATGTTCCTTTTTTCCTTGTGTGTGTATGGTGCTAGGATAGAACCCAGGACCTCACACGTGCTCTTCCACTAAACTATATCCTTTGCTCCACATCACTTATCTTAAGGCCACAGATAATTGCAACCACTGTCAGGTTTTTGCAGATCTGTCACCTTCTAGGTAGAGAGATGACTTGCATAGGAGCCATTTTCTTAGATTTTCAGGACAGTGCCACTAGAAAACAATCAGTGACTCACTGATATCAGATTTCCAAAGAATCTTCCAGCACACTCATTGACTTTGGGGACCCTGCAGTCAACAGGACAGTGCTGTCCTCAGGAATTTATATGCCAGCAGGTAAGTTACGCACAAGCAAATGAAGTGATGATTGCTAGTTCATTAAGACAAGACAGCATTGTAGGCATGAGGTGAACCTAGTTTAGACAGGTTGACTAGGGATGGTTTCTCTGGCCCAGCACATTGGTGCACACTTGTAATTCCAGTGAGTTGGGAGGCTGAGGCAGGACGATTGGATATTGGAGGCCAGCTTCAGCAACTTAGTGGGGCCCTAAGCAACTTAGTGAGACCCCGTCTCACAATGAAAAATTTAAAGGGCTGGTGATGTGGCTCAGTGGTTAAGTGCCTCTCGATTCAATCCCTAATACCCCCTCCCAAGGGAAAAAAGAAAAATGGCTTCTCTGAGGAGTGATAATTTTTCAAGAACTAAAAGACAATAAGGAAGAGCATCATGAGTAGGAGAGTAAGAGGGTGTAAGAGCTTCCCAGATAGGGGCATCAGCAAGGTGTGGAAGAATTTGGTGTGCTAGAAAAACTAGAATCTGAGCAATGTGGCTGGACAGTTATGAGCAAGGGATCAGAAGGCACAAAATGAAGCTGAAGAGTAAGGCAGGGCTGTGCTGGTCTTGGTGAGAAGTTTGATTTAATTCTTAAGTGCCAGGGAACCCCAGTGAGTGTAAATTACATGCAAAAAGGAGATTAAAAGGCCTTGGGAGATACCTCAGTGGTGGAACACTTGCCTGGCCTGTCCAGGGCCCTGGGTTCAGTTCATGTTAACATACATACTGATAGGCACAGACACATTGCAAGGTTAGGAGAAAGGAACAAAAATGAAACTGGAGGACAAAGCTGGTAAAACTGCTCTGAGAAGACTATTAAAACTATAATTCACCTAGGCTATAAGATCCTTGGTTTTTAAAACTGATTATTTATGTGAGGTTAAAAAGACCTATGGAAAATACTTAATTTGTAGTTTATCTTTCATATTTTCTGTAAATTGCTGGCTAGAGAGGGAGTCTTGATTAGATTTTACCTAAATATTTTAGTGTTTCATGAATGGTACCATGTACTTTGTATTTCATCATCATAATAATATGCCATAACAGCATTACATAATATAATGTAATTATATGTCTAGTTCTCTATTTTTAATAATACTGGAATTAATCAAAGGGTTCAAGTGTCATCAAGTCTAATTCCTTCATCATAAACTTCCTAACCAAATTTTCATCTAATGATTTTAACCATGATTGATAATCACTGTTTCATTAGGGTTGCAAAATGGTGGTTTTATTAGCATTTCATCTGTATTTAATAGCTAGTTTCTTTTTCTTTTTTTTTTTTTTTTTGTGGTGCTGGGAATCAAACCCAGGGCCTTGTGCATGCAAGACAACCACTCTACCAACTGAGCTATATCCCCAGCCCTCTTTCTTTCTTTTATAAAAAACTTTCCCCGGGCTGGGGATGTGGCTCAAGTGGTAGCGCGATCGCCTGGCATGCGTGCGGCCTGGGTTCGATCCTCAGCACCACATACCAACAAAGATGTTGTGTCTGCCGAGAACTAAAAAATAAATATTAAAAATTCTCTCTCTCTCTCTCTCTCTCTCTCTCTCTCTCCTCTCTCACTCTCTCTTAAAAAAAAATCTCATTATTAAAAAAAAAAAAAAAAACTTTCCCCGGGGTAATATTGTACAAAACAGTATAAACAGGAAAGGGAGGATAATTGCTTGATACCCCACCCCCAGTCAATTTCAGAATAATCACTTAGTGCCTTAATTCCTCCAAAAGTGAATTTTTCTTAATATCTTATGATCTTGTGATATTTTTTTGATGGTGGAGTATACATAACATAAAAGTTGTCATTTCAATCATTTTTAAGTATACAGTTCAGTGTCATTAAGTACATTCATAGTGTTGTTACAACCATTACCACCACCTAAATCCAGAACTTTTTCAAGCATCCCAAACTGAAATTCCTTACCACATCAGACAATAACTTATTTATCTCTTTTTCCCCAGCCCCTGGGAACCTCTATTCTACTTTTTTTTTTTTTTTACATTCTACTTTTTGCATTTATGAATTTGACTCTTTTAGGTACCTCATATATTAGAATCATATACATTGGTCCTTATGTATCTGATTTATTTCACTTAGCATAATATCTCCAAGGTTCATGCAAGTTGGAGCATGAGTCAGAATTCCCTTTCCTTCTTTTTTTTTGAGGTACTGGGTACAGGACCTTGTACATGTTAGACTAGTGCCCTACCACTGAACTACATTCTAAGTCCTTATTTATTTATGTTTGGGGGTACTGGGGATTGAACTCAGGGGCACTCGATCACTGAACCACATCCGCAGCACTGTTTTGTATTTTATTTAGAGATAGGGTCTCACTGAGTTACTTAGTGCCTTGTAATCCCAGAGCCACTGTGATTACAGGCATGTGCCACTGTGCCTGTGGAGTATTTTTTTGTTTTGAGACATGTTCTTGCTAAATTGCTGAGGGTCTCTCTAAATTGCTGAAGCTGACCTTGAATTTTGAATCCTGCTCCTCAGCCTCCCAAATCACTAGGATTATAGGTGTGTGTCACCCTACCAGGCTTCCCCCTATTTTTTAATGCTGAATAATATTCCATTGTATGGATATACCACATTTTTTGTCTATTCATCTGTTGATGGACTTTTGAGTGGTTTCCACCTTTTAGCTGTTATGAATAAGCTGCCATGAACATGGCTGTACAAATATCTGTTCAGGTCCCTGCTTGCTGTTCTTTTCTGTACATACTCAGAAGTATAATTGCTAGATCTTACAATAATTCTGTTTAAATTTCTTTTTTTTTTCCATTTTTTTTATTGATTGTTCAAAACATTACAGAGCTCATGATATATCATCTTTTATACATTTGACTCAATTGGGTTTTGAACTCCCCAAATACATAATGCAGACTCACTTCTGTTACATACTCTAAATTTCTTTATATTAATGAATACTTGTTTTTTATTGTTTGGAGTGGAAATTGCTGCTGACTTTGCAAAATTATTGTGATGTTGAAAAGATGTGACTTAACCTACTAAAACATAATTTTCTGCTATGTGTTTGAGAATTTTAGGTAGGATTAAAATTTATGAATACATTACTGAAATCTTAACAAGTCTTGGCTACACTGACTTCTGCAGTCTTTCACAATGTGTATTTATTTCCATGCAGCATGAATAGTGCATTCATAAATCTCGAATGTTTTTCCAGTGAAAATTCCTTTAAGAAAATATAAAAAAATAAATGTCCTTAAATGGATGGAACATATTTAATCCTTCAGGCAGATAAATAAGGGGGAAAGCTTTTGAAAAACAATCGGAAAACATTGGGAAGAATTTTGTTTAAAAAATAAATAAAAGGAATATAGCCAGTTGCTTGTGTGTGCTTTTATTTCAGAAATATTTAATCATATACATTAGAGCAAATGATATGATAAATCTTATGTACCTATCACACAACTTCTGACAGTAGTTTGTGAAGCAATGTTATGTTCACTGCCATGACAATGACTCTACTGTAGATAGGTGTGATCACCTTCTCTGCAAATTATTTCTTTGCAAGATCCCATTTGAGAATGATAGAACTTGAATAGGATTTTAGTTTCATGATACTTCCTTGAATTTAATCTTATCTAAGGATTATCTCAAGAGATATGAGATCTGTTAAGAATAAGTAAAAACCAAGCCGAGCACCGTGGCACTCACTGCGACTCAGGAGTCTGAGGCAGGATTATAAATTTGAGATCAGCCTGTATAATCTGGAAAGACCCTGTCTCAAAATAAAAAAGAGTTCAGTGCAGTGGTGCACACTTGTACTCCTAGCGGCTCGGTAGGCTGAAGCAGTAGGATTGTGAGTTCTCAGCCAGCCTCAGCAATGGCAAGGCGCCAAGCAACTCAATGAGACTCTGTCTCTAAATAAAATACAAAGTAGGGCTGGGGATGTGGCCCAGTGGCCAAGTGCACTGAGTTCAATCCCTGGTACCAAAAAAAAAAAAAAAAAAAAAAGAAAGAAAGAAAGAAAAGAAAAAGGGCTGCAGATGTAGCTCAGTGGTAAAGTGTTCCTGGGTTCAATTCCCAGTACTTAAAAAAAGAATGGTTAAAAAAAAAAAGTTTTCAAACCACGTGTAGTGACACTTACCTATAATCCCAGCTACTTGGAAGGCTGAAGCAGGAAGGATCACAAGTACAAGTTCATGACCAACCTCAGCAATTTAGTGAGTCTACATCTCAAAATTTTAAAATGTAAATAAGAAGGCCAGGGATGTGGCTGAACCGTAAAGAGCCCCCAGTACCAAAACAACAACAACAAAAATCGCAAATGAACCACTTTTCATCTTTTTTTTTTTTTTAAAGAGAGAGGGGGAGAGAGAGAAAGAATATTTTTTTAATATTTATTTTTTAGTTATTGGCAGACACAACATCTTCATTTGTATGTGATGCTGAGGATCGAACCCGGGCCGCACGCATGCCAAGCGATCGCACTACCGCTTGAGCCACATCCCCAGCCCACTTTTCATCTTTTTTAAGGAGCTTGTTTTTTCTTCTACCTAGAGAAGAACTCTAGGCTTGATCGTGGCGCTTATGGGATCTTGTTAGAAGCAGTTATGATACACACAGAATTTCTCATTGAATTGTCCAACTAGCTTCTTGGTTTTCAGAAGTATTTATTATTTTGGTGGGAGAAGTGCCTTTCTGTTTTGTTTTTGTTTTCATTTTGGTGTTTTGTTTCATTTTAGGAATGGAACCAAGGGCTTTGCACTGCAATGCAAGCCATCTACCATTGAGCTACACTCATTAACTGTGGAAATGCTTTTCTGATTTTTTTTTGTTTTTGTTTAGGTATTGGCAACTGAACTCAGGGATGCTTGAGCACTGAGCCACATCCCCAGCCCTTTTATTTTTATTCTGAGACAGGGTCTTGCTAAGTTGCTGAGGCTGGTCTCCAACTTATGATCCTCCTGCCTCAGCCTCTCAAGTCACTGGGATTACAGGCATGCACCACCATACCCAGGTGCTTTACTGAATTCTTGAGTGAACAGAAATATTGTTGAGAATACCCTAGTTTCACTAAGTGTTATTTTAGTCAGGTGCTGTCTTTGGTGTGCTCATACTTGTGGCTTTTAGCCCATTTTCAGCTGACCACTTTGGTTCTCAAATTATTGTATGCATCATAATCACCTGAGGAACTTGTTAAAAATAAGTGTTCTCGGGCTGGGGATGTGGCTCAAGCGGTAGCGCGCTTGCCTGGCATGTGTGTGGCCCGGGTTCGGGTTCAATCCTCAGCACCACATACAAACACAGATGTTGTGCCCGCCGATAACTAAAAAATAAATATTAAAATTCTCTCTCTCTCTACCTCTCTCTCTCTCTAAAAAAAAAGTGTTCTCAGCTTCACCACAAAGATTGATGTATTAGATCTTAGTTGTGCCCTAGGAATCAACATTTTAATTGTCATTCTAGTAAGAGTGGTATCCTGATTCTAATACAAGTGGAGGAAATCCTTAAGCCATTGTTTTTCACTGGTGTGTTCTTTCTTTTCATTCTAGTTTCAGTAAGTTTAATGTTAATATGGTGTCTTGTGAAAAAAAAATTGCTGTTTCCATTGTGTGTGTGTGTGTGTGTGTGTGTGTGTCTTATGCAGAATGCATTACAATTCTTATTACACATATAGAGCACAATTTTTTCATATCTCTGATTGTATATAAAATATATTCACTCCCACCAATTCCTATTTTTATTTTTTTTAAATATGTTTTAGTTGTAGATGGACACAATACCTTTATTTATTTATTTTTATGTGGTGCTGAGAATCAAACCCAGTGCCTCACCCATGCTAGGTAAGTGTTCTACTACTAAGCCACAACCCCAGACCCAATTCATGTACTTTGGATAATAATGTCCATCACATTCCAACATCATTTCTAACCGCCTACACCCTCCCTTTCCCTCCCACTCCTCCACCCTATCTAGAGTTCATCTATTCCTTCCTACTCCACTATGAATCAGCCTCCTTATATCAGAGAAAACATCTGGCATTTGGTTTTTTGGGATTGGCTAACTTCACTTAGCCATATCTTCTCTAACTCCATCCATTGACCTGTAAATGCCGTAGTTTTCTGGCTTCCGTTCTTAACAAAATTCTTGGTGGTGGTTATGACCACCTCTAGTATACTATTATGTAAGACCTATCATCATACAGGTTATCTTAGTTGCTGAGTGCTTTAACAAAGTCCCATAGACTGGGTGACTTGAAAACAACAGAACTTTGTTTCTCAGTTCTGGAATCTAAAAGTCCAAGATCAGGTGCCATCATTATGGGGTTCTGGCAAAGGCCCTCCTCTGGATTGCAGATTTCCAGCTTTTTACATCTTCACATGATAGGAAAAGAGAGACCTAGTTTTTTGGCTTTTATTTATTTTTTTAATAATTACAGGCACACACCTGTAATCCCAGCTGCTTTGGAGGCTGAGGCAGGAACTTAGTGAAACTCTAAGCAACTTAGTGAGATTGTGTCTCAAAATAAAAAATAAAAGGCTATGATGTGGCACAGTGTTTGAGTGCTGCTAGGTTCAATCCCTGGTACAAAAAAAAAAAAATTACTAATACCATTTAAGAGGGCTATATCCTCACAACCTAATTACCTCTAACTACCTCAAATGGCATCATATTGGAAATTTGGTTCAACATACAAATTTTGTGAGGAAGTATTTGGTTAATAACATAGGTGTACCCTTGGCCTTGGGATACTTAGTTCTGATGTTCATGGTCCAAGGACCATACCTTGAGAAGACAGGTGCTTAGAAAATAGTGGGGGTGCAAAGGTCCCTTATATATTATTTCTCTGAGGTTTTACTAAATACTTTAGCCTGAACCTTAGGTCTTCCTTGCTTGGTAACCTGTTTGACCAACCCTAGAAGCAAAAAATGAAGCTCAGTTTTCAAAACATCATCTGATGCTTCCCGGACTATATAGTCTTCCTCTGGAGGGAAGGAAAGCATGGAGATGTGAAGGGCAATTTGTTTTGTTGTTGTTTTCACCTGGGGCTCCAGTTCCAAAACTGAATGGAAACTTCAGTGTTTTGGATGAGTATTAGACTGAAGTGATTTTTCATAAGTTTCTCAAAGGAACCCGCTCCCCCTTTCTCCATACATACACACAACTGAGAACCACATTCTGGAACAGACTATGGGTGAGTTTGAGCTGGCCTCTGGAGAGTAGCTGTGGGGCCTCTGCATTAAAGAACAGCCTTCCCTGCGTGAAGTCCAGATTGCTTTTGCCATCTGGTCAGAACTGTACAACACATGGCTGGATGGACAGCTTTAGCCAACTATAATGCTTTTACAGTATTCCATATGTTCTCTTACATTTCCCGATCTCTCTTACAGTTAATTTGGCATCATGTGACTAATTTTGACTAAAGCCTTGCTGTGAAGGGAAGTGATATGTGTCACTTTCAGTGGATTACTGAGGGGGTATGAATTTTCACTTTTTTTCTGTGCTGGAGTGACTATTAAAGACAGTAAAGTTCCAGTGATGTCCCTACAAGCTGAAGAAGGGCTGCCAGATCCACGTTGAATTTTTTTGTGAGCAAGAAACAAAACTTTATTAGATTAGGCCTCATTTTAGGATGTTTTCTTGTAGCATTGCCTAATCTTATCTGCCAGTCTGGGTAGTTTAGAACAGAACATTCATGTTTAGAGTTCTGAAAGTCAAGATACCAGTGTATGATCCTGAGATTATGTGGCCTAGTGCAAGACATTTAGTATCATGGGATTTTTTTTTAATATGTAAATTGCAGGGTTTAATTTAGATGAGTTGTTGTTTTGTTTTGTTTTGTTTGGCAGTCCTGGGAATTGAATCCAGTGGCAGTCCACCACTGAGTTACATCTCTGGCCCAGCCTTTTTAATTTTTTATTTTGAGACGGGCTGGCCTTGAATTTGTTATCCTCCTGCCTTATTCTCTTGAGTAGGTGGGGTTACAGGTGTGTGCCACTGTGTCTAGCAATTAGTTGATCTCCAAGGGGTTTTTTGTTTGTTTTGTTTTGGTAATTTACATTCCCAGATTCTGGATAGCAGCTTTTAGATAAAGATTTCTATCTGGAGTACAAAAAGGAGACAGTCTGGTGCTAAAGGCATCCCTGGAAAATGTATTTTTTTTATTATACACCTTGTACTAGTGAATATGATACATAAAGAAAATGGCAAAGGATGATATGGTGATACTTTTTAAAAAGTAATAGTTTTATTGAGGTAAAATTCATGTGTCATAAAATTCATCTTTTTAAAGTATATAGTTCAATGGTTTTTTAGTATATTCAGAGTTGTACCAGCATCACCATTATCTACTTTTGGGACAAGAAATCCCATATCTATTAGCCAAGTACTCCCTATTTTACAAATTTACTTTTTTTAAAAATATATTTTTAGTTGTAGATGGACACAATACCTTTATTTGTTTATTTTTATGTGGTGCTGAGGATGGAACCCAGGGCCTCACACGTGTGAGGTAAGTGCTCTGCCATCGAGCCACAATCCCAGCTCTCTACAAATTTACTTTATATTTGCATGAATTGCCTATCCTGGATATTTTATATAATATATGCTTTCTTGTATGTAGTTTTTCTTTCACTTTTCCCAATGTTTTCAAGGTTCATACACATTGTAGCATTTGTCAGAACTTCATTCCTATTTGTCCTGATTAATATTCCATTATATAGCTTTTTTAAATTCATTTATCAGTTGATAGACATTTGAGTTGTTACTACTTTTTAGCTATTATAAATAATGCTGCTGTGAATGTTTGAGTATAGGATTTTCTTTATGAACTTGTTTACTAGGGATTGAACCCAGGGGCTTACACAGGCCAAGCAAGCACTTTACCACTGAAATACATTCCCAACCTATTTTATTTTTATGTTGAGATCGTGTCTCACTGAGTTGCCCAGGCTAGCTTCAAACTTGTGATTATCTTGCCTCAGCCACCCAGGTAACTGGGATTACAGATGTGTGCCACTGAGCCTAGCATGTGGATTTTTTTTTCTTTTCTTTTGGATATATGCATAGGAATTGAATTTGTGGGTTGTGTATATTTAACCATTTGAGGAAACTGTTAAACTGTTTAAAGTGCTCATCTAATCTTCTACTTACAGTGAATGAGGATTTCAATTTCTCTACATTTTCACTAACATTGGTTATTGTACATTTTTGTATGTTTTTATTAGTGCATTATAGTTATATGTAATAGTTGGTTTCATTTTGACAAAATCACACATGCATGGAATATAATTTGCTCCATTTTCAGTCCCCAGTACCTCTTCCCTCTTCTTTTCCCCAACATACCCCTCCCCATACCACCTCCTTACTCTACTGACCTTCTCCCCATCTATTTGTTGTTTTTATAAATTATTACTTTATAGGTGTACATAAAGGTGGAATTCACCATGGTACATTTACACATGCCCACAGCAAAATTTGGTCAGCCTTATCCCTCAGTTCCTCCCCTTTCCCGTCCTCCCCTTTCCCCCCTCCTCTTTCCCCCTCATTTTCTCTTTTCCTCTACTCTACTGGTCTCCCTTCCATTTTCATGATTTGGCTACCTTTTTAATTGAATTTTCTTTCTTTTTGTGCTGCTGGGATTGAACCCAGGACCTTGTGCATGCTAGGCAAGCACTCTTATCCTAAGCTATACCCTCAACACTTTTTATTTTTTAATTTGAGACAAGGTCTTGCTAAGTTGCCCTTGAATTTTTAATCCTCCTGCCTTAGTCTCCCATGTAACTGGAATTACAGCTGTGCACCACTGCATTCTTCTATAAACATTTAAAATTTTCTTTTGTGCAAGTGCGCATGGGTGTGGTGCTGGAGATTGAACCCAGGACCTCATGCATGCCAGGCAAGTAAGTGCTCTAATACTGAGCTGCATCCCCAGCTATAGTTCTTATTTTGATGAAACCCAATTTTTAAATTTTTTGTTGCATATGCTTTAGGTGTTATGTTTCAGAAACCATTGTCTAACCCATGCTCACAAAAATTTTCACTTGTTTTCTTCTAAGAGTTTTATATTTTAATTATTATATTTAAATCTTTGATTTATTTTGAGTTAATTTTTGTATATGATGTGAAATAGGGGTTCACAACATTCATTCTTTTATTTTTGGTACTGATGGTGTAACCCAGTGGTGCTTAACCACTGAGCCACACCAACAGGCCTTTTTTAATTTTTTTTTTGAGAATATTTTAATATTTATTTTTTAGTTTTCGGCAGACACAACATATTTGTTGGTATGTGGTGCTGAGGATTGAACCCGGGCCCCATGCATGCCAGGCGAGCAGGCTACCGCTTGAGCTACATCCCCAGCCCCTTTTTTTAATTTCTTATTTTGAGACAGGATCTTGCTAAATTGCTGAAGCTGGCTTTGAGCTTGCCATCCTCTTGCCCCAACCTCATGAGCCACTGGGACTTAGGGATGGGGCACCTCATCTGGTCACATTCATTTTTGGGTATGTGGATATTTAGTTACCCTAGCACCACTTATTGAAAAGACTATTCCTTCTCCATTGAATGGTTTTGATACCCTTATAAAAGGTTTTGGCTAACATGCACGAGTCATGCCCTGGGTTCAATCCCTACCACTGGAAACAAACTCCATGAAGTAATTAAGCCTAAGTATTTGAGTTTAGTTCTGGACATCCAGTTCTGTTCCAGTCACTTATGTGTCCTTCCTTATGTCAGTGCTCCACTGCTTTGATTATAATGTGTTTATAGTAGATTTTAAAATCAGTATGATATGATTCCTTCAGCTCTCCCCCCCAAAAAACAAATTTATTTTGGTCATGCTGGATCTTTTGCATTTCCATATGAACTTTAGGGTCAGCTTGCCCATTTCCACTAAAACTTTACTTTAAATTTTGATAGAGACTGCACTATTTAATTTTAGATGAATTTTTGTGAAGTTGTCTTTTTTTTTTTTTTTTTTCCTGGTACTGGGAATTGATCCCAGGTGTGTTTTATCACTGAGCTCTACCCCAGTTCTTTTATTTTCTACTTTGGGACAAGGTCTTATTAAGTTGCTGAGGTTGGCCTCAAACTTGCAATTCTCATGCCTCAGCTCTCAAGTAGTTGAGGTTACAGGCATGCACCACTGCATCTGGCTGAAAAAGTTTTAATACTTATAATTCAAATAAACTTTGGAAGGATACAAATTTTTTTTAAAAAAAGTTTAATGTTTCTGATTGTTTTTAGAAGTTAGGTAAGCAACTTGGTCTTGCAGGTCCACCTGCCAAAGGAATGGGAATGGGCTCTCCTAGAGCCAGAGATAGCAGTGGAAGAGGATGCCCAGGAACTAGGAAATTTGGTGCATCACTGAACAAAAAGTGCTTCTCTGGTCTACTCAAGACACTGTGGTGAACTCAAGGCAAAGGTTTTCCTTTACAGACACAGAGTTTCCACAGGAACAGCCTTCTTTGTTTCTGTTGAGTGCTGCTTTTATACATTAGAATTAATTATGATGTAGCAAGTGGGCAAGGTTAGGTACCATTGCCTTATTGTCATGAATTTGGAAAAAGAACAACTGGGATCAGATTTCTTACAATAGCCATTTGTTACTTGTTTCTGGAGAAGTTTATGAGCTTTTTGTTTGTTTGTTTTTGTCTTTCTGTTTGAGCTGAGTTCTTGCTGTGTTGTCCAGGCTAGCCTCAAACTTCTGGCCTCAAGTGATCCTTCCACCTCAGTCTCCCAAGTTCTGGGACTATAGACATGTGCCACCACGCCTGGCTATCAGTTTGTTTGTCTTTTTCTTCTTTAAGGGTCAAGAATTTCACAGAGCCATAGGTGAATTTACATGTATGTCTGTGTCCTCAGCACTCTTTGTTTCTTGCTCTTATAAAATAACTTTCTGTGTTCCTTACATAGTTATAGAACTTTAAAGGAGTTGATGATTGGCCATGATAAGTGACAAAGTATTATTTATGTGTATTTTTATGTACAAAAATGAAAATGGAAAGAAAGAAACTGGTCATTAATAAGTAGACCAGAGTTGGATGTGTAGCTTAGTGGTACAGCACTTGCTTAGCACATACAAGTTGATCCTGTGTTCAGTCTTCAACATTGAAAATAAAAAGTACACCAAACTATACATAGATATTATATATGCTGAAGTTTAGTATATACTAAAAATATAACTTTTAATAAAATATATTTTAACTATTGCTATGTTTGACAGAACAGGTAGTTCAAGCAAATGTTACCCCTGAAGTTAGCTCAGTGAGAATATGCTATTTTTCTGTTGTAGGTATCAGAAACTATAACCAGTGATGTCCAGATATTGCTAACCAGAGCCAGAGATTCTGTAGAAATTACCCCAGGGAGTGAAAAACAGCATATTTTTCCAAGCTTCCTCTCTGAATACCCAGGGAGAAATTGGTATTTGGCTTGTGATTAGAAGAATCCTGTCTACAAACCACCTGCCAGCCACTTTTCTCTCAAGATTTTGTCTTTCTGCGCGAGGTACTTTAGCCCAGCTGGGTATATCCTGAACAGATCTGGTGCTCTCCTGCTTCAGGGCCTTTGCTGAGATGATTCTTCACTTGGTGAGCGCCTATGTGTCCCTTTTGTACTACTCAAAATCCATCCTACAATCAAGGCCTACCTCAGAATAATTTTTTTTTTCATAACAGCCTTCCTGATTTCTCTCATCTTTGTGCCCATCTTTCCTTTATCTGATCTCTTCAAAGTTTTGTGAGGAGATTAATCTCTTTCACCAAAAGCTTAGTCAGACGTCTTAGTCTAGGTTCCACATTTCCAGGTTTAATTCCAAATAGGAAATATTTTTTAACAAACTGTACCTGTGCTAAATGTGTTCAGATTTTTTATTCCTTAAACAATACAGTTTTTTACATAGCATTTACATTGTATTAGGTACTATAAATAATCTAGAGGTGATTTAAAGTGTAGGGAAGGATGGTATATATGTTATATGCAAATACAGTGCCATTTATTTAAGGAACTTGAGCATTCTTGGATTTTAGAGACCTTCAGGGAGTCCTGGAATCAGTCCTCCATGGATACCAAGGGACAAGTGAATTCATCCAATCTTCTTGCCGATTAGTGAACTCCCTAAGGGGGAAAACAAGCCAGGCCTTGTTCAAGGTGTCACAGGTTAGCCTCAGTTTTGGAGTGGTTGGTGTGGAATCAGATTTACCTTGTTGCATTATTTTTCTACTACAACTTGAGGAATTTTCTTTTCTTTTCTTTTTTCTTCCCTTTTAGTGAAGGCAGGGCCTGCACATACTAGACAAATGCCCTGCCACTAAGCTACATCACCAGCCCTTGAGGAATTTTCTAACAGGAATCATTTCACAGTTCAACTTTTACTGTTGTCCTGCTTCTTTAAGTTTATAATATGATATTTTATTTCATTCATTTGTAGCCTGCCTGTGTAGATGATAACATTGCATAAATTAATGTTTCAGAATTCCTCATTGTCTTATGGCCTTCCTGACTTTATCTTCTTTTTTTTTCCCCTTACAGGAAATGACTTAGAGGCCTTATGAATACATCTGTGCATTCTTGCTTCAGACTTTGTAAATGAGGGCCAACCCAGTCTGCAAGCACCTTTTATTAATGTTATAAGGAAATCACTACCTCAGCAAACAAAAGGAAAGGAGGAGAACACTTATAATAACAAATGCCATTTTTAAAGAAAACTTGTTTTCAGAAAACATTGCAGGAAATTTGGAAATTTTTAGTTTTGAGGAGAAGCTTTACAGGTAAATGGATTTGACAGGCAGGCTCTGTCAAAATTCTGCAGAAGTTTGATCTTCCTTCTTAAGGACTTTGTGTGTAGTAACCATGTATTGCTTTTTAAATTGCTGTTGATCAGCTTGTGGGTTTTGGGGTTCTAACTTTTTGGTATACTGAAGATACATTATATTACATTTTTAAAAAGTTAAGTTATTTTTTTGCCATTGTAAATATAAGTATCAAAATATTCTCCCAAAGCAATTATAAGTAAACATTTTCCTCAGAAAGCATACCTTTTTATTAAGAGAGTGGAATGCAAAACAGTTCTTATACAGCATTTTGAACACACTTTTATTTTTTTGTCAGTGGTCCTGTCTACACTGAAAATATTAATTATATAAACCAGTTGTCCTCACCTCTATGTTGGATCACATGATCATCTGCCTCATGGAAATGCCTTTTTTAAAACTTAGATTTGCAGAACTCCACTATTTTTATACCTAGCTGCAGTTTTGGGAAAAAAAAAAAAAAAGAATCAGAACCCTGATCTGCTGTCAGTCCTTGGGACAGTTCCCCATCCCGCATGTATTGCTGCAGTGCCCAGGACAGTAAAATGGACTACAAGCGGCGCTTCCTGCTTGGCGGGTCCAAGCAGAAGGTACAGCAGCACCAGCAGTACCCGATGCCTGAGCTGGGCCGAGCACTGAGCGCTCCCCTGGCATCCACAGCCACCTCTGCGCCCCTGGGCAGTCTGACTGCTGCAGGCACCTGCCACCATACCATGCCACACTCCACTCCCATCGCTGACATCCAGCAGGGTATCTCCAAATACCTGGACGCCCTCAACGTCTTCTGCCGTGCCAGTACTTTCCTCACAGATCTCTTCAGCACTGTGTTCCGAAACTCGCATTACTCAAAGGCAGCCATGCAGCTCAAAGATGTGCAGGAGCATGTCATGGAAGCAGCCAGTCGGCTGACCTCAGCCATAAAGCCTGAGATTGCCAAGATGCTGATGGAACTTAGTGCTGGGGCTGCAAACTTTACAGATCAGAAAGAATTCAGTCTCCAGGACATTGAGGTAGAGTACCTTCTATGTCATACTTAGGTAGGAAAATGTGTTCCAGAGATGAGTGAGGATATTGTCTTAATTTTTCTTAGTTTACTGTAGTGATAGCCTTTGTTCTCTTTCTGTTGATACTGTCTCCTTGTGAAATATTTGTGCTTGCCAAGTTCTAAACTGCTTTTAAATCAAATTAAGTAGGTTAAAAGGTTATTTATTTATATGTGGTGCTAAGAATCAAACCCAGTGCCTCACACATGTTAGGCATGTGCTCTGCACTGAGCTGCAACCCTAACCCTTTAATTGATATATTTTAAAAATTATTTTTGGGGCCCGGGGTTGTGGCTCAGTGGCAGAGCACTTGCCTAGCATGTGTGAGGCACTGGGTTTGATCCCTGGCACTACATAAAAATAAACAAATAAAGTAAAGGTATTATATTCATCTACAACTAAAAAAATAATTTAAAAAATTAGTTTTGGTTGTTCAGGGGGTTAATCTGAGATTGTTTTCTCCTTGTGCCCTTATATGTTCTGGTTAGGCTCCTGGATATAGATTGTAATTGGGAAAATGTCTCTTTCTCCTGAGGCTGAAGTCACCAGTTTTTTGAGCCAAATCTGATAACTGAGGTAGCTGAATAGCTAATATTGCTTTGAGTTTAAAAGAAAAAAACAGCTAAATTGTTGTTATTGTGTTTAGAAATGACTTTGAAGGCATTTGCAAGAGGACTTTTGAATTATTTTTTGAGATGCAACATTGTTAATGTAAATCAGGGACCATCACACTTTTTCTGTAAAGGTCAGATAGGGAATTTTAGGCTTCAGGGGTCTTCATATGTGGTCTCTCACATACATTTTTCGAACTCTTTAAAAATGTTAAAACCAGTTTTACCTTTCAGTCCTGCCTATTTCATGGATTGGATTTGGCCTTTGGGTTGTCTATATTTCTTTAATGTGAATTACATGTTCGAAACTGCAAATGATTCAAAACTGAGGTAGATAAAATCAAAAAGAAATTAGTCAACTCAGTTCAGCCATTCCAAAATAAAGATTTGGGCTGGGGTTGTGGCTCAGTGGTAGAGCGCTCGCCTAGCATGCATGAAGCACTGGGTTCGCTCCTTAGCACCACATAAAAATAAAAATATTGTGTCCCCCTAAAACTGTAATTAATTTCTGTACATGCACAAATGCATATCTGTTGGTATAAATGTATAAGAACCTCCTTGGATCATTCTGCTTTGAATCTATTTGGGTGTACTAATTTAATTAATTCTTTCTTTTAAATTTTTATTAGTTATTGATGGACCTTTATTTATTTGTTTATATATGGTGTTGAGGATTGAATCCAGTGCCTCACACATGCTAGGCAAGCACTCTACCACTGAGCCCCAGCCCCAGCCCAGGGGGTGTACTAATTTCTATCACTGAGCTACATCCCAACCCAATTTCTGATTAATTCTACGATCCCAGTCTGTATTCAGGGAAATTATCCTTTTAAAGTATTTATAAAGTACTTTATTACAACTTAAAGTATTTTTAAAATTAGACATGTAAAAAGTATGCCTATAATTTTCAAGAAATCCAAACAATGAAATTAAAACTTTCATTTTCCTCTCCCAAATATCTTTTTCTTTCCCCTGAAGTGACCATGGTTACCTGATTGGTGTGTGCTGTTCCACATTAATTTCTGTACATGCACAAATGCATATTTGTGCATACATGAGAAATTTAGAATTATTTTTTAAGAGGTACAACATAATTTATGTAAATCAGGGACCATCACATTTTCTGCATGTTCAGAAAGAATGTTTCAGGTTTCAGAGGCCACTTGTTGCTTCTGACATTCTGGTTTTTTCTCTGTCTTTAAAATGTGAAAATGATGGATATGCCTATTTAATGGACTGGATTTGGCCCATGGGCTATAGTTTACTTACCTGTTGGAATACATGTATAATAACCACAAATACACAACTTTGACATTTTTATTTGTTTTATGTAAAGAACTATGTTGTTCGGCTACCAGCATACCTGCTCATTTCTTTTTCTTTTTTTTTTTTTTACATTTATTTTATTTGTTTATTTTTAAGTGGTGCTGAGGAGTGAACTCAGGGCCTCACATGTGCTAGGTGAGTGTTCTACCGCTGAGCCACAACCCAGCCCACCTAGTCACTTCTTAACAAAGATACAGTAAGAGCATTAGGAAAAACTTTGCCCTTTCCTGGAAAGGTTGAACAGTATTAGACTCATTGTATTCACAGCTGTCATCCTATGACTGCAATCTTGGCTTTATTTAGGATTCCAGGCAAGAGTGGTTTGAAAAATAAAGTCAAAAGCCCTTATTTTACCTGAAACATCATTGAGCTCTTTTTCCAGATCTCAGAGGAGACAGACCTAGACCTGCATGACTGTTTACTTTCCAACCCTGGAGAGCAAGTGCTCTTATTTTCAGTTCCAGAAAATGAACCAATCATGAGGCATAGGGACTTAATAAGCCATTGACGCATGGCTGTACTTACTTATTCTCCTTTCCTATGACCAGCAGAGATCACTTGAGCTGAGAAGGGGATAAACTTCGTATTGTTGTAGTTTGGAATTTTGATTTGACTTTCAAAATTGAAATGCTGATTAGGATAGTTGGAATACTACTATGTTTTTTTTTTTTTTAAATAATGGGCTAAACAGGCTTCCCAAGGCCATTCTGGAAATTGTGCTATTGCTGGGTTTTAGAATGGTGTATTCTAAATTTTTTTTTTTTTTTTTTTTTTTTTTTAATTTTAACATTTATTTATTTTTTCTTAGTTCTCGGCGGACACAACATTTTTGTTGGTATGTGGTGCTGCTGAGGATCGAACCCGGGCCGCACGCATGCCAGGCGAGCGCGCTACCGCTTGAGCCACATCCCCAGCCCCATATTCTAAATTTTAAATGGCTGAATTCTGAATTCTGAAATGTGATTACCAAGTATAGAACTGCAGACTTAATATTTTACTTTATCTCCAGAGCAGTATTTGTTGTTTCTGGAATTTATGTTCTGCTGTGGATTTAGCCATGGGCCAATAAAGGGGCTCAGAATGTTCACCAACTGGGAAGAAATGTCTCGGCATTTGGATTTTTTCCTATTCCTGTTTTGTTTATTTATTCATGTTTTTTAGTGTTTTTTTTTTTTTTTTTCATGCAAAGCTCTGAGAAAGTCTTTAACATTCATCCCTGGGGAAAGGAGTCTGTGTTCTAGTATTGCTGAACTTGACTGGCTAGACAAGTGTTCATATAAAATGGAATTACCACCTACCTTCCAGAGTTCTTCTCAAGATCAGAAGCAATTAGAGTGTGTGAAGCACTGTGCCCTAGTTTGTCATCACTACCATCATTATTATTGTTGTTTCCAGCATGTCTTGAAAGGGGCTATTGACCCTTCTCTGAAGTTCAGAGAATAATTATTTGCAAGAGCAATGTTAGAGTAATGTGGAATAAGTTATTCTTCTAACTGTAACACTTTTAGGTGGGAACAGTTGCAATTCACAGAACATTTGCTCCTGCTCATTTCTAACTTGAGTCCTGAGGTGGGGTCTTCCTTTCTTCTTTGAGTTATCTTTTCCTTCGGATGTTCTAAGGTAGAAGCAGTATTACCTGCTTGATGTCACAACTGCCAACCCTTTCAGCTTAAAAGCACAGGAGGACCTCTTCTGCCAATAGTCAGTTTTCTTTGCCTTGCACCTAGAATGAGGTATGGTGAAGAGAGCATATGGGGGGGGTGCCCACTGAATATATATGCTATGTTGGTCAGCTTTCTGTTGCTGTAACAAATACCTGAGATAATCAGCTTATAAAAGAAAGGGTTTATTTTGGCTCATAGTTTCAGAGGTTTCAGTCTATGTTTGGGCAAACCCATTGCTTTGGGTCTATGGCAAAGCAAGGCAGAATTCCTTGGTGGAACTCCTTGGGAGAAAAAGTTGGTCTACCTCATGGCAGCCAAGAAACAAAATGAGAGGAAGAGGAGGGGCCAAGGTCCCAATATCCCCATCAAAGGCCTAACCCTGGTGGCCTAGTTTTCTTCTAGGCCTTATCTTCTAAATGTTCCACCTCCTTCTGGTAGGGAACTGAGGACCAGGCTTTTAACAAGGAACTTTTAACATGGAACTTTGAGGGACATTGAAACAAACCATAGCACCCACAGTAACAAGGAATCATTGGATAAATCATCAATTGATAGTTTTGGTAGGATTTCCCCTTTAAGCACTTGTCTCAACCTAGAAGTCTGGCCACGATGTGAAGTCAGGAAAAAATATGGTTCCCCAAATTGAATCTGTTCTTTGTACAAAGCTTTAACATCCCTCCTAAACATTTTTTAGGGGTGGACTCCATGGGACCCACTGTTCATATCTTTTTATATCTATTTTTTAGTTTTAGGTGGACCCAATATCTTTATTTTTATTTTTACGTCGTGCTGAGGAGCGAGCCCAGTGTGCCTCATGCATGCTAGGCGAGCACTCTACCACTGAACCACAACCCCAGCCTATATCTTTTCTTTTGGAATGGCTGAATTGAGTTGACTAATTTCTCTTTGATTTTATCTACCTCAGTTTTGGGTCATTTACAATTCAAACATATAGTTCATATTAAAGAAATATAGATAACCCTGTAACTTGGTTTTCTATTTATTGGGAAATTACAAATTTCTTGTCTTAAATAGTTCAGAACATATGTATGCAAATACTAGAACCAAATTGACTTGTGATTCATGGCGTCATTCCATTCATATTTATTGCATACTTTGTACCAGATGCTATTCTAAGTGCAGGACAGCAGTGAAAAGGAAATCTCTCCCTTCTTTTAGCTACAAGAGGTTTGTGATCTTGAACAAGATGGTAAGAAGAGCTATCACAGAGAAGGCGGCATTTGAATAAAGTCCTGAAGGAATGAGGAAGCAAGCCCTCAGGATAACCAGGGAAAGAGCTGAGAGATGAGCTAGTGCAGTGTCCCTGAGGCGGGATACAACCTGGGGTGTTTAAAGAGTAGTGAGGACCCTATGTGGCTGAAACCAAGTGAAGAGAAGGGAAAGTAATGGACAAGGTCAGAAAGGTTAAAGAGGGGGCATGTAACACTAGAGGGAAAAAGGAAGGAAGGGCAGGAGGATTGGCTCTGCTTTCTTTGTACAGTGAACAGTGATGCTACTTCTCCCATTGCTTTAATCACAGTGTGACAACTGAAAGGTTCTGGTTTCCTTTTGGGTCATCAAGGACCCAAGGACTTTGTAGACAGTCCAGAAGCTCAGAGCAGCTACAGAGCTCCTGGGAGTTGTGTGTCTTTCAGGGGAGTACATTTTATATCTTCTAGCATTTTTATTGGCTTTCCAAGTATCAAATCAGACATTAAATCAAATCTATACATAGTTGGACCTTGTATTTCAGGATATACTAACATTTCTTTTGCATACTCTGTGATTACCCATGAATGTGTTTGAAATAACTTATTTGTAAGCACTGGCTCCCACTTAAGGACCTTAATTCCAGGTACATTACCATTTGTTTTGGATAGATATATGCCAAAAATATTATAGAACAACTGTAATGGAAAAAATATTAAAAGTTGGTTTCAAGATGTGATTTTTATTAACTTAACAAAATTAAATATGCATACTGCTTCTTTTTGTTTTTTCTTTCTAAAGGGTAAAATTCAGTATTACTTATTTTCTTGTTTTGACTGATAAATTTTTCATAATAGATTATGGAATAAATATTTCTTAACTATATATGCCAAATGAAAATCCAGATTCTTCTTCTGTTAATCAGAAACTGAAGTGTACTTCATAAAAAGCATGTACAAGGGACTGGGGATGTGACTCAAGCGGTAGCGCGCTCGTCTGGCGTGCCTGCGGCCCGGGTTCCATCCTCAGCACCACATACAAACAACGATGTTGTGTCCACCAATAACTAAAAAATAAATATTAAAAAAATTCTCTCTTTCTCTCGCCCTGTATCACTCTCTCTTAAAAAAAAAAAAAAAAAGCATGTACGAATCTAATTTTCAGACTGTTGCTAATTTCTAATATTTCCAGTCACTCTTTGACTTTTGTTGTTTGCTTATTTTGTGCTGTGCTGAACCCAGGGCTTTGCACTAGTTAGGCAAACACTACCATTGAGCTGTATTCTTTCTCAGCTCTGACTTATTTTTTTTACTCAGATGAATGTGTTATTATCTAAATTCCCTTCATATTGTAGCTTTTAAAATAGGTTATAATTAATGAAGCATTTGGAGTTTGGGTGACTTTGTAAACTTATTGTGAACAATAAGCAAGATTTATTGTGTACTTAGTTCAGTCTATGTTGGTGGACACTACTAGAAGCAGAGGGTATCTGCCACTGAGGAGAAATTGGACCCTTTGACTTTGATTTGTCAAGACATGCATGTGCAACCAATTATTCTGAAAACTGCCAATTAAAAGGAAAAAAAAATGGAATTAAGCAAATTTCCTGCTTTGCTAATATACCCTGTTTTTCAGTATAACCATATAGTCCTAATGGATGAAAGAAACTTCTTAGAGAGCATTCTCAGCATATTTTTATGTAGAAGGGATGATACAATTACAAAAATTTTGCTGGGCAGCAATGGAAGACAAAATCATTTGGTGAAAGTTTGCTGGGAATTGCATAAGGGAGGGATCAGGCCTTTCCCACCCTAGTCCAATTGTTCAGTCTTCATGTCACCAAAATTGAGACATGATTATGTTTTCTGATGTGGTAAAATAAGATATACATAGCACAATACTCATATCTTGTGTATATGTGGATGGGAGGCACCAGGATTGAATCCAGGGCCTGGTACATCCTAGGCAACTGTTCTATCACTGAGCTTCTTACCCAGCCCTTTTTAAATTTTATTTTAATACAGGATTTTGTTAAATTACTCAGGCAAACCTTGAGCTTGTGATCCTCCTGCCTCAGCCTCCTGAGCTACTGGGAATATAGACATGTGCCACATCATCTGGCTTATAATATATTCTTAGACTTCTTCCTATGTGCATATATTTGTACAAATTTAGAGTTTTCAGACTCTGGCTAAAATTTTATCTTTTCAGTCACTCTTTGACTTTGGTGGTAGCAGGGGGTACCTGAAATAATCCAATCAAAATTTTGATTTGAATGAATTTCCAATTTGTAGGAAACTTGGAGTATAGTGAAGCAAGATAGACAATACCACAAGAAAGCAATGCAAGCAAATTCAGGATGTAGCATATTTTGTAGTCAGTTGACCTGATTTGTTTAACAAGTCATTTGTATAGGAAAAAAAAATTAGATATACTATTCTAAATTAAATGAGTTAAGAGATGTGATACTTTTTTGAGATTGAATTTAAACCAAATGTAAAAAGACATTTTTAAAGATAACTTGGGAAATTCAAACATGTCCTGGTTCTTGGTTGATCGGGATTTGTGTCAGAAACAAAAAGGAATGGGGAAGACGGGAAAGGATAGATGAAAAGCATGCTATAGGGCTGGGGTTGTGGTCAGTGGTGGAGGACTTTCTTAGCATGTGGGAGGCACTGGGTTTGATCCTCAGCACCACATAAAAATAAATAAATAAAATAAAGGTCCATTATCAGCTACAACTAAAAAAAAATATTTGGGGCTGAGGTTGTGGCTCCGTGGTAGAGTACTTGCCTAGCATGTGCTAGGCCCTGGGTTCGATCCTCAGCACCACATAAAAATAAATAAGTAAAGGTATTGTGTCCAACTATAACTAAAAAATAAATATTTTTAAAATAAAATATTTTTTAAAAAAGCATAGTACAGTGTTGATATGGAAGCTGTGTGTGTGTGTGTGTGTGTGTGTGTGTGTGTGTGTGTATGTGTGTGGTGTGCAGGGATTTGAACCTGGGCCGCTTGCATCCTCAGCCAGATTTGGGAGCTTTTTAATAGGTATAGAGGGTGGTTGCTAGGCTTCATTTTTATATTTTTGAACTTTTTTAAGTTTGGATATGGGAGAGAAAAACTTATGAATGCATGATAGCAGAAACAAATCAGAGGACTTAATAAATCAATTTCTTGGGGGTTTTTCTGAGTGTGGTCTTCTGATAGATGGAAATTTTATAACGTGGTAAGATAGCTCAGGCTTTAGAGGTAAAGAGAAAAGCAGGTACTTATCAGAATCAAAGGAGGTGGGAACAAAGAAAAGACACATCCAAAGGCAGGATCCCAATAGCATATGGGAGTCAAGAACAGAATTTTGGTAGCTAGTGGGTGAGGACAATGTTGCCTTCTTTTAGAAGAATATGATTTAAAATTGCAAAATTACTGGGCTGGGGTTGTGGCTTAGAGGTAGAGCGCTTGCCTAGCCATGTGCAAAGCACTAGGTTAAAAACAAAACAAAACAAAACAAAACCTTCCTTCTGCTGTCAGCACACAAAGAGGTTAAGTGATCTACACTGTTCTGCTGCCTCAGGCCATGGGCTTGTTCCCATCCCTTCAAGGGACCAGGCTTTCTGCCCCTCAAACTAATGGTTAGATTCCCAGAGATAAGAGAGTGTAACTCTCTTCAGTAGGCCTCAGCCACCTGGCCTATTTTGCTCTTTGCTCAGCTGTATCAATCACCCTCCTTGAAGAAATACAGAGGGGGCTAGCTGCCATTGTGCAGAGATGAGTGAGGGCAATCAAAAGTGCTTGGGGGGGGGGCCTGAGGTTGTGGCTCAGAGGTAGAGCACTTGTCTGGCATGTGTGAGGCACTGGGTTCGGTCCTCAGCACCACATAAAAATAAATAAATAAAGGTATTGTGTCCAACTACAACTAAAAAATAAATGTTTAAAGGAAAAAAAAGTGCTTCAGGCACAGTAGACGAGACTGGTAGTCTTATTAGGTATGATGAGTGCTGTGCTGCAGGTGAAAAATAACCTCAAGCTTGACTATTGTTTTGTACAGTTTTTCAGCAGTTGGTCTTTCTCACCCAGCTCACTGTGACTGGACCTGCACTCAGAGCAGGATCTGCTACTCAAGAATGTGGAAGAATACTGGAGTGGAGGCAGGAGTATACCAGAGAACCTTAGAGCCCTGTAAGAGAGAGATGATGTTATTTGCTTCCCAGTATCCAGTCTCCCCTTCTTTTTCAGTAATAAACTTTTTTTGATTTTGTTATTTAGGCATATTGGCATATTTTCAGAGATAAGTATAACATCTCCTTGTTCCCTTACAGTCAAGACTAACTAGTAGAATCTGGTCCATAAAGTCATGACTGAAAGTACTGGATGAGATACTGGAAGGTCTCCTTAAAGAGAACAGAATGCTCCCTTCTCTTCCCCCAGTTTTCTCTGTCCAGAATCAGATGGAGTGGCTGAAGGTTTTATGAAGTAACTTAAGAACGGAAACCTTTCATGCGAACATAGGACAGAAATAATGGGAACTAGGTTCCTTATGATGCCATGGAACCTCCATTCAAGCTCTAGACTTCCTGTCTCTGGATTTCTTTTACCTAGAAAAAAAATAAGGTACCGTGTTGTTTTGGGTCTTTGTTGTTGTATAGGTAAACCTGATCCTAAATGAATGGAAGCAAGAAGACCAGATAAGAGTTCATTACTAGATCTGAGGGTATATCTCAGTTATAGAGCACTCAACTAGCATGTGAGAATTTCTGGATTTTATCCTCCGTGCCCCCAAAAAAGAGCATTACTATTGGGTTCCATGGTGCATGCCTGTAATTCCAGCTGCTTGGGAGGCTGAGGCAGGAGGATTGTGAATTCAAAGCCAACCTCAGCAGTTTAGTGAGGCAAAAGATGATCATGGCTTAGAATGATCATGGCTTAGAATGGTTATAGAAGAAAAAACTAGAAGTTTTTTTTTTTTTTTTTTTGGTCCTGGGGATTGAACCCAGGGTCGCTTAACCACTGAACTGCATCCCCAGCCCTTTTTTATATTTTATTTAGAGAAAGGGTCTCATTAAGTTGCTTAGGGCCTCGTTAGGCTGGTATTGAACTCGAGATCTGGTATTGAACTCTAAAATAATGATCTAAAGATCTAAACTAATGGTTAGATGCCTCAGCTTCCTAGGCAGCTGGGTTTATAGGCGAGTGCCACTGTGGCCAAGATAGGTTTTTGTTTTGTTTTGATTTGTTTTTTGTGGTGCTGGGGATTGAACCCAGGGCCTTGTACATTCGAGGCAAACAGTCTACCAAAAGAGCCATAATCCCCACCCCCAGCGCAGTTTTTTATATATACAAGTTCAATAACATTAACAACATTGACATCATCATATAACCATCACGATTATCTATCTCTAGAACTTTTTCATCTTCCCAAACCCATAAAACAATAACTTCAGTTCCCCCTTCTCCCAGGGACCACTATTCTACTTTTGTCTCTATGATTTTTTTTTTTTGTATTTATTTTTTATTTTAGCTGGACACAATACCTTTATTTCTTTTATGTGGTGCCATGTATCGAACTCAGGGCCCCACATGTGCCAGGCGAGTGCTCTACAACTGAGCCACAACCCCAGCCCTTTCTCTATGATTTTGATTACTCTAGAACCTTATATAAATAGAATCAGAATACTTGTCCTTTTGTGACTGGCATAATTCACTTAGCATAATGCTTTTTAAAGCTCATTCATGTTGAGCTGGGAGTGGTGGTGAATGCCTGTAATTCCATCAACATGGGAGGCTGAAGTAAGAGGATCACAAGTTCAAGGCCTGCCTCAGCAATTTAGCAAGGCCCCAAGCAACTTAGAGAGACCCTGTCTCAAAAATAAATAAATAATGTCACCCATGTCGTAGCATGTATCAAATTTTCCTTCCTTTTGATAGTATTTCAGCAATTGTCTTTTGAATGTAGTATTGCCATAGGTGTATGTGTGGGTGTGTGGGTATATAGAGCCACACCCAAGCACCTGGGTCACTCATTGTAGTACTGAGACTGTGGGCAGTGGAGGAAAAGTAGGCTAGAATCATAGGTCTGGGATACCTAATAAACACTGAGGGGTGATTTAAGAGTAGATAGTTGGAATACAAAGTTAGAGTTGAGGGCTGATGATGTCCAAAAAATCGGGGCCAGCAACCAATAGCTTCAAAACTGTACTAGGTCATCAAACGAGTCTAGCTGGAGAACAGTGAGCCCTGAGGCACTTCAGCTTTTAGAGGTCAGAAGATGACAAACAGCCAAGGAGTGTGAAAGAAGAGCCACTGAAGAAGCAGTAAGAAGATGAAGAGTGGTGTCTTGAATGCTGGGCAGAGCAAGTGTTTGAAGTTAGGGAGAGAGGACCACCTTCTCAGATGCTGTCAAGAAGAGGTGAAGTGTCCTCCGGTCTTCTCTCAAGACTTGCCACAGTTATCATGTACATAAAATGGCTGGGAGTGTTCCTCCCTTCCAAATGAAGATGGTGATCTGTATCTCATTAAGGTAGCTTGTACAATGTTGATAATGAAATATTCTTAATAGAAGTTAACAATTTCTGGGGCTTGGGATGTGGCTCAAGCGGTAGTGGGCTCGCCTGGCATGCGTGTTGCCCGGGTTCCATCCTCAGCACCACATACAAACAAAGATGTTGTGTCCGCCGATAACTAAAAAATAAATATTAAAAAAAAAAAAAGAAGTTAACAACTTCTGTTTTTGGAATGGGGTCTTGCTCTGCTGCCCAGGCTAGTCTCAAACTCCTGGGCTCAAGCGATCCTCTCTCTTCAGCCTCCAGAGTTACTTGGTACTGTAGGCACACACCATTGTCCTGGGTGAAAGTGACAACTTCTTTTTTTTTTTTCCCTTGCAGCTCCCACTCTTTTCTCTCTTGAGACTCCTTCTTCTGTTCTTCTCTAAATGTTTAAGTTCCCTAGGAGTATATTCTGGGCTCATTCATTTTGCTTTGTGCAAAATTACTCTTTTAGTATCCATTTAGTTCCAATATTTAAATGTGTTTGTGTATCTGTGATATGTGTGTGTGTGTGTGTGTGTGTGTGTGTGTATTCATGACTTTTGGATTCCATATCTTAATTTTTTTTTCTTTTGGTACTGGAGGTTTATGCCAGGAGAGCTTTACCATTGAGCTACATTCCTAGAACTATAGGGCACCTAGGCCATATGATGTCTGAATAACTTCAGTATATTTTAACCCTTTCCCTGTATCAGTATTCACCCACAATATAAATTTGTTTATTGAGAGAATTGTGTATTGAATGGGAAAAATAAATTACTCAAGAACAGAATCTCCTCCCCCACCTTCCTCCTCCTCCATTTCTCTAGATTCCTGAGAAAACTTGTAATATAACTACCATTAGACCCATTTATCACACTCCTTGGTCTATACTCAAAGGATGTAAAATCAGCATACTATAGTGACAGAGCCATATCAATGTTTGTAGCAGTTCAATTCACAATAGCTAAGCTATGGAACCAGCCTAGGTGCCCTTCAACAGATGAATGGATAAAGAAAATGTGATATATAGACACACACACACACACACACACAGGAATATTACTTTGCCATAGAAAGAATGGCTTTATGGCTTTTGCTGGTAAATGGATGGATCTGGAGACTATCGTGCTAAGTGAAATAAGCCAATCCCCCCCAAAAAACAAAGTCTGAATGTTCTCTCTGGTATGTGGATGCTAACACCCAATTAAGGGGTTGGGGGAGGGAAGAATAGAAGTTCAATGGATTAGACAAAGGGAAAGAGTACAGGGTTGGGAATAGGAAAGACAATAGAATGAATCAGACATAACTTTCTTATGTTCATATGTGAATATACAACCAGTGAAACTCTAAATTGTGTACAACCACAGAACGGGATCCTAATTAGAATAAATTATTATATATATATATATATATAAATATGGAGTATAATATATATATAAAAATACACTCTACTGTCATGTGTATCTAAAAAGAACAACAACAATAGCAACAAAAAAGACAGGGTCTCCATAAGTTACCCAGGCTGCTGAGGATCCTTCTGCCTCAGTCTTCTCAACACAGTCCTTTGTCTGCCATAGTTAATATGGACTTTATTACCTTGAGTGGACTTCTACTTTTCCCCTGGATGATCTTTTATAATTACCATTATTATTATGTTAAGATTTATAGAAGCATAGCTAAAATTTCCTGTGTCTTCAACACATATTACACTGTAATAAATTTTTGATATAATTTATTTTGGAAAGGGACCCATAATACAACTTATAGGGCTGGGGTTGTAGCTCAGTGGTAGAGTGCTTGCCTAGCATATGTAAAGCTCTAGGTTTGATCCTCAGCACCACACATAAATAAATAAGTTAAATAAAGGTATTGTGTTCATCTACAATTGAAAAAAAAATTTTTTTTAAATTAAGAAAGAAAACCAAAAAAACCCCCCAACAACATACACAGTTTTTCCAAAAACATTCACAGTAGCTGGGCCTGATAGCATACTCCTGCAATCCCAGGCACTTGGGAGGCTGAGGCAGGAGGATTACAAATTCAAGGCTAACCTGGGAAATTTAGCAAGAACTTGTCTCAAAATAAAATTTAAAAAGGGCTGGGTATGTAGCTTGATAGTTGAGTATTTGCCTAGTATGTGTGAGTCTCTGGGTTCGACCCCCCAGTATCATTTTAAATAAAACTACATGTACAAATATGGGCTGTTTAGGAAACATATAATCGATGGTTATATCTATTTAGGAATATTTAGTACTATTTGTTTGCTTATTTACCTCATCCTTTTCCTCAATCTATTTACAGTGAATATATGTCACTGATATAAAGGGTTTTATCCACCACAGTGCTTAGCCTAAGAAGTAGAAACCATTGCGTCTCTGCTGTTATTTTCATTAGCAATAAAGCATCATGTCCAAGGACAGAGTGTAATTTTGTCTGACTTGGTTAGCATTTGGTGTTGGCTCTGCCACCTCTGGGCATGTTTTTTCTTCTCCCTAGTTCTTTCCCCCATATATAGCATGGCAGCTTCTCCGTGCCTTAAGTTAATGCTTACTGTAGAGAGCTTTTTTTTTTTTTTTTTTTGGGCTGTGGATGTGTGTATGTGTGTGTATGTTTTATTTTATTTTTTAATATTTTTTAGTTATAGATAGATACAATAACTTTATTTATTTATTTTTATATGGTGCTGAGGATCGAACCCAGTGTCTCTCACATATGAGGTGAGCACTCTACCACTGAGCTACATCCCCAGCCCTGTATATGTGTGTGTATTTGTTGCTGGAGATAAAACTCAAGGCCTCACACATGCTAGGCAAGTACGTTACCACTGAGCTATAACCACAGCCCTCTTTTGTTAATATTTTACATGTTAGTTTCAGTGAGCTTGTTTTTTACATTTTAGTACTGTAGTATAATCATCAGCAGCACTTTCCATAGTTCAGGAATGGTCTGCTGTATTCTCTGGAGACACATTTAGGTCTCTGTATCACATTCTGGTCTGTTGGCTAGGTCATAATGTAATGACTCTGGAATTATCATAAAGACAAAAAAGGCCCCATAAATAATAAGGTTGAGGACACTTGGAACCAAATGTAATGCGTAAGGTATAAGTATTAAAGAGAAAAAAATGATTGAATAGCTCTGGAATTTCTAATAAAAGGACCCAGTCTGGATCAACTTCATTTCACTCACTCAAACTTTTAAACTGATCAGAAATAAATGGATATATGACCGTTTTACTTGTTCTTAGTAGGAATGTGAGGAAGGTTGAGTGAAGTTAAATAGAACACTGAACTTAGTGAGAAATTACTTGTTTTACTTATTTTTAATTTTTTTAAAATTATTGTTTTTTATTTTATAACTATTGTTTTTTAAAAAAGTTTTTGGTTGTGGATGGACACAATACTTTTATTTTGTTTATTTTTACGTGGTTCTGGGGATTGAACCCAGTGCTTCATGCATACTAGGCAAGCACTCTACCACTGAGCCATAACCCCAGTCCAAAATTACTTGTTTTAATATGAAAGATCCAAAATGTTTTGGGAGATGGGGTAGACTTGGGCACTCCATATTTATGAGCATAAACAGATATTAAGGACTGAATCAGGCCTTGAGCCTAGAGAAGAGTTAATTAAAACTAAAATTTGAAATACTCTAGGAAGTTAGAGTTGACATCTGCATGTCCTATAATGACTATGGTAGTGTAGAGAGGGTGGTCTTTTTTTTTTTAATATTTTAAAGTTGTTGATGGACCTTTATTTTTATTTATTTGTATGTGGTGCTGAGAATTGAACCCAGTGCCTCATGCGTGCCAGGCAAGTGTGCTACCACTGAGCTACAACCCCAGCCCCAGGGTGGTCTTTTGATGCTCAAAAATGGATGACCTTAAATTAACATCTCTTTTTTTAAAATATTTATTTATTTATTAGTTATTGGCAGACACAACATCTTTGTATGTATGTGGTGCTGAGGATCAAACCCGGGCCGCACGCATGCCAGGCGAGCGGGCTACTGCTTGAGCCACATCCCCAGCCCCAAACATCTCTTTTTATAATCTCAATTAAATATAAAAATCACCAAAAAGAAAAGTCATTCTGGTTATATCTATGAGCATAGTATACTTAGCAGCTAATGTAATGCCACCATTGGAGATTTCCAGAAAACAGGACTCCATTTCAGTAGATCTCCAGTGGTTATCAATAATCTAGCCCTCCTTATGTTTGGTGTCCATCCACTATTGTGTCTACGCCCTGGATCTTATTGTAGGGAGACAGAGAAGCCTATTAATTTGAACACAGCTTTTTGGAGTCAAACAGAACTGGCCAGTTCTGTTTGACTTATTACCTACTTGATATTAAGCAAGGTTGTTTGTGTGCATGTGTGTGTGTGTTATTTTGTTTTGTTTTGATCTCTAAGCCTTAGTGCTGTCAAGAATTGCTCACAGCCCACAGGGTCACATTCCCATGTAAGGTATGTGTTGTGGGTTAAACACTCAATGATAGCTGTTGATAGAGTTTCATTGTTACTGTAAACTTAAATGTCTGTCCTTGACAGTCCTTTCATTTTTCGTACCCAATTTGTCACATCTGTTCTGCTGTTGAACCCCATACCAATAAACTTTCTCCATGTGAAAGAAAAAATAGCTGTCTAAGGCCTTGGGGTCTCACTTTTCCAAATTTACATTAGGAAGACCCCCAAGGACTGGCCTACGCCTGGGTAAAGGAGGGGAACTAAGCTAAGAGGTAAGATATCAGAGAAAAGGTGGGCAGAGGCAGCCTGAAGTCAGAGCTCTGTCTTTCTGAGTAGGAGAAGTTTATACCTACGTTATTCAGGTAAATTTAAGAGCAGAGTCATTGAAACAGCTTTTTCTGGGGTAACTACTGGTTTGGCTTTTTTTTTTTTTTTTTTGGTAGTACTGGGTTCTGAACCCAGGGTACTTTACCACTGAGCCATATTCCAATCCATTTTTATTTCTGTTTTGTTTTGAGACAGGGTGTTGCTAAGTTGTCCAGGTTGCCTCAGCTTCCTAAGTGTCTGGGATTACAGGTGTGTGCCACTGCACTTGGCTTGATTGGTTTTGAATGAGTTATTTACAACACATATTTTGTCACAATCCTAATTTGGGTTGATGAGTTACATATCATAGGTAGGAGGAAGGAGGTGCATGGTAGCTGAACTCTTATTATCATAGTTTCTTATTTATAGAGAAGACACTTAGATTACATGATTCATCTAAGATCAGCCATATAGTAAATGGTGGGGACAGCACACTGAAAATGCCTTTTCAGCTGTTTGGCTCTCTTCCCCTGCTTATTCCTATAACAGCATTCCCCACCACTTCCACCATTTCACCACTGCAACAAAACGACTTGCCCTGACTCCATCCTTCCATAGAGGTGGTCCACACCATCATTATCAGAAGAGTGTCCTGTTCTGGACCCTTCATCAGGCCATCAGAAGCATTTCTGAGAATATTTCCTTTATGAGAGGAAGGGGCAGCCATCTCTTTCCCCTTGGTCATGTCCTCAGAGAACCTTTTCTTTACCACCTACCCCTTGATGTTCATTCTCCTACAGCATCTGACCTTGTGTATCCATTTATGACTTTGTTGTCTCCCTTACCCTCCTTAGAATGATTTTTGGGACTTGCTTATTCTCTTTCTTATATTATTATCAGGCTTTTGTGCTTTATATATATTAGGCATTCACATATATATTTCTTGTAAGGGTGAATGATTCATTATTATTGGTCAGAAGTTGTGAGAATATGACCCCAGAGCAAATGGTTCATGGCATCCTCACTGTCTCCTCCTTCTCCACTTCCCCATAATCTGCCAAAATGCAGATTAGGAGGGGGATGAAGAATTTGTGTCCTTGAGGAGCCAGCATCACTTCTCTGTGTCTGCACTATGTGGAGCTTCAGGACACACTTAACTGTGCCAGTTAAGGTTGAATTTCTATCATGTACCTGATCTAGTACCACTAGCCCTTAGTTGTATTGAGTCTGTTCAAGTAGTGGGGACACACTGGCTAAAGGCACAGAAAGATAATTCAAATGACTATTATATCCAGTTTGTGTCGCCATGACAAAGTTTCATAACTTTTGTATGACTTAGTCTTCATGTCTATAAAATAGGGATGACTATAAGGATTGTTCCTAGGATTAAGTGTGATAACCCATGTGAAAAATTTTTTAAAATTTTTTTTAGTTGTTGAATACCTTTATTTTTATTTATTTTTATGTAGTGCTGAGAATCAGACTCAGTGCCTCACACATGCTAGGCAAGTGCTCTGCCACTGAGCCACAACCCCAGAACCCCCATGTGAAATCTTTAGCATTGCTTAAGTACAAGCTGGGAGCTCAATTAAAGCTGGCTGTGATTACATACAGTACTAAATATTATTTATTGGTGTATTATGGTTGTATGTAACAATGGGATTTATTGTTACATATGCTTACCTGCACACAATATAATAATATAATTTGTCCAGTTTCACTCCCAATCTCTTCCCACCTCTCTCTGCACCTTCCTTTTGGTCTCTTTCTTCTACTGATCTCCCTTTGATTTTCATGAGATCTACTCCCACTTTTCTTTCTTTTCCTTTTTTCCTCTCTAGCTTTTACATAAAAAATATATACATATAATAGTATACATATTATATAATATGTATATATTCAAATGACTATTATATCCAGTTTGTGTCGCCATTATATATATATAATATATATATTTATATATATATATTATATATAAATAAACAAACATATAGTCCCTGACCTTCTTATTTCACCAAACATAATGGTCTCTGAGTCCATCCATTTTCCTGCAGATGACATAATTTTATTTTTTTTGACTGAATAAAACTTCATCGTGTATATGTGCCACGTTTTCTTTATCCATTCATCCATTGATGGACACCTAGGCTGGTACCATAGTTTGGTTATTCATGTCATGTATTTCTGACTGCGTGCGTTACCTGTGTCCCTCACCTTGTCCAATCTAGTATAGACCACTGATAGGGAAGAGCTCTGAATGTGGTGGAAGTGGAAACCCAGGAAGTTCAGGTGGGGTTTCAGCATCTGGGTTGTTCACTACGGTGAGAGGATGGTTTGGTTTGAGGTCTTTTGTTTGCTTTTGTTTGGTCCTGGTGATTTCCACAGGGGGAATATGATTCAGAGGGAATAAGTATATACAGAGAGTTGGCCTGTTCCTGTATCTCCAGGGAACAGAGCTCTGACTGGTAGGGATGGAGAGGGTGTACAGTAAAAGACAGCATTGGACATGGGTGTTAAGTGGTAAAAGATCCAAGGTTGAATCATATTTGGGGCTGCTTCAAGGGGCAGAACTGGACTGGAGCATAGGTACTTCAAAAGACAATGGAGCCAGGCTCAGTGGTACACATCTATCATCCCAGCAGCTCTGGAGGCTGAGGCAGGAAAATTGTGAGTTCAAAGCCAGCCTCAGCAAAAGTGAGATGTTAAGCAACTCAATGAGACCCTGTCTCTAAATAAAATACAAAATAGGTCTGGGGATGTGGCTCAGTGGTGAGTGCCTTTGAGTTCAATCCCTGGTATCTGCCCTACCCCCACCCCCCTCACTCCCCCCTCACCCCCATCCCCTCACCTCCATCCCCCCACCCTCACATTCCCTCATCCTCATCCCCACCCCACCCCCCAAAAAAACAATGGAAGCAGTTCCAAACCTTCACCAGCTTCCCAAGGCAGGGCCCTAAGGGCTGGCAGCCAGTGAAGCTTCTCACATTTGCTCCTTCCATTTGGATGAATTGCAAATGTATAAAGTAATTTTTTGTAAGTCATCTATATTAGCCAATGAAAAAAGAAAAAATACCTTCCACATATACACACACACATAAACAAAATCTCAATTTGATGGAACGTGATGAAAGGGTTATAATAATTTTTGTTGGTATTGTCAGATTTGGTATGGGCAAAAGCGCTATGAGAGATTTGGCAGGGGGGTGTTAGTAATCTGGAATATCTGTGCTCAAATTGCTTTGCGTATGGTAAATTCTTGCTCTCCTTTAAAGAACAAGAAATAGGAAATCCTAGAGAACACATTGTAGCTGTGGTTAAGGCAAGAAAGAAAACAGGGAGCAACAAACAATGTCAGAGAACAGCTGATGCCAGATTGCCAGATAAATGTACTTTCATATTTTAAAATGTTTATAGTACACATATTTCAGTGTGTGTGTATGTACATATGTATAATTACATGTTAACCCTATATGTCAATGTGATATTATGAATAGTACTTTTTTAAAATGAATTTCCTATTTGGGCCATTAACCAGTTAACACTATGTATCAGGTCAGTGGGTTCCTACTAAACTGGTGAATGGAGTTGTATAATATGTTTTGTTGCCTCCTACAAGACTGGTCTGTCAGCTTTATTTCTTAAGATTGAAAATATGACTTACAATGATGTTAATAACTATATTAACACTGTTATTAAAATAACTAGTATCTTTGGATTCCATTTCCAATGGGATTTTTTTTTATAAGTCACACTGATCTATCAGATTTTGAATCACATGGCTTTTACTTTGCCTTCTGAACACTGCATGGACATAATTGGAATTGTGGATTGCTCTAGTTCAGCATGAGCTCAAAGACAACCAGGGTCAGTGTGAGCCAGAGTCCAGGTGATAGGAGTGGAGAACAGGAATACAGATACTTGGCAGGAAGTTGGAAGATTTATTTGAATCTGGGGACTTGCTGTTTGGTTGAGATATTTTGACTTCTAGGCATCAGGCAGCTAGGTCCATATATGAGAACAAAGGCAGATCCTTCTAAAGCATGGTGACTTTTTCACTTTGTATAATTTCATAATTCCATAGTCATTGATAGTTGAATTTATTATGCTGATCCATCAGTAACCTGCAACCTAAAAAATCCTGGCTTTCTTGTTTTTGCAGGTGTTGGGGCGATGTTTCTTGACAGTGGTACAAGTCCATTTCCAGTTTTTGACCCACGCATTACAGAAGGTCCAGCCAGTGGCTCACTCTTGCTTTGCCGAGTTTGTTGTGCCAGAAAAAAAGAACAGTGGTGGCAGTGGCTTATCTGGCCTGGGCCATACACCCGAACTGGAGGAAGCTGTGCGATCCTGGCGAGGGGCTGCTGAGGTAACTAACTTTGGGGAGGTTGGGCCCTGTGTTCAAATGGGAGAGGATCCAGAAGGCCTTTGCCTATTGGTTCTCAAAAGGGCCATTTTCTTTAGAAATGTAAGTTTTAAACTGCTCTCATTAGCTTGTTCACTTATTTAACAGTGAACATCTTTGTGAATGCCCTTTGGGGCAGGCCTGTGCCAGGCACTGAGCTAACAGCTTTTTCCCACAGCCTGCTGGGAGAAGGCTTATAAAACCAGGGTGAAGAGAGCTGTGGTAGAGATGTTACAGGCAGAGAGGAGGGGCCCTACTTTTGAATAGGAGTGGTACAGGAAAGCTAGAAGAGAGGAACAAGGGAGAAGGCTAGTGCCTAAATCAGCAAAGACAGGATGGAGCTGGCTGGTGAGGGGAAATGCTCAGCAAGGAAGCTGGGTAGGTGAGCAGGAGTGTTTGGCAGACAGATGGAACGCCAGGCTCCAAAGCCACAATCATACCAAATGAAAACTCAGTGAATATAGGAATTTCTTCCTTCTAGTTCTGGAAATTGAACCCAAGGACAGTCTATTACTGAGCTACTTCCCAGCCCTCTCTAAACTTTATTTTGAAATAGGTTCTTGCTGAGTTGTCTAGGCTGGCCTCAGACTTGTGATCCTCAGCCTCCTGATTAACTGGGATTACACATGTTGTCACCACACCCAACTGAAAATAAGGAATTTTTTTTTCTTTCTTTCTTTTTTTTTTTTTTTTCCAGTACTGGGGATTGAACCCAAGGGTACCCTATCACCGAGCTACATCTCCAACCCATTTCATTTTTTAAAAAATTTGAGAGAAGATCTCACTAAGTTGCCTAAACTGGCTTCAAATTTACAATCTTCCTACCAACTAAGCCTCCCAAGTTTCTAGATTATAGGAGTGTGCTTTTGTTTTTTGATAACCAAATGATTCTCTTTTAGAAGGCTTAACATATTTATAGTTTTTAGTTCTTTAAGATTCTTAACTGGTCCAACTCTATCTAAGCCCTCATTTGTCAGTTGCTTTGCATGTGATTTGAGCAATTCTTCAGTACTGCTTTATTTGACTCCATGAAGTCTTCAATCTTTTGAAAGATCATCGATTTCCCAACACAGCAGATATGTTCATAAAACCCAGTTACCAACAAAAGGTAGACCAAGGAAGAGATTGGCTCCACTATTGGGTAGATATCGCATTAGTGGGACTGGTATGGCATGTTCATCAGGGTTGGAGGAAGAAGAAATGCCAGTGAATTAGTGAGTATTCTCATTTCCCACACAACCTAATGACTGAAGGGACCTGCCACAGTGGTGGGCAGCAGGCTTTCTCTGAGCCTGTTGGGCTGGAGAGTCCTGTCTAGCATAAGATTCCTTTTCTTTTTTCTTTTTTTTTTTTTTTTTAAGAGAGAATTTTTTAATATTTATTTTTTAGTTTTCGGTGGACACAACATGTTTGTTTGTATGTGGTGCTGAGGATCGAACCCGGGCTGCACACATGCCAGGCGAGTGCACTACCGCTTGAGCCACATCCCCAGCCCAGGATTCCTTTTCTAGTCTCTGATTTGGCCTTCTCCACTCCTTTTCCATAACCGGAAGAATTTAAATATGAGCAAATCAAAAATACAAATTCTCTGTGTTGGGGCTGGGGTTGTAGCTCAGCGGTAGAGCGCTCGCCTAACATGTGCGGGGCCCTGGGTTCAATCCTCAGCACCACATAAAAATAAATAAAATAAAGGCATTGTAACCAACTACACCTAAAAGATAAATTTAAAAAAATTTTTAAAATTAAAAAAAAAAAAGTCTGCATTATGGAGCCCTCTCATAAAATCAGAAACAACACATTTCTTTTTCTTTTTTCTTTTTTTTAAGTCTCAGAAAGTCTACATGTGGGCTGGGATTGTAGCTCAGTGGTAGAGCACTCGCCTAACACTCGTGAGACACTAGGTTCAATCCTCAGCACCACATAAAAAAATAAATAAAGGCATTATGTCCATCTACAACTAAAAAAAAAAAAAAAAGAAAGAAAGGAAGAAAATCTGCATGTATTATTATTATTATTTTTTACTTTTAACAATTAAAATACTCATATAGAAAAACATACTTTTGCTAACTTCCTGGAGGAAGGCTGTGCATTAAGACTTTGTAAGTTATTAAATTTAGACTGTTTTCCTGGTTTTGAAAGAAATCCCTCAATTCCTCTGTGGGGTAGTTAGGAGCATGGCCCCTTGATGGTAAGAGTGGCTGAGAAGCTTTTTCTTCTGTCCAGCCCCACCCTCCAGCATGCAGGTCTTCTTGATGGTTGATATAGGCTGTTAATTTTTAATTTTCTCTCCCTGAGAATATAGCAAAGTTGGTAGACCCAGAAAGTATTCTGGGCATTAGGAAGAAATACATTTGGGACTAAAAACTGAGTCATATTGCTTGTAAATGCTACTGAACAATCACCATTTGTAGAACTTAGGCAATGTATTTTTTGCAGACATTGTAATACTATCCTTTGTTTTTAGTATTAGAAAAAAAAAAGCTGTGACTTTATCTAGGACTTACTGCTATTTCACAGAGTATAAGATAGTTTATAGTTAAGGAATAGTATTTTGATTTATTGTCTAGTTTGAAATTTCCATAATTAAATTGGAAGTGTATTTATTTTATGTCTTAGAAATCTCCTTTAATCCTAAATTTTATTTATTTATTTAGTGGTGCTAGGGATTGAACCTGAGGCCTTGCACACAATAGGCAAGTGCTCTACCATTGAGCTATATTCCCAGTCCTAATCAAAACTGTTAAACATAATTTTTCACTTTGATGGGTGGTCAGTTGAGACTTTTGTCCTGTCATTTGGCTTCACCAACCTCTCTCTCTCTCTGTCCTCCTGTCTTCTGGGCTCCAGCCTCCTGACTATTCTCCTCACATTTGGAAACCTTAGTACCTGGTCACTCTTCTCTGCTCCATCTGCTGGCATCATTCATGCTGAAAATTCACCCCACATGAGACCTTCTAGGGATCCCTTGACCATCTCACCTGACCTTTTCCTCCACCCACTTTAGTTTTTCTAGTCTTTTCTTCCCTCTTCACACTCCCTTTGTTTCCACCTAGTGCCCCTACGCCACTACACTGAGAAAATAGAATCCCCCTGACATTAGCCTTTCTTCTCCCATTACCAAAATGCTGTTGCTCACCCCGCTCCCCACTGCTGCCCTGCTCTGCTTCAGACCCATCCTCTTCCTTCCTGACAACAGAGGAGGTGCATTCTCTAGTCCAGAGCTTTCCCCAACCCCACTTGGCCCCCATCCTTGAGGGCCTGGCTTCTGTGGTGGGGCCCTGTGTTGTTTTGGGTTGTGGTGGTGGTTGTTTGGAGGTACTAGAGATTGAATTCAAGGCATCACATGCTTAGTAGTCAGGCTATCTACCACCAAGCTACATTCTTAGCCCAGAACCCTGTATTTTCTCTCTTTCATTCTCCATCTGTTTCTACCAGCATTCAAACAGGAAAATCCACCTTATTTCTCCACCTTTTTTCTCTGCTGTTTTCACAGCTAACTTCTTGGATCAGTTGTCTGCCTTTTTGTCACCTTTGATTGATTCTAAAGATAATTATTATGAAGGATTTCAAGCATATTGAACAAATGAAGCTTAACTTTTTTTTGCTACATTTACCTCATGCCTTTTATTTTTAACCAAAAAAAATATTACAGTTGTAGTTGAATCTCTTTTGTACCTCTCTGCTACCTTATTCACATCCTTTACTCACTAGAGTAATTTTGAAGTCAATTTGGAGTCTGGCTTCTGTGTATATTTTTATATTTTTACTATATGTGCATGGATTCATACTTAATATAAGCTATTATTTTGCACAATTTGAAATTTTACATAAATGTCATCATTCAGCTCCCTGAAATCTGGATTCTACTCTTACATAAGAACATGTCTTCTCTTGTCAAAGTCACATGTGCCTTTCTTTTGTATTTTCAGAGCATTCAGCTGCTCACAGTATCTCCAAGGGGGAAATACTCTTCTTGTAGCAGGGGCTTCTTCATGTCTACCGTCACTACCCTAGTTTAGAGGATCATTATTTCTACTCAGGACTCTTTTCTCCTCTCCTTGATTTGCTATTTTCATTTTAAAATTGGATGATGTTGTTTCTAATATCCTTAGGGGCTGTGGACCCCGCAAATCCTGCCATATCTAGCTTCTTTGGTCACTCTCCTCCTTGTCACTGGACTACAGATCCTTGACTATGTCTCATTCTTCACCTTGGTTCCTTGGTCTGTATTAGTACCTGTCTGCTGGTCCTGACACACTCTCATACCCCTGCAGTTCCATTGACTACCTTCTTACCCAGCCCTTTTTTCAGCATCTAGGATGTTCCCTGTTACAGTGCTATATTTGCTTCTCTCAGTGTGTTTTCTGATTTTTAATTCTGTTTTGTCTGCCTTTTTGGTTCATGAGCATATCAACTCCAGGAGGGTAGGGGCCAGGTTTTGTGCTCTAGAATGTATCTGGAAATAACCAACATAACCCCCTGTCGGCAAAATATCTGTATTATTTATTTTTCACTTTTTTTTCTTTTTCTTTTTTTTTTTTTTTTGGTGCTGGGGATTGAACCTAGGGCCTTGTGCATGTGAGACAAGCACTCTACCAACTGAGCTATATCCCCAGCCCCAAAATATCTGAATGAATTATATTTTTTTTGTTTTTGTTTTGGTACTGGGAATTGAACCCAGGGGCATTCTACCTCTGAGCTATATTCCCACCTCACTCCACCCTTTAAAAAAAAAAAAATAGTTGTAGAAGGACACAATACCTTTATTTTATTTATTTATTTATTTTATGTGGTGCCGAGGATTGAACCCAGTGCCTCACACATGCTGGACAAGCATTCTACCACTGAGCTACAACCTAAGCCCCTCCACCCTTTTTTAGTTTTTTGTTTTGAGATAGGGTCTTCTAAATTGCTGAAGCTAGCCTTGAACTTGGGAACCTTTTGCCTCGATTTCCTGAGCAACTGGCATTGAGTGAACAATTTTTTTTTTTTTTTTCGAGGCCAGGTACCGAGGATTGAACTCAGGGGTACTTGACCACTGAGCCACATCCTCAGCTCTATTTTGTATTTTATTTAGAGACAGGGTCTCACTGAGATGCTTAGCACCTTGCCATTGCTGAGGCTGCTTTGAACTAAGGATCCTCCCGCTTAGCCTCCTGAGTTGCTGGGATTATGGGTATGCACCACTGTGCCCAGCATGTGAACAATTCTAAGGTCAAATGGTTTTAAACTGTAAGACTGTTAGGATTCAGGAAATGGTAATTTATATATAATTTGTGAAACTAAACCTTTGGAATATGACAACATTGAAGCTGTTAGTTGTTTTCTTGTAGTCCTACAGGTTTGATAAATATTACAGTTCCTAGCCTGTCCTGGAAGAACAAAGGTAAACTATTAAAAAATGTTATTCGTTTCACAAATACTATTGCAACAAAACTAAAAATTGAAAGACAATTCATTTTTAATCCCTTCACCCCTCTAATAAATCAAATATATATTTTTCTGTATTTTCTTCTACTCCTGACCCACATCTATGTTTCCATTTCATAACATGATATAATTTCTTCCTGTTTTTCCTGTCTTGCTTATATACTCTACATAAACATACTTACTGACTGAAAATGGGGGGAGACAAGGTCTAAATAAATTGATAAGGGCCTCACTAAAGCCTCACTAAGTTGCTGAGGCTGGCCTTTGAACTTGTGACCTCCGTCTCAGCCTCTGGAATCACTAGGATTACAGCCATGGGCCTGCTGTGCTCAGCTATATTGGTATGGCTTTTTACTTCAGTTCACTCAACTAGATATATTCTTTTGTTTTCTCTTCTGGAAACTCCAAATGCCAGTATTCTAGGTTATCTATCTTTAAAGCAGGGAAATTAAAAATGTGTAAATGTTTATATGTATGTACATAACAGGTAAATCTTTTTTCCAGTGTTTCTAAGATAAAGTAATGTTACATCAGGTTTGCTTTCTCTTTGATATAATTAATTTAGGCTTTCAAAATTTTGGGCTGCTTGCTTTATTACATGGATGATGCAGAACCTCTGGCTTATATCTAATGCTTAGATGGTCTCTTGCTTTATTTTGGTTTTGGGATTTTTTTTGTTATTACTGGTTTAATTTTGCTAGTAATTGTAACATCCTTTTTTACTTACCAGTCTATTTTTATATTTTAGGCAACATCTAGATTAAGAGAAAGAGGCTGTGATGGTCGCCTGGCAGGAATTGAAGTTCAGCAGCTCTTTTGTTCTCAAAGTGCAGCAATTCCTGAGCACCAACTAAAAGAACTGAACATAAAAATTGACAGTGCTTTGCAAGTAAGTTTTTCAAAGCTGGAATATTGATGTCCAAGGCAAGGAACTAGTTTTGATGTTGAACCATTAGAATAATAAAGTTGTAATTGACCTCAAGTCTTCTAAAACTCTTAAAAATTTTAAATTCCTATTTTCATTAGATTTGTCATTCTAATCTGCTGTATAATCTTGATTCCTGAAAATAATTTGTTTGCAGGCATATAAGATAGCTCTGGAAAGTTTAGGCCACTGTGAATATGCAATGAAAGCTGGCTTCCACCTAAATCCAAAGGCGATTGAAGCAAGTTTGCAGGTATTCTATCCTATCTTTTCCTTTCCTTTCCTCCCTCCCTCCCTTGCTTCCAGCCATCCTTCCTTCCTTCATCTCTGTCTCTCTCTCTTGTCCCTTCCTTCCTACCTTCCTTTATTTCTTTATTTATCTTTCATGTGTTTATTTACTTGGCAAGTATTGATTCAGTACCTGCTACATGCCTGGGTTGGTTTTAGGAACCCCATCCCTGTTTATAGTGCATTGGAGGGGAGGACCAAAAAGGGAGGGACAAATATTTGGAAATCAGATGGTGCAGAAAGCTATAGAGAAACATAATACAAGGTGGGGACATGTTTAGGAGTGTGTATATGGTAGATGGGAGGAAACCATACCATCTTTTTTTTTTTTTTTTTTTACCTTTATTTCTCTTATTTATTCTTATGTGAGGCTGAGGATCAAACCCAGGGTCTTGCACGTGCGAGGCGGGCGCTTTGCCGCTGAGCCACAACCCCAGCCCCAACCATACCATCTTACACTGGGTGCTCTGGTAGTCTGCACTACCTGAGAACATGGTTTGTTAACATGGTGGACAATAGAAATGGGAGCGTGCTAGGCTGGCAGGCGTAGGTTGTAGTGACTAGAATGTTCAGAGGGCTGGCAATTTGTAGAACTAGATCAAAGAGAGGAAGCAGTGGCCTATGGGGGCCTTCTGTGCCCCTCTGTGTGCCATAGACAGCACCACAGTTATATTTCTCTATCTGGTAACTCTTGGGAGCTGTGAGGGATATTTATGTGGTCCAGTCTGAACCAAGTGTTTTGACAGATGAGGTATGGATAACCTCTCTTCTTTTCCAGGGTTGCTGCAGTGAGGCAGAAGCCCAGCAGACTGGGCGGAGGCAGACACCCCCACAGCCCATGCAGTGCGAGCTTCCCACTGTCCCTGTGCAGATAGGATCACACTTCCTGAAGGGCGTCTCCTTTAATGAGTCGGCAGCGGACAATCTGAAACTTAAGACGGTAGCTTTCCATGGGGTTCCATGGGGTTTCAGCAGCCAAGTGTGAACTTGGAAATAAGAGTTCTTAAGGGTTTGTGAGGAACAGATTAAAAAACAAAACAGGTTAAAGAAGGAGGCTGTGACCTTTCTTGGTAAAATGATGATCCTGGGGTTTGCACGTGCTAGGTGAGTGTGAGTGCTCTACAACTGAGCCTTCTGGTGACTTTTTTTTTTGGTAGTTGTAGATGGACAGAATACCTTTATTTATTTTTATGTGGTGTTAAGGGTTGAACCCAGTGGCTCATATGTGCTAGGCATGCACTCTGCCACTGAGCTACAGCCCCAGCCCTCTGGTGACTTTTTTAAATAACTTTATTTTGTATTTTTTTTTTAATATTTATTTTTTTAGTTGTAGTTGGATACAATGCCTTTATTTTATTTATTTTTATGTTGTGCTGAGGATCAAACCCAGGGCCTTGCACGTGCTAGGCGAGCACTGTACCACTGAGCCACAACCCCAGCCTGTTAATAACTTTATTTATTTATTTTTCTATATGGTGCTGAGGATTGAACCCAGTGCCTCACACATGCTAGACAAGTAAGTGCTCCACCACTGAGCAACAACGCCAGCCCCTCTGGTGACATTTTTAATGAAACATTTGCCAAAAAAGTTTCATTGAAATTTCATTCAAAAAAAAAAAAAAAAGAAATTTTATTCAAATGTTTAACCTAAAAGATTTGGAAGTATATTGTAAAATATTATCCATGATTAGTATTTCTTATGGACTTTTGAGAAGTAGGAGGAGAAATCTTATAATAATGCAGTATAGTGGCCATTTTTGGAGTAACATGGATGTCAGGCTTATGCTAAGTGCTTCCCATGCATTATCTCATTTAATCCTTCCTTTTAAGGTGGGTAATGCCCTTTCTTACTTGATATGGGGGAACTGAGGCCCAAGGTCATAGAGCTAGAAAATGGTAGAGCTGGAATTTGAGGTCATGGGAACCTGTTTGTAGATCCTGCATACCTGACCATTTGGTCATCCAAAGTAAAGTTGAAGTTTCAATTGGTATTTACTTTTACCAGATGATTTTGTTTCCTTATTTGGAAGGATTCAGAATTTCCAAATTCTTCAACCAGTTTGCAACAAGAGATTGCTAAATAATTTTTTACTTTGTGCTGACGTAGAAATCACATGTTTGTTATTAATGTATGTGTATTCATATCTAGCAATTCATCATGGGATTGGAAAATCTCTGAGGGTGACTCATGATGATAATTGCTTAAGAAATTCAAATGGTATGATCTGGATGTACTTAAAATGCTTTTTTCTTGAGGATGATTATATAAATGCATTTCTATAAATTTTATAACCTTGCATGGCTTTGTTTTAAGATGTGAACTCTTTTTGTCAATTTATAGCATACAATGTTACAGTTGATCAAGGAAGCAGGCTGCTATAATGGACTTACACCCAGAGATGATTTTCCAGTGACTGAAGTACTGAACCAGGTGTGCCCATCTACATGGCGGGGTGCCTGCAAGACTGCTGTGCAGCTTCTATTTGGCCAAGCTGGACTGGTGAGTATGTGTGAAGGATGAGAAAAAAATAGAAGATACATTTCTTTCTTTTTAAAAATTTTTTTTAGTTATGTGTTGAAGTTTTTTTTTTATTATTTGCCTTAATAAATTTTATATTTAGTAAGATTTTGAGTAACAAAGGTAAGGTAGAGTGTGCATTAAATAAGCAAATATTAAGTCTCATTAAGAGAACAGTAATTCATTCCTTTCATCAGAGTCAGTGATTTAATGTGACCTACTAAGGATCCATTTTCAGAGAGAGACTCTTTTCAGTAGCAGATCGGCTTTGGTCAGCTCAGGACTGTTTCACCCAAGGCTATGGGTAAAATAGAGATCTCTTGCTGGATGGTCCCTGGAGTTTTACCCAGCTTTCCATGAGTGACCTCAAGTAGAACAGACTTTTCAAACATTTGAGGATGTGGTATAGGCACATGTGTGAAAATAGTCAGTGACTTTCAAAGTTTTTCAGTGCTGCAAAATTTAGACCAGATTTTTTTAAATTAATATTTTAGAAGTAGTTGAACACAATACCTTTATTTTATTTATTTTTATGTGGTGCTGAGGATCGAACCCAGGGCCTCCACATGTTAGATGAGTGCTCTACTGCTGAGCCACAACCCCAGCCCCTAGACCAGATTTTGAAAAGCAAAAGAAGAATAGCATTAAAAAGTCTTTCTTAGGCTGGGGATATAGCTCAATGATAGGTTTCTTTCCTAGCATATATGAGGACCTTGGTTCAAAAAAGGAAGAATTTTTCTTTTCTTTTGCAGATTGATGGTATATATTGCAGGAAACCTAGTTACAAAATAATTTTGACAGGGCCCTTGACCTGGCCCAATGATTCTGCAGATGTAGTGGATGTTTTTCTGTTGCCAAACTGCCTCCTGTCTAAGACCTTTGCACTCTGTCCTCCTTTTACCTGGAAATCCTTTATCTCTCTGATCTTCATGTGGCTCACTCCTGTCATCTTCCTGGTGTGAGCTCCAGGATTACCTCCTCCAAGAGATCTCTCCTGACTGTGCTGGTATAAGTGGAATCTCTTTCTAGTAACTTCATTCTCCAGCTCTGTTTATCTCCTTATTAGCAATAAAATAACAACAACAACTCAAATGTACTGGTTTGGTCTTTTCATCTTTCAGAGAAAAAAGGGGGAAAAAAAATTGCCAAAGTTGGGTAAGATCAGGAGATTAGCATCTGAAATCACCATTTAGTTTGGCACCATTGACCTATATATAGCTTTATTTACTTGATTCCATTTTCTAATAAATGACTACTTTTTGGACAAGATATAGTACTTCAGTCAGAGATTAGAGGAAGCTAATTAGAGAAAATAGCTAATTTAGGAAAATGAGTCTGATGTCTACTTTATTCATGTAAAGAGCTATTGGGAAGATGTTTCTCTTCTGTTCCATGTAGCTGAGGGTTGTGGTGGCCCAGCTCAGGACAATTCTGTCTTGTAGAGGGCCAGACAAGAGCCTCTCCACAGAAAAGAGCTGTTTCCTTTAGGACCTATTCTTCAGTATAGGAACCACCAGGAGAAGTACTAAGTCGGAGATACCCTGCTGAAGTATGGAAGAATCACTGCCTTTAAGAGATCAGTCCAGGGCTGGGGATGTGGCTCAAGCGGTAGCACGCTCGCCTGGCATGCGTGCGGCCCGGGTTTGATCCTTAGCACCACATACAAACAAAGATGTTGTGTCCACCAAAAACTAAAAAATAAATATTAAAAAATTCTCTCTCTCTCTCTCTCTCTCTCTCTCTCTCTCAAAAAAAAAAAAAAAGAGATCAGTCCATATTCCCAGAGACCATTTAGCTGAAACTCAAAGAACTATGGCAATGCATTCTCCAGAAAGGAGTGTGCAAATAAGGTAGAAGGATACACAGGCTGTTGTGAGAAAACATTATAAGTCAAAAGGAAAAAATAAAAAAAGTCCTATTTTACTTAGAGACCAGAAACTTCTTCCTGGCCCTCTACCCCTGATTGTAGGGCACCTTTGTATGACTGACAAAAGAACCTTTGGATTCTGGTTCTGCGGGTGGGAGGAGAGAGGAAACACCTGTGTGGTCCAACAAAAGCTGTTCCTTAGACAGGAAATATTTCCTGAAGGACCAGCTGTGGGAACTCTGTTTATAGCAGTGGAAATCTACACCATTAGAGGCTGAATTTGGAATCATGATAAGCAGCTCTGTACAACTTGACTCCTGAACTATTATAGATTTGGTTTTAAAGTGTTTAATCTTCTTTTTTTTTAAAGATTTTTAAAATATGGACACAATATCTTTATTTATTTTATTTATTTTTATGTGGTGCTGAGGATCAAACCCAGTGCCTCGAATGTGTGAGGCAAGCTGAGCTATAATCCCAGCTCCTTATCATTGTTTTCTTGAAATTCTTTAGTTGTTTGAAAATATTCACATTGTCAAACTCTAGATTACATGAAATACTGTATTATCCATGTAGAATTAAAAACTCTTCTCCAAATAAGAGTAAATCATTGAAAGAAGAGTTGGTTCTTTGTCCTAAAGTAGTTCTGTATTTATTCATGATTAAGAATAAAATTTTCTTGGGCTGGGGATGTGGCTCAAGCGGTAGCACGCTCGCCTGGCATGCGTGCTGCCCGGGTTCGATCCTCAGCACCACATACAAACAAAGATGTTGTGTCCGCTGAGAACTAAAAAGTAAATGTTAAAAAAAAAAAAAAAAAAAAAAGAATAAAATTTTCTTTTAAAATGTTTCATCTGAGGGGCTTGGGATATAACTCAGTGGGCAGAGCACTTGCCTAACATCATGCACAAGGTCCTGAGTTTGATCCCCAGCACTGGAGGAAAAAAAAAGTTTTATCTGCCAGACACAGTAACAGATACCAGTTAACAGTAATTCCAGTGACACAGGAGGCTGAGGCAGAAGGATAAGAAGTTCAAGGCCAGTCTGGGCAACTTAGTGAGACCCATCTCAAATTAAAAATTAAAAGAGCTGGGGACATAGCTCAGTTGTAGAGTACCCCTGGGTTCAGTCCCTATTATGGCAGGGGCAGGAAGTAAGTAAGGTACAGTGGGTTCATCTCTCTGGCTTATATCTAGTCATTATAAATGGTCTTTTCTGGGGCTGAGAATATAGCTCAGTTGGTAGAGTGCTTATCTTGCATGCACAAGGCCCTGGGTTTGATCAAAAAAAAAAAAGAAAAAAGAAACAAATGGTCTTTTCTGAAGCTTTGGTTCATTGTTTAATCACATTTTACTTCATTCAAGTACATAGAAAAAAAGTTCTAAGATAAAAGAAACAGTAATTCCGAGTTAGCATTTATAGTGTGGAAAAGTGCCAGAGGTGCTTGAAAAGGTCAGTCATATCCTACACCAATAATTCAGTTTCTGATTAATAAGGTATCTTTTTTTTTTTTTTTTTTTTTTTTGAGTACTTGGGATTGAACCCAGGGCTTTGCACATGGTAGGCAAGCTGTCTACAACTGAACTATACTCCTGGCCCTTCTTGGTTTATTTTTGAGATATAGTCTCACTTAGTTACCTAGGCTGGCCTCAAATTTGTAATCCTCCTGCCTCAGCCTTCCAAGTAGCTGGAATTACAGGCCTGTACCACCATGCCCAGCTACTTTCTATTGTCTTCATGGACTGTTACTGGCCTTACCACAGTTGCACTGCCCTGGGATCACTCAGCATCAGTAGGCTCATGTTTCGGGTGTGTTTGTGATCGATTTTCCTTTCTGAAAGCTGGCAGTTGTTTTTTTTTTTTCTCTCTCTCTCTCTTAGGTGGTAGTTGACACAGCACAGATTGAAAATAAAGAAGCCTATGCCCCCCAAATCAGTTTAGAAGGCTCCAGAATCGTGGTTCAAGTCCCATCTACATGGTAACTTGACTCTTATATTATACCAGAAGCCTAAGCTGTGATTGAAGTTTGCACGTCTTTGAAATGATTGCTTTGTTTGAACAAGCCCAGTGTTGGCTGACACAGCAGGTCTTGTACGTGTGTGGGGTTACGGGAAGCAATGGCGTGTTAGTAGCATATGGCATCATTGTTGGTCTATGATCAGGAAGCCAAGATGTCTGCAAAATACCCTTATTGGCCATATGTTAACTGAAATACCATACTCTTAGGTCATGATCTTCATCACTGAGTTTAGAAGTTTTAAACTTTCTGTATCATTTTCTCTAAATCACCTATTATTTCTCTAAAGTTGAGTAGAGAGCATAGAATTTCTTCTTTTCCTTTGTCGATTCCAGCTACAACCCTGATGGTCTTTATCTTTCTGGGAATTGAAACTAGAGGCACACCCCTACTGAGCCACATCCTTATTCCCTTTTGAAATTTTTAAAATTTTTGAGGTATGGTCTTGCTAAGTTGCCAAGGCTAGCTTCAAACATGATCCTCCTGCCTGAGCTCAGGAGTTGCTAGTTTTAGAGGCATGTGCCACCACGCCCAGCATCCCTGATGGCCTTGAGCCTCATGTCTATTAAGTACCCAGAATCATTGCAAATCTGTGGACAGGGTTCTTTTTACTTATTAATTACATTTGTAACATAATAGATAAAGGATTATTGAAGGTTTTTGTGGGTGGCTTTTTGAGGTACTGGGGGTTGAACCCAGGTGTGCTCTACTACTGTGCTATATCCACAAAACTTTTTTTTTTCCTTTGGTACTGAGGATTCTGGGGTGCTTACCTACTGAACCAGCCACATTCCCAGCCCTTTTTATTTTAGTCAGACAGGGTCTGACTATGTTGCTGATGGCACTTTGAACTTCAGATCTTCCTGCCTCAGTCTCCTGAGCTGCTGGGATTATAGGTGTGCATCATTGCACCTGGCCACAGCCCTTCCAATTTTCATTTTAGGATCTTCCTAAATTGTCTAGGCTGGCCTCAAATTTACAATCATTTTATCTCTGCCTCCAGAATAGCTGAAAATGGACAAGGAGGTGGGTATGTTGGTATATACCAAAAATTTTAAGTCCTTGGAAGGCTGAGGGTCTGGCTTAGTAATGGAATACCCCGTGTTCAATCTCTAGTACTGAAAAAAATAAAGAAAAATGGACAAGATACCTGATGAAGCAAGGCAGGAAAGAAGAGATATTATCAACAAATAGATGAAGAAAATGTGTAACCTCATCTAATAATCAAGGGAAGACAAAGACACCATATGATGCCATTTTGCCCAAAATGTTTGTCTTAGAAAAACAACTAAATATTGTGACAATACTGGTTTGGGCTACACTACATGAACAGGCATTGTTAAATGGAGAATAAATAACAGCTTTTTTGGAGGACAATTTAATGCATCAGAAGCCTAAAATCAGGGATATGACTTCAGCAGTTTCACAATTCCTCCACTAGGGATTTGTGCATACAGATTTGGCTGTAAAGATTGACATCATAGCTTTGTTAATAGCAAATGTTTTCTAATATGTTTAATTTTTGCTATTAAAAATTGTAGCAAAAATGGGTGAATACTTAATTATAGAGGAAATAGTTAAATCATTTAAGTAGGAAGAGACTGATGTCTACACAGAGTAAAGTAGTAATTGGGCAATGCATACAATTTATATTTAAATCATTTGGGGTGTGTAGTGGGGTAGGGGGAGCTGTTATGTGTTGCTGGGGATGAATCCAGGGCCTGCACTGGCTAGGCAAGTATTTTACCACTGAACTATGCCCCCAGTCCAAAACTGTTTATAAACTAGGGGGCAGGAGGGTACTGGTGACTGAACCCAGGACTATATCCCCAGTCCTTTTTATTCTAAATTTGAGACAAAATCTCACTAAATTGCTTAAGGCCTTGATAAGTTGCTGACTTTAAACTTGGGAGCCTCCTGCCTCAGCCTTCAGAGCAGAGTTCCTGGGATTACAGGCATGCACCACCACACCCAGTATACTTGAATTATTTATTTTTGAACCATGAGAGTGCAATGGTAGATTCTGCTAAAAGTGTTTAGAACTATTGATGTAGTAAGTGAGGGTTAGCAGTTCATTTTGTGTGTCTCCAAATCTTCCTTCTATGAGTATGCTCCTGCCAAAATTTTAATTTGATTGTTCAGGTGGTTTATTTTCCTGAAATTAATAGTAATTTTTATAGGTACATATCTTCATTTCTTTTTTTTAAAAACATTTATTTTTTTAGAAGTAGTTGAACACAATACCTTTATTTTATTTATTTTTATGTGGTGCTAAGGATTGAACCCAGGGCCTCGCATATGCTAGAAGAGTGCTCTACCGATGAGTCACAACCCCAGCCCCACATATCTTCATTTCTATCAAACAATAAATTAAAAGCTCACTTCCCTACTTTTCTATAAGATTTTGGAGTTCCTGGATTCCTAATTCAGTTTTCCAATTCATGTTCTCATTAAATGCCTGAACCCTGGTAGTGCAAGCATGTAATCCCAGGTACTTCAGAAGCTGAGGCACACAGTCAGTCAGCCTGGGTAATTTAGTGAGACCCTATCTCAAAATAAGGACTGGTTGTAGCTCAGTGACAAAATGCTTGACTAGCATGTATGAGCCCCTGGATTCAATCTACAAAAACAAAAAACAACAACAAAAAATATATTCTAATTGAAAAATATTAAACTTTGTAAGGATTCTTTTTATTTTTTAATTTTATTTATTTATTTATTTTAGCTGTTGATGGACCTTTATTTTATTCATTTATTTATATGTAGTGCTGAGGATAGAACCCTGTGCCTCACAAATGCTAGGCAAGTGCTCTACCACTGAGCCACAGCCCTAGCCTCAGGATTCTTATTTTGAGGAGGACAGATCGAACTTTCATATAGTTGGGCGAATATAGACAGCTAGTATTAAGATAGTTAGCACTTCTGGATTTTCTTCCAGAACTTCATTCCCCCTATCTCCCCCCATTGATTTCCTATGTAATTCACTACATCTCCCAGAAAAAAAAAAAAAAAAACAACTTTTTGAGTGTGATTCCTTGTAGAGACTCCCTCTGCTGGTAGGCTTTGGTAAAGATGCAAATTATAAAGGTTTTTGTTTCTTTGAAATTATAGGTTGAGATGTATATATTATCTGAAATGCTTGGGGCTAAAAGTGTTTTGGATTTCAGATATTTTTGGAGTTGGGAATGTTTGGATGTGCATATAATGGGATATTTTGAGGACAGAACCCAAATCTAAACATAAAACTCATGTGTCATATACACCTTATACGCTTAACCTAAAGGTAATTTTATACAATGTATTTAGTGTGCCTAATTTTCAGGTATAGAATTTTCAACTTGTGTTGTCATATTGGCACTCAAAAAATTTCGGATTTTTGACCATTTCAGATTTTTGGATTAGGGATGCTCAACCTGTACAAATTACGTGATTGTTGAATGCAAACAGAGTGATTAATTTACTATGTCTTTGAAAAGATAAGACTTACAAAGCAAGTCAAGAGTTGATTATATTCTCTGCTGTTAGTGTTCAGTTGCCAGATGATGTTTTTGATGTTTTCTCTCTCTCTTTCTTTTTTTTTTTTTTTTTTTTTTTGGTGCTAGTGATTGAACCCAGCAGTGCTTTACCACCAAGCTATAGTCCCAGATTTTTTTATTTTTTATTTTTATTTTGAGGAAAGGTCACACTAAATTGATTAGAGCATTACTAAAGTGCTAAAGCTGGCCTCAAACTTGTGATTCTCCTGCCTCAGCCTCCTGGGCAACTGGGATTACAGGCATGCACCACTATGTCTGGCTCAAATGATGTTTTTTCCCCAAAGAAATACTTTACTTATATTTTTAAGTTGTCATATATTTTGTTTAAGGTATCTATCCATTCTTTTTTTTTCCCAAAAAAATATTTACCGAACACCTTCTGTGTACCAGGCATTGTTCCTTTCTTTGGGATTTAATCACGAGCAAGACAGAGTTCTTGCCTCTCACAGAACCTATGTTGTAATGCTAATAAGCATAAGAAGTGAGTCCAAGCACTAGCAAGTGTATGAGGGACAAATGAGGAGAGCCAGGTTATTTGCTAGAGAATAATTGAGGTAAAGGAGGAGAGGAGACTGGTAGATGGTGAGGTTAGTCAGGAAGGGCCTCTTTGAGGATGTAGTAGGATTTGATAGGAGCTGGCCATACTGAGAGCAGGGGGGGAAGGCAGCAAAAAGGGAGACCTGGGGAGTAAACTTGCATGGTTAGAGATGGTGGTGATAAAGAGGGGGAACAGATCAACATTTGCAGGGCCTTGGGGGATATGAGGTTTTTATTTAAGTATAGGTGAAGAGTTTTAAACAAGTCTTGGTGATTTGTCCACAGATCAGGTTTGATCTCAAGGGCATATTATTGATCAGCTCTCAAGATTAATAAATTAATTAAAAATGCCAATTTGTGTTTTTTTTTCTCCCAGAAAGAAAAATTATTACCACCAGGAACTATAATGCTCCATTTTGCAATGACACCAGCATCTAGCAAATGATCTCTTAGTGGGCAAAATCAGTGACAAGCCAAATCACAATCTGAAGTCAGCTTGGGAACATAGAGCAAATGTGTCCTGATAGTTAGTGATTCCAGGCTGAGAGAATTGGATGCACTGAACTTTGGCCTGTTCCAGTGATCAAGATTATCACCCAGGAGTCTGAGGTCTGCTTGGGCACTAGCAGGGCTTGCCTTGTTGCTTACCTTTTCCTGAGCTTCTAGCTATCTACCTCTCATCCCCAGATATATTTCTTCTCAAGCCAAGTAATGTTGGGTAGTACTGCTGCCCCCTTAGGGTGGCCTTACAATTGCTTATTTCACATCTGGCTCCCAGAATGCCCAGAAACTGGCCAACAGCATCTTCTTGGTGGACTGTATTCTCTCAGAAAGACCTCTTGCCTGAACATGGTGGCACACATCTATTATCCCAGTGCTTTAGGAGGCTGAGGCAAGAGGATCAAAAGTTCAAGGCCAGCCCACAGCAACTTAGTGAGACCCTGTCTCAAAAGAAAAAAATTAAAGAGATGGGGATGTAGCTCAGTGGTTAAGCAGCCCCTGGCATGGACACCCACAAAAGGGCCCCTTAGTCAAAGTGCCCTGAGTGGTGAAAAGCAGTTTGCCATATCAAGATCTCAAGGAAAAGCAGTCCAGGCAAAGGCAGCAGCAAGAACAAAGATCCTCAGGCATGTGCAAACCCACTCAGACAGAGCTTTAGGGACAAGGTAGAGGGGCCGGGTCACACAGGGCCTTGAGAGCTATAGTGAGGGGTTTAGATTTTATTTCATTCATGATGAGATGCTGTTGGAATGTTTTAAGCAGAGTGTGATGTGATCTGATTTGACTCACTCTGGCTGCTGTGTGAAGGATGCACTTTAGAGGGGCAGGAATAGAGAAAAATAGATTAGATAGAAACTAATTCCTGAGGCAGGAGGTGGTGGTTTCCTGGAGCAGGGCAGCAATAACAGATGTAGTGAGAAGTGCCTGGATTCAAAGTACATTTTGGAAGACAAGCTCTCAGGATTTGCTGATGGGTTGGTTATAGGGTGTGAGGGAGCTAAAGATGATTTGTAGGTTTTGAAGTGGACATTTGTGTCACTTTTATACTAGAGAAGTCTGTAGGAATCAGGATAGCTTTGGAGGGAGAGGGGTGTGAGTTGTACTGATTAGGTTACCTCTCTCTGAGGAGAGAGAACAAAAAGCAGGAACATTATACCATACAGAGGTGGTAGGGGAGGAGAGGCAGGAGCAGGAGGAGTTACCAGAGGAGACCAGAAAGGAGCTTTCTGGATGGAAGAAAAATGGAGCAAGCCTGGGGCACTGAAGATAATGTTTCTGGGAGGAGAGAAACATTAGAAAATGTTGCCGAGAGATTAAGCAACATTTTGGAGACCCTGTTTTCATTAGCTTTTATCACTGTGACCAAACTATCTGACAAGAACAACTTTTTCCCAGTTTCAGAGGTCTCAGTCCATACATGGCTGACTTCATTGCTCTCTACCCAAGTGAAGCAGAACATCATGGTGGAAGGGTGTGGCAGAAGAAAGCAACTTAGGACATGTCAACTGAGAGAGAGAGACAGAGAGAGAGAGAGAGAGAGAGAGAAAAAACATAAAAACACACTCCCCCAACCAGAAACAAAATATAAACCTCAAAGACATGCCCCTAGTGACCTACTTTCTGTAACCACACCTTGCCTGCCTACAATTACCACCCAATTAATCCAGTAAGTGGGTTAATCCACTGATTAGGTTACTGCTTGCATAATTCAATCATTTCATCTCTGCACTTTTGTTGTTGTTGTTGTTTTGGAACCAGATATTGAACTTAGGGGCACTCTGCCCCTGAGCCACATCCTCAGCCCTATTTTGTATTTTATTTAGAGACAGGCTCTCTCTGAGTTGCTTAGCACCTTGCTTTTGCTGAGGCTGGCTTTGAACTTATGATCCTCCTGCCTCAGCCTCCCAAGCTGCTGGGATTACAGGCATGCACCACTGAGCCCAGCCATCTCTGAATATTTTTGCATTGAGCTTTTGAGGGATACCTCATATCTAAACCATAGCAAGATCTAAGTTGGCTTTTAAAAACCTATCTTAAAGGGCTGAGGTTGTGGCTCAGTGGTAGATCACTTGCTTGGCATGTGTGAGGCACTGGGTTAGATTCCCAGCACCATATATAAATATATGAATAAAATAAAGATCATCAACGTCTAAAAAATTTTTTTAAAAGCTATATTAATTGAGTTAGAGTATACAATTCTAATGGGAGTGGAGCAAAAGAAGAATAGGAAGTAAGGAAGAAAAGAGTGCATTTACTCGTGGGGAGTAGAAAAATGGGACAGTACCTGGGGAATGTGGGGCTGAGAGGGTGATCAGAGAGGCTGCTTTCTTTGCCTCCTAGGGAGTGCCACAGGGGAATAAGCTGATCATATAATCTTTGGGAATGCAAAAGGGCACACAGTATCCAGCACTCGTTTGGAGGGCTAAACTATGGCAAAAGCAAGTTGTGCCTTACAGTAGGACAGGAGGGAAAACAAGCATGTGGACAGATGCAGGTGAACTAGTGGAATTACCAGAAAGTGAAGGTGAGGTGGATCTCCTCTGCTAACTTGCATTTTCTTAGCTTAGTAAGAGTTGAGACAGATGAGAATGGAAGAGGTAACAGGGATGTCAGATCACTGTGGAGAGGGGAAGGGTGTGAAATAGTCATCTTAAAAAGAAGTAAGCTGGGGTTGTGGCTCAGTGGTAGAGTGCTCCCCCTAGCACGTGCAAGGCCCTGGGTTCGATCCTAAGCACCACATAAAAATAAATAAATAAAGGTATTTTTTCCCAACTACAACTAGGAAAAAAAAAGGTAAAATTAGCTGGGCACACCTGTAATCCCATCAGTTTGGGAGCCTGAGGCAGGAAGATCATGAGTTCAAAGTCAGCCTCAGCAAAAGTGAGGTTCTAAGCGACTCAGTGAGACACTGAGCAACCCAGTGAGACCCTGTCTCTAAATAAAATACAGAATAGGCCTGAGGATGTGGCTTGGAGGCAGAGTGCCCCTGAGTTCAATCCCAAGTACCACAACCCCCACCCCCAAACTAAAAGAGGAAAAATTAATTTATGGAGGTCATGTTTGTTGTTTGCCTAAAATTTGCAGTGAGTTCAAGTTACAAACTGTGAGCAAACTTTTCCTCCACTGACTTTGTCTTTGATACAAGTATCCAATTTTGTAGAAGGAAGGAGGGGCAGAAGCATTATGGAAGAGTTTGGAGAGGAGCAGATAATTGTGCCAGACCACAGAATCTCATCAGGGCAAAGAGAAAAGTTAGTATTATCCTGGGTGTTGGATAGTAAGAGGACATTAGGCCTCCTGAAGTCATCTCCTTCACCAAGTTCTTCTCTTCCTACTCAAAAGACAGTCATAGATAGCAATCCACGGAGGTCTACAAAGTCCTGTACTCACACAACACTTTTGACACTGAATGTGTGAGTTTTCTACACCAAGCAATTCTCCAGTTTTCTGCAGATACTGGTTAGCCTACATTTTAATGGTGACACTAAGTACCTGGAGTGGCACAGAGCCCATAGGTTAATGCTCAGCCCACAGGCTGTTTCCCATTTCAAACTCCAAGTGTAAGCCTATTACAAGTTGGGGTTACATTTATTGGTTTATTATAAAGGATATTACAACAGTTACAGATGAATAGCCAGATGTTCAGAGATCTATTGAGCAGTATATAGAGGAAGGGATGCAGAGCCTCCAGGCCGTATCCAACTATGTCTTCCTCCTAGCATCTGGATGTGTTCACCAACATGGAAGCTCTCCAAACATATAGTTTAGGAGTTTTTGGTGGCTTTATCATATAGGAGTGATTGATTACTAACTCAGTCCAGAGCTCTCCCTCTCCTGTCTCCCAAGATAGAGGACAGAAGTCACAACCTTCTCATCGTGACTTGATCTTTCTAGTGACCAGTCCCCACCTGAAGCTATTCAGGAGCCCACCAAAAGTGATATCATAGCCAGGCATAGTGACACACACCTGAAATCCCAGTTCATCAGGAAGCTGAGGCAGGAGGATCAGAAAGTCAATGCCATCCGGGCAGCTTATTAAGACCCTGTCTCAAAAATAAAATCAAAGCCAGGCACAGTGGTGCATACCTACAATCCCAGCAGCAACTCTGTGGGACCCTATCTCTAAATAAAATACAAAAAATGGCTGGGGATATGACTCAGTGGTTAAGTGTCCCTGAATTCAATCCCCAGTATATTTAAATAAATAAATGAATAAATAAACAAACAAATAGGCTGGGGATGTAGCTCAGAGGTAGAGTGCCCCTAGGTTCCATCTCCAGTACCTTTGGGGTCGGGAAAAGTGTCCTCACTAGAATAGAAGACATCTTGTCACCCTGGAAATTTTAAGGGATTTAGGATATCTGTGTCAGGGACCAATGTCAGAGACCAGACACCAGAATAAAAGCTGCTCCTAGCACCCCAATCAGAAAGTGACAAAAATTTTAGGAGTTCTCTGCCAGAAACTGGAGGTGGAGACCAAATATAGGCAGATGGTCTCCAACTTATTTGTTCAACTTAAGAATTTTTTCAACTTTATGATGGTGTGAAAGTGTACCCATACAACCATTCTATTTTGTTTTTCACTTTCAGCACAGTATTCAGTAAATGACATGGATAGTTACTATTTTATTTTAAAACAGGCTTGTGGTAGATGTTTTTGTTTGGTTGGAAGCTAATGTAAATTCTCAACATATTTAAGATACACTAGACTAAGCCATTCTATAATGTTCTTTATATTAAATTGTATTAAATGTATATTGCATATTTGACCTACAATGTTTTCATCTCAAAATGAGTTTATCGGGATGTAACCCCATCATAAGTCAAGGAGCATCGTTATTTCTTATTATATCACAAGATCCCAGGTGCTATTGATTCTTCCCCCTTGTGCAGAGCAGTAAGTTCCAATGTAAGCCTAGTTGTTCTCTCATTATTCTTATAATTATTGATTTTTCACTGGATGCCAAGAGGGCATAAAAGATGTAGCCTTTTCCTTGAGGCTTTCTTAAAACACCTTTGCAAAAAAGTGCAGCTAAGACTAATGCAGCCTGATTTATGCCTAGGTGCCTGAAAGAAGACCCTGCTACTATGTCTCTGCTGCAGAGAAGCCTCGATCCTGAGAAGACCCTGGGTCTGGTGGATGTGCTTTACACAGCTGTGTTGGACATAAACCGCTGGAGGGCTGGGAGGTTGGTGTCTGCAGCAGTCGCTTGAATTGGCTGTGCAAGTGGTTTGTGTTGGGTCCATACCCACTGACAGTGTGACTATGTACAGTTTCATGTGTGTTCATGTCACTGATAGTATGTGGGTAAATAAGGCAAGAAAGAGAACTTTTGGGTAATATTTATCTTGGAATAAGTTCAAACCTCTATATTGGACTGGGGATGTAGCTCAGTAGCAGAGCATTTGCCTAGTAAGTGCAAGGCCCTGAGTTCAATCTCTAATACTCAAAAAGTTGTAGAAAAGTTGCAAGAATTGCTCTTTGCCTTTTACCCAGAGTATCCAATTTGTTAACACTTTGCCTTTATTATTTGTTTTATCATGAGAGTAAATCCATCAAGATAACCTTTAACCCAACTCATATTCTCCTTGTGAACTAAGAGCAGAGAAATGTTAAGAAAATTTACTTATAATCTTCACACAATTTACTTATATCTGAAGGCAGCTGACAGCTGGAAGATTATCTTTTTTGTGAATTGTTAGTTTTAGAAGAGGTAGATATCTTAAACATTTAGCCACGTCTCCTCTCTGTTAACTCATGAGTACCCAGAGGGTCTGAACAGTGAAATGATTTCTCCAGGATCACACCCGCTATCACCTGCCTCAGCTCCCACCCCATGCCCTTTCTAACTGTAGTGTTCCCTTTTAGTACAGGAAAAAATGTTCAAAAATCTTTGGAAGCAGCATCTATCCATTTGATAATAGCAATCATAGTATCCCCCAAGTCCTCTCCTCCACCCCCTGATATGTAGGATTATGCATTGTCCTTCTGCTGAATCTCATTCTCAGTCTCCATCCTGCAGGCACAGAGTTATCCCTTTGTTCTTATATCCCTACCTCTCTCATGCTTTGCTGTCCAGTGCTACAGTTAAAGAGTTTCATTCAAATTCCTGAGCCAGAATTCAATGTTACTCATTTTCACATTCCTGTGTTAGAACACCATAGAATATATATACTCAAACCCTTGGGTGTTCACTTTTTTTAGATCTGTAAAATAATGAACCTGATACCAGAGAGGTCTTTTTTGTTCTCAAAATTTTTTTTATTTTGGCAATGCTGGATATCAAATCCAGGGCCTCACTTATGCTTAGGAACCAGTTTTTCTTAAATGCAAAAAGGTCCATTTAGGACTAGAGTTGTAGCTCAGTGGTAGAGGGCTTGCCCAGCATATGCAAGTCCCCAGTTCTGCCAAAAAAAAGAGAGGTCCATTTCATCCATCTCATTAACCAATTTGTATATTTGTCTCAACCCCTATCCCCTACCCCCATTTAAATAGGGAACAAGCTTTACCCTGCATACAGATACAACTTCAAAGGGAGATTTGTGATTTTGGGAACCAGGCTGACCTGCCTTCTGGAAATGGAAACAAGTCTTCAGGTGGCCTGCAGAAGACATTCTCCAAACTGACATCCAGGTTCACCAAGAAAGTTTCATGTACCAGCTCTAGTGGCAGCACAAATTATTCCATCCCAAGTACCCCTTCCAAAAATGTCTTCATAGCTGGGTGTTCGGAAGAGAAGGCCAAAATGCCTGGTAACATTGACACACGGTTACAAAGCATTTTGAACATTGGTAATTTTCCTAGGACTACAGACCCTTCACAGTCAGCTCAGAATTCCAGTAATCCAATGGCCAATGGTTTTCTCCTAGAGAGGCGTGAGAACTTCCTGCCTGGGGATGATGGCAAGGATGACAAGGGTATGAACTTGCCAACTGATCAGGAAATGCAGGAGGTGATAGACTTTCTCTCAGGCTTTAACATGGGCCAGTCGCATCAGGGTTCCCCATTGGTGACAAGGCGTAATTCTGCTGCAACAGCCATGGTGACTGAGCAGAAGGCAGGAGCCATGCATCCACAGCAGCCATCATTGCCGGCGCCCCCTTCATCACGGCCACCACAGGCTGGGGCACACGCAAGTCTGACATCCCAGCCAGGTTTGGCATCTCAGCAGCAGTCCCCAAAGCAACAACAACCCCAGGTCCAGTACTACCAACACCTGCTTCAACCCATTGGACCACAGCAGCCCCCACCCCAGCCTCGGGCACCTGGGAAATGGGTACATAGCTCATCCCAGCAGCCAGCACAGCCTGTTGGAGCAAATCTGTCTCCTCTTGGTCAGTGGCCTGGCATATCTGATCTCAGTTCTGATTTGTACAGCTTGGGCCTAGTGAGCAGCTACATGGATAATGTGATGTCAGAGGTTTTGGGACAAAAACCACAGGGACCTAGAAATAACACCTGGCCAAACCGTGACCAAAATGATGGAGTCTTTGGAATGTTGGGAGAGATTCTGCCTTTTGATCCTGCAGGTATGTGAGGCTTCCTTACTTCTCACCTCATTTAAACATAAAATGTGATCTCTTGAGAACTTCTCTGGGCCTGTCTGCTACAGCCTTACATATGAAAGTGAAATAACTTAATCCCCCTTTAAGACCCTTTATCATTGTCTGGAGGCAAGTACAGAGCAGATCCTGCAAGAGTGGAAAGCAGTAATGAGGAAGAGGCTGAGAAGGAAAGTGCAACTATTTTTTACATTATAGAGGACAGAACTGAGGTTAAGAGAAGTTACGTGAGGGGCTGGGGTTGTGGCCCAGCGGTAGAGCACTTGCCTAGCCTGTGTAAGGAACTGGGTTCAATTCTCAGCAATACATAAAATAAATAAACAACAAACAAATATATATATTGTATCCATCTATAACTAAAAAGAGAGAGAAATTGCTTGAATGGCTCATAGTCCCATATTTCAAGTGGCTCCAATCTGACTTGAAAGTCAATGCAGACAGCTCTTTGTGGTGCACTGTTTTCCTGACTATACAACATATTCTCATGCTTCTTTTTACCCAACTCTAGTGCCTGTTTAAGGTGGTAGAGGGCTGGGAATGTAGCTCAGTGGTAGAGCACTTGCTGAACATGCATCAAGCCCTGGGTTCCATCCCTAGGATCACCAGGGGGGAAAAAATATTTTAAGGTAGTAGAACACTTTCCTGCTTTATAGAATACAGTTTCTGGTGTAGACAGTGTGAGAATGCCACCAGAGTCATCTAAAAATTTTTGAGAAAGAACTTAAATACAAAACTAAAATAAACCAGGAAGAGGAATTAAGTTTAAAATCAAATTCGGATATGGGGATATAGCTTAGTTGGTAGAGTGCTTGCCTCACATGAATCATATTTCATTTGTGATGCATAGATACTTTCCTTCATATCTTTTTTTTTCTCCCAGGTGCTAGGGATTGAACCCAGACCCTTGAATACGCTAGACAAGCACCTTACTCTGAGCCCTCTTGTATCTTTTTGTTTATCACTTCTCCAAATGCTTTCTGTGTCTCCCTCTCCCCCGCACACACCCACACTTACACTGCCCTGCACATCCTTATTTAGCTCCATCTGGTATGTTTCTACCCGATTCTTATTGCATCCTGAAATATCTTATTACTTCCCACTCATATCATCTTCAAACTGAATGAGCAAGTCTGTTATCTAATATCCAGGAAAATACTGGATCGTAGTTTGGCTCAAGTGGGAATGGCATATAATCTCTATCTGTCTGACCCTGGCACTTTGATAACTTTTGGCTATTTAGTTGACCAAAGTCATCATCTGATTTTCTAAATTATTAGGTACTCTAGGTACGTAGCACCAGGACATTGGAAATGTTAAAAGTAACTAGTATTTGTCTTAAAAGGATAAATTAAACCTTTTTTCTGTCTTCCTTTCGCATTCAGCCTGCCTCACCTAGGCATAACCCTTCCTTACAGTCCCCTGCACAAACTGTATCCCAACTCCAGACCTGTATGCTAAAAGTCCCACCTTACTTTGCAGTTTGATATCCATAGTCTACAACTATCTGGGGCATGATGAGCCTCACCACTTTTCATGTGACCAGCACATTCTCAAAAGTTGGGGATGAAACAAGATGCCAGTTAAGATGCCTTAAATCCTGTTTGTTCCTTATCTCAACACAGTGGGCTCAGACCCAGAGTTTGCACGCTATGTGGCAGGAGTGAGCCAGGCAATGCAGCAGAAGCGGCAAGCCCAGCATGGTCGTCGTCCTGGCAACCCACGGGGCAACTGGCCACCCATGGATGATGCCCATCGGACCTGGCCTTTTCCAGAATTCTTTACAGAAGGGTGAGTACTGGGTACAGCCAGGAAGTTGAGTTTGAGATCTGGGTGTCCCAGATTGTTTCTGTGAGAAGGGAGACTCATTGGCCTTTGTGCATTCATATTAGGCAATTGAAATCCAACCTCCATATGAGAATGATATAAAGAAGTCTTAGGGAATCAGAGTTTTGTGACTGACTATAAAATGCCAGCTGGTATGATGTGTCCCTGTAAACACACTATTAGCATAAGTGTATGGTTTACCACAGACTCTTCCACTCAAGAGAAGAATTTCATATGATAACATTTATAAAGTGTTTATATGTTTAACATGGTCTTCTCTCTTCTTTTTTTTTTTTTTTTTTTGGTACTGAGAATTGAACACGGGTCACTAAGCCACATCCCGAGTCCTATTTTGTATTTTATTTAGAGACAGGGTTTCACTAGGTTGCTTAGTGTCTTACTGAGTTACTTCCCACTTCACTTTTTGCTGATACTGGCTTTGAACTTAAGATTCTTGAGTCTTGGCTTCCTGAGTCACTGGAATTACAGGCATGCACCACTGCACCCAGCAACATGGTCTTTATACTCATTTCAACATAAAGCCCATGTTAAATGAGCATGGCTGTAAAACCCGTGTAAGTTATTAAGTACTATCATTATAACCTACAAAAAACAAAGGCATGGGTCTGGGGATATAGCTCATTTGGTTCAGTGTTTGCCTTGCACGCACAAGGCCCTGTGTTCAATCCCCAGCTACACACACAGACACACACACACAAAAAGGCAGGGCTGGGGTTGTGGCTCAGTGGGAGAGTGCTTACCTAGCATGTTAAGTCAGGGCTGGGGACACAGCTCAGTGATAGAGCACCAGGCCTAGTGCAAGGTCCTAAACACAATCCCAAGCTCTCCCCACCAAAAAAAAAAAAAAAACCTAGCAAATGTATGGTATATGATTCAGATTTTTAAGGGGATTATTGATTTATATAAAAAAACACATGGGGAAGCTATGGTTGTGGCTCAGCGGTAGAGTGTTTGCATGGCAAGTGTGAGGCCCTGGGTTCAATCTTCAGCACCACATAAAAATAAACAAAATAAAGGTATTGTGTCCAACTACAACTAAAAATTTTTTTTAAAAATGGGGGGCTGGGGTTGTGGCTCAGCAGTAGAGTGCTCGCCTAGCACATTTGAGGTCCTGGGTTCAATCCTCAGTACCACATAAAAATAAATAACTGTAACTAAAAAAGTATTTTAAAAATTTTAGGAAAAAAATGGGAATTTTTCACATCTCATATTGCTTACCTGGTTAATATGAATGGGAAAAGAGCATCTCAACTTTTTATTTCTCTAAATTTCATACACAAACCATAGGCTTCTGGGAAGAATAAAAGGAAGTGATAAAAAAATAAAACATGTATAACTTAATACACACATACACACACAAAACAAACAACAACAACAAAAACAAAAAGCATTTAAGGGAGAGAAAGAAAACTAAGTTTTTTGATCGGAGAGATAAGAGAGCACTGTTTGGTTGAGATGAGTACAGGTTAAGGACTGCTCATTTAGGGCCTGAGTGGAGGGAGGCAGTTAAACTCAGAGCTGTCCATCTAGTGTCCAATCTGACTGTCAGAGGCCAGGGACCAGCTTTTCTCTTTGGCTTTCAGGGACGGCCTGCACAGCGGCTGGTCGGGTGCTCAGGGAGACTCAGCCAGCTCCAGTGATGAGACATCTTCAGCCAATGGGGACAGCTTGTTCTCCATGTTTTCAGGACCTGACCTCGTTGCTGCTGTCAAGCAGAGAAGGTATGAAGAGATTTCTAAATCAAGGAGTGGAGAGAAGGGCATATGAGTGTGACCCACAGTTCATTCCTCTAGAAAATTCAGGAAGCCCGTTATTAACTGCCAGCCTGCTGTATGAGAAAGGTAGAAGGGCTTTTCCAGCACCATCTCTTGTAAGGCCTCTAAAGAGTACCTTCAGAGCCAGGTACAACGGCAAGTTTGAGGCCAGCCTGGGCAATTTAGTGATATCCTATTTCAAAATTTGTTTATAAAAATATTTTTTAAAGGGATAGGGTTGCAGTTCAGTGGTAGAGTGCTTGCCTAGCAGGTAGGAAGCCCTTGTTTAGATCCCTAGAACTGAAAAAAAAAAAAAAAGAGGAGTTACTTTTGTTCTTTTGGTACTGGGGATTGAACCCAAGGCACGTAACTACTGTGCCGCATCCTAGCCCTTTTTTGTATTTTATTTAAAGACAGGGTCTCCTCACCAAGTTGCTTAGAACCTTGCTAAGTTGCTGAGGCAGCTTTGAACTCGCGATCTTCCTGCCTCAGTTTCCTAAGCTGCTAGGATTACAGGCTTGAGCCACTGTGCTTGGCTATTCATTGTTAGTTTCTTTCGGTAGCAGCTGTAGCATATTAGGTGATATGATAGCAAAAAAAAAAAAAAAAGCCCTCTTCCTCATGGAAATAATTATATTCTCATTAGGAAAGGCAGATTCTAAAAAATGTCAGGTTAGTTTAGGTATTATGAAGAAAAATAAAGCAAGTGATGAGGATAGAACATAGGGAACAGGTGAATTTTCTGTTTTCAGAAGGGCAACTAGGGAGACATCGGATGAGCAGAGAGCAGAGGGCTTACCAAAGTGAGGGAGCAACTGGTGGGGCATTGGCAGTGAGGTGTATATGAAAGCAGAATCAGGATGATAGAAAGTTCCGGGCCTGAGCTGCTATGTAGAGGGAGTACTGTGAACTGGGGTGGGAGAAATGCTGGAAGAGTGGGTTTGAGCCCAGGCTGGAGTTTAAGATTCTGTTCTAGACCTGTGGCTGATCAAACATCTAAAAAGTTACCTCTGTCACCAGCTCTGCAGACTCTGCTTGCCTGCAGGAGCACCAGCTCTGATCCTGATACATCCTGTCTTTTTCATTCAGTGTTGTTAAAACTAATGAATTTTGTTTTTAAGTTCCATACACCCCCCAGTGCATGGTAATTTATTGAAAAAATTAACAAAAAGTCAGAGCTGGTGGACTCAGAGCAGCTGAAGAAAGCCAGTGCCCATCTTTATGCCTTCCCTACCCAGTGCTGAGCTCTTTCTGCCCCTGAATTCAATGGACCCAAGCCCTTCTCACCTGGAACCAGGGCCTGGAGACCAGAGCTGTGCAGCTGGGATGACCCCTAGAATTAAGCTGGATAGAAAGCCAGGCAATCACTGCTCTAGGCTCTTGGTTCTTTCAGGAAACACAGCAGTGGAGAGCAGGAGACCAGCATGCTACCCTCACCGCCTCTCCTAACTACAGTGGAGGACATGAACCAGGTATTATGGGCTGGCTTATGATTAAGGCCATGGGCAAGAATCCACAGCTTCTGTTTTAAGGCCTCAAAGTCACAGTCTTCTTTGTGGTGAATCTCTTTTTCTCATGAGTTTATCTAAATAGTTAGCCATCTCAGCTGACTCAGAGCCACATATAGAAGAAGCTCTAGGGATATGATATCCATTACTTGCCACATGTGGCCGTTTATATTTAAATTAATTATAAATTAAGAACTGGGGGTGTAGCTCAATGGTAGAGTGCTAGATAACCTAGCATGCATGAGACCCCTGAGTTTAAACCCCAGCACTGCAAAAATAAATAAATAAATAAATAATTCGGTTCCACAGATGTACTAGCCATATATGATGGCAAGTGGCTACTATTATTGGATGGTGCAGGCATAGAGCATTGCTATCATTGTAAGAAGTTCCATTTGACAAGGCTGTGGGGTGGGCTAGGGCTTTCACCCTGCTCCTCGGTGTAAAGAAGAACCAGAGATCTGGGAAGGTGGGAAAAGGTGGTGAACCACCAAAAGTGCCACTAAGAACCCTCTTCTGTCCCTCAGGATAACAAAACCAAAACGTGGCCTCCCAAAGCACCCTGGCAACACCCTTCCCCACTGCCCAGCACACTGCCCAGCCCAAGTGCACCACTCTATGCAGTCGCCAGTCCCGGCAACCAGTGGAACGACACCATGCAGATGCTGCAATCTCCTGTGTGGGCTGCAACCAGCGACTGCAGTGCTGCCTCCTTCTCTTATGTGCAGACCCCACCCCAACCCCCACCCCCACCAGCACACAAGGCAGCACCCAAGGGCTTTAAGGCCTTCCCTGGGAAGGCTGAACGCAGGCCAGCCTACTTGCCTCAGTACTGACCCAGGGCCTTTCTTCCTGCCCACCCAGAGCTGTTGGGGTCAGTATTCCCACCCCAGGGCTGACTAGCTCATACCAGCCCCTCAGAGGACCAGTGCACCCCATCCCAGGAGGTTTCTTTGGGAACAGGGGTGATTGGCAGCTCCAAGCCTGGTTTCTGAAGACAGCAGACCCCTGGAGAGCCAGCTGGAGATAGATCACACTCAGGGGGTTGCTGGATAATCCGCATGCTTAATAAGCACCTGGAGTGATTATGATGCAGGTGGCCAGAGGCCACACTTTGAGAAACATAGTTCTGAGGTTATTAATCCTGCTATATGTTAGGAAGACATCGGGTCTGAAGGCCAAGAGCAAAACTGACCATTCTTATGAAACCCTCTTATTCCTCCTTAACACATTGAGTGGTGACCACACCCATCACTGATTTCATAGCTATTTTCATGTAGATTTTTAGCTAAAACATCTCCTGTCTAAAGTGCATTGAACATATTAAGATAACAGATATACCGGCTGGAGGTTTGCTCAACACTAATCTTTATTTAAGCACAAAAACAGGAAAACAGAATATTTATGATCAGAAGCAATCACCTGGGTTTTCTGTGGGTGAGCTGCCCCTTTTACCCAGAAACATCCAGGAATACAGATAGCCTTTGCCAGATTTACAAAAGCAGGATTATATAGCTGATGTCAGAAGTATATTCCTGACAGTGCATGAGGACGAGCCAGCAGGCTGCTGGTGTGTGCAAAGTAAGGCTTCACCTGCTGTCCTCAGATCCTTCCACACATGGCTGGAGGCATGAAGGGTCCTCAAAGTGGGGCAGTGTGGTCAAAGGGCTGCACAGAGACACCTGCACTAGAAACTGCAGTAACATTTGTGCGCTGGTTCAAAAGACAAACCAGTTAAGATGTAGATAAGAATTAAAGTCTTTTCTTTTAAAAAAGAAAATCCACCTCATTTTCGGTTAACATGTGCCATTAAAAAGATAACATCCTGTGGAATTAGGATATTTTCCAGCCAGAATGGATCCAGAAGAATTGAATGGTGCTTAAATTGAGAAATAATAATAAATATATCTATATAGAATAGACATATCCCACTGTAAATTAATTGAGGTTGCAGAAAGTTCTTTATATAAAACTTATTTAAATTTTTCATATTTCATCTTTGAAAAAGTCTAATTGAGAAAAATCCATGATATTTTCTGGTATGAAAGTTTGACAGTATTAATATTTTTTTTATATTTTCTTAAGTCATTAAACCATTTTAATATATGTTAACTACTAATAAATGGTTTATTCTTTCTAACTCCATATAAGCTTTTCCAGCAAAGATTGTAATAACACATTTATGTTCTCATTTTTCTACAGATATAAGTAAATTTCTATTTAAAAATACCAAAAATAAAAATAAATATCTGTGTACACACACACCACACACCCACACCCACTTACACACATACACATACACATTTTAGAGGACCCTTAGGGTGTCTGAGCCCAGTCACCTGAATTTTTAGTACTGTGTTGTCAGGCTGTTTCCAGGCCTTGGGTGTTGTCTTTTGTGCTGTGTGGGGATGCCATTGCTGCCTGTACTTAATGATCCTTTCACCATGGGTTCTGAATATTCACCTCACCATGTTTACAGATAACTATTTTGTACATAGAGTTTTTCAGGCACATGCTTTGCATCAATCCTGCGTGGCTCTCGTCTGTGTTAACTGTCACAGTGTGCACACTAATCTGTTGGAAGTTCTTTGTGACTGTTTTACTTGTAAGATAGTTTTCTATTTCCTTCAGTAATGTGTCCACAGTGCCCTGTATTTCGAGTTCTATTATACTAAAGTACTCTTATTTTAATAGTGCCTCCCCAAAGACCTCACCCTGGACAGAGGTCAATTCTCAATGCCCCAGCGCAGGTGACATTGTTAAACTGTCACTTTCCAATTTTTTTCTTCTTTCCTATTATGAAAGATATTTTGTAATTGCATCTCCATGGGCTGTGACTGTGTGAAGCTGTTTGTGTAGTTTCCATGTAGGTGCTGTGTGCCCAGCACCACTTTGCTCTGAACACTGGTAATTCCAGGTGCTGCGCTCGGCAGAGGGGTCTTGCCAAAGCGCACGCGTGTGTGTGTGTTTTGTGTGTGTGTGTGTGTGTCTGTGAGAGAGAGAGAGAGAGAGAGAGAGCGCATGCATATGTGCATGTGCGTGCATATGTGCGTGCATGTGTCCTTTGCATGGCCGGGCGTGGCTGCCTTGCTCCGGCATCAGCAGGACATTGTGTGAATAGTTACAATGCTTCCAAACTGGAACTCTACATTTTGTATCTTACTTTTAAAAGCTCCTATAAGTAAAGTAACTATTGGCTTTATTAAAAATATACATTTAATAGTATTCTGAATCTTTATTTAAAAATGAACTGCAACAGACATCATGTTAGATGCATTGCTTGACTCATGCTGCCCACATTTGGTTTTTAGGTCAGTCTCTTCTCAGATTCTGAGACTTTTTCAAGGGGGAAGACCACTTAGAGATTCAGGATGAATTGGCATGGGTGAGCAGGAAAAACAACCAACCTCTTGTTGGCTTCCCTAAGGCCATAGATGGTTTAGGCCTCTCAGGTGAGCAGGAAAAACAACCAACCTCTTGTTGGCTTCCCTAAGGCCATAGATGGTTTAGGCCTCTCAGGTGCATCCAATATAGGGGTAAAGGAGACTGTCTTTTGGAAGGATGCAGATGCTCTCAGGGTTGGGGTCTGCTAACACCCACATCCCACCAAGTGTGGGTGATAGTACTTTCTCAGCTAGTCTTTCCAAGGATGAAGACTTATTCCACCCCTCCGCCCCACTCCAGGAACCCCATCTGTGCCAAGAGACCTTGCCTCACAGGGTTAAAAAAGGACCTGTTTCATTGGATGGTGCTGTCCTGCCAAGCAGAAGGAAGACTGTATGATGATGAGAACCATGAATGGATGGAGGGTTATAGGGGAATTTCAATTCAGTTTTACTTGGAGAAAGCAGCACTTCATTGAATTATTTTCATGAATTTAGGAAAATTGAGTAATGTTGTATTAATATATAACCACCAAGGGTAAATACCACTGTGAGATGCCCTGAAATTGAACATAGGGACCAAGTACCAGAGCCTTCCAAATTTACTTCAAGACAAGGTTGCTTAGCAACATCCATGTTTCATGAGTGTAATGAAGAATACACTGAATTCTTACTAAAATGCTAGCAGGGGGCTGAGGTTGTGGCTCAGTGGTGGAGCACTTGTCTACCATGTGCAGGGCCCTGGGTTTGATCCTCAGCACCACATAAAAATAGAAAAAATAAAGGTATTGTGTCCCATACAACAAAATATAAATACACACACATACACACACACACTCTAGCAGGGCCAGGCACAATAGTGCATGCCTATAATCCCAGTGACTCAGAAGGCTGGGGCAGAAGGATTGTTAAGTTGGAGGCCAACCTTGGCAACTTGGTGAGACTATCTCAAAAAAAGTTTAAAAAGTGGGGGGGGGGGGCGTGCAGTGGTTACAGCTGGGTATAGCTCAGTGGCAAAGCATCCCTGAGTTCAATCCCTAGTACCAAAAGGAAAAAAAAAAAGAAAATGCTAGCATGGTCTTGAGGGCTCAGTGGTAGAATGCATGCTTAGCATAGTCAAGGCCCCGAGTTCAATCCCCAGGTCAGAAAATAAGTAATAAAAAGCTAACAAGGAAATTTTAAAAAATATTTTATTCAAATGTTTTCCTATTGTACATAAGCATCTAGTGCTGTTCACAAAAGTGATGAAAATATAAGAGGAGTCCTATTACCTATGTGCCAGACAGGTAGGGATGGAAGTAGAAGAAAAGTTATATCTGAGCTCTTAGAGGGTTCTTGGAGGCCTTGGCCCATCTGAGAAATGAAGGCAAACATACAGGTAGTTGAGGTACTAATGAGGCTTATGACACTCCTTTTCTGCCTGGGGAGATCCAATGAGGCAGAGGCAGGAGGATACTATGTTCAAGGCCAGCCTCAGCAACTTAAAAAAGAAAAAAAAAAAAAAAATATATATATATATATATATATATATATATATATATATATATATATGAACTGGGGATATAGCTCAGTGGTAAAGCACCCCTGAGTTCAATCCTCAGTATCCCCCCATAAAACAAATTGGCCACCTGGGAAGCTCCTGCCACGTGCCAACCATAGGCTGTGAGAGGATTTGCTCTCTATCCTGCTAAGCCACTGTTGTGAGAAGCCTCCTGATGCCAATGGTCAGCTCCTCGACTGTAGGTGGACAACATAACTAGCTGCCTCTCAACTATATCTACCCAGGAGTCCAAGGAATCTCTGGGGACAGGCACCTGGAGGTCAAAAAGATAGGCTGGCTATGTGTCAGAAGAGGGGACTGAATATGACTTGTGAGCTGCGGTTGTAGTTCAGTGGTAGAGTGCTTGCCTAGCACGTGTGAGGCACTGGGATCCATCCTTAGCACCACATAAAAATAAATGAAGATATTGTGTCCATCTACATTAGCAGGAAACTAGATCCTTATCTGCAAGTAAGAGGTTATGGTAGCAAAGGAGAGAAAACACACAAAGTAGAACAAAGGAATAGCAATATTAATATTCCTTTATCAATTTCTAGTATGGCCAGCCAGGTTTACTCTCTTAAGAGCTAATATATATTTCCTGCTAATATATATATATATATATTTTTTTTTTTAATGTGATATGGGCCTAAGTGATGGGTTAAGACTTTTTTCAAGAGTGTCTGCTCAATTCCTAGGGACTGGTCCTTGGTAGAAGCCAGGACTGCAAAGAAAATGTAGCTCCTGCACTTGAAACTCAAAATCTTTTTAGGGGAGACAACCCCATCTTTCCCATTCTTGTTAAAAAAGAGAACTACCACCCGTGCACTCAGGTGCTCAGGCCAAAAAGAAAAACATTCTTGATTCCTCCTTCCCTTACTCTCAGCAAGTCCTATACGTGTATCTTAAAGCACACTTACCAACCAGGTCCACCCGTCCCCTCCCTCTTCCTCTACAGCCTCCACGCTTTCCTGTGCACACATCCTTCCTTCCTCCCCAGGACTGCCTGTAGTTCTGAACAGGGTAAGGCTCCATCAGTTTTCTCAGACCACTGCCAATCTTCCAGCGAGGCTTTTACCCCTACTCATAGCACTTAGCGCTGTCCTGGCATTAGTGTGTTTGCATTTGTTCCTTCCACTAGAAAGTCTGGTACACGTCCACATCACCAGGGTACGGGATAGTGCCTGGGACCACCGCCAAACCCAGAAATTAGCTAATTCTAATAAAAAGGGGTGTGAAGTACACTGCGTGGTCATCAGAAATGCGAGGAGGGACTAACGCTGGAAGCTGAGAATCGGATTATGAAGGCCGATCTAATAAGTTTAGTATTTTCTATTCTCATGGACATCACACCTATATACGGTGGGGAAATGTTTTTGAAAGCCTTTGCACCGGGTTCCTAGAGAAAACCTGAGGACAACGCTGCGGAAAGAGAAAACCCCGTGGCCAGCGTTACAGAGGGGGCGTTATCCCACTCCCGTGTACATACGCACATCCGCCCATAACCGGAGCATGCGCACACGCGCGCACTACATCCATCCCAGACGTGCGGAGAGAAACGTTCGTCAGTTCACTTGCCTTTCTAGGCTCCCTACTCTGTGCGGGCACATGCGCACACGAGCTCGCCCCGCCCATCCCGGACGTGCCATCCCACACGGAGACGCGAGCGCGCCCCTCCTCCAGCAGTCCCTGTGCGTGAGCGCGTCTTCCTGCGCGTCGGTTGGCGCTCGCCTCCCCTGTGGAGAGTGTGCCAGTCTTTGGGAGCCCGCACCCGGCCCTCGCGGCACACCGTGACTCAGCATCTTCGGTGGTGTGCCTCTTCCAAGTCCGTCTGCGTGGATGCGGCGCGCCCTGCTTCCGGCCTCCCGCCCCAGAACTAACCCTTTTCTTGAATCTGCCCCTTCGCCCAAGTCCCCTGCCCCGGACTTTTGCCTTCGCACCCTTGACCACCTGGCCTCCTGGGCCTGCTAGAGCCCTGTCCAGCTAGCTACCCTGAATTAAGGCCTGACTTATCCAAGTGCCCTCGTCTCGGTTTCCCCATCTTTAGGACCATGCTCTTGTTGGGTCCCAACATAGGCTGTAGTAAAAAACTCAATGGGAGTCACCTGCTTCTCCTGGTCTGCTTTATCAGGAGTTAACAGTCCCTGCCCTTTTTAACTAGCCTTAGGATCAGATTCCCTCCTCAGCCTCAGCCGTTCCACTTGCAGGTGGCAGATCATCTTGTAGAAGGCCCTTAAGGGTGACCAGCACTGGAATGGGATTTCTTTTTTTTTGGGGGGGGGGGGGAATTATTCATCTTAGTACCAGGTCTGGGTCACTTTTCCCCTCCCAAGATCCGGGCACTTTTGAACTCTGTACTCTGTGGTTTGCAGCACTTGGCACAACATAAGGTTTTGGTGATGCGAGCAGAAAACAGGATTTGACAAGTTTTAGAATATAAAATTACCTTAAACTGATGTTTTTCCAAACTACACATTCCACTCCCCAAGATTCAGAGATGCCACCCCCAGACGTAGATGACTGATCACCACCCTGTGTGTACTCCCCGTCTTTCCTAGGGAAGTCGCCCCAGTGCCCTACATTAATAATCCAAGAGGACAAATGTTGATAAAATCTTTCTACCAGATCTTTCTACCTCTCTGCATTTGCCCAGACTGCTGTCTTAGCTTCTGAGTTGCCATTTTGGTCCATTTCCACGTGTAAATTCTACTCTGGGCTGGGGATGTGGCTCAGGCGGTAGCGCGCTCGCCTGGCATGAGTGCGGCCCGGGTTCGATCCTCAGCACCACATACCAACAAAGATGTTGTGTCTGCCGAGAACTAAAAAATAAATATTAAAAATTAAAAAAAAAATAAAAATAAAAAAAATAAATTCTACTCTGCTATTTAGTGTTAATATTATAGAGTTTAAGTTGATATTAGAATTGGGATGAGAGAGAGACAGGGGATCCCTGATTCCCTACTTTTCTTAAATTTTTTTTCCTAAGATGGCAGGAAAAAAAGCCAGGAATTTGTGAAAAGGACAGGGTTGATATAAAATCTCCATTAACTCATTCTCAGCCATTTTTTATTCTCTATTTTGAGTCAGGATCTCTCTTAATTACTAAGGCTGTCCTCCTGCCTCAGCCTTCCAATTCGATAGGATTATAGGTATGCCCCACTTGTGCCCTGCTCAAATTTCTTAACCTCTTTTTTAAATATATATATATATATATTTTAGGTGTACTTGGACACAATACCTTTATTTATTTTTATGTGGTGCTGAGGATCGAACCCAGGGCCTCACACATGCTAGATGAGTGCACTGACGCTGAGCCACAACCCCAGCCCCTTGACCTGTCTCTTCAATGTGGAGGTCAATATGATATCCATCATAGGGCTGCCACAACAATTATATGGGAGAGTATCTAGCAAAGAGCTCTTCAGAGAGTAAACCTGGCTGGCCATACTAGAAATTGATAAAGGAATATTAATATTGATATTCCTTTGTTCTACTTTGTGTGTTTTCTCTCCTTTGCTACCATAACCTCTTACTTGCAAATAAGGATCTAATTTCCTGCTAATATAGAAAACCCATTAAATTTAAAATTTCAAAGTTGAATATTAAAATTTTATGCTGGGGACTGGAGTTATGGCTCAGAGGAAGAGCACTTGCCTAGCATGTGAGGCACTGGGTTCGATCCTCAGCACCACATAAAAAAATAAATGTGTTGCATCCATCTACAATTAAAATATTTAAAAAAAATATTGTGCTGGAGGGGAAGAATTAAAAAATATTGTAGGAAAATCTGGAGTAATTCAAACTGCTGGGAATAACAGGCCAACTGCTGGTGGCATACGTTATAGAATGTCAAAAAGAAGTTGAAAATCTAAGGCATACAGTAGAGGAAAGGAACCATGGGGAGGTAGGAAGGGAGGGAAAGGGGAAAATACTGGGGAACAGAATTAGAAAAATTGTATTGTTATATAGTATTATGTACAAACATGTAGCAATCTCACCAGTATATACCATTATAATACACAAAAAATAAGGGGGAAAAAAGGTGACACCTTGGAACCAGCAACCATTAGAAACCTTACCTACTGCCTCTTATCTCAATACTTAAAGCTATTCTTATATGTTTGGGAGGACAAAAGGCACTGGAGAAGGTAGTGTGGCATAGGTACATTAATACCCCAAAACACATTTGGAAACTTGGAGTGAAATGTCATGTGGATAGGGCTTATCCCTGGAAAGTCCTATGACCACTCATTTCTTCAATTTCTTCAATTTTCAGCCTTTACTATTTTGCTTTTTTTTTTTTATCTTTAGGGCCTCAAATCATTCTGGGCAGGGAGAGAGAAGCCATTTGTGAAGCAATTGCATGGAGTTGGGAGGTAGGCCAGAGGAAAGCCTAGGCCTGGAGCTGTAGCAATTTGGGACATTCCTTAGTGGGCTGGCCTTTCTGGGAAACCAGATAGAGAAGCTTAATTTAAGAGTACCAGTTCTTAGCTGGGCATGTTGGCGCACACCTATAATCCTAGCAACTTGGGAGGCTGAGGCACGAGGATTGAGAATTCAAAACCAGCCTCAGCGATTTAGTGAGGCCCTAAGTAACTTAGTGAGACCCTGTCTCCAAATATTTTAAAAGGCTAGGGATGTGTTTCAGTGGTTAAGTGCTCCTGGGTTCATTCCCTGATACCAAAAAATAAGAGTGCCAGTTTTAGTTAGGCACATGCCTATAATCCCAGTGACCTGGGAGGCTGAGGCAGGATGATTGCAAGTTCAAGGTCAGCCTTGGAAATTTAGTGAGACCCTGTCTAAAAATGAAAAGGTCTGGAGATGTAGCTTAATGGTAAAGCACCCCTAGGCTCAATCATCAGTACTGGAAAAAAAAAAAAAAGTGCCAGTTCTTGCACTTCTTTGACTATATGCACTCCTCCTTTACAGGTTTGTGATTTCAGTGGCTATCAATTCACTATGACTCCAAGTTTCTCCTCCAGCCCAGACCTTCTCTGTCCTATGCTCCAGATGTGGACACTCGACTCAATACCTCCACTTAGATGTCTAACAGTTTTAAAAACTTAGCATGTTTTTTTTTAGTGTGTGTGTGTGTGTGTGTGTGTGTGTGTGTATATATATATATATATATATATATATACCTTGATTTTATTTGTTTGTTTTTATATGGTGCTTGGGGATCAAGCCCTGTGCCTCACACATGCTGCGCAAGCACTATATCACTGGGCCACAACTGGGGCCCCTAGATCATGTTATTTCTCCTCAAAGTTGCACCTCTCCTAGTCTTCCTCATTGGACATCTTCCTCATTCGAATCATTGATGTCAATTCCAATTTTCCAGGAACTCAGGTCAAAACCTGGATGTCATCTTAACCATTCTTTCACCAGGAAGTTGTGAATTCTTCATTTAGGCCATCATGCCCAACTTCTATACCCTTGACCAAAGCGGCCTTCCTCCCTGGCCTGCATTATTACACTAGCCTCTTATCTGTATCCTATTCTTGCGGCTTGTGAGTATGATCCTTAGTAAAACATGGCAGTTGATATCCCTCCTCTGCTTAGAATCCTTCAATGACCTCCAATCTCTCTCAGAACAAAAACCATAGCCCTTCAATGACTTGGAGGGTTCTTTTGTGATCTTGTTTCCTTCCTGTACCTCTTTGACTTCATCTTTTATCACTTTCCTAGTTCACTCTACTCCAGCTGTAGTTGCCCTCTCTTTCTGGAATATCTAAACATGCTTGTCTTAAGACTTTTGTAGTTGTTGTTCTCTTTGCTGTAATGCTTTCTTCCCAGATAGCCAATTAAATCTCCCTTACCTTTAGACTTATGATCAAATGTTACCTCTCATCAATGAGATTTTTTTCTTGAGCATCTATTTATTTATTAATAGTTACTGGGGATTGAACCCAGGGGCACTTTACCACTGAGCTACATCCTTTGCTCTTTTATATTGTTTATTTTGAAATATAGTCTCACTGAGTTGGCTAGGCTGACCTCAAGCTTGTAATCCTCCTATCTCAGCCTCCTGATTCTCTGAGAATTAGTGTACACCACTGCACCTGGCTTTGACCATTTATTTAAAATTGCAATCCCTATTCCCAGCATCCTTTTCAGCTTGCCTTTTCTCAATATTACTTAACAGCATCTGAGATAAAATATATTCTATTTAGCTATTTGGTACTCAAGTACCCACAGCACCTGGAACCTGGAAGGTGTTCTAGGGAATTATAGAATGAATGAAGCTGACCTAGGCAAGGGGAGATCAGTCTCTGACCCCAGTCACTTCCGGGCAGAGGCCAGTCGACGGTGGCGCAGAAGGCCTCTCGGTGGCGGGGAGGGCCCAGCTGAGTCTCCAGAGCTGCTCCTGCCACGGCCGCCAAGGTCACACAGCGGGCGTAGAAGGCCGGGGCTGAGGGCCTGGGAGGCGGGGCGGTGGGGAGCGGCGCGGGGCCGGGGCGGGGCCCGGCGCCTGCGCCATAAAGGCTGTTGCGCTCCGCGGGGCGCTGCTCGCTCCCTTCGCGCCGCCCGCTCCCGTTTCCTTCCTCCGTGCACGTCTCAGTCGGTGTGCCCTTCTCGTCCCGCCATGGCCGCTCTCACCCGGAACCCGCAATTCCAGAAGCTGCAGCAATGGCACCAAGATAACAGTTCTGACCTCAACCTGCGCCGCCTTTTTGATGCCGACAAGGAGCGCTTCAATCATTTCAGGTGCGCGCGCGAGGCTGGGGCCAGGAGGCCTGGACAAGGGCCCCAGGGACCCCCGGCCACCGAGCCGGGCCCAGGCCAAAATCGCACTTTGTCCTTGAGGCCTCCTTGGAACGTGTTCGCCGGTCTGGGGTCTGGGGCCTGCTTAGTCACGAGGAGCAGCGGCCCCCTCCGCAGCCTCCCTCCACGGGGACCTTGTCTTCCTCCCCCCCCCCCACAGCTCTTTAGGGGGGACTTCGGAGGCACTGGTGGGGAGGGGCTTCACTGACGCAACAGGCGGGAAAGAGCTGCCCCCTTCCACCTGGTCCTGGCCTCAATAGGCTTAGGACATCTTTGGAGTGCAGTCAGGGTGGCCATCCTGGGCGGGGGTTGCCAGGAGTGGCCGTGGTGGAGATGTCGGGGCATAATGCCTGCTGAAGAGGATAAGGCCAGAGACCTGTGGAATGACCTGGAAATGGGAAGGAGTGTGGGAGGAAATCTTGGGTGGGAATGCATCCCAGCTTGCTCTCATCACGGATGATGCGGCGGAGGAGAAGGTAGGGATGGGACACTGCCTGTGGCTCCAGGACTGGAACTCCCTGATGGTGAGGTACAGAGTGAAAGCTCTGCAGGGTTGCGGGGTGTCTCCCTGGGCCCTGCAAAGCAGTTGTATCCAGTCTTCCCAGGCCATGACTGCACGCTGAGGGTCTGACTGCATCTTGGGTCGGTGTGTGCTGCTGCTGTTCCAAGTTAGCCTGGGCAGGAAGGTTACAGACACCACCCACTGTCCTGGGCAGCTAGGGACCCTGTGGGGTTGTGGCATAAGGAGGATGTTTCTTCTGGTGGAAACAGCTCCTGCCTCGCTCTGATCCAGGGGCAGGCTGGGATGGACCAGGGGTGTGGTCAGTAGCTTCTGCATCTTTCTATAGCTTGACTCTTAACACCAACCATGGCCACATTCTGGTGGATTACTCCAAGAACCTTGTGACGGAGGAAGTGATGCATATGCTGGTGGACCTGGTAATGTTGTTTGGGGAACCCTGTGTGGTGGGTGAGCTAAGCTCCGGGGAGCTTCCAGGTCTTTGTGGACCTCAGTAACTACCTCAGTCCTGCTGGGTTCTGAATGACTGGCCTGGCTCAGGTTCTGAGCAGCATTCTAGGGGACCCAGTGCCTGATGTTTGAGTAGCCTCTTTCCAGATGGGAGAGGGAGACAGGCTGCAGTTTTCTGTCAGCCCCACTGCAGTCAGTGCCATGCCTTGTGCTTGGGGACTTGGACGTGTGGTGGCCATTGTGAGTAGGACCAGACCTCAATGTTTTCTCTTCTCAGGCCAAGTCCAGGGGTGTGGAGGCTGCCCGTGAAAGCATGTTCAAGGGTGAGAAGATTAATAGCACCGAGGTGAGCAGCCGCATACCAGATTCCACATACCCCCTGGGGCCTCTTCCTTCCCTTTTGGGGTTCATCTGACTGTTAGCATCACCCTGTGTCCTCACCTCTTCTCTTAGGCAATGCTATTGCTTAAGGAGGGGCCTAAAGTCCTGTTTCTTTTGGGGGCTGGTTGCAGGGCTTTGGGGTGTGTCTTCTCTAAGACTAACAGGGATTTGTTAAGCAAATTGGAATGGCTCTCAGTGTCAGCCCAGGGAGGTACACTGCTCAACCCTGAAGGGTGGGAGTTTCTCAAGGATTGCTCAGGCATTTTATAAGAGAACTTAACTGATTTATCTTTACTGCAAGTTTTACTAAGGACAAGAATTTCATGTCACAAAAGACCTCAATCTCCTCAGCAATAGGAGTCAGTAGGAACCCTCAGTAAGGCCAGGCTTTGGGGACCCTATTCCTGACTTGCAGTGGAAGCCTGGAGGCATAATAAACTCTTGAGCACTTAGTCTCTGTCCTATGAGGAGTCTGAGGTTGAGAGGTTAAGTTACTAATCCAAGATGTCATAGCTGGAAAAGGAAGAGCTGGGATTCAAACAAGCCCATCTTGCACTATTAGGCTAGTGTGAGGAAGCCTGCAGGTAAAGAGAGTTTCCTTTGGGAGTCTGTTTCCCTATGGAATGTGGGGAGGAAAGGGGTTGGGCAGGTGGGATGTGGGATAGCATGAAGCCCTCTGTCTTAGTGAGCCCCTCACAAACACATGAGATCACCACTCTCCTGCCCACCTGGATCCTCTAAACCTGCTTCTGACAAAGACTCCCCTGCTGGCTTCAGCTGGTTGGAGCCATTTTGCTCTTTTAACCAAGCCAGCTGCCTGGCACCTGTCATAGACTTATGGTCTGGTTGGTTTGTGGCAGATGGTACTGATGGGGCTGCTTGGTAAGGGAAGCTTGAATTACTTGCCTTGCTCCACCTCCAGGGGGCTAAGGGCACTCTTCAGAAGGTGCCAGCAGACACTGAGTACTCTAATCAGAAGGATGAGGTTACTTTAGGCTTCATGAGCCCTGGTTCACTGAAGACATTAATTGTGTATCTCTGACCTGTGTTGTCACTGCTCTGTCTTTGCTCACTCTGTACCACTTTCTCACTGTTCACACACTGAGCACTGGCCTGTCCTAAGCATGTTCAGTTCCCCCTGACTCCTTTTTTCTGCTGCTTCTTCCTTCTCTTCTTGTAGTACTGGGGTTGAACCCAGGGATACTCCATCACTGAACTACATCCCCAGCCCTATTTAAATTTCATTTTGAGATAGGGTCTTGCTAAATTGCCCAGATTGGCCTTGAACTTGTGGTCCTCCTGTCTCCCAGTCCCTGGTATTATAGGGACTACACTACCATGCCTGGTCCCCTACTGGTTTCTGATTGTAGCACAAAGGGGGCAGCCCATGCTTTGCATTCTCCAGAGTCCTGGGGTAGCTCCTAATTCCATAAGCTTACAGTGGTTCCCAGAATAAGACCATGGTGCCAAGACACCTCAGGGTCTGCTGTCCAGTGGTAACTCTTAGGCCATACTACACCATGCCCAGTTAGAAGCATAGTTCCCTAGGGTGTAGATAGGAGGGGTTCTTTACACTGTGACCCTCATCCCCAGGATCGGGCAGTGCTGCATGTGGCCCTTCGGAACCGCTCAAACACACCCATTTTGGTGGATGGCAAGGATGTGATGCCAGAGGTCAACAAGGTTTTGGAAAAAATGAAATCTTTCTGCCAGGTAAGTAACTGCCGGGCTGGACTTGCCCTTGGCCACACATGTGCATGTGTTTTGAGATCTGGGAGTCCTTATTAGAAGCTCTACCATTCTCCTTAGAGGCAGGACTCAGGCCATCACTGAAACCGCAACTAGGGGTGGCCTGTACAGTTGCTGACTCCGGGGTCTCTGCTATGGCTTGAATTTCCCCAGAGCCTGGTTGGAGGGGATCCACTGCTAGGGGCAGCCTCTTTCCTGAATTATAGACATCTGTGGTCTCAGAATAAGCTATCCAGTAGCAATGGCCTGAAGTTAAATGAAATCCCTGAGATAGGATAGTGCAGGAGGGAAGGGATGCCTGTCTAACCTCTTTAGTGACATCACCTTATTGCCCAGTCCAGAATCAGATGGAAAAATTTAAAAGGTCCTGACCCCACTCCCAGCCAACTCTCCAAAGATAGCTGTTATGTTTTCCTGAAATTTTCCCCAAAGTACCTATGCATATATACTAGCACATATAAACACACACACACAGAGAAGCATCTATCATCACATGTTTGTAATACACATACACACAGAGATTCATTTTCTATCTGGCCTTCTGCAGCTTATTTCCATTCAGAATCATGTTAGGGATGTTCCTGGGTTAGTGTCCATTAAATAACTTTGTCTCCTCCTTTTCCTGTATGTGGGGTGTAGGGATTGCCTTAGAGAACAGCTAAATTCCCCAGGTCAATGCTGTTGCCTCAGTTATCTATTTCAGGAGTAATTCTGCAAAGGTCACAGATCCTCAAGCCTGGAGTACAAGGGTGATGGCTAGAGGTCTGTTTGGGTGTGTGCCTGTCTGTATGGGTTATGCGTGCCCTGGGAATGATCATCTGCTCAACTGTGATCATTCACTGCTTATCCCTGAAAGCAGAGGCCCCCACTGTGACTGGTCAAAGTCTGGTTGTTTTGGCCAAGAGCCATTTTCAGATCTGAAAATGATGCCAGGAGTAGGAGGTGATCTTGGCATCAGTTGTAATTAGAACTTCCTGGAAGGAGGAAGGTTTGGCATCCTGATGGGGATCTGGATTCTCAAGTGTCCCTTAGGGTGATCAGCCATGTGACTTTGTGTGGGGAAGGGCATTTCAGTTGTCATCATTGGCAGAGCTAACATGGTTTGGGAGCCTGGTGCCCTGTTTGGTCATGTGGAAAGTGTGGCACTGGCCATCTTTGTTGCTTGTTTCCAGGACAGCCTCCCCCCCCCCCCCTCTCTCTCTCTTTTGTCATTTCAAACCAATTTATTTCTCACTTCATAAGAAAAGAGCATTCTAAAGCAATGTAGCCAGCATTCAATCAAAATGCTGCAAAACATTGAATAAAAAATCACAGAGCAGAAAATGGGATAATAAACTATTAAAATTCAGTATAAGAGTTCAACAAAGTAGAAACTGTAGTTCCCACAATGGAGTCAGCCTTCTCTTAACTGACTACTGGATTACCTACCTCAGACTGAAGTGTATTTACAGTTCCAAACACTAATGAACAGTGGCATTTCAACAGGGAGGAACACTTTTTATGGCTGTTGCTCTCAAAAGTTCCCCAGAATCACTGGGTGAAGATGTTCACTGTGACCTTCATTATCATGGCAAAACCCAAAAACAAACTGTATATTTCAAAATAGTAAGAGAGGATTTTTAATGTTTTTAACACAAAGAAATGATAAATGAGGTGATAGACATACCATTTACCATGATTTCATCATTACACATTTTATACATGCATTAAAATGTCATGCTGTGCTCCATAAATGGTTAGTCATTATGTATTAAAAAGCAGGGCCAGGGGCTGAGGTTGTGGCTCAGTGGTAGAGTGCTTGCCTAGCATGTGTGAGGCACTGGGTTCAATATTTAGCACCTTGTATGAATGAATAAAATAAAGGTCCATTGAAAACTAAAAAAAGAAAGTAGGGCCAGAGGCTGGGGTTGTAGCTCAGTCGTAGAATGCTTGCCTCACATGCATGAGGCCTTGGATTTGATCCTCAGCACCGCATAAAAAAATAAGTGTGTCGGGGTGAAGGACCATATCTAACTTAAAAAAAAAAAAAAGGGACAGAGATGTAGTTCAGGGGTAGGGTGCTAGCCTATGGTACATGAGTCCCTGGGTTCAACCCCCAGAACCACAAAATTTAAAAAAAAATTAAAAGTAAAAACCAAACAACTCATATCATTTGTCAGAGGACATATCAGTAAAATCAGTGTATATTCCTGTATTGCAGTCCTAGCTACCATTAGGCATTCAGGATCTATGGCTGTACTTACCTGCTGTGCTATTTAGGATATATTGAAAAGTTGAAAAAGGAAATTACAGAATTTGTGTGTGTGTCATAAAGCCTCAACCGGTCAAAGAAAGAGTGTGTTTGGTTGTATTAAAGATAAGCATTTTTCCCTCTGGTGTTTGTTTTGTTTTTGGTACTGGGGGATTGAGCTCAGGGGTACTTAAGCATTGAGCCACATCCCAGCCCTTTTTGTATTTTGTTTAGAGACAGGGACTCACTGAGTTGCTTAGGGCCTTGCAAAGTTGCTGAGGGTGGCTTTGAACTCGAAATCTGATCCTCCTGCCTTTTCCTCCAAGCCACCATGCCCAGGATTTTTTTTTTTTTTATGATGCAAATCTGTGATGGTGATATTGAAGGTTGAGAAGCTGAGCAACTTTTTTTTCTTTCTTCCTTTCTTTTTTTTTTTTGTAGGGGAAGGAGGTTTGAACCCAGGGACGCTTTACTACTAAGCTATATCCAGATTTTTTTATTTTGAGACAGGGTTTTGTGTTGCCCAGGTAGCTAGGATACAGGTGTGCACCACTGCACCAGCATTTTTTTTTTTTTTAATTATAGAAGTTTTCCTAAGACAGTTGATTAGTTGATTAGTTTTTTTATTTAAAGAAAAAAAAAACTTGCTAGATTTTACTGGCTTTGGGAAAACCATGTGTACTAGTTTTCTATTTATATGTAGGAAATTACTGGAGAACTTAGCAGCTAGAAATAACAGTCAACATTTCTTTGGGTCAGGACTTTTGAGTGGTTCTGGTTAAGTACTCTTAAGGCTATAGTCAAGATGTTGGCTGAAGGCTGGGGTTGTAGCTCAGTGGTAGAACTCTTGCCTGACATGTGTGGGGCACTGGTTTTGGTCCTCAGCACTTCATAAAAATAAATAAATGGAACAGAGAGTATTGTGTCCATCTACAACTAAAAAATATTAAAAAAGGGGGGGGGGGCTGGGGATATAGCTCAGTTGGTAGAGTGCTTGCCTCGCATGCACAAGGTCCTGGGTTCAATCCCCAGCGCCACAAAAAAAAAAAAAAAAAAGATTTGGCTGAGGTTGCAGTCATCTGAAGGCTTGAGGGTAGAGGATCTGCTCTAAAGATGGCTACTTAGCAGTTCTTTTGGCTTTTAGAGGGCTTCAGTTGCACACCATATGGACTTCCACTCAGAATTCGAGAGACCTTATGATAAGGCAGCTGATTTCTCCCAGAGTGAGCAAACTCAATAGAAAACAGGAAGAGTTCATTGAGGTCTTTTGTGACCTAGTATCAGAAATCACATTATTGCAGGCACAGGCCTGTAATCCCAGCAGCTTGGAAGGCCGAGACAGGAGAATCCTAAGTTCAGAGCCAGCCCCAGCAACTGCGAGGCAACTCAGCGAGACCTTGTCTCTAAATAAAATACAAAATAGGGCTGGGGATGTGGCTCAGTGGTGTAGTACCCCTGAGTTCAATCCCCAATACAAAAAAGAAAAATCACATTCTTTAATTTCTTTAATATCTTATTGATAGGTCAGCCTAAGAGGGTACTGTACAAGCATAGATGCCAGGAGGCAGCAGGGATCACTGTTAAATCATCATGGAAGTTGGCTGCTAAAAGCAGCCTCTAGCTCTCCATGATTCATGTTCCTTCTTTGTCCAAAATACCCCACTCAGTTTCTCCTAAGGCTGTATTCCATTACTTTATCATCTAGAAGTCCAAACTTCATTGTCAGATACAGGCATAATAATACCTGCATTTCCTCAAGTGTACCTTCAGTGCACTTCCTTTTGGTCTGGACAGGTGGATTAGACAAGTTGTCGTTCTCTCATATCACACAACAGTGGTGAGATAGGATAATGACTTTAAGGGGGGGATCGAGGTGGGGGAAGGAAGGCATGCAAACCACACTGGTCCATGGCAGTTCTGAAATCTAACAGGACATGTTGGCAATTTACTGGTTAAGATTCAAGGCCTGGGAATAATTTCTCAAGGCTCTTGGCTTTTCTTGCACTCATTTCCCTTAGTTGAAAGGTAGCCTGTGTTTGCAACTGCATAGTTTTATCAGACTACTTACTGTCTGGAATTATAGATATTCCTTTCCTACTCTATCCCTTTCAGTTCAAGCAGATATCATTTCAGAAAATTCAGTTATTAAAAATTTTGTGGGTCTCCTATGAAGCTTATTGAAGGAAAGCCTCATTTCATTAAGTAAAATCCATACCCACAAATTTTTTCAACATGAGTCCTTTTTTTACTTTTGCTTTTGAGCCCACAGAAATAATACCATTAAGCCTCTAAGAAGTCTTTTATTTATTTTTTTTGCAGTTGTAGGAGTCCAACCCAGGGGTATTCTACCAATGAGCTACATCCCTGGCCTCTTTGTTTAGTTGTCAATGGACCTTTATTTATTTATTTATCTGCGGTGCTGAGAATCGAACCCAGTGCTTCATACATGCTAGGCAAGTGCTCTACCACTGAGCTAAAACCCAGCCCACATTTTTTTTAATATCTTTATTTTTTTTCATAAATAAGTCTTTATATTCTCATATAGCATTATTATTTATACACATTATTTCCTATTTTGTCAAGTAGTAATAAATCTTCTATAAAACCTTACTGAGAAAAAAAAATCATCACTGCTTCCCTGAGCCCAGCCGTGGTGTGGTCTGACTGCATGCACAACTACAACTAACAGCCTGGCTTATCCCAAGAATATCTTTATTTTTTTATGTGGTGCTAAGGATCGAACCCAGTGCCTCACACATGCTAGGCGAGTGCCCTACCTCTGAGCCACAACCCCAGCCCCCTGACCCTTTTTTTTTTAAAAAAATATTTATTTATTTAAAAAACATCTTTGTTTGTATGTGGTGGTGAGGATCGAACCCTGGCCGCACGCATGCCAGGCGAGCGCGCTACCGCTTGAGCCACATCCCCAGCCCCCCTGACCCTTTTTATTTTTTATTTCAAGGCTGGGTTTCCTTGAATTCACCAGACTGGCCTCCAACTTATGATCCTTTTGCCTCGCCTTCCAAGTTGCTGGGATTATAGGCATGTGCCACTGTGCCCAGCACAGGCTGCATGTTCTTTTATATGACAAAGCTTCTCATCACGTTTCATCATTTTCATAGTATTTCAATAGGTGCACAGGTCAGCACAGGGGGGGAGCTATTCAGGGATATGAATACCAGGGGAAAGAATTATTTGTAGGTCCATTTGGAAGTTGGCTGAATTTCTTATATTTCTGTCCCTGGTCATGATAGTTGGCATTTCATCTGGTCTCTGATGTTAGTTTCTCCTGAAACTTTAACCTTTTTGTTTTTGTTTTTGTTTTTTTTTTGCTATTTTTGATAGCATTACTGTGAGGTGAGGATGTGATCACTGCATTTCCTTTTTAAATGAGGAAATGCAGTGTAGTATTGTAGGGATCTACCACTGTGGTTTTAAGAAGCTCCTATGACACCCTGAAAGTTGGAATTGAGGTTTAAGGATAGAGGAGTGATGACTTTTTTTTTTTTTTTTTTATTGAACCCAGAGGTGCTTAACCACTGAGCCATATCCCCAGCCTCCAGTCCCCCCCCCCTTTTTTTTTTTTAAGACAGGGTCTCACTAAGTTGCTTAGGGCCTCATTGAAATGCTGAGGCTGGCCTTGAATTTGTAATCCTCCTTCCTCAGCCTCCTGAGTCACTGAGATTACAGGCGTACAGTAATGATGTTTTTGAACAGTAATTTATATGGCAGTGAAAGGCTGATCACATCTTCTCTGCTCTGTGCCAGCGTGTCCGCAGTGGCAACTGGAAGGGATACACGGGCAAGTCCATCACAGATGTCATCAACATTGGCATTGGAGGCTCAGACCTGGTGAGGAAAAGACTACCTTGGGATGGGGTGAGGGTTGGGAACTATTAGTTCTTTCCAAGGCTTTGGTTTCTCCATTTATGGGACCTGTGTCCTGGAGTCTTGCTTTCTGATGCTCTATCTCTTTACAGGGGCCTCTTATGGTCACTGAAGCCCTTAAGCCGTACTCTTCAGGAGGTCCCCGGGTCTGGTTTGTCTCCAACATTGATGGGACCCACATTGCCAAAACCCTAGCCAATCTGAACCCTGAGTCCTCCCTGTTTATCATCGCCTCCAAGGTAAGGGCATCAGTGGTATTGGGAGGGTATGGATGTTCTACTATCGCTCTGGGCATTGGAACCGCAGGACTGGTTGTGAGGGAGCCAGTGCTTTGTGGATCAGTCAACACAGCTGCTCTGGGCCTGTTTCCTCATTTGGCAGCAAACAGTTTCCTTAATAAAAGCCTCAGCTGATCAATATGAACCTTTGTCATAAGGTCACACGTATTCATTTTGCAGGAACTGTGCTCAACCTGGGACTGTACTTTCTTATGATTACTGTCTTATGTTTGTTCCTTTTAATCTTAGAGCCACACCCTAATAATACTGGGCTTTTGTTTATTATCATTAATGCCCTGTGTATTCACTTTTTTTTTTTTTTTTTTGCAGTACTTGGGATTGAACCCAGGGCACTCTACCACTGAGCTACATCTCTAGTCCTTTTTATTTTTAGACAGGGGTTTGCTAAATTACCCAAGGTAGTCTCATACTTGCCATCCTCCTGCCACAACCTCCTGAGTAGCTGAGAATACTGGCATGTGCCATCATTGTGGGCCCTGTGTATTCACTTTAATGCACATAAAATATGAGTTTCATCAGGCCAGGAATGGTGGTGCATGCCTGTAATCTGGCAGTTTGGGAAGTTGAGACAGGAGGATTGCAAGTTTAGAGTCAGCCTCAGCAGCTTAGTGAGGCCCTAAGCAACTCAGTGAGACCCTTTCTATAAAAAAAAAATAATAATAATAACAAAAAAAGGGCTGGAAATGTGGCTAAGTGGTTAAGTGCCCCTGGGTTCAATCCCCAGTACCAAAAAAAAAAAAAAAAAAAAAGAATTTCATCAGAATTCTAAGATATAGCCTAGCTAGACAGGGTCAGCTCATCTCCTAGGAGGTGCCCCACCCTTTGACTGACTTGCAGGATTAGGGTAGGGACTATGGCATTGCCTAGGGTCCTCCCTCCTCTGGTTGCAAAGTGCTGGAATTAAGATGATGTACCTCCAGGCCTCTGCCTCAGGCACAGCTATCAGTCACTGTGTGGGATAGCAGATATGGGGATTGTCACTGACCTGCAAATACTACTCCTTGTGACAAATGGGCACCTGTGTGGCTTCTGCTGCTGAGCCTGGAGGCTGACTGTTGTACTGTTTTATTGCAGACCTTTACCACCCAGGAGACCATTACAAATGCAGAAACGGCGAAGGAGTGGTTTCTCGCGTCAGCTAAGGATGTGAGTGGGTAGTAGGGACCCTTTATGGGGGTGATGATCCCTGTGTAGGCTAGGAAGACCTGGGTAGGCCTGCCTGTCTACTTGAGTGGCCCTATTTCTCCTAAATTAGAGGCCAGAGGCAGCCTTTCTGGCACCTGCCTTTCCTGTTTTTTGGTCCATCTTTGGCTTTGTCAGCCCCCAGACACACCAAATGTGGCAGAGCCTGCTCTAACTGGCTTTGGGCCCTTTCTTTAAGCCCTTTGTCCCAGAGGGATTACTGCTGCTCCTGGCCACATCCATTTTAGCGAAGAGGGACATTCTTGGGCTTTTTTTGTGTGTGTGTGTGGGGGGGGGGATGTGGTGGTGCTGGGGATTGAACCCCAAGCCTTTGCATGCAAGGCAAGCACTCTACCAACTGAGCTATATCCCCAGCCCCATTCTTGGGCTTTGTACGCCTGTGAGGTGAGACAGGCTGTCCTATGACCCTTCTGCCATTTTGATCTTAACCTTGATAAGAGGGTCCTCCCGCAGCCTCAGACCCAAGGAGTAGGACTAGTCATTCCCCAGCACAGGCCCTGGTTTCTCTAGTGATGGGAGGATCCCTGTCCCTCTGGCATAGTTTGATGTAACTGGCTCTGTCTCTTGTAGACTTCTGCAGTTGCGAAGCACTTTGTTGCCCTGTCTACGAACACGGTAAGTGCCTGTGTGGCCCTCCATGCTCCCTCCCTCGAAAAGCCCAGGTCACGGCAAGATCATGGCCTTTTGGAATACATGTGCCGAGATATAACTAACTCACAGGATTGGAGCATCTTGGCACAGACGGCGGGATAGGATTCACTGCTCGTGAGCCGCAGTCCAGCCTTGCCTTCATTACATTTCCCATCCAGTCTTTACTGCCCCAAAGGAGGGTATTAAGTCAGTGGGATCATGATAATCTTGTCCTTCTCCCAGGACTGACTGATATCTAGAATATTCCATACTCATGATCTCCCATGGCCTCTGCCACCTGCTATTTCCCCAAGTGGAATATGCTGGGTGTAATGCCTGGTGAGGGTGGGGATGCATCCCATTTCTCACTAAAGACTTAAGCCCCAGTAAAGGGATGTGACTTTTTTTTAATTTAATATTTATCCTCCACTCTCCCGACTCCCCCAACTTTTTTTTCAGTACTGGGGATTGAACTTAAAGAGAGGCACTTTACCACTAACCTACATCCACAGACCACTTTATTTTTATTTTGAAACAGTCTCGCCAAATAGTTGAGGCTGGCCTCCAATTTGCAATTCTCCTACCTTAGCCTCTCCAGTTGCTGGGATTATAGATGTGCATTATTGCACCTGGCGGGTGTGACTTTTTGCTGCACTTGGTGATTGTGTGAGGTAGTGATGCTGGGATGAGACCCCAGGTCATCTGCCTGACAGTTCTCACAGCTTATCTGGCCTTGAGCTTGTATGAGGTAAGGGAGACAGGGTCAGCAGGGCAGAGTGAGGTGTGCCTTAGGAAGTACAGCACCTGTACACCTTGCTGGACCCTGAGTGGGGGTGGGGGCAACTCTGTACTGGGCTATGACAGAGCAGGGAACCATACTCAGGCCTTCTTGACTTCCTCCATCACCTCCACAATTACTTCCGTCTCCAGTGCTAACCTGCCCACAGGGGTAGACAGAATAGGTCAAAGTCAGCTAACCAGAGAGTGTCTTGTCTGCCTCCTATACACAGGGCTCAGACTATTGGTAGGGCTTCTATGAGGAACAGATAAGGGGTTGCTGGCCTGCCAACCCCAGGTGACTACATGCCTGAAAAACAGTATTCAGGCTCTCTGAAATGGAGGCACCTTCCCAGATTTGGGAAGGACTAGGCAGTTAGTTGTCCAGGCTGTGCGTAGCCTGGACTGGGAGGTGGCCTCTGCTGATGCTTAGGGTCCAGCCCTAAGCTGAGATTCCCAGATGTCCTAAGGGACTCAGGTGATAGCTGTTGCCAAGCTGGATGTGGGCTTTATATCAGGTAGGCAGACCGCCTCAGCAGGAGGCTTTGCAGGTCCCCTGGCATCTCTCTGGGTGGGCAGGTCCTGGGCCTTGATTTAGGGGCTGTCTCACCCTGCCCTAGGTGGGGCTAGGAGGAAGGTGAGGCACTTCTGTAGCTTGTCTGACATAACTCCTCCCTTCCTGAAGCTCCTTTTCTTATTCTGCTAACAAATACTTTCTTTTTCCTCTCTCCCTTTACTATTTTCAGGCTAAAGTGAAAGAGTTTGGAATTGACCCTCAAAACATGTTCGAGTTCTGGGATGTAAGTACAGGCACTTCCTGTGCTGGGTGAATTATGTGTCCTGTGCCAAACCATAGCCATTGAGCCACAGATGAGGGGCCTGTAAGGTTAGATCAGCATTTATTGAGCTCCTGCTGCATGCCCAGATTTCAGAAAAGTAGAGAGGCCCTTAAAGAGACTTGTAGGGCAAGAGCAACCCACTTAAGTTGAGGGCTCCACTTGAACTGTGGCAAGCTGAGCCTGCAGGCCAGGTTGAACTCTCCCCTGTGCCTGCCAATATTACCCCCTGTGGGGTAACCAGAGCTGCCTCCACCCACCTCATTGAGCTGTGCTTGTGAGTTATTCTCAGTGATGACCTTTCTCTAACTGCAGCCACAGTCTTTAAAGGCCAAGGGGCAGGGTGAGGCAGGAGGTGGGCCCCAGTAGGCTTGGAAAGGAGCAACAGGAATCGCAGGAGCAGCTGGAGGAGTGGTGGGGAGGGGCCTGGGCAGCTTGCACTGCAAACCTTGATAGGTGGTCACACCTGCACTAGAGTCAGGCATTGAATAGGAGCTTCCTTGCAGCTTTCCTGATTGCAGCCATGGTGTGAGAAGGGCTGTGAAGGCTCGGGGTGCAGGGTGCTGCCCAGGGTGTGGTGTGGGCTCTGAATGCAGTGGGTATGGCTGGGCATAGGTGGAGTGCTCAAAGGGGCATCACCCATTTGAGTGTTTCACACTGGCCTTTGACATGGAGGCTCTTCACTTGGTGACATCATCCACAGATATAATCTTCTTATTTTGCCAGTTTCTAAGAGCTTTTTCAACTGGGGTCTGGGGAGAGAATGAAGCCCCAAAGCCCTAGACCATCCACTGTGTAATAATGAGTTCACTTCTTTCTAGAATGGGACTAGTTATTTACCATCCTTGGAAGAATTGAGAAGTCACTCAAATCATTTTCTGCATCCTGTGGCTCAGATGAGGAACCCTGGTTCAAAGACTGTGCAGCTTCTAACCAATGTTGCATGCCTGATAAAGGAGGGAGCACCTCCCACCTCCTCCCTGGGATTTGGCATCTGAGCAGGTGGTGGGCAGGGATGTGTGGGTGCTTCTGCTAGCTGAGGAGCCCAGAAGAACAGGGTTTTGTTGTCTACAAGTGCTCAGTATACACAGAGGAGTTTGAAATGTGACTTATGGAGAGGGATGGGTCTTACAGGGAAGGCCTAGGAATGACAGTTGAGTAGGAAAACATGGAATTGGAACCAACTAGTTATGCCAAGGTGGGCACAGTGGAGGCCTCCTGGCCCAGACTAGACATAACACATACCTGCTGTAGCTGGGATTAGTGTGGATATTGCTGAATTGAGAAGATAATGTCTGAGAGGCCCAGGGGCAAAACAGGTAAAGTTCCTGAAACAGGTCTCTCAGGCCTGTTTGAGGCATCGGGTAAGGCAGAGGGTTATAGCACTGGCTATGAGATGAGATCAGAAGAGTCCAGTCCAGTAGAGGTACGTATGAGTGGTAAGACCCAGCCTGCTGGGTCTGCCTTGGGGCAGCCTTGGGTTGGGATCAGGCAGAGGCATAAGTATGGTGGTAAACTGTGGAGTCTCTCAGGGCTCAGCCTGAGTCAGCACACACAGTAGAGCTAAGTGAGTTCTGAAGAGGAGCCAGGATAGGTATAGGTGAGTTTAGAGAAGGAACCAGAACAAGGAAAGATACAGGTGAGGTCCATGAATTCTGGAGGATATTCAGGTATTTAGAGAGTGATCCTATCAAGCGAGGTCTGAGGAGTCAGTCATGTACAGGTACTTAAACCCAGCCCTGTGGGAAGAGGGCTAGATCTATGTAGTATACAATGGCGTCTTTCTGACTTGTTCTGCAAAGTGAGGATCAGGTAGCAGGATATCTAGAATGTCCAGGTGGTGGACATTGATATGAGGTGTTTAGATTTCACAATTATGCAAACACAGGCCAGCCCCCTGGTTTTCAGCATTCTAATCAGATATGATGGGCAGAGCTCAGGATATAGAGAGCCGCTGAAGGTCCTTAACAAGTCCAGGGCTGTCTGTGCAGGTTTGGTATGTACAGTGGAGAACGCCAGGTGTAGAAACATGTCTGAGCTCTTGGGAGCTGGAAGAATTATACAAAGATATGTATGACTGGGTTTCTTAGGGGAGGCCCAAGGAGCCAGATTGGGCACATGTAGATAGAACTGGATTGCTTGGGTATGGACACTGGAACTAAAAATAGGCTTGGGTAGGTTGAACTGAGTCTGACAAGTGATGACAAAAATCCATGATTGGGTCCAGGTCATAGCTGTGACCTGTGGTGACATCTGAGAGCTCTGGAGATGCACAAGTGGGTGCTTCAAGGTTCCCTGGGATAAGACTGAAGAGATGGCATCAGGCAAATGCAGAGGGACAGAAAACAGCATCCATCTGTAAAATGTTTAAAGCCTGGGTCTGGCCCGGGTATGTAGAGCAGCTGGCAGGTGAGGTTTGAAGAGTGGAGGTGAGACCCAGTTTTGTACTTTGGGTCTCAAAGTAATGTCTAAACTGCGGAGGTCAGGTCCTAGTTTGTATCCTAGTTTTTGAGGAGCTGGGTCAGGCATTGTGGGTAGAGTTTGTCAGATAATAGGGCAAGCACAGGTAGATGGACCTGGAAAGCCGTGACTAATTAGATTCATTAAAATCTGTCACAGGGCTGGGGATGTGGCTCAAGCGGTAGCGCGCTCGCCTGGCATGCGTGCAGCCTGGGTTTGATCCTCAGCACCACATACAAACAAAGATGTCGTGTCCGCCGAAAAACTAAAAACAATAAAAAAATAAAATAAAATCTGTCACAGTTGAGGTTGTCCCCAAGTCGGTAGAGTCAATTTTTCAGGTGAGGCTTGAGGAGCCAGGGTAAGGTTCATGGATAATGAATAGGGTTCTTTAGATGATGTCTGAGGAAATGAAAGGAATATAGGCAGAGTTAGGCCTCTCAGGTGAGATATGAGGAGTGCCTGCCAGGTGTGGTCCGAAGAGCCAGGATCTGGCACCAGTAAGTAGCTCTGGCTCTCTCAGGTAGAACTTTACCTCTTGGGGCGGGGAGACTTCGCCTCTTGGGTAAGGTCTAAGCAGTCTGTATCTAATGCACAGGTTTGTATCTTTGGGTCTGTTGGATCTGAAGAACATGAGTTAAGCAGGTGGGTAGAACAGGGTTTTGTCAGGTAAAGTCTATTGGGAGCCAGGTTTTTAAAACTGGGCATAGCTGTTCAGATCTAAGAAATTAAAGTGAAATTAGTGTAGGAAGAACTGAATGTGTTGGATGACGAATGAGCTACGGAGGTATAAGGTACAGGTAGGCAGAACTGGCCCTCAAGGTACAGTCTGAGGAGCCAGCATCAAGCACGGGTAGGCTCAGGCCTATCAGGCGTGGTCTGAAGAACCAGAGTCTTATACAAGTAGGTAGAGCTGCCTTCCAGGTATAGTCTGAAGAACCAGGGTCCTGTAAGGTAGGTAGAATTGGCTCCCCAGGTGTTGTCTGAGGACTAGAGGTAAGACACAGGTAGGTGGACTGGTCTTCCAGGTGTGCTTTGAGGAGCCATGATTGAGCATAGGTAGGTAGGGCTGGCCTACCAAGTGCAATGCATGAGCCAGGGTCAAGTACAGGTAGGTAGAGCTGGCCCTCCAGGTGTGGTCTGAAGAACTAGGGTCAAGAACAGGTAGGCAGAGCTGGCCTACTACATGTGGTCTGAGGAGCCAGCCCCAAAGGCAGGTAGGCAGAGCTGGCCCTCCAGGTGTGGTCTTGAGGCCTGAGGATTTAGGGTTGAACACAGGTAGGTAGAGCTGGCTCTTTCAGGAGCTGGATTCAGGCAAAGGTATGTATACCTGGTTCTTGTGCCTGAAGAAACACAGTCAGGCTTGGTAGGTGGAGCTGTCCATCTGTGTGTGATCTGTGTGTCCATCAGGGTCAGGTACACAGACAGAGGTAGAGATAGCCTGCCAGTTACAGTGTGAGGACCCAGGGCCACGCTCAGATGGGTAGGGACGGCCTGCCGGGTGTGGTCGGAAGAGCCAGGGTCATGTACAGGTAGGTAGAGGATGACCTTCCAGGTATGGTCTAAAGAACCAGTGACATGTGTAAGTGAGTAAAACTGGACTCTCAGGTGCAATCTGAGGAGCCAGGCTGACTAGATGGGGTTTGATGATAACATCAAGCACAGTTCAATAGCCTTCTAGGTATGGTTTGAGGACCCACAGTGGAGCATAGGTAGACCTACCAAATACAGTCTAGAAGCCAGGGTCAAAGCCAAGTAGACAGAGTTGACCAGGTGAGAGCAGAAGAGCCAAGGGCAAGCCAAAGGTAGGTGGAGCTGGCTCAAGTATAATTTAAGAACCTAAGGTCAAGTGCAGGTAGGCAGAATCATAGTCCAAAGAGCCAAGGTCAAGCATAGGTTGGCTCTTTAAGAACTTGGATTTGGGCAAAAGTGTATAGACCTGCTTCTCTGTGGTAGAGCCTAAAGAATCAACTTACAAAGGCAGCATAGCCTCTCAGGTCAGGCTCACAGCACTGGAGTCTATAGAGTAGGCAAAGCACTGTGGGTCTCACAAGAGGTCTGTAGGCCTCAAATGAGACATGGGTAGGTTTACCAGGAGTCTTACAGGTGAAGTTCTTGGGGCATGGTTCTGGCTTTAAAAGGAGCATGGTTTAGTCACCGGTGATAGATAAACATCTCTCATGAGAGTCTGTGGCACTGTGGGGGTTCTTGGTGAGACTCCTTGGTGAGGTTGCTAATGCTGAGGTTAAGCTGAGGTTGGTAGTGTTGGATTTTTCTGTGAGACATGAAAAGCTGAGCCAGGTGGGATAGAGACTACTGGGTCAGGCCTATGTAAATAGAGCTTGATCTCCAGGAAGGGGTGAGGAGAATCTGTGTTGGGCTCCAAGCAGTGGATCTGGGTCTGCATTTGAGTTGGAGGGGTCAAGGTTAGTCACAGACAGTTAAGTGAAACCTGTTCTACCAGCTGCAGTGTCTGGAGCCAGGCTCTGGCAGGTATACCAGCCTACATTGTAGGTCTGGAGTTGAACACAGGTGGGCAGAGCTGGGTCTCCGAGGCTTATCTGGCTTTGTTAGTCTGTGGATCAGGGTCAGTATGGGAAAAGTATACAAACATGGTCTTATGTGGGTTCTTTCCACTTGGATTCAGAAATGCATAATTGATGTGGTTGGCCAGGCCTGAGGAGGAGTGACAGATATAGTTGGGACCATCCATGGTAGGATCTGGCACAGTTAGGTCAGAAAAACATAGTCTTCATAGGTGTATGTATCTAGGACTGTCTGGGGAGGTCTCAGAAACCCTCAGGTGGGAGAGGTAGGGTCAGGTTGGAGACATAGAAAGCCCTGAGCCAGGTCAGCTATCCCTGGACAAGTGTGACAGGCAGAGATCAGGTTATTGCAGAGGCCTGAGGACCTGTAACCTGTCTAGGGTGTGGTCTGTGCCATCACTTTCCTGTTGCCCTAAGGTCTGAGTTGCCAAAGTGAGGAAAAATGTAGGGCTATATCTGGCTGGATAAGGTAAGGTGTGGTGCACAGAGGCAGGTGAGACCCAGACTTGGAGCTGACTGAGATGCTGCATGTGTCAGGTATGCTTTGGAGCCTACTGCAGGTAAAGCCAAGGTCCAGAGACTCCAGTCTGCAGTTGGAAGGCTCAAAGGCTCAGGTCAGATATGTCGTCGCTGGGCTTTTCCTGAGGTGAAATCTGAGGATCAGATCTCAGCCAAGGTCAGAGCCTGGATTCACCAGAGAGCTGCTCCCCTTGTTTCTAGAAATGAATCTGTTAGGCAGGATCTGAAAGGCAGTATCAAACATGGTGTGGTGTGCAATTGTGTCCATCAGATATAAGCTGACCCCCAAAACCCAGACCCTTTCCACTATACCCTCTGTTCAAGCCAGCAGTCTCTGGGCCGTCCTTCTCTCATTCCTCTAGTGCATCCTATTTAACTGAACTCCCTGAATCAGGACTCCACTCCTCAGTTCAGAATGTCTGGATAAACACTAGTGGTTTTCCCACTTCTATCTCACCTCACCCACAGGCTCTAGCTCCCCAGCCTTGTCTCTCAGCTTCAACCCTTGGGTTCTCACTCTTTCCTTCATGGTCTATCTTGTACTTTGCTTTTTCTTACCCAGCTTGCCTTAATAGGCTTCCAGACAAAACATCTATTGGATTTATGTGCAAAAGCCTCTCCTTTTGCATATAGTGGGGTTGTAGCCTTGGACATCCCTGAAGGAATTGAGAAGTGACGTTGCTCTGTAAGGCTTAATTCTCTCACTGTAGGGTGGCTCTTGCCACAGGATCTTTGCATATGCTGTTCTATGCTTCTCCAGTGTTCCTCCGAATAATGCCTGCTCTTCAGATCTAGGCTCAAGCTCCTGGCAGATTCCTTTTATAACTGGTCTTGGGTACCATATTACCATGTTCACCTTCTCCCAAACACTTGTTATTCAGTTTCACATTTATTGGCATGATTATTTCACTTACTTTATTCTTCCCTCACTGGTCTATTTGCGTTGCCTGTGGTAGGAATGTGGTAGGTGTTGGGAAGATATGCATGGAGTTCAGAGGATACCACAAGGAGCACACAGGTGTGGCATCAGAAGGCTCAGTGTGAATGGTAGGTGTAGGTATGTCTTAGAGCTGAGGTGGAGAAGATTCCAGGTATGAGCCACTGGGCCGCTGTCCCGAGAGGCAGGGTGAGGCACAGGTAGGAGGTTCTGGCGCTGTCACTGAGAGGGAGCATGTCCAGACACAGGTATCACGCTCTGAGCCTGTTCTTCTGAGGAGGCAGGGCCTGGCACAGGTATGAAGCCTGGGGTCACGTTCATGGAGGTGGGTTTGGGCAGCACAGGCATGAAGCTCTGGTCCTTCCAGTGTCTGAGGAGGCCCTGTTGAAACCTGAGAGGAGGTACAAGATCTGTGTCTTTGTCCAAGGAGGCAAGGCCAGATCTTTCATTGTCCAAGGAAGTGTACCTGGGCACTGGTGTGTGATGCTGACCTCTGGGCCCTGGCACAGGTAGGAGATTCTGAATCCATCAGTGTCTAAGGAGGCAGGGTAGGCACGGGTCTAAGGCTCTGGATCTGTCAGGGGCTGAGGAGACAGGACCCGGTACAGGTATGAGACTCTGGGTCTGCCGTATCTGAGGAGGTGGGTCCTGGCACAGGTATGAGGCTCTGGATCTGTCAGTGTCCAAAGAGGTGGGTTAAGTACAGGTATGAGCACCTGGTCTGCCAGTAACCAAGGAAGTGAGACTTGACACAGGTATGAGGCTCTGGTCTGTCAGTGTCCAAGAGGCAGGGTAGGCACAGGTACGAGGCCATGGGTCTGCCACTATCTGAGGAGTTGGGGCTGGCACAGGTAGGAGGCCATGGATCCATCAGTGTCTGAGGTGAGCCCCAGGTATGAGGCCCTGGGTCTGCCACTATCTGAGGAGGTGGAGTTGGCACAGGTATGAGGCCATGGGTCTGTCAGTGTCCAAGGAGGCAGGGTAGGCACAGGTACGAGGCCCTGGGTCTGCCACTATCTGAGGAGGTGGGGCTGGCACAGGTAGGAGATGCTCTATGTCAGTGTCTGAGGAGGTGAGGCCACAGGTATGAGGCCCTGGGTCTGCCACTGTATGAGGAGTTGGGGCTGGCACAGGTATGAGCCCCTGGGTCTGTTGACATCCAAAGAAGTGAGGTCTGGCACAGGTATGTGTCTCTGTCAGTATCTGAGGTGGGCTAGGCACAGGAATGAGGCTCTGGGTCTGCCAGAGACAAGGCCAGCATGGTAAGGTCTGCATTGAGTCTGTGGTTCTGGTCAGTCCAACGTGTAGTCTGCCTTGTTGTCAGCCCAGAGAGTCGCCAGCGCCTGGCCTGCTATCTAGCTTGCCTGAGGTGGGTTGGGCCCAGGTCCTCTGAGCTGCACCTATGGAAGAGCAGTGCTCTCCAGGGACAAGTTGATGGCAGGAGGGAGGGGGGCGGGGTGTGCTGGCCTTCCCTCAGCATCTTTTCCTGTCTCTCCTAGTGGGTAGGCGGACGCTACTCGCTGTGGTCAGCCATTGGACTCTCCATTGCCCTGCACGTGGGTGAGTGTGTGTTTCTGTCTTGCAGCCCTCTCAGGGGATGGTATTGCAGTCCGGGGTCAGGGGAGGGAACACCTTGCTGTCACCAAAGGCTGCTGGCCTCTGCTCTTGACTGGAACCTTTCTTTTAGATCTGGCAGAAGGCCCAGGTTTTCTTTTCTTTCTTCCTTTTTTTCATTTTTTAAACCAGGTATTGAACCCCAGGGCATGCAACCACTGAGCCACATCCCCAGCCCTTTTTTATTTTGAGATAGGGTCTCTCTGATTGCTTAGGGCCTCACCAAGTTGTTGAGGCTGCCTTTGAACTTGGAATCCTCCTGTGTCAGCCTCCCAAGTTGCTGGGATTACGGGCACGTGCAGCCATGCCCACCTCAGCCCAGGTTTTCTTCTGGGGGTCGCAGGTTGGCCTTTCTTCCTGCCCCTCCCAGCTGCGGTGCTGTTCTCAGTCCCCAGCTGGAATTAGATGCAACTTTGCATTCGGGGCCAACTCTGAACAGAGAGGCTTTCTGCAGGCGCCAGTTCTCTCAGATCCTGTTTCTTCTGGCTCCACATCCAGCCTTTTCTGGTTCCAGAAGAAGCTGTGCCCACTTCCCAGAGGACACAGGGTGTGGCCATTTCTGTTGACACTGCTTTTGTGTCATAGGTTTTGAGAACTTCGAGCAGCTGCTCTCGGGGGCTCACTGGATGGTGAGTGCTGAGTGGCCCAGCCCCCGCCCTGCCGCACTCCCTCCTTCCTTCCCTTCCTGGCAGCTGCTCAGCTCCCACTCCACCTACTCCTGTTTCAGGACCAGCACTTCCGCACAACACCTTTGGAGAAGAATGCCCCTGTCCTGCTGGCTCTGCTGGGGATCTGGTACATCAACTGCTTTGGCTGTGAGACGCATGCCCTGCTGCCCTACGACCAGTACCTGCACCGTTTTGCTGCCTACTTCCAACAGGTACCAGTTGGCTAGGTCAGGCCTTGGCGCTAGAAGGGCTTATTGGCACCTGGGAAGTACAGAGGCCCAAGTTCCAGCTCCTCCAGGAGCTCTGCCCTTTGCCCTCGAGCATGCACCTTGGTGACCAGGACTTGTGCCACCTCCAAGTGTCTGTTGAGTTTGACTATGTGGGAGGAACATGACTGGCTCTCAAGGTGCCCTGGATTGGCCTGGGCATGTTTCACAGATGGGTTCACTTCCTTCTTTAATCTCACTTGGTGTGACTGCCATAGGGTGAGGCTGTGAGCCTTGACCCTCATGGCCTGCATACCTTGCTTCTTCGGGCTACACAGACCTCTGTCCCACTTTAGATCAAGCACCGCCTCTCTTAGATTCTGTTCTAGAAAGTCCTTACCTACTTTATTTAATATAGACCTGGTCCCTGCCTTGTTGTCCTTGGGCTCCATGGGACAGAATCAGTCAACTTGCCAACACCTAAAAATGAATCCTGCCACTGAAGTAGAGCTAAGGCTGCCCAGTCCCAGCTTCCTGAGTAAGGATTACCATCACCAGGGTCCAGGTGGGTGCCCAAAGCCCAGTGTCTCCCTGAGGTGGCAGCCCTCAAAGACTATACACTCTAGACCCCAGTTTGGTTCTCTCAAAAAATCAATTGAATATTTTGTGGCTATAATTTGGTTTATTATTATTATTGGTGCTGGAGATTAAACCCAAGGCCTCATGCCTACTAATCAGGTGCTGTACCACTGAGCTACATATCTAGCCCCAAATATTGTTTTTAGAGGGGTCCCCCTCTCTCCAGAAACCATCTTCTCCTGGTCTGAGTGGTCAGAGACATTTGTGTCGGCCCAGTCCCCTGCCCTGCCACACTCCCTCACTCTTTCCTTCCCTTCCTGGCAGCTGCTCAGCTCCTTTCTGCAAAGTAGTCTAGACCAGAAAGCTTATCAGCCTGTGACACACATTTGCAAGGGTTCCTCATAGGACTGGGGTGTCCCAGGCAGGACTTGTATCATAGTGCACAAAGGAGCAAAAGTGTCTGCATTCCAGGGTGACATGGAGTCCAATGGGAAGTACATCACCAAGTCCGGCGCCCGTGTGGACCACCAGACAGGCCCCATTGTATGGGGAGAGCCAGGGACCAATGGCCAGCATGCGTTCTACCAGCTCATCCACCAAGGTAGGGTCCACTCTGGCCTGGGCAGCAGTGGTGGTGCTGGGGAAGGGCAGGGTCACGACAGCTGAGACTGTGCACTTAGGCTGGTATTCTCCTGTAGGCTGAGTGGGTAGCTCCCGTGGGCTGGGGTGGCGTGGTTGACCACAGTGCTCTTCACAGGCACCAAGATGATACCCTGTGACTTCCTCATCCCGGTCCAGACCCAGCACCCAATACGAAAGGGTTTGCATCACAAGGTAAGAGTCCCAGGAGGACCCTCCTCACTACTTTCTCAGGCTCACATTACACCTAGACCTCAGAAGGCCTGGCTTTGATCAGCAGTTACATTAATTTTCGATCACTGCCATGGCAAGTGAGTTAAAACAGCACCATTTATTATCTTCTCACTTCCATGGATCAGAAATCCAGCAGGCTCTGTTGGGTCTCTGCTTAGTAAAGGCTCATGGGCTGAAATCAAGTGTTCCCAAGGCTGCATTCCCTTCTGGAGGCAGGGAAAGTGCTTGCTCATTCAAGTTATATTTCTTTTTTTTTTTTTTTTTTTAAGAGAGAGAGAGAGAGAGAATTTTTAATATTTATTTTTTAGTTCTCGGCGGACACAACATCTTTGTTTGTATGTGGTGCTGAGGATCTAACCCGGGCCGCACGCATGCCAGGCGAGCGCGCTACCGCTTGAGCCACATCCCCAGCCCTCAAGTTATATTTCTATGTGATGGTGGGACAGAGGTTCAGGTTCCTTGCTGTTGCCTGATAGTCATTCTCAGCTTCTAGAAGCCACCACTTTCCCTGGCTCATGGCTCTCTTCATTTCAGCACACCTGCCCTTTTTTTTGTTGTTTTGTCTGTGTGCACGTGTGTGCGTGTGTGCTGGGGATTGAACCCATAACTTTGCATACTGAACTACATCCCTTTTTTTTTTTTTTTTTTTTTTTTTTAGAGAAAGTGAGAGAGGGGGACAGAGAGAGAGAGAGAGAATTTTAACATTTATTTATTTTTTCTTAGTTCTCGGCGGACACAACATCTTTGTTGGTATGTGGTACTGCTGAGGATTGAACCTGGGCCGCACGCATGCCAGGCGAGCGCGCTACCGCTTGAGCCACATCCCAGCCCCACTACATCCCTTTTTGAAATTTTATTTTGAGCCAGGTTTCTCGAGTAGCTGGAATTATAGGCATAAGCCACCATGCCTGGCTAGTCTATTTTTTTGGTATGTGTGCAGTGCTGGGAATCGAACCAGGAGCCTTTCACATACTAAGCAAGCACTTTACCACTGAGCCATACTCCCAGCCCAGTCTCCCCTTTTTAAGGTCTGTAACCTTACTTCCATGTGTAAAATCCCTTTTGTTGTATATATACATTTCATGTATATTATAACATGAAATGCACAGGCCTAACAGCAAAGGACAAAGATCCTGGAGCCAAGATCTTGCCTATCTTGGCTGGGAAGACCATTCAATTGAATCTAACAAAGTCCCTGAAGAGGATTTATTGTGCCTTGTCTTTGGCATGTGGAGTGGCACAGGGTTACTCCAGACACAAGCTCTAGAGTCAGTGACCTAGGATTTGAATTCCAATTCTTCTGCTCTAGAGTTCTGTGATCTAGCGCTGTTTCAGAGAAAACTGAGGTTCAGGTAGAAAAGAGGGGTGAAGCCTGTCCCTCTGAGGGTCTTAAAGGATAGATATTGGCAAAATTGTTAGAGGAGGGTCCTTGGCAAGTGGTACATATTCCTTAAAGAGCAGTCAGCATTGTTACCTACCCTCTGGTGTCATCGGATGTGCCTTCTATCCTTCCTGTCTTCAAGGAGGAAGTGAAAAAGTGAATCCTGAGTGGGTGACTCACTCAGCTGGAACTAATCTCAACAGAGAAGTGCCAAGCAGCCTTGCCCCTTGGCCTGAGTCTCCAGTAGTCTTTTCCAGTGTAACTGGCTGTCTTTCTTATCAGATCCTCCTAGCCAACTTCTTAGCTCAGACTGAGGCGCTGATGAAGGGGAAATCAACCGATGAGGCCCGGAAGGAGCTCCAGGCTGCAGGAAAGAGTGCAGAGGACATTGAGAAGTTGTTGCCACACAAGGTCAGCACTGCTCCTGAAGTTGGCTTGGGAGCAGCATGCCAGAGCTGGAGGGATGAAGTCGTAGGGTCAGGGTAGGGGTTCCTAGTGTGTTTGAGTTGTCCTATGGAATGGGAGGATCTGTCCTTCCAGACCTGTTCGTCCCAGCCTCTGAGGCAGGATATCCTCCTTCTGTAGGAGTTTGGGGGTCAGGATTAACCTGGGGATATTTCTTGGTGTTTTCTGAAGGTTTTTGAAGGAAATCGCCCAACCAACTCTATTGTGTTCACCAAGCTCACTCCATTCATTCTTGGAGCCTTGATCGGTGAGTAGAGGAAGATATTAACTTGGGGTCAGTTGGACAAGGATGGGGGATCCCTAACATGCCCTGTTTGCCACTCCTGCAGCCCTCTATGAGCATAAGATCTTCGTTCAGGGTATCATCTGGGACATCAACAGCTTTGACCAGTGGGGGTGAGTTGCTTACTCAGGAGGGTGGGGGATGTCTATGGGTTGTCTTGAAGATTTAGTAGTAACACCGGAGCCTTCCTTATCCCCTTGTTCCTCTCCTTCCTGGCAGAGTGGAGCTGGGAAAACAGTTGGCTAAGAAAATTGAGCCTGAGCTTGAGGGTAGCGCTGAGGTGACTTCTCACGATTCATCCACCAATGGATTGATCAGCTTCATCAAACACCAGCGTGATGCCAAAACTGAATAAACTCAGCTACAGTTCCTGTTGTGACTGGTCCTTCTTGTCCCACCTTGCCAGAGTCTGCGCTGCATGGTCCTGCCCCTCCCTGTCCAGGGCAACCTCTGGTTGAAGACTTGGGCCACACACACCCTGGGGGAAGCCAGTGTGGAATTGCCACCCTGCCCCTTCCTTGTCCACTCTCCCTCTTTTCCACTCTGCTGAAGTGTTTCAGTGCAGCCGATTTTTCTGACCTGTGTTTACATCATAAGCAGGAAAATAAAGATGCCACAAAGGAGGGTGTGGGCTCAGCCTCTTACTGTTTCCTGAGAATGGGACTTTGTATGGCAGTCTGAGCACCAGCCGGGAGGAGTAGAAGGAGCACTGTACCTTGGTTGGCACTTGACTAAGTGGTGAGCAGGTCCAGAATGGAGGACAGAAAGTCAGGAGGTCAGGCCTCTAATCAAGTCCTGTTTTCCTTTCCTTCCACTCCTCACCTTTATGACTTTGGAGAAATTGATAGACCACATTGAGATTATGTCTGTTTCAAGTAATTCCTAGCCAAGAGCAAGGGTGGGTGACATCTCCTAGCCAGATGCTTGACAACTGCCCTTTTATCTTCTCAAGCTATTAATATTTTTGGCTAGTGAAACAGAAAAGGAATTTCATTTAAAGAGTCAATGGATGGAACTGGTGGTCAAGCTAGAAGCTAGGCTTCCAGTACTTATACCCCAGATAGTGATCTGGAAAATAGTCTGGATAAGAAACTGCTTCTTCCCACCCTGTTATTAGAACTGTCCCATCCTCTCCTGGGTCACTCACAATTCAGGGGTATAACTTTACCACTGAGCCACATCTCCAATGCTTTTTATTTTGAGATAGGATCTAAGTTGCTGAGATTGGCCTTGAACTTGGGTCCTCCTGCCTCAGCCTCCTGGGTTGCTAGGATTACAGGTGTGCACCACTGTACCTGGTTAAGTCACCCACTTCAGTCTGGCTTGGTCACATGCCTTCTTAAAGACAGAAACACATCCAAGATCTGTATTTTTTGTTCTTAAAGGGAGAAGGCAAGCCAGGCATTATGTCATACCCTTTTAACCCAGTGACTCAGGAAGCTGAAGCAATTTAATGAGACCCTATCTCAAATTATAAAAAAAAGTTGCAGGGGGTGGGGGTGATGCTGAGGATATTGTTCTGTGGTAGAATACTCCTGGTTCAATCCCTAGTACTCCCCAAAATCTCACAGAAACCCAAAACTATAGTAGTCACATGCTTAGCACTATGTTCAAGGCCCTAGATTCAAATCCCAGCCCCATGTGACACATGCAGGAAGACACTAGTAGTGTTATGAGGTAAGCAGATAAAATATGTGCAGGAGAGGTCACTACCTGTTAGAGAATGTATTCTTGGGTTAGCAAAGAATAAGAATTCTGAAGTCTACTTCTTGTAATAACTTAAAAATATCTTGGGAATTAGCTAAAATAATAATCTATACCTACAAGTTGTCCAATCTAGCTAGACTTGAAGGGAATATCAAGGTCAGACTTCACAGTCTTTTAAAGCTGTCAGGTTGGCAGTGACAAACTAGGAGTAACCAAGGAAAGTGGCAGGTTGGGGCTGGAGTCCAACATTGCAAGGTTGGTGCTTCCTCTGAAGTACAGGTCCTTGCAAACACATTTCCTTTACACATCTTGGATCTATGAATCTTGAAATAGTGCTTTTGCAACTTACATAATTATTTGTAGTGCTGGGGATTGAACCAAGGGCCTTGTGCATGCAAGGCAAGCACTCTACCAACTGAGCTATATCCCCGGCCTTACAATTTTTGGCTTTTAAATATCATGTTTATTGAGGTATAATTTACGTACAGTAAAACTCAACTTTGGTATACAATTTTGAGGGCTTTACTTTTTTTGATACCAGGGATTGAACCCAGGCTTGTTTAACCAAGAAACCACATACATCCCCAGCCCTTTTATACTTTTTGAGACAGGGTCTCCCTAAGTTGCTGAGGCTGGCTTTGAACTTGCAATCTTCATGCTTCAGCCTCCTAAACCCCTGAGATTACAAGCACAAATGCCACTGTGGGATTTACAATTTTTGAGTTTTGACAAATGTATACAGTCATGTAACCACAACAGAAACATTCTTCTCACCTCAAAAAGTTCGTGGCACCCCCTAGTGGCCAATCCATCTCCCCAAACCCAATTCCTGGCTACAATTGATCTGCTTTCCTGAAGTTTTGCCTTGTCCAGAACAGTCTTTTGCATCTAACTTCTTTCTCTTAGCATGAGGCTTTTGAAATTAACTCACGCTGTGCCATTTTAATTTTTTTCTATGCCAGATGTGGTGTTGCATGCTTGTAATTCCAGCTACTTGCAAGGCTGAGGTTGGAGATCCAAAATTCAATGCCTGCCTGCTAAATTTAGGAAGACCCTGCCTCATAAGAAAAAGAGAAAGTTGGGGGATGTAATTTAGTGGTAGAGTATTCTAGCGTTCAATCCCCAGTACTCTCCCCCACCTCCTGGGGAAAAAGGGGAAAACACCAGGTGTGGTGCCACATGCCTGTAATCCCAGCAGCTTGGGAAGCTGAGACAGGAGATTCAAGAGTTCAGAGCCACCCTCAGCAAAAGTGAGGTGCTAACAAGTCAGTGAGACCCTGTCTCTAAATAAAATACAAAATAGGGTTGGGGATGTGGTTCAGTGGTCAAGTCTTCCTGAATTCAATTTCCCATACAAAAAAAAAAAAAAAGGAAAACACTTTCAGTATGGAAAATTCCCAAGATATACAGACTGACCTCCATGTGCCTGGCATCAAATGTTAACAATTACCAACTCATGGCCAATCTTATTACCCAATATACCACTTCTTTTTGTTGTATCCTAGATACATCATTTTATCTATACACATTTCAGTATGTACTTCTCAAAAATCAGGGACTTTGTTTTTCTTTTCTAGCTAATGGCAGATACTGTTACCAGGACGAAGACCAAAGGCTGCTGGGTTCCCCAGTAACTGAATTGTTATCCACCCACATCAGAAGTAAGAGGGAACATATGGAAAGAAAAATGAATTTAATTACAATTTGGCCAAAACTGGGAAGACAGCTAATTTGCCTTAGTCCTACAGAAACTTTATAATTTATAGGAACAAAGACTAAGAAATATGTATGTGGATTTGGTTGGGCTGTAATAGCCAGAGTTATAATTTCAGTTTTTCTTCTGGTTGTGCAAGTTGGACACAATACCTTTATTTTATTTATTTTTTATGTAGTGCTGAGGATTGAACCTAGGGTCTCTCACGTTAGGCGAGTGCTCTACCGCTGAGCCACAACCCCAGCCCCAATTTCAGTTTTTCAATCTTGGCTGCCACCCGCCTAGAATTTGGGGGCAGCAATTCAGCTTCCATTCTCAGAAAGAGGAAGCTGGAATGGAAACCAGGAAATAGGGAGGGGGAAAAAAAAAACAACCCGGGGGCTTCTAATCTCAAAGGTGCCCCGTTATAATACCATTATCTGGCCTAAAATTTTATTTTCAGGTAAAGTTTTTTGGCAGGATCTCGTCATGGTAGATGGTGTGTATTTCCTATCACAGCACATTAGAAGGCACAACGTCTGGGCGCTCCCCCATTTAAAGCTATGACACCAGTAGTTACCTGCAGAGCCCTGACCCAGCCCAAACACTTTAAAATGAGACTTCAGCATTCTGAGAACCCATCCTATTCACTGGGCGGGGTCTCGCTGGTTACACGATGCGCGTGCGCAGAGTTGAACCTTCTCAGCTGCCGTACTCCGTCTTTTCACGTGCGAACTAGGTTGTCATGGCGGCTGTTCGGAAGCCGGTGCTGCTCGGGCTTAGAGACCTGGCAGTGCAAGGCAGCCCTACCGGGCCAAGTGCCTGGACTGCTAGCAAGCTGGGTGGCATTCCGGTGAGGGCGAGCGCAGGTGGGGTGGGCGGGTGCCGGCGAGGAGTACGTACGCACTGAGGCAGCGGAGAGGTTGGGGACAGAGTCGGGGTCTGAGCGCTTCCCCCTTCCTTAGGATGCCCTGCCTGCCGTGGCCGCGCCGAGGCCTGTGTGTGAACGCTGCAAGGAGCCACAAACTCTGGTCGTGCAGGTGTACTGCCCCCTGGAAGGCTCCCCATTCCATCGGCTACTGCACGTGTTCTCTTGCGCGCGCCCCAAGTGCGGCGACAGCGGGCCGCGCAGGTAGGCTGGGTGTCACGCCGAGTGGGCGGAGTTGGGGCGGGGTGTGTGGGGCGAACGCTGGGGACTTGGGGCGGGGTCAGGGGAACGCCGTGGGCTTGGGACGGGTTAGCGGGATGGGAGTCCGGGGTGGAGCCCTCATTGTTTTGTTTTTACCCTGAAGTTGGAAGGTGTTCCGCTCCCAGTGCCTGCAGGTGCATGAGAAAGAGGCACAGGTAAAGCAATTGTGATTGACATTATGTTTTTGCTGTAATATGAGGTATTTCCCAAAATATCTTTTAAAACCAACTTTTAAGCTGTGTTCTTTGTGGTACAGTGAAATTGGTTTTGCTCCTTCAGAACCATAAAATGGTCCAGGTGTTGTGGCGCACGCCTGGAAACCCATTTATTTAGGAGACTGAGACAAGAAGACCCCAAGTTCGAGGCCATCCTGGACAACTTAGTGAGACCCTATCTCGAAATAAATAAAAAGAACTGGAGATGTAGCAATAGTCGAGTCCTCCTGGGTTCAGTCCCTAGTACTGGGGGCGGGGGGAGAAAACTCTTGTTAGTTCAAACAGACTTCACACCGGAATTTATATATTTACAAATTACATACACTGGAGGAGGCAATTTCAGGAATGACCTCCTGAACCCCTCTCTCCACTGGCCCATCTGTCAGGCTACCTCTCCTGCAGTCCAGAAGCTTAGGTGTGATCTGGTGAACTGTATGCCATCCTTGTCACAGAATTGTTGGCTTTCCAGTCTTGTTCTACCTATATTTACAGACTGACTTCCTTTTGTTTCTTGGTATTTTTACCACACTCTATCTCAAGTTTATGTCTCTCTCTGGTGGGCCCCATAAGCATACCTCTCATTATATCTGAAATTGTAGCTGCTAAGGAGTCTGAGAACTGAACTTCTTTCCTTTCAATCTTGCAATGTATGAAGCACAACAAAAAAGATTTTGGAATAGATGGTTGAAGAAACTATTTGCTGTATCTGACACTCTGCCCCCGGAAACGTATATACTTAATACTGATATTTAAGTCACCTCTGACCAATGCTATTAAGTAGTAGATGGAGTTTGGGGAGATGAATTGGAGGGACTGGTGAAGGCTCCTTCAGGAAATTGAAGGGATGGGTTGCTGAAGCCAAAGGAATAGATGAAATCTCCTAAGTGTGATTGGATCTTATTCGCCAGATATTCTTCCAGAAACAAGAAAATGGCCTTGTCGCTGAGAACTGGTGTGAAGGTGCAAATGACTGGGGAAGTGACAGTGAGGAGGCACCTCCACCACAGCTTACCTTGGATTTTGTTCATGAGTCTAACTCTGCCAAAGATGTAGACTGCACTGCCCAGCTCCAAGACCTGCGCCTGCAGGACACTGTCCTGGATGCCACTCATTCTGTACCTCCAGCAGAAGGGATGGCCTTGCCTACTATAGTGCCACAGTTCCTGCCCTACTACATCTGTGTTGTAGATGAGGATGATTACAGAGACTTGGTCAGTCTAGATCATGCCCACAGCCTTCTGAGGGACTATCAACAGAGAGAAGGAATTGGCATGGAACAGTTGCTTTCCCAAAGGTGAGACTGCGTGCTGCTGAAGTTGAGAGGTGACTTGGTCTGGAAGCTGCCACAGTAGGTGCTATTGGTTTCGCCCCAGTACCTGGGGGAACTTTTCCAGGCAGAACTTTTGTGGTAGGATCTTTCTGCTTCAGTCTTGAGTGAGAAAAGGATACACAAACAGAGGGCACCTCCTCATCAGCCAGCTTGAGTTAGCTTGAAGATACTTTGGTCTATTTATTTATTTATTAACAAACTGTTCTTTACATTTATTGCTTATATACACAGGAGATTCATTATAAAACTCAGAGGAAGAAAAAATAAGGAAGAAAAAGTTACTTGCTTTAGCATTTTTAAGAACAGCTTTTGTAACTTATTATTATAATATTTGGGGGGATACTTGGAGTGAAACTAGGAGTGCTGTACCACTGAGCTACATCCCAGCCCTTTCTATTTTGAGACAGGGTCTTGCTAATTTGCTTAGAGCCTTACTACATTGATGAGGCTGGCCTCAAATTTGTAATCCTCCTATCTCAGCTTCCCGAGTCACTGGAATTATATGCATGCGCCACCATACCCAGCAGTTACTTTGGTCTATTTATAAGTGCCCTCAAGAAAATGAACCAGGATGACTGGGCATGGTAGCATATGCTTGGAATCCCATCAACTCGGGAGCCTGATGTAGGAAGATTGCGAGTTCCAGGCCAGCCTCAGCAATTAAGCAAGATCTAGACTCAAAGAGTAAAAAGGGACTGGGGTTGTGGCTCAGTGATAGAATGCTGTGTCACACATGTGAAGCACTCCGGTTTGATCCTCAGCCCCACATTAAAAAAAAAAATTATTGTGTTCATCTACAACTAAAAAATATTAAAATAAAAAATAAAAAGCACTGGGGATGTAGCTTAGTGTTGAAACACCCTTGGGTGTTTCCTGCCAAAAAAAGAAAATGAACCAAGATGAACAGACAGAAGTTAGAGGTGCCAGGTGTTTTCAGAAGATGCATTTACTATTTCTTTTTCTTTTTTTTTTTTTTTCTTTTTAAGAGAGAGCGAGAGAGGAGAGAGGGAGAGAGAGAGAGAGAGAATTTTTTTTTTTAATATTTATTTTTTAGTTCTTGGCGGACACAACATCTTTGTTGGTATGTGGTGCTGAGGATCGAACCCGGGCCGCACGCATGCCAGGCGAGCGCGCTACCGCTTGAGCCACATCCCCAGCCCCATTTACTATTTCTTTAACTTTTTTTTCCCCTGTGTTATCTTACTCCTTCCTTTTTTGTGGTATTGAGGATCAAATCCAGGGCTTCATGCATATTAGGCAAGTGCTCTACCACTGAACTACATCCCCAGCACCCTTTCTGTTTTAAAAAAAAATTTTTTTTGGTACCAGGGATTGAATACAGAAGTGCTTAACCACTCAGAACATCCCCAGCGCTTTTTGTATTTTATTTAGAGACAGAGTCTTGCTAAGTTGCTTAGGGTTCACTAAGTTGCTGAGGCTGACTTTGAACTTGGGATCCTCCTGCCTTAGCTTCCACATCCTCTGGGATTACAGGTTTATGCCACCATGCTGGGCTTTTTAAATGTTTTTCATAGCAGAGGCAAGCCTTTTTTTTTTTTTTTTTTTTTAATAGCTAATTGCAGTGGTGCACACCTATAATTCCAGCAACTTGGGAAGCTGAGGCAGGAGGATCATTTTTGCTATTGTAATAATATAAAGTGGGATATTTGTAGAGTTGACCTAGTTCTTTGCCAAGTCTGTTTTACTTATGGACTTTTTAAATGATTACCCCAGAGTTGAAAATGGCTTGGGAGAATGGTGAGCCAGTAGGCTACATATGTATATTATAAGCTGATACTGGGGGTTGAACCCAGGGACGCTCTGTAATGAGCTACTTTTTTTTTAGGGGGAGGGGTACAGAGGATTAAACCCAGGGGTAGTTTAATACTGAGGTATGTCCCCAGGCCTTTTTATTTTGAAAAAAATTCTCACTAAATTGCTGAGGACCTCACTAATTTGTGATCCTCCTGCTTCAGTCTTCTGAGTGGCTGGAATTATAGGCATGTGCCACCATTCCTGGCTTTAAATATTTTTAATATTTAAATTTTATGTATGTATGTGCTTTTTTTTTTTTTTTCTGTATTGGGGATTGAACTCAGGATTTGTGCATGCTGAGCATAGCCCCATCACTGAGCTAACTGTATCTCCAGCCCCTGATAAAAAAATTTTTAAACCATACTGAAGAGTGAACCCAGGAGGATTTTCCATCTCTGAGCTACATCTGCAGATCCCTTTTATTTTATTTCTTGTGTAGAAGAGTATTGGGGATTGGACCCAAGGGTGCCTTACCAATGAGCTTCATTCACCAGGTTTTTGGAGTTTTTTGAGACAGGGTCTTGCCAAGTTACCTGAGCTGACTTATGATCCTCATGCCTCCGCTCCAACAGACTGAAATTATAGGGTATCACTGCAGCAATTTTTTTAAGAGGATTATCTTGTTTTCTCTTTTAAATCCTGTAATACTCTGAATATTCACACTCAAAGGTGGTTTCTGCTTCTCTTTTTAGTTTTTTTAGTGATGGTAATGAAAAATATGAGAAGACCAAAATTAAAAGCGGAGATCAAATGTTTTACAAATTCATGAAGAGAATTGCTGCTTGTCAGGAGCAGATTTTGAGGTAAAGGAAACACATTTTCTTTAATGTACTTGTCCCTTCTTCCTTCCTTCCTTCCTTCCTTTTTTACAGTATTGGGGGTTAAATTCAAGAGTATTCTAGGGCTGGGGATGTGGCTCAAGCGATAACGTGCTCGCCTGGCATGCGTGGGGCGCTGGGTTTGATCCTCAGCACCACATAAAAATAAAATAAAGATGTTGTGTCCAGGGCTGGGGATGTGGCTCAAGCAGTAGCGCGCTCGCCTGGCATGCGTGCGGCCCGGGTTCGATCCTCAGCACCACATACCAACAAAGATGTTGTGTCCACCGAGAACTAAAAATAAATAAATAAACATTAAAATTCTCTCTCTCTCTCTCTTTAAAAAAAAAAAAAGAGTACTCTAAAGCCACATCCTCAGCCCTTATGATCTCAAGTTCAAGGCTAGCCTTAGCAATTTAGTAAGACATTTTTTCACAGTAAAAAATAAAATAGGGGGGCTGGAGATGTGGCTCAAGCGGCAGCGCGCTCGCCTGGCATGCGTGCAGCCCGGGTTCGATCCCCAGCACCACATACCAACAAAGATGTTGTGTCCGCCGAGAACTAAGAAATAAAAAATGTTGAAAATTCTCTCTCTCTCTCTCTCCCTCCTCTCCTCTCACTCTCTCTTAAAAAAAAAAAAATAAGCTGGGAGTTGTAACTCAGTGTTAAAATACCTGGGTTCAATCCCCAGTATCACAAAAATATTAGTCAATTAAAACAGTGGATTAAAAAAAATGGCTCGGCACAGCCACATCAGTGTTTATAGCAGTACAATTCACAGTAGCAAACTGTGGAACCAACATAGATGCCCTTCAATAGATGAATGGATAAAGAAACTGTGGTATATATCCACAATGGAATGTTATTTAGCATTAAAAGAGATTAAATCATGGCATTTTCAGGTAAATGGATGGAGTTGGAGAATATTATGCTAAGTGAAGTAAGCCAATCCCAAAAAACCAAATGGTGAATGTTTTCTCTGATATGAGGATGCTGATCCATAATGGGTATGGCAGGGGAGCATGAGAGGATTGGAGGAAATTTAGATAGGGCAAAGGGGAGGGAAGGGGAAGTGAGGGGGCAGGGGAATAGGAAAGATGGTGGAATGAGATAGACATCATTATCTCAAATATGTATGAAGAAATGAATGGTGTGACTCTACTTTGTATATATCCAGAGACATGAAAAATTGTGCTCTTTATGTGTACTATGAATTGAAATGCATTCTGTCATATTTAACAAGTTAGAATAAATAAATACTTTTTTTAAAAAAATGGCTTGGTGGTGCTGGGGATGTGGCTCAAGCGGTAACGTGCTCACCTGGCATGCACGGGACGCTGGGTTCGATCCTCAGCACCACATAAAAATAAATAAAGATGTTGTGTCCACCAAAAACTGAAAAATAAATGTTACAAAATTCTCTCTCTCTCTCTCTCTCTCTCTTAAAAAGAAAAATGGCTCGGTAGTGGAGCACTTGCCTAGCATGTTCAAGGCCCTGGGTTCAATTCCCATTATCTGCAAAACAATAGTAATAATAGCATAAATATGTAAAAACAATAAAGAAATTTCTTTCTCGCCATCCAGGGGCACTTGACCACTGAGCCACATCCTCAGCCCTATTTTGTATTTTATTTAGAGACAGAGTCTCACTTAGTTACTTAGCCCCTCACCATTGCCAAGGCTGGCTTTGAACTCGAAATCCTCCTGTCTCAGCCTCCCAAGCATCTGGGATTACAGGTGTGTGCTACCTTGCCCAGCCTGTTATTGTTTCTTGTGTGTCATTTCCAGAGTTTCTTTTTACATGTATAAGCAAATATGATTACATATTACTACCACCCTTTTTTACACACACAAAAAAATCATTCTAGACATATTCTGTATCCAGATTTTTTTATAGTGTATGTAGGATTACAACATTTGTATCATATAGTATAGGTATATTTAACATATTTATTTATTTATTAGTTATTGAGGATTTTTATTTTTATTTATTTATTTACATGTCGTGCCAAGAATCAAACCCCATGCCTCACACATGCTAGGCAAACTCTCTACCACTGAGTCACAACCCCAGCCCAGCCCATATTTAACTTTTTAAGAAAGAGCCAAACAGTTTTCCCCCAGCCTATTTTATTTAATAAAATAATTAATGCTTGTTATACCATTTATTTACTTATTTGACCTTTTTCTTTTTCTGCAGTAGTAGGGATTGAACCTAGGGCCTCTTAACCACCAAGTCACATCCCCAGCCCTTTCTTTTTCTTTCTTAAGTTCTATTTTATTTTGAGACAGGGTAAGTTGCTTAGAGTCTCACTAAATTGCTAAGGCTGATCTCAAATTTGGAATCCTCCTGCCTCAGCCACTGGGATGACAGGTGTGTACTACCCGACCTGGTTGTTTATACCATTTACATTCCCACGCCAGTGTTTAAGAATTCTAGATCCTGCACATCTTTGCTGGTACTTGGTATATTCTGTTTTTAAATTTAGCCAGTCGAAGAATATAGTAATATTTCATTATGATTTAAAAAAATTTTTTTGTAGTTGTAAATGGATAGAATGCCTTTATTTTATTTATTTTTTTTATGTTGTGCAGAGGATTGAACCTAGTGACTTACACATACTAGGCAAGCACTCTGCCACTGAGCTACAGCCCCAGCCCCTCATTGTGATTTTAGTTTGCATTTTCCCATTTGCCAGAAGATGGTATCTTTTCAAGTACTTATTTTTTATATGTGAATATCATCTTTGGAAAAGTGTCAGTTCAATTTTTTTTTTTTTTTAAAGATTGTCTTGCTCAGTTGCCCAGGCTGGTGTCAGACTTCAACCCTCCTGTCTCGGCCTCCTGAGCACCTGGGATTACAGGTGTGAGCCACCACACTTGTCATCATTCAAATTCTTTGCAATATTTTTATTGGATTATTTATCTTTTTATTGAATTCTACAAATTCTTAATATTGTCAGTATACAGGTCCTTTTTCAGCTATTTGTATTTTGCATATTTTCTTCTTGTCTGTTGTTTTTTTATTTTTTATACTAGGCATTTAATTGGGCGCTTTACCACTGAACTGAGCTATACCCTAGCTTTTTTTTTTTTTTTTTATTTTTTTGAGACTGGGTCTTGCTAAATTGCTTAGAGTCTCACTAAGTTGCTGAGGAGGTTGGCTCCAAATTTGAAATCCTCCTGCCTTTGCCTCTGTAGTCGATGGGATTACAGGTATGGACCACCACACCCAGATTGGGTTTTCATTATGGTAAAACTGTCTTTTTTTTCTTTTCTTTTCCTTTCTGTAATGGGGGTCCAACTAGGGCCTCGTGCACACTAGGCAGTGCTCTACCACTTAACTACATTCCCAGCCCATAAAGACTGTCTTTTTTTCCTTTTTGGTACTGAGGATTGAATCCAGGTCCATTTTACCACTGAATACATCTCCTGTCCTTTTTATTTTTTATTTGAGATGATCTCAAGTTCAAGGACTGAACAGGCTGTCCCTGAACTTGAGATCCTTCTTCCTCCGCCTCCCGAGTTGCTGGGTTTACAGGCTTGCTCAACAGTGCCCAGCTCAGTAACATTCACTTTTCAAGAGAAGATTTAAATTTTGATCTAATCTAGCTGGCACAGTGTCACATGCCTGTAATCCCAACAGCTAAGAGGGCTGAAGCAGGAAGATTGCAACTTCAAAGCAGCCTTATCAATTTAGCAAGGCCCTTGGTAACTTAATGAAACCCTGTCTCAAAATAAAATAATAAAAGGGATGGGGATGGGCTGGAGATGTGGCTTCTCAGCACCACATACAAACAAAGATGTTGTGTCCACCGAAAACTAAAATAAATAAATAAATAAATAAATAAAGATTAAGAATTGTATCTTGAGGTTAATGTATTAAATCATTTAAAAAAAAAAAGGATGGGGATGTGGTTCAGTGGTTAAGCGTCCTTGGGTTCAATCTCTGGTACCAAAAAAAAAAAAAAAAAGCGTACTATAACTATGAATATATCTTTTTACTTTTAATTATGTCAATTTTTGCCTCATGAATTTTTTCCACTTTTTTTATTGGTGCATTAAACTTGTATATAATTATGGGATTTGTTAAATATTAATAGATGCACACAACATAACAATATACTTTAGCAATACCACTCCCCAGCACTTCTACCCCCCCTTCTTGATTTCCCACCCTTTGGTCCCTTTCCTCTACTGATCTCCCTCTGATTTTCATAAAATCCGTGCCCCCACTTTTATTTTCCGTTTTCCTCTCTAGTTTTTGCTTATGAGAGAAAACATATGACTTTTTTTTAGTTGTATACGGACACTTTTATTTCATTTATTTGTTTTTATGTGGTGCTGAGGTTCGACTGAGTGCCTCACATGTGCTAGACAAGCACTCTACCACTGAGCTATTAATCCAGCCCTGAGAAAACATATGACTCTTAACCTTCTGAGTTTAACTTATTTTGCTTAACATGATGGTCTCTTGTTCCATACATTTTCCTGCAAATGACATAATTTTATTTTTGTATATTTTGCCTCATGAGTTTTTTTTGGGGGGGAGGGTACCAGGAATTGAACCCAGGGATACTAAACCACTGAACCATATCCCCAGCCCCTTTTTTATATTTTATTTAGAGACAGGGTCTCACTAAGTTGCTTAGGGCCTCGTTAAGTTGCTGAGCTGGCTTTCAACTCATAATTCTCCTGCCTCAGCCTCCCTAGCTGCTAGGATTACAGGTGTGTGCCAGCTGCCTCAGATTTTTTTTTTTTTTTTTAGAGAGAGAGAGAGAGAATTTATTTATTTATTTTAGTTTTTTTTTTTTTCGGCGGACACAACATCTCTGTTAGTACGTGGTGCTGAGGATCGAACCCGGGCCGCACGCGTTCCAGGCGAGCGCGCTACCGCTTGAGCCACATCCCTAGCCCCTGCTTCAGAATTTTGATGCCATTTAAGATGTGTGCATTTTTAGGATTGCTATATTTATCTAATGAGCTGATCCTCTTACAATTATGATGTTCCTATTATGTCTTAGGGCCTCGTTAAGTTGCTGAGCTGGCTTTCAACTCATAATTCTTCCTATTGAGTGAATCTTCCCTAATACTAATATAGCCAAATTAGATTTCTGTTGTTTAGTCTTTGATTCATCTTTATCCACTTTGTGTGTGTGTGTGTGTGTGTGTGTGTGTGTCTATAGTATTGGGGACTGAATTCAGGGCCTTACAAATATTTAGCAAGCACCCAACTACTGAGTTATGCCCTCAGCCCCTAACTACACTTTTACATTTAATCTATTTCCTACTCTAAATATAAAATGTGATTCTTAAATGTTTGGGTCCTGCTTTTTTTTTTTTTTTTTTTTTAAATCCAGCCTGATAGTGTGTCTGTTATTTGGAATGTTAGTTCATTTAATTACTTAAGGTAATTATTAAACTGAGTATTTTTAGTTTACCATTTTATTTTCTTTCTGTCTCTCTTTTTATTTTATTTTTTGTTTGTTTTGTTTTTATTTTTAGTATTAAGTCTTAAAACTAGGGTTTCTCACATGCTAGGCAAGTGCTCTACCATTGAGCAAAATCCCCAGTGCTTTATCTCCTTTCTTCACTTTAATTTATAACTATATAAGTTTTTAGTGTTTGCCTTAACGAGTATATTGTACAGTATTACTTATTGTAGTTCTAAGAACCACAGCATAGATTCCCATTTATCATTCCCCTGCACTTATGATCTTGTTTTTATGAATTTTGCTTCTATATATGCTATAAACTCCATGATATATGTATAATATATGTGTGTATGTTTACATATGTGTATGTATATGTATATACACATGTAAATATATGTGTTTGGGGGGGTGTGGATATATATATATGGGTGGGGATTTTTTTGCTTGAAATCATCAATAGTCTGTAAGGAAAATAAATATAAAGCAAAAATATCTATCAGAAGTTCTTTTATGCCAGAAATGGTGATGCACACCTATAATCCCAGTGACTTGGGAGGTTGAGGCAGGTGGATCACAAGTTCACAGCCAGCCTTCGCAACTTATGAGGCCCTAAGCAACTTAGCAAGACCCTGTCTCAAAATTAAAAAGTAGCCAGGCACAGTGGAACATGCCTGTAATCCCAGTGGCTAGGGAGGCTGAGAAAGGAAGATTGAGAGATCAAAGCCAGCCTCAGCAACTTAGGCCCTAAGCAACTCATTGAGACCCTATCTCTAAATAAAATAAAAATAAGGCCGAGGATGTGGCTCAGTGGTTGAGTGCCCCTGAGTTCAACCCCTGGTACCAAAAATAATTTTTTTTAAAAGGATTAGGGATGTGGCTCAGTGATTAAGCACCCCTGGGTTCAATCCCTGATACTAAAAAAAAAAAAAAAAAAAAAAAAAAGTTCTTATGAGCTAGGGGTGTAGCTCACTGGTAGAGTGCTTTTTTTGCCTAGCATGTAACTGGGACCTAGGTTCCATCTCTAGCACTTGCAAAAAAAAAAAAAAAAAAAGCGGGGTGGGGGGGATTCTTTCATATTCACCTTTTTGGTATTCCACATTCTTTCATGCAGATCTGTTTCTATCTGATATTTCCCTTCAGTATGAAGAACTTTTAATACGTTTGTTGGAGAGAGTTTCTCAGGTTTTGTCTATGTAAAAATGTATTTAATGTTTATTTTTAAACAGATCTAAATTTTTACACTTAAAATAGATACATGAAAATTCTGTGTAGTGATGGAGTGCCATGTGATATTTCAGTTCATGTGTACAATGTGTAATGTTTAAATCAGAATAAATAATACATTTATCCTAAACATTTATTACATCTTTATGGTGAAAAACATTCAAAATTCCTTTTTCTAGCTTTTTTTTTCTTTCTTTCTTTTTTTTTTTTTTTTTTTTTTAATTTGCCATAGTAGGGATTGAACCCATGGCACTTTACCTGAGTTTTATGACCAGCCTAGCTGTCTTGTCTATATTTATTTTCGAACTCCGGGGCACTGTACTACTGAGCTATGTCCCTATCCTTTTTTTTTTTTTTTTTTTTTTTTTTTTATGAGGGAGGGAGGGAGAGAGAGAGAGAGAGAGAGAGAGAGAGAATTTTTAATATTTATTTTTTAGTTTTTGGTGGACAAAACATCTTTGTTTGTATGTGGTGCTGAGGATCGAACCTGGGCCGCACGCTTAAGCCACATCCCCAGCCCCTGTCCCTATCCTTTTTATTTCTTTATTTTGTGATTTCATGAAGTTACCATGGATGGCCTTCAATTTGTGATTTTCCTGCCTCACAGCCTCCTAAATAGCTGGGACTATAGGTGTGCCCAGCTGTTCCATTGTTTTCTTGCCTTTGTTATTTCTGTTAGAAATTAGCTGCAGTTAAAGACATATGAAGCTCAGTGGTAAAGTACTTGCCTAGCATTGTTGAATAAGGCCCTGTGTTTGATACCACACAAAAAAAAAGTTATACTTTTTTGTTGTTGTTGTAGGAGATGGACACAATACATTTATTTATTTATTTATGTGGTGTTAAGGATGGAACTCAGTACTTCACATGTGCTAGGCAAGTACTCTACCACTGAGCTACAACCCCAACTCTATAATTCTTATTATTCTTTTACTTGTAATATGTTGTCATCGTCTTCTTCCCCTTTTTTTAGAGATTTTTCTTTGTGTGTTTATGGCTTAATTTTTCCTGCTTTACTTTTCAAGAGCTTTTTGGGATTATGGGTTGAAACTTTTGACTATTACTTCTATTTGAAATATTTCTTCTATTCTCTTTTTTCTAGTTCTCCAATTATCTGTATGTTCAATTATTTGAAATTGTACCATAGAGGCTAAAGATGTAGCTCAGTGGTAGAGCACTTGCCTAGCATGCTCGGAGGCTCTGGGTTTGATACAATGAAACAAAGAAGAAGAAAAGAAAAATTATACTATAGACTTTCTTTTTTTTTTTTTAAAGAGAGAGTGAGAGAGGAGAGAGAGAGAGAGAAAGAATTTTTAATATTTATTTATTTATTTATTTAGTTCTCGGCGGACACAACATCTTTGTTGGTATGTGGTGCTGAGGATCGAACCTGGGCTGCACGCATGCCAGGCGAGCGCGCTACCGCTTGAGCCACATCCCCAGCCCTATACTATAGACTTTCAAAGTTCTCTTTTTGGGGTTTAACTTTTAGTTCCAATTGGAATAATTTATATTTGCTTTTTCTAAAAATTCATGTTTTTATTTTGTCCAATCTATTGTTACTTTTTTCTTTTTCTTTTTTCTTTTTTTTTTTTTTTTTTTAGTTGTAGATGCATGGAATGGCTTTATTTTATGTGGTGCTGAGGATGGAACCCAGTGCTAGGCAAGTGCTCTGCCACTGAGCTTCAGCCCCAGCATCTATTGTTACATTTTAATGAAAGAAGTTTTTTGTTTCTCTATCTCTGTTGCCCAGGCTGCTCTAGAGGGTCTAAGCTCAAGTGATCCCTTTTGCTTCAGCCTCCGAAGTAGCTGTGATTACAGGTGCACACCACACCTAGCTTAGTTCTTTTTTTCTGACACACAGCATTTTGCATTTGTAGTATTTCTATTTCAGTCTCTTTTAATTTCCATTTCTGTGCTAAATTACTCACCCATTCATTCTTGTTTACCTTTTTCACTACATTCTTTTACATATTTGTTGCTGGTATTTTTTTTTTAATCTTTATTTATTTTTATGTGGTGCTGAGGATTGAACCCAGTGCCTCACACATGCGGGCACTCTACCACCGAGCTACAGCCCCAGCCCTTGTCGCTGATATTATAAAGACCCTGTTTAATACAACCATCATCTTGTCTGTGGGTTTTCTGGTATTGACTTTCTTCATGGGTTAAATTTACCTGTTTCTTTACCTATCTAGTAACTTTTTTATTTGTTAGAAATTATATGTTGGGGGGCTGGGGTTATATAGCTCAGTGGTAGAATGCTCACCTTGCATGTGCCAGGGCCCTGGGTTTGAGCCTCAGCACCACATAAAAAAATAAATAAATAAAATAAAGATGTTAGTTGGACTCAGTTTAGCATTGGCCAGACTTCAGATGTCTTGCTGTGCTTTATAGACTTGCTGCTGCTGGGTGTTTTTTTGTTTGTTTGTTTTCCTCTGGAGGATTTCTTTGGTCTTTTGTTTTGCTCCTGGTACTTTCTAAGAAAGGAAGTGTGCAAAGAGTGACCTCAGATATTGGGGTATGATTTGTATGTATGTGCCTCTGACTTCAGGTTCTTTATTGTAGGTATTCCTGGAGTGGAGAGCCACTCTTTTTGACCTGCCCTACGTCAGAAATCACTGATATCCCAGCCTGTAGCCACTGTGGAGGACAAAGAATATTTGAATTTCAGCTTATGCCAGCACTGATCAGCATGCTTCAAAGTGCTAATTTAGGTAAGCTTTATTAATCTTAGTTTGTGCAATTCTTGGATTATCTTGGTATTATACTAAAATCATAGGCCATGTTTTTGTTTAATTATAAAATATAGTATTTTGTAGAAAATTTGGGAAATAAAAATTGCTTTAGGAAATTTATAATATAACATGCTGAGTGTAGTGGCATATACCTATAATCCCAGTGACTAAAGTCTGAGGCAGGAAAATCTCAAGTTCAAGGCTTTGCCTGGGCAATTTAGTGAGACCCTATCTCAAGAGTAAAAAAATAAATAAAAAGGGATGGGGACATAGCTCAGTGGTAGGGTGTCCCTGGGTTCAATCCCCAGCACCACCAAAAAGAAAGAAAAAAAAAATTATAATCTAACCAATCTAACACAACTACTAACAACCATTTTCGGTGATTAAAGGCTGAGCATTTCCACCCTTAATATTATTTTCATCACCTTATTATATAATCAAAATTTATAATTATTTAAAAACATTTGTTTCTGGGGACATAGCTCAGTTGGTAGAGTGCTTGCCTTGCATGCATAAAGCCTTGGGTTTGATCCCCATCACCACAAAAATAAATAAATAAATAAATACAAACATTTGTCTAATTGGGTGCATAGGCCTATGCCCGAGGTCCTACCTACTTCAAACGATGACATAGGAGAATTGCTTGAGACTTAGCCTGGGCAACATAGTTTTTGTCTCAGAAACAATGGGAAAAAAATATAAATGAATAAAAAATAAATTGCCTTCTAAATGATTATAATTAATATTTTGTAATCATTAGTTTTTCTTTTGAAAATTTTAAAGAAAAATGTGAAGTTTTTTATAATAAAAGTACATTAACTTAGCTTCACATTACTTTTACAAAATATCTGAGGAAATTAACTTAAGATGGCCAGGTGTGGTGGCACACACTTGTAATCCCAGCTACAAGACAGGCTGAGATAGGAGGATCATAAGTTCAAGTCTACCCTTAGAAATTTAGCAAGACCCTGTCTCAAAATAAAATAAAAAGGACTGGGGATGTAGCTTACTGGTAGAATGCTTGCCTAGCATGTGGGTTTAATCCTAGTACTTAAAAAAAAAAAAGACAAAACTGTAAGAAGTTTATTTTGGCTTTCAGTTCTGAAGGTTACAGTCTACTATCAAGTAGTTCCATTGCTTTGAGCTTGTTGTGAGGATAGCACATCATGGCAGGAGCGTGTGGCAAAACTAGGCAGTGGAGCCAGGCTTGGGTGCACACACCTGTAATCTCAACAGCTTGGGAGCCCAGGGCAGGAGGATCATGAATTCAAAGCCAGACTCAGAAAAAGCAAGATGCTACCAATTCAATGAGACCCTATCTCTAAATGAAATGCAAAATAGGGCTGGATATGTGGCTTAGTGGTCCAGTGCCCCTAAATTTTGGGTACCAAAAAAAAAGGAGGGTGGGGGTATCCTGGGGATGTGGCTCAGTGATTAAGTGCCCCTGGGTTCAATCCCTGGTATCAAAAAAAAAAAAAAAAAGATAGCAGGGGGTAAAATACGGATAGTCAGATCTCTGTCCATTCTTTTCCCATTTACAGAATAAGTCTCCATTCTCTAATTTATATTGGGACCAAGCCATATTACAGGAAAAAAAATTTCCTCCTTTTTTTCTTTTAAAAATCTTCTGCCTTAAAATAATTCCAGTTATTGCCAGGCATGGTGACACATGCCTCTAATCCTCTAATCTAATCCTCAGTAGGCTGAGGCAGGAGGATTGTAAATTCAAAGTCAACTTCAACAATTTAGTAAGGCCCTAAGCAATTTAGCAAGAACCTGTCTCAAAAATTAAAAAGGGCTTGGCATATGGCTCAATGGTAAAGGGTCCCTGGGTTCAATCCCCAGCACCAAAACTTTAAATTCCAATTATTTTAAATGTAAGGGGTAAATTCTCGGGGATATACATTGAATTACCCATAATCTTCAGTGGTTTTCTGAAAAGAAAAAACAATACAGAAACAGACCTGAGGCTATTCTTTGAGTCGCTAACCAAGACTGGACTCTTTTTTTTTTTTTTTTGGTACCAGGGATTGAACCCAGGGGCCCTTAACCACATCCCCAGCCCTTTTTAATTTTTTTTTTCTTTTTTTAAGACAGGATCTTGCTAAATTGCTGAGGCTGGTTTTGAACTAGGTATTCTCCTGCCTCAGCCTCCCAAGCCACTGGGATTATAGGCATACTCTGCCATGCCTGACCAGGAATTTATCCCATATTGTATCTTCAGAGTATCCTTTGTCCCAAACAAGATCTGACCTGTATGTCTGTCTGAAAATTATTAGCAGTGCAAGCATCCTTGTCCTTGTTATGTGGTCCTCAGGGTGCTTGATAGGCCCCTCATGAAAAGAAATCTCTTATGAAGAAGAAGAAGGAAAAAAAAATCCTTAAAAAAAAATCCCTAAATCTCAAGTAATCTAGGTAACACATAAGGATTTATAATTTTTAAATTATTATTTTAAATAGCAAGGATACAATAAAACCTTATAGAGAGCTTTGAGGCACTTTGGGATAGAACAAAGAAAGTTTTAATACAGATTTATTTTTATAGCTGACATTCACTATGTAGGGCAGAATAGTTCAGCTGGAACATGTAACATGAGACTGTATAGAGAGAGTTTAGAGAAGGGAGGGAGGGCATGACAAGAGGTTGTACTCAGAACTTAGATTTATGGCAAAAGATTAGAGTTAGGAGATTGTCCACTAAGTGTATCAGGTCTGAATGTAGAGATTAATGGAGGTATTTCTTTGATTATCTTGTCAGGGCCTAGTCTCTCCAAAAATGTCTCTAGTGAACCCCACATTTTGTAAAACAAAGGGGTACTCAAAACACTGGAAGACTAACCCCTCATATGTGTCTTCTGGATAAGAAACTTAATTCTTTCTGATCCAGGAATGGGGTATATTGGCCAAAGAGTGTGTCCTACTTTTGGCATTTTATCAACAAACACTCATCTTCCAGGGGAGAAAAGAGCTTATGGCCAAGGAAAGCAGGAAGGAAAAGAGAAAGGAGGAATGGAAAAACAGAAAAAAGAGATCACCTGTTTAAATCTCATAGAGGTCGAGAAACCTGTAGGTGGTCTTGCAATGCAGTGTGAGAGAAGAAGGAAAGGATTTTTAAAGATCATTGAGCTCCTTCACAATTATTCAGAATTCTACCAGCTCCCTAGAACGTCAGCAATCACCTTTTTTTTTTTTTTTTCAGTTGCCGGGGCAGGTCCCAGGTATTGAACTCAGGGCACTCAACCACTGAGCCACATCCCCAGCCCTATTTTGTATTTTAGAGACAGGGTCTCACTGAATTGCTTAGGAGCTCATAAATTGCTGAAGTTGGCTTTTTTTTTTTTTTTTAAGTGAGAGAGATGTAGAGAGAGAATTTTAATATTTATTATTTAATTATGTGTGGGGGGGTACAGCATCTTTGTTTGTATGTGATGCTGAGGATCGAACCCGGGCCACACGCATGCCAGGCGAGTGCGCTACCGCTTGAGCCACATCCCTAGCCCTTGAAGTTGGCTTTGAACTCAAAATCCTCCTGCCTCGGCCTACTGAGCTGCTGGGATTACAAGTGTGTGTCACCTCACCCAGCTAACAATCACCTTTTTGCCACTTGAATCTATACAGCTTGGGAATTTCCCAGCTGCCCAAGAAGGGGAGCCATGGCTAATGAGGCAGATTGAGGTTATGCTCTTTAGCCTCTGAAAGTAAAGGAAACAGGCGAATGCTAACAGAAAAAGTCGTAGCCAAATCAAAAAGAAAGTAGTCCTACCAAAGTTGATGTCTCCAAAGTTCCCCATATGGGCCACTATGAGATGTAATAGAAGAGAAAGGGGGAGTTCAACTCGGGACCAACGGGGTTCTTGGCATATGTAATAGAAAAGAATTTCAGCATGTGCCAGACAAAGACATTTATTTAAATACCTAAAGAGGTTTATTTAGGAAGAAGATATACATTCAAGGAAGAATGTGGGCTCTCTTGAGAATAAGAAGCTTAACCTCCCTTTTTATTTTGAGACAAAGTCACAGTAAATTGCTGAGGCTGGCCTTAAATATACAGATCCTCCTGCCTTTGAGCCTTCAGAATTGTTACATGTGCCACTGTGCCTAGCCTCTCATTGTTATTTCTATTTGTATCATCTTGGAGAAATGTCTTTTTCAAGTCCATTGCCCCTTTTAGTTAGGTTATTTGTTTTTGTTATTGTTGAGTTGTAGAAATTCTGTTTTCTTTCTTTTTTTTTTTTTTCTTTTTGAGAGGGGTGATGTTAGGGGTTAAACGCCAGGTCTTTATGCACCCTAGGCAAGCACTCTACCTTTAAGCTACATCCTTTTTATTTTGAGACAAGGTCTTACTAAGTAAGTTGCCTGAGCTTGAGTGTGCAATTATCCTGCTTTAGCTTCCTGAGTAGTTGGGATGGCAGGTGTGTACCACTATACCATTTTAAGTATCCTTCATGATGAATGTTTACATGCATTCACTCTTATGTATATACTCCCCCAGATTAAGATGGAGAATGTTGCCAGTGTCCAGGAAGGCCCCTGGGCCTCCTTCCCAGACAGCAGGCCCCTTCCTCTTCAGAATCCTCACTCTTCTCATCCCTGTTCACTAGGAATTTTGCCTGGTCTTGAACTTCACATAAATGAAATCATAATGTGTAAATGTTGAACCTGGCATTTCTATATTTTCCAAGAACCCCTCCTTGTTCTCTGACTTTTTTTTTAATAACATTTTGTGTTTGTTGTTCAGTCTCTCTCTCTCTCTCTCTCTCTCTCTCTCTCTCTCTCTCTCTCTCTCTAAGAAACATTTTCTCTTTTTTGGAGTTTTCTTTTGTTACTTGCATTGTCTGTTTCCTCCAATTTGCTAGTTTCTTCTGTGCTTGTTTTGATGACTGAATTTTATTGGAGCTTTTCTGTAAATGCCCGATGATGCTTGATTGATTGTTGCCGGGTTTCTGTTCTCGTGACTAAAAGGCGCAGGGTATACTCCAGTTGAATTGGGCTAACTGGGCTGCGCAAAATAACCACACAAAAAACACAAATCCTTTTTTCTTTGGGATCACTAGTGATGGCTCCTCTGACCTTAAGGGTCCACAGGAAGAAAGAGAGAGCATGCGCTGACCCCTTTTATTGAGGAGAAGCTATTCAAATGAGGCAAGGGGTCAGGTTTCAGGGGGCTGAGTCTATCTGACTGACATCTGGGTAGGCCACACCCAGGGGCACAGTAAGAGAAGGGGACACACACAAGGCACTTCCATGGAAGATTGTATTCTAAACAGGGCAAGGGGTTATATTATAAAGGAACAGGTGAGCATAGCTTCACCCATGGGGCTGTAGCAAGACACACCCATGCACAAGACACACCCATGCACGAGACACCATCCCTCAAACCCAAGAAGGGTGGGGAAAGCTCTGCCACATTTCTGTGACTGAAATCTCAGTACCCAGCCGGGGAGTGTGACTCAGTCATGTGCAAGGTTGGTCTCCCACAGGTTGTTCCTGTTTAAGTTCAAGTAGGCATAGAAAGCCTTTAATCCAAGTGACTTAGGAGTCTGATACAGGGAGATCGCATATTCAAGGCCAGCCTGGGCGACTTACACTACCTTAAAATATAAAAATAAAAAGAACCGAAAATATAGCTCAGTGGTTACAGTGCTTGCCTAACATGCACCAAATCCTGGGTTCCATTCTCCAGTGTGTACATACACATACAAAAGCACACTAACTGGAAGTTTTGTGTGGAAGAGTAGGATTTGTTTACTGGGCAGTGTCTTCATTGGGTATTTATTAAAGAGCCCTAAAGGGCTGGGGATGTGGCTCAAGCGGTAGTGCGCTCGCCTGGCATGCGTGCGGCCCAGGTTCGATCCTCGGCACCACATACAAAGATGTTGTGTCTGCTGAAAACTAAAAAAATAAATAAATATTATAATTCTCTCTCTCTCTCTCTCTCTCTCTCTCTCTCTCTCTCTCTCAGAGCCTTAAATCTTTAAAAAAAAAAAAAAAAGAGAGAGAGAGAGAGAGAGAGAGCCCTAAAAAGTTTGTATTTGGGGATTTTTTCTCATGGAATTGGTTCAGTTTCTCCAAGAATGATCTTACACTTTTTTACCTTAATTGCAGACAAGTCTTGTTTTTATTTTCTTTTTTTTTCAGATGTTTACTAAATCCTTTATCCTTTTATTGAGTCTTAATGGGTCAGCTCTGCTTCTGACTATGCCTTGAATCCCTGTGCCTCCAGTCTTGTTCATTTGCTCTAAGGTTCCGTGGATTTGGCAGAAGGCTGGCTAAGCTGAGTGGCATGACAAGCTGTAGGCGTTTTCTACCAGTGTCTGTGTCGCATCTGGAGTCTATTTTCCTGCTACTTTTTATTAAATTTGCCTTTTGACATCAGTATCAACTTATTATATGATGCACTGCAATCATATTGTAGCTGAAAGCCATAAGCACAGTTTTTGCTTTATGTAATTATATATTTCAGCTTGTTAGGTAAAATCACTTCCTTTAGCAACATCAGTTATCCTGATACTGAATCATCTTTCTCCTTCACTTCTGTTATCTCTACTTACTTACCTAACCTTTTTGTTTACAGTGAGCACTTAAGATGTGCCGGGCTGGTCTAAGGATTTCATATGTAATGAAATCTTACTATCATGATGAACACATGTCTATCACAGCGAAGTATCATAATTCTCAAGGTGATAGAACTGGGGTGTGAATTCAGGCATCTTGTTCCAGAGTGTGTGCTCTGCCCACTAAATATACTTAGACATTGTGAGTGTATCTCGTAATGTTATATTTGCTGGAATCCAGAATATGTTGTATTTTTCAGGTCTTTCTGTGGAATTTGGAACAATTCTAGTTTACACATGTGAGAAGAGTTGCTGGCCTCAAAATCATCAGACTCCCATGGAAGAATTTTGTATTATACAAGAAGACCCAGATGAATTACTGTTTAAGTAGAAAATTCCCTTTTATTTATACAAATTAAAACAAATGTTAATATGCAAATACATGTGTTTACCTTATTTAACTATCAAGTTATTAATTTTTATTTGTTTATTTTTTGTTTTGGTTTTCATTATTCAAGGGACAGAACCCAGGGCTTTGTGCATGCTAAGCAAGTGCTTTGCTGCTGAGCTGCATCCCCTGCCATTATTTATTTATTTTGTGGTGCTGGGGATTGAACCCAGGGCCTTGTGCATGCAAGGCAAGCACTCTACCAACTGAGCTGTATCCCTAGCCTCCCGCCATTATTCTTGTTTTGTTTGTTCCTTTGTTTTGTGGTAGTCTGGATTGAATCCAGGAGTGCTCTACCTCTAAGCTACATCCCCAGCCCATTTTATTTTTTATTTTGAGATAAGGCTTCATTAAGTTGCCCAGGCTGGTATCAAACTTGTGATCCTCTTACCTTAGCCTCCCAAGTAGTTGGGATTATAGGCACGCACCTCCACGGAGGCTCATAATTCTTAAGTGTTGATCTTTTTTTTGTGTGTGTGGCACTTGTGAGGGTATTGGAGCCAGGACCTCCTGACTGTGGGCTGGTCTGTCCTTCAGGGCTAATGACTTGACTACACAGTGACAGGTCAGAAAGTGGCTTCTCTCCAGCCCAGAAGGCCACTGTTCCCTGCACATGCATTCTCTTGGGCATTTTAGGATGAAGGGAAAGTAGCTAATTGGCCTATTACTACCCTCCTGTCTCTACACCCCACTGCATCCTACTGCCAGCCCTGGATGCTGCCAAAGCAAAACACCCAGCCCACCTTGGCTACTTGAGGCTACTGCCTTGCAACACTGACTGCTGGGACCTGCCCCTGGTTCCTGGCGCATGATCCCTTCCTGACCTCACTCACTTCTGCTCTCACTCTGGATATTGTCCCTCTGCCTAAATGTCCACCTTTCCAGTCTCCCATTTTTTCATTTTGTTTCTATTATCAACCCTTTTCTGTCTGCTGCTCTTTGACAGCAGTGTGAAAACTCTCATACTAGCCATGTTCAGAGCTGTTCTTAGTCTGTATAGATGAGGATGATGAGGCCCAGATTATCAAGGAATGGAGTCCTTCTGAGTAGTATGTGATTGGTGAAAAATATACCTGCTCCTGCTCCTGGGCATAGCTGAGGGAAGGTGGCTGTATGTATACAAACTCGAAGTTCTCAGTGAGGCTTCAGGAATGCTGAGTTTGCAGAGCTAAAGCTGAGCATAGACCTGCAGAGGGAGCTTCTGTTTCTCTCTCATGCTCGCACAGCAACTGCCAGTTTCCTTGTCGCAGTTACATTTAGGCAGAGATGGCCTTAGCTGGCTAGACCAGTTATTCCAACTGGAACAGAAAGTAGACTGATCAGATTTATAGGTGGAGTATTTTGTATTTATTTAAATAGATAGTAATCCCCTCCTTTGATGTGAAAAATGGAGAAAGTTGTTGCACTAGAGTATCTTTAAGGATCAGAAGTTGATACAGTTTCAGATATCCTAGTTAGGTGTTATGTTTCTGATTTTTAAGATGGAGACAAACTGCTTGCTGATAAAACACACCCTTGAATCTAGTTATATATACTCGATTATAGGTCTTAACCTATGTAAGTAGAATACAGATTAGCAGGGGCATTCCCATGATCCCATTAAAAAAATTTTTTTCCCCAATACTGGAGATTGAACCAGGGGTGCTCTACCACTAAGCTATACCCCCAGTTCTTTTTATTTTGAGATAGGATCTCATGAAGTTGCCCAGCTTGGCCTCAAATCTGTGATTACAGGCATGTGCCACCATACCTGGTACCATAGAATTATTTTTGTGGCATATTTTGGAGAAAGCAAAAAAGTGAAACTGGTCAGGTGTGGTGCAGGTCTATAATCCCAGTAATTCTGGAGGCTAAGGAGAATTTCAAGTTTGATTCTAGCCTCAGCAATTTAGTAAGACTCTTTCTCAAAAAATAAAAGAGACTCAGGATGTAGCTGAGCAGTAAAGCACCCCTGGAATCAGTCCTCAGTACTAAAACAAAACAAGTAAAGTTCTGTTTGTCACTCCTTAAATGACTTAGGCCTAGAAAGACACCCAGTAAACATCCTGATGAGTTGGACAGGGTTATGGTATAGGTGGGACTTCCAGTTTTTTACTTTTTTTTTTTTTTTCCGGGGGTGGGTACTGGGGATTGAACTCAGGGGCACTCAACCATTGAGCCACTTCCCCTGCCCTATTTTTGTATTTTATTTACAGACAGGGTCTCACTGAGTTGCTTCAGGCCTTGCTGCTGCTGAGGCTGGCTTTGAACTCAGGATCCTCCTGCCTCAGCCTCTCGAGTCACTGGGGTTACAGACATGTGCCACCTTACCTGGCTACATTTTTACTTGTTAAGGTGAGCAAGCATATTATACTTTATACATATGTGCACATACACATGCACCAACAAACCCACAAAGAAAAGCAGAAGTCCTGAATTAGGCACCAAGTATAGCCCTGGCCAAGAGAACACAGGACAGGCAGGAAAGAAACCAAAGAAGGTGATTGATTTACAGAGTGTCTGGAGAGGGAAGGAAGGTCAGCCTCCCAGGCATCTTTTAGGTTTAGCTGTGGGGTGGGTCCTTGTGAGAGCCCAGCTAATGGTGGAGAAGGACTAAGCAGCCCATTACACAGAGGGGCCCTCCACCGTGGTTGACTCTGGTTCTTCTTCTACTTCTGCATTAAAGCAACAGCCTGAGTCTTCCTCATAGACCAGCTTGGTGTGGTTGCTGAACCCAGCAGCTGGAAGACCACAGAAGTCAAAATAGTATTTTTCTCCATTTTTAATGTTTTTCTACTTTCTTCTAATAAGTTGTTTGTTGAAAGTGCTGGAAATTGAACCCAGGTCTTCTCTCCTGCTAAGCAGTAGCTCTGCCACTGATTTGCAGTCCTAGACCCAATTTTTTTTGTTTGTTTGTCTATATTTTTCTTCATGGAGCATGAGAATTTGGGAAACAAAAGTTCAAAGAACTAATAAATATTGTCTACAATTCTACCACATACCAATACACAAAATAGGGCTGGGGATATAGCTCAGTTGGTAGAGTACTTGCCTTATATGTACAAGACCCTGGGTTCAGGTCTCCAGCACCACACACACACACACACACACACACTAAAAATCACTACATAAAATACTGTAGTTTTTTTTCTTCCTGTCTTTTATTTATTTATTTATTCTTTTGTTTTATAAAATTTAATCACATTGTATTGTTCCAGGAAAATCTGGTATAAAAGGACTGGCTCTAATGCCAGGCATGGTGGGGCACACGTGTAATTCCAGCAGTTTGGGAGGCTAAGGCAGGAGGATTGCAAGTTCAAAGCCAGCGTCAGTAAAAGTGAGGTGCTAAGCAAACTCAGTGAGACCCTGTCCCTAAACAAAATACAAAATATGGCTGGGGATGTGGCTCAGGGGTCGAGTGTCCCTGAGTTCAATTCCCAGTACCAAAAAAATAAAAATTAAAATTAAAAAAACTGGCTCTAAGGATACTGTGATGCAGTTATACTGAAGAAAGAGGCATACAGATCCAGGGTTACACAGAAGTACAATTTATTTAGGATTTAATGATATAAGTGTGGTTAAATACAGCAGCAAGACCAATGAATTTGAGACTTGGGTTACATGGAGGGACTTATATAGTGGTCAGTATCAAAGTGATTTCAAAAGCTGGAAATAAAGCTCAGTTGGTAGGGTGCCTCTCAAGCACAAGGACCTGGATTCAATCTCAGCACCATAAAAGTGATTTCATTCAAGCTGGAAGATACCAGGTTTATCTCAAGCTAACATCAAGAATGTCAGGCACATTCTAGCAGCACCAGGGGGTCCAATTGATCCTAAAGTCCATATTTCTTTTTTTTTTTTTTGAGGGGGGTGGTGGTGGTGCTAGGGATTGAACCCAGGCTTCATGCATCAAGACAGGCACTCTACCAACTAAGCTATATCCCCAGCCCTAAAGCCCACATCTAATTCTACTGGTTTTGTTTGTTTATAGAGTGAAAACAGACCTGGGTTACTCAGGAGTAGTTACACATGGTGTTTACAACTCAAGGTAGTCATAGTCAGGTTAAGCTGAATTCTTAGATGTTTAAATGGTTTTCTATATCGTTTTCATATAACCTTTTATTGTGAGCATCTCCCTCGTTGATATTTTCTCTATGACATAATTTGTAATTGATGCAAAGTATTTTTTTAAATAAATATGAAAAACTTTATACAAACTTTAGCCATTTGTTTTATCTAGTTTTTGTTATTATGGCCATCAATCACTAAGATTAAATCTCTATTTTTTGTGTGTGAAGGGGAATTGAACCTAGGGACACTTTACCTCTGAGCTATGTCCCCAACTGGTTTTATTTTTTATCTTGAGACAGGGTCTTGCTAAGGTGCTTAAGTACTCGCTAAATTGCTGAGACTGGCCTCAAACTTGCAGTCCTTCTGTCTCAGCCTCCCAAACCACTGGGATTATAGACATGTGCCACCACACCTCACTTTTTTTTTTTTTTTTTTTTTTGTGGTGCTGAGAATCAAACCCAGGGCCTCCACTGTGCTGGGGAAGCACTCTACCACTGAGCTACACTCGCATTCAGCATAGGATAAAATCCTAGAATTTGAATGAATAAGTCAAAAGCTGTGTGCAAGTGCCAGGGATGTAAGCTCCATGGTAGAGTGCTTGCCCAGCACTGCAAAAATAAAAAATAAAATTGATCTTCATCTCTGAGTGTCATGTCCTATATCTGGTGCCTGTAGTCTCAGCTACTGGGGGGCTGGGGTGGCTGATGTGGGAGAACTGCTTAAGTCCAGGAGCTGGAGGCCAGTCTGGGCAACACAATGAGATCCTCTCAAAATTAAACAACAACAACAACAAAAAAACAATAATAAAAACCCTGTATACTTGCACAGTTGTAGGTTTTTAAAATCATACTGCTAAATTCCCTTCTAGAATCTTTTGGGTTTTTTTGGTACCCAGGATTGACCACTGAACCACATCTTTAGTCACCCTTCCCCTTTTAAAAATTTTTTAAGCTGTGGATGGACATAGTATCTTTATTTTATTTTTTTTTTAATATTTATTTTTTAGTTCTTGGCGGACACAACATCTTTGTTGGTATGTGGTGCTGAGGATCGAACCTGGGCCGCACGCATGCCAGGCATGGCGCGCTACCGCTTGAGCCACATCCCAGCCCCAAGTATCTTTATTTTTTTATGTGGTGCTGAGAATTGAATTTAGGGCCTCACATGCTACCGCTGAACCACAAACCCAGCCCATCTCCAGCTGTTTTTATTTTTTATTTTGAGATAGAGTTGCTAAGTTGCTTAGGGCATCGCTAAATTGCTGAGGCTGGCTTTTACTAGCAGTTCTCCTGTCTCAGCCTCCCCAGCCACTGGAATTACAGGTGTATACCATCATACCTGGCAGTAGAATCTTTCTTTAGAACATTTACCTGGAGCATATGGGAGTGGGTATTGTAGTTGGAAAAGAAACCCAACAAATCCCCCAAATTTCAACTGAGACTTTTTTTCCTATTAAATTTTTGCAACATGGATTATTTCTGACCCCAGATGTATGGGGGTTTTCTCACATACACTAAGCAATCAATCAATTCTGCAGTGGTGGACATCAGCTAGTTGTCCTCAATTCAGTTCTGACACTACCTAGAGTTACCCTCAGATGCTGTAGGTTGAGGGTTCATGCCTCAAGACTTCCCCCTGCCAATTGCAAACCCCAGATTGTTTTACCTGTACTTCTGACCCATCAGCTCTACACTGGGGTTCCCACAATCCCTTTCTCATGTCAAATCCAGTTGTTGGAGTGGCTTGCACAACTTAGGGAAAGAAATTTACCAGTTTATTATAAGGGATATTACAAAAATTGCAGATGAAAAGGAGCATAAGGCATGGTGTTGGAGGTGGGGAGTGGAGTTTCTGGGCTCTGGGCTGACATTCATGGGTTTGCCTGTCTAGATGCTCTTAAGCCTGTTCTTTCAGGTTTTCATAGACTTCATTGCAGAGGCATGATTGAAGCATGGACAACCTTGTAGAAATGTGACTGTACACAGAGGGTGTGATCTAATGCTCATAGGCTGGGTGGCAAAACCCAACAAGGCCTGTCAGTTCAGTAATCTGCTTGGCCTCTCTGTGCAACATGCTTCCCTTCAGGGCAGGGGCAGGATCCCTCTGGAATGAAACAGGTTTTATGACCTACTATTCAAGTGGGCTAGCAAATTTCTTTATGGAAACTGGACACAGTAGCTCAACCCAGCAACTCTGGAGGATGAGGCAGAAGAATGGCAGTTTGAGGACCACCAGGTCAGATTAGGGAAATCCAGTCTCAAAAAAACGAAAGGGCTGCAGATGTAGCTCAGTGGTAGATCACATCTGGGTTTGTAACAGTGGTCAACTTCACCTTTGGAACAGCCGTCACTGTTCTGTGACTTACTTTAAAAGGAACATATTTTTCTGTTCCTCTTCACCCTTTCCCTAACCTGGGGGGCAGAGAACAAAAGTACCTTTCCCCAGGGGCGGGGGATGTGACACTTGCCTGGCATGTGTGCTGCCCGGGTTCGATCCTCAGCACCACATACAAACAAAGATGTTGTGTCTGCTGATAACTAAAAAATAAATATTAAAAAATTCTCTCTCTCTCAAAAAAAAAAAAAAAAAAGTACCTTTCCCCATCCTAGGCACTTATCTGTCCTTGAGCCACACCCACCACTGGAAGAAGGGGTCACCAGAAGATCTAAGGCATGACTAACTCCCAAATTAACAAATCATTTCCTTTCCTTTCCTCCTTCCTTTAGGCACCAGAGATTGAACCCAGGGCTGCTTCACCACAGAGCCACATCCCCAGCCTTTTTTATACTTTATTTTGAGATAGGGTCTTGCCAAGTTCCTTATGATCACTCTAAATTGCTAAAACTGGCTTTGAACTTAAAATCCTCTTGCCTCAGCCTCCTGAGCCTCTGTGATTATAGGCATTACTATGCCCAGCTTAGCAAGTGAATTTCAACATACCATCAAGGCGCACCTGGGATCCCCATCAGGGCATACTGGGAATGTAGCCTGTGAGGAGCTTCTTTAAAAGCCCTCTGTTCTCCTGATGGGCAGAATCACAGCTCTAGACAAAAGTACCCTGTGCTTCTCCTTTGCTAGCAAAGCAATAAATCTTCTTTTTCCTTTTTCTCAAAACTGTGTCCTCTGGGCTGGGGTTGTGACTCAGTGGTAGAGTGCTTGCCTAGCATGTGTGAGGCCCTGGGTTCGATTCTCAGCATCACATGTAAATACATAAAGATCTATTAACAACTAACAAAAATATTAAAACAAAACAAAACAAAAAGAAAGCAAAACTGTGTCTTCCTTATTAAATTGGCATCAGGGACAAGGACTAAGCTTTCAGTAACAGGTTAACCCCTGTACTGCAAGGAAAGAAAACCTTTTTCTTTATGGACAACTCCAATACAGAAAGATTTAGAGTTTCTATGACCTTTTGTTACCGCAGTTTACTGGAGACATTGTCCTTGCTTCCCCAATGCTGAAGTATAACACCAGAGAAGCACAACACAGCAAGTTTAGAGTGAAAAGTAGAAGCTTTATTAAAGAACAGCAGAAAAGACTTCTCCCCGGAGGAAGAAGGGGACCCAACAGGTGGAATCCGTGAAAGCGGGGAGGTCTTCCCTCTTTTATAGCTAAGGTCTTCTTTCAGCTTTCCCATTTCTGTCCGTTCCTGTCCTTCGTTCCGTTATCTTGCAGTGATAGATAGTAGGTAGGGAGACCCAAAAGGTGAGGGGCAGACAGGCTGAGGAGTAATCTGCGCAGGACAGGCCTGGGGCGGCTTCTGATTAGCATCTCCCTGTTTGCTGGGAGCTATTTCATTAACATTTCTTTAGAATGGGCTCTGGGCCTTGGGAACATTAACATTTCAATTTCTCTAAGTGCTGCTCTGCTTTTCCGGGCTCCATTCTCAACATGGCCTTCATTTTCGATTTTACTAGATATTAAACCCGATTTACCTAACTACGCTAACTACCTATCTTTCAATCTGGCTTCATTACTTTGAAGAAAAGACATTCTATTTTCTACAGCCCACCTTAGGAAGAGCAGAGAATTGGACAAAGACCAAAATATATATAATATTCCCGACCATTTGTTTCACTATCTTTTGCGAACAGAATGATATATATATATATATATATATATATATATATTTTTTTTTTTTTTTTTTTTTTGGTCAGTTCAATAGGTGAAACTAATCCCAGTGTGATTTTGCTTGTTTGTTGTTGTTTGTAATGCTGGGACTCAAACTCAGGGCCTCACACATGCTAAGTTGCTGCTCTGCAATATTTTCTTATTAATTTGTAAGAGCTCTTTACATATAGGGGCAGTTTTCCAACTCATAAATAATGTCTTGGTTGGGAATTCAAACCGCTGCCTAAAAGGAGATCTTAAGAGGCTTCTCAGGTGGAAAAGCCGATCTGTGCACATATATGAGAAGCACTACATGTCTCTTCACGGTTGGAGGTCTCGGAGCCATTCGCAAAGAGGAAGGCCTGGGCCCAGGGGACACTACACACCACACCAGAGGCAGACCCGGGACTCCGCCTTGCCTGGCGCCGACTGGCGGCCGCAGTGCGCAGGAGCGGAAGTTCGGCCGCCCTTCCCCCACCCGCTTCCGGGCGCGGCTCACTTCTCCCGCCTCCGCCTCCGCCGAGGCTCGTGGACGTCCCGCCATGGCACTGTCTCGGGGGCTTCCCCGGGAGCTGGCTGAGGCCGTGGCTGGAGGCCGGGTGCTGGTGGTAGGCGCGGGCGGCATCGGCTGCGAGCTCCTTAAGAACCTTGTGCTCACCGGCTTCTCTCACATCGACCTGGTGAGGGCCGGGCGCGCGCTGGCTGAATGGCGGGCTGCGGTGCGGGGGCCGGGGGGCTTGGGGCCCAGAGTTCGGGACCGGATTTGGGGGCGCCGAGAGCGGTCCAAGAAGTCCTGGGTCGTGGCTGCCTGTGTGCAAGGAGCTATTCGACCGGGACGGGGCGCGCCTTCGCACGTCGGGCCTGCTCCGGAGGCGGAGAGGCCGCGGGCCCGGGTCTTCCGGACGCTCCGTCGCGGGGCCGCTGCCCGCCCCCCCTCCTTCGTCCCCCTGCAGCGCCAGTTTGTGGCGTCTCGAAGCGATGGAAGTGGCCTCGTACCTTTTCACTTTGAAACTGTTTCCCAATTGCAGTGGAGCGAAAGGAGAAGATTGAGTCTCGTGGATGTTGTGACTCTAATTTGCAGGTTTCCCCTAACTCAGAAATTACGACCCAGAGGACAGCTTTCACAGCAGCCCCACGTCCCGAGCGCTCGTCCCGAGCGGTTTATACTAATTCATTTACTCTTTACCACCACCTCATGCATGTGCACTGTTTTCATCTCATTTTATTTTTAACAGATGAGGGAAGTGAGATGCAATGGGATTTAGTAACTTACCCTGGGTCACGAAGCAAAGTGGCAGGACTCCTTTGGGGCTCGCGCTCCTCCGCTGAGTACAGCATCGGTACACTCGCTTATTTCATACAAGATGTGTTTAGGGTTTTAACTTTTGCGTTGGTGTACAATGACAGAAAGCTACTGTAATTGTCAGTCAGGTTATTTGTCTCTTAGATTGGAGATAACACCTGGAACTTGGATGTGAGTTTAAGTACACTTAAGGTGTACCGGCAAGGTGAAGAGGGAAAAAAGGAGAGGAGACAGACTATTCTAATAAAAGAGTGAAAGGTAGCAGACTGAACTAAGGACTGATGAGAAGGAAAGAATATACACGTTTTTCTTTGCTTAGTTTTTCATCCAGTTCTGTACCACAAATTCACATATACTGATAAATACTGGTACTTTCTTAAAATAAGCATTTTGCAATAGGTAAGATAGTGAATTTCCCAGTAATTCTGGAGGCTGAGGCAGGAGGATCACAAGGTCTAGGGGAGTCATTCTCATCAGTTTTTTTTTAGACCCTGTCTCAAAAAGAGGGGTTGGGGCCTGGTGATGTAGCTCAGTGGTAAATTATTATCCTTGGGTTTATGTTTTTTGTTGTTGTTTTGTAGGGGGCGGGGGGGGGATTGTAACTACTGAGCCATATCCCCAGCCTTTTTAAAAAAAATTTTATTAGAAACACAGCCTTCCTAAGTTGCTCAGTGCCTCACTAAGTTGGTGAGGCTGGCTTTGAACTTGCAGTCCTCCTGCCTCAGTCTCTTGAGCCATTGGGATTACAGGCATGCTTCCACAGTGCCCTGCTGTCCATGGGTTCAAATCCCCAGCACCCCTCCCACCAAAGAGTGATGTGGAAACCTGAAAAATAAAAGGTTGTATTTTTTAACATTTTTATTTGGTTTAATTTTTGTAGCAAACTTAGAAGTACAAATAAATCCTTAGGTGGTTATATGTTTTGACAGTGTTCACAAATTATGACTAAAACTGTTAGGATTTTTCACAATTGTTTTAGAATATGAGGACTGGGGATGTAGCTCAATAGTAGATCGATTTACTAATATGCCTGAGGCCCTGAGTTCAATACCAAGAAGAAGAAAAAAAGCTAGAACATAAAATGTTTTTTTGTGTGGTTTTTCTTTGTTTTTTTTTTAATATTTAGTTATAGGTAGACACAATATCTTTATTTTATTTTTATGTGGTGCTGAGGATTGAACCCAGTGCCTCAGGCATGGTAGGCCAGCGCTCTACCTCTGAGCCACAATGCCAGCCCTGTGTGGTTTTTTCTTTTGAGGTAGATTCTCCTGTTGACCAGACTGGCCTCCACCTGAGATCCTCCTGCTACAGCTTCCCCAGTAATTGTGATTGTCGTTATAACCCACCTGCCCAGCTACACTTAGAACATTTGGTTACTGTTTATTAAATTTATTGAACTGAAATGAAATTATTGCAGCCATTTTTTCCTTGTATTTACTTTTTTGAGGGAGTGCTACTGGGGATTGAATACAGGCACTTTACCACTGAATTACAGCCCCAACTACCATCACCACGACCCCCCCCCCTTTTTTTTTTTTTGGTACTGTGGATTGAACTTGGGCCCTGAACCACCATCACCAGCTCTATTTTGTATTTTATGTAGAGACAGGGTCCCACTAAGTTGCTTAGTGTCTCACTGTTGCTGAGGCTGGCTTTGAACTCTCAATCCTCATTGCCTCAGCCTTCAGAGCCTCTAAGATTACAGGCATGCACCACCTCCAACCCCATTTTATTTTATTTTTCAAATTTTTGAGGTAGGGTCTTGCTAAATTGCCTAGGCTGGCCTGGTACTTGTGGTCTTCCTGCCTCAGCCTCTTGGAATAGCTGGGATTACAGGTGTGGGCCATGGCATCAGGCTCCTTATTTATTCTTTTTTGTTTGTTTGCAGTACAGGAGTTCTAACTCAGGTCCTCCTACATAGTGTTGAGAGCTCTGCCACTGAGCTACAACCCAGGGCCTTCTTATAGTTCTCATATATATTTTTAGGCAGCAATTAGATGAGACTTAAAACATGACACTTTTTTAACCATATGTAGAAAAGTTCTTTTATAGTCCTCAGTAATAATTGTAAGTGAAATTTGGTATATAAATGTAGGCTTGAATTAAAGAAGGCAGCAAGAATTTAGTAAATCTGGTAGTCACATATTATTTAATAAAAAGAACAGGGCACAGTAAAATGTATATTGGATTTGAAAGAAATTAGATTGAGATTTAGAATTTATATGTATGTATATAAGTTTATATCTTCACCAATCTACACACACACTTTTTTTTTCTTTCATTGTTCACATCCCCAGCCCTTTCTATTTTTCATTTTGAGACAGGGTCTTAACTAAATTGCCTGGGCTGGCCTTGAACTTGTGATTATCCTGCCTGAGTCTCACAAGTAGCTGGGATTAGACATGTACCACCATGCCAAGCTAAATTTTATATTTTCAATAAATCATATATATTTTTATGCCTTCAAAGAAATTTTCTGAAGTACTTATAAGGATGATTAAATAAACAAAAGGCATTCTTTTCATTGCAGGGGTGGAGGTACCTGGGATTGACATGAGGGCCATTTAACCACTGAGCCACATCCCCAAACCTTTTTCTGTTTGAATTTTAAGATTCTGCCTCAGCCTTCCGACTCAGTGGGATTACAGGTGTATGCCACTGTTCCTGACAGTTTAGCAGTTTTTGGTATAATTGGTCTGCAAAGCATTTTCTCTGCTAATGTAGCAAATATTAAAGAAGTTCTAGGTTATAAATGCTTAAGATAGTGATATTGCTCAAACATACCACAATATTTGTAATTTATCTGGGGTTTATGCATTTGTAGATTGATCTGGACACTATTGATGTCAGTAACCTCAACAGGCAGTTTTTGTTTCAAAAGAAACATGTTGGAAGATCAAAGGCACAGGTAACTATTTCTCATACTGTTTCTATAATCCTTTGATGAATCTTTTATTTATGATACCCATTAAGTCCCAAGTTTTCAGTTCTACAAATATTTTAATGAAATTGACACGAGAGCATTAGAATAGGTTGGAAATCATAATCTAGAGCTTATTATACAACTTATGATTTTTGTCAGTGACATTAATATTAACGAATATTATTATTTTCACCTATTTTCTTAAAGGAATATGTTTTTTCTGTAAGTATTTATTGTAAGGTTACCATAGTGGTATATTTTGCCCAAGTTAAGTTTTTTAGGTGTTCTGTTGATGGGACAGTGAACCATAATGGCTTAATTTTTGCCTTTTTAAAAAAAATTTTTAATATTTATTTTTTAGTTTTCAGTGGACACAACATCTTTGTATGTGGTGCTGAGGATCGAACCCAGGCCTCATGCATGCCAGGCAAGCGCGCTACCGCTTGAGCCACATCCCCAGCCCTAATTTTTGCCTTTTTATTTATCTATTTATTTATTTTTTAAAAAATATTTTTTAGTTATAGTTGGACATGATATCTTTTATTTATTTTTATGTGGTGCTGAGGATAAAACCTAGGGCCTGGCACATGCTAGGTGAGCAGTCTTCTGCTGAGCCACAATCCTAGCCCCTAAAGCTATCTCTTTAAGCTGAGTGTGGAGAATAAAAAGATGGAAGTGAAGGGAGGACCAGCCTTCTGTTTTAGGTCTACAAAGGAAATAGAAGTGCTCTGCTTAATTCTGTAATTGGGGTGATTTGTTGTGTCTTCTTCATATTTAAATTTCTGATTTCCATAGCCTTGTTTTTCCTATACCCCCTAGAGGTTGGCTCTTCTTTGTAGCAAGAGAAGCTACAATCTTGAGTGTTGTTCATGATTTCTATGCTTAAAGCATCTTTTCTTTCTGTCAGTCCTTTTGTCCAATTCCCAGTCACATCCCCAGCCTTTTTTTCCTTTTCCTTTTTTTTTTTTTTTTAATATTATAGGGTCTTGCTTAGGGCCTTGCTAAATTGTTGAGGCTGGTTTTGAACTCCAGATCCTCCTTCCTCAGCCTCCTGAACCACTGGGACTACAGGCATGTGCCACTACACCTTACTCAAAACAACCATTTGTGTATCATTGTAGTTTGTATTTATACTTGTCTAGATGGTTGTTTAAGGTTTCTTTTGATTGACACTTGGCTTTTGCAGTACACATAATTGTTTGTTTCATTTTTTTTTTTGCAGTATTGAGAATTAAACCCAGGACTTTGCACATGCTAGGCAAGCTCTCTACCACTGAGCTACATCCCTAGCTCTGTATATAATTCCTTCCTTTCTTCCTTCCTCCCTCCCTCCTCTCTTCCTTCCTTCCTTCCTTCCAGAACCTAAGGTATTATGTGTACTTACTTACCTAAGCACTTTATCACTAATTTACACCCTATCCTCACATTTTATGTTTTTCCTGAGGCTTACCGTACATACAGAAGTGGATGTGCTATGGTATAGGAGAAGGTTGTCCTGTTTTATAAATATGATGGAGTTTAATTTTAATGAAATTTTATCACATTTTTGTATTTTGTTAGTGTTTAACATAAGTAAGACTACTGTGTAAGTAGGTGAGTTACCAGAATTGTGTCTGCCAGAAGTACATTTCAAATATATATTTAAAAAAATGTTATAGTAATTTACTGTTGTTTGTTTTCCAGGTTGCCAAAGAAAGTGTACTGCAGTTTTACCCGAAAGCTAATATTGTAGCTTACCATGACAGCATCATGAAGTATGCTCTAATTACTATATTGTGAAGTTGTATTTGCTGTGAATTTTTAACTAAGCTTAAGCATGTTATTTTTATTAGCCAGATATGTGTGCCCAGATCATTATGCTTTTTTAAAAAGATTTTCTAGGATAATAAAAATCTGGTAGTTTGTGCCCATGTAAGTTAAGTGGTATTCTTTTTACCAGTTTATGTATGTTTACATGATCTAGATAAGTAATAAGATTTAAATATTGTTAATAAATAAGTTACTTGGACACTTACGAAAGATCTTATATATGTATTTTTGTTGGCTTGTTTCATAGTAGGAAATGATCCCAGAAGTGCTTTACACTGACCTACATCCCCAGTCCTTTTTTTTTTTTTTTTTATCTTGAGATAGGGTTTCCCCAAGTTGGTGAGGCTGGCTTTAAACTGATGATCTTCCAACCTCAGCCTCCCACGTTGCTGGGATTGTAGGCGTGTGACATTGCACTCAAAGTAAGATGTTTAAAATTCCTTGTAGATAATAATTCAGACATGTTTAAGTATATTTCATTCTGATTGATTTTAGCAGTTGCTTTTTTAGTTTAAAAGTTTTCCGTCCAAAATAATCTGTTTATCAATACTCTAATGTGGTAATTTAACACTGGGAATTATAGTGGGTCAGTAATTTTGATAATATATAAATATATAAATGATATATGAAATAAATATTTAATGTGGGAGGCATGGAATAAAGAAACTCTGGGTACAAATTACCTTTTTTTCTTCTTCATGTGGTGCTAAGATTGAACCTAGGGCTTTGGGCATGCTAGGCAAGTGTTCTACCACTGAGTCACATCCCCATCCCCTAAGTTATCCTTTATCTACAGTTGCTGTCTAGCTCAAAAGTAAATGGTATGAAAAATACTCCTTGTTTGTGGGCAGTTGGTTGGGTGCTTGCCTTGCATGCACAAGGCCCTGGGTGCAGTCCTCAGCAACACACACACACACACACACAAATAGTCTTTGTTTGAGATACTAGAATTAGAGTCAGCCTTAGGCTTTCTCATAAGGGCATTTGTATTTTCAACTTATTTTTTCCCTCTAGATGTTTGGTCTACAGACCTGCCTATAGCCCCATAACCCTCTTATCCTGTGTTGTTTTCCCAGTGTGCTAAAATCAGAGACCCTAGGGGCCTGAGTCCTGCCTGATTCGGACCATGTGGAGTGAAGCCATAGGCCAAGCAGATCCTGGGAATGTGTTCTTTATATGTTCCCAGGCACTTGGCTGCCCTGAGAAGGCCTGGTGGGACTAGTGAGGTCATGCCATCTTTCTGTTAGTTTGAGATACTATTCTTATGCCCGAGCTGGCTGGCCAAAAAGCATAGGAATTTGAGGGAAATAATTTTTTTAAATTTATTTATGTTTGGAAAAAGTCAGACTTTATATAGTATATGTTATTTTTTTTAATATATATATATTTTTAGTTATAGTTGGACACAATACCTTTATTTTACTTATTTTTATATGGTGCTGAGGATCGAACCCAGTGCCTCACACGTGCTAGGCAAGTGCTCTACGGCTGAACCTCAGCCCAAGCCCCTTTTATATGGTATATATTCTTAACATCAGTTATATTTTGCTGTTGTTACTTTATTACACTTTTATGAATTTTGTATTATACTATGAAAATTGTATTTAGGCTGGTTTTGTTGATCTTTTTGTTTTGCTTTGTAGCCCAGACTATAATGTGGAATTTTTTCGACAGTTTATATTGGTCATGAATGCATTAGATAACAGAGGTAAGATCATTTTACTATTTTGACATCCCTGTATTTTCCTTTCCCCATATTAAAGCTTTTAAGAAATTTAGTATTAAAATTTTTTTGTGAGTTAGAACTTTAGAGAACTAAAAGGAAGAAAGACCAGGTTTAAAGTTTGCCAGTTGGGCTCCCAGTGATTCAGGAGGTTGAGGCAGGAGACTTGCAAGTTCAAGGCCAGCCTCAGCAATTTAGTGAGAACCTCACCAATTTAGTGAGACCCTGAGTCAAAATTAAAAGGGCTAGGAATGTAGCTCGGTCTTAAAGCACCCCTGGGTTTAGTTCCCTGTACCAAAACACCAAAACAAAAAAAGCATGCCACTTGCAATTTTTTCTAGAAATGATTTTTTCTCCAGGCAGGAATTCAGGAATTATATATACTTTACTAATCAACCACAAGGTGTAAATAAAGAGGTGTATGTGGATGAGTTTGTTTCCTTGGTGGCACACTGTAAATACAGTGTGACTTTGTTTGTGTTGGGGACCTAAGAAAAATGACTCTCCAAGTCTCATTAAAGACCAGTTAAAACACTATAAGGGGGACTGAACAGCATTTTTAAAGCTTCTCAGATAATTCTAAAGTGCCATCAAGGATAAAAGTTCATTGTTTGGGGAATGAGATGATAGGGTGCTAAAGTTAAAAGCCACAGCTCCTCTCCTTTGTGCTGGGGATTAAACCCAGGGGTGTTTTACCACCGAGCTAAATCTCCAGCCTTTTTTATTTTTTATCTTGAGACAGGGTTTCACTAAATTGTAGGGCCTCATGAAATTGCAGAGGCTGGCCTTGAACTTGATGTCTTGCTTTATCCTCCTGAGTTGCTGGGATTACAGGTGTATACCACTGTGCCTGGCCTTTGATTATTTTTAGTGTATCCAGTGCTATATAAGACACTAGACTGGATTGAAGGTGGTGCTGGGAATTAAATCCTTGGCCTCAAACATTCTAGGCAAGTGCTCTACCTCTGAGCTGTATCCCCACCTTCTTTGTTTTCTAATTTTGAGATGGTGTCTGCTACATTGCCCAGAGTGAGCATGAATTTAAGATCCTCTTGCCTCAGCTTCCTGAGTAGCTGGGATTATAGGTGTGTATCACCACACCTGGCTCCCCTAGATTGTATTATAATTTTGGGAGGGGGAGGTTTGTGGGGATTTGACCCAGGGACACTTAACCACTAGGCCCCATTTCCAGTCCTTTTTATTTTGAAACAGGGTCTTGCTATTGCGTAGGGTCTCACTAAATTGCTGAGATTGGCTTTGAACTTGGAATTTGAACTCGAGACTCGGTCATGGGGACTATAGGTGTGCAACACTGCGCCTGAAGAAATGTACACATTTTAATATCATATTCAAGCCTTTTGCAACACAGGATGGTATTTCATATAACCCAATTTTGTATAACCAGTCATAGTTTGTGTGTTTGGAATGTGGGGGGAAATATTTGAAGAATATTACTTGCCTCTAATTACTTCCACATGTAAAAGTATTTGTCAAATAAATTTTGTAATAATTTTAGGCCAGAAATACCAAAAGAAAATCATTGAAAGCCTGAATGACTCTTTTAACCTGATTCATCTTTTCTCTCCTAACCTTAAACTGCCTTAATTGTTCTTTATTTACTTATATGTATTACCTTATAATTACAGTAGAATAGTACAGCAGTAGAAGAGAAAGGTAGCCCTTTGATTTTTTTTTTTTTTTTTTTTGGTAGTTGTAGGTGGACAGGTTGTCTTTATTTTATTTATTTTTGCATGATGCTGAGGATCAAACCCAGTGCCTCACATATGCTAGGCAAGCGCTCTGCCACTGAGCTATAGCTCCAGCCCCTTGGTGTTTTTTTTTGCAGTGCTGGGCATCGAATGAACACAGGACCTTCAGCAGGCTAAAACTCCCAGCCCTAGCACTTTGGAATTTGAGAATATAAAAATTGTTTCTAAGTATGCTTTTCCTGGAGTAAATTTTTTTATTTTATTATGTTTTTTAAAGTACTGGGGATTGAATTCAAGGATGCATTTTTATCACTGAGCTATATCCCCAGTCCTCTGATTTGAGATAGGGTCTCACTAACTTTCTGAGGCTGGCCTCCAATTTGTGATCCTCTTGCCTTAGCCTCCTCAGTTGCTGGAGTATAGGCACATGTTACCATACCTGGCTTGTAGTAAATTTATGACGTTGCTAATGAGTCTTAGAATGTTTATAATTCCTCTAGCCATAGCCATTAGAAAATTGTACATAAAATAAAAATGAGAAATGGTATGGATAAATTTCATTGTAGTTATTAATAACCAATTTGTGTTTTCAAAACACTTTTGCTGGGGCTGGGGTTGTGGCTTGGTGGTAGAGTGTTCCCCTAGTATGCACAAGGCACTGGGTTTGATCCTCAGTACCACATAAACGCAAAAAAAACTCTTTTGATAACTACTATTTTTCTTCTAGCTGCACGAAACCATGTTAATAGGATGTGTTTGGCAGCTGACGTTCCTCTTATTGAGAGTGGGACTGCTGGTTATCTTGGACAAGTAACTACTATCAAAAAGGTAAAGAAGAGTTTTGTGTTTTACTTTCCAAATATTTATTTGAGACCTTAGGGAGGGAAGAAATAAACTTTGGATCCTGGTTTGGTGGTACACACCTATAATCCTAGCTTTGGGTGACTGAGGCAGGAGGAAGGAATGCAGGTTCAGAGCCAACCTCAGCAACTTAGACCCTGTCTCAAAATATAAAAGTCTGGGGATGTAGTTCAGTGATAGAGCACCTCTGGGTTCAATCTCCAATACTAAAAAAAAAAAAAAAAAAGGAGAAAGTAAATAATAAACTTTGGATTTATATACTGTAAGCAGGTTAATATCCAAGACAAAAGGATTTTCATGCCATATAAAACTTCAGATGATGCTTGAAGCTATGGGTTAATTCTCCCAAAATTCTATATAAGATACTCCAAAAGACAATAGGTGGAAAGATCTTTTGGATCTGTGCTACTTTGTTTGAATAAACTTATGCATTGAAATTCTTAGACTTGCAAGCATAATAAATTTATGGGAAACAATTCTTAGTGCTGAGACTACACCTTGTTCTGTAGTTGATAAATGGTAAACCACCCTTCTAGAAGTTACCTTTTGTGCTGGAGGTATGGCCTAATGGTAGAGCTTATTATCAGTCCCCATCACTAAGTACATTTTGTCTTAAGGAATGTCTTGAGGGTTACTTTTTGTCTTAAGGAATTTGGATGTGGAGATCTGAAGAGAACTGTTTTGGGTGTATTTGTAAAATATCTCAGACACTTGAAGTATGCTAAAGCAAATACCTATGTGCTTATAACCTATTTTTATAAAATCCCCATATTGGGATCGATTTGCTGTTCAGATCTTTTTTTCTTCTAGCTATTTTAAAGAGTTAAACATAAATACATTTTGAGAATTGCTTGGGAAGTTTTGAAACTATGAAAAGGAAGTGCCAGGCTCAGTGGTGCTATGCCTGTAATCCTAGCCGTTTTGGGAGGCTGAGGCAGTAGGATTGCAAATTTAAAGCTAGCCTTGGCAACATATGCGAGACTGTTTCAGAAAAAAAATAAAGAATTGAGGGTATAACTCACTGGTAAAGTGCCCCTGGGTTCACTATTTACACTGTATTTAAAATTTTCGGATTTTTAGCTGGGCACAGTGGTACAGTCTTATATTACCACAACTGGGGAACTGAGGCAGGAAGATCACAAGTTCATTGCCAACCTTGGTAACTTGGTGTGATCCTGTCTCATGATAAAATAAAAAGTGTTGGAGATAATTGGTCTTGGATAGAGTGTCCCTTGGTTTAATCTCTAGTACCAAACACACATGTGCACATGCACACACCCACACCAAAAAGGGAAGAAGAAAGATTTTCAGATTTTATCGGATTTGTTTTGTGGATGGGGGCAGTTTATCTGTGTAAGTATTTAATTTATTTCAACTATTAGATAGTGCCATTGGAAACACACTCATTATCATTCTACAAAGATGATTGTACCTGTTAAGTGTGTATTAAATTTAGTTGAATAAATGGAGGTTTTCAGTGTCTGTTCATATATCAAGGTAGTAGTTCTATTTTTTTTCATGGTAATACACAGCATAACTGCTTGTGGCTATGCCTCTAAAGAAAGAATGTTGCAGGGTCAAGGGCACAAGAAATAGTGTTGTGGGGGGAAACCCTGAATTTGCTATAATTTTATATTAAAACAGTATTTTCTGGATTATTCTTTAGTATAAATTAGAAAGACATTATTTACCTCATTTCAGTGCTCCTGAGACACCAGTGTGCATTATATCATATAGGACTGAGGTTTAGAATTGCCAATGAAAAAACAAGCGAAATTTGGTAATACCTAGGATTTTTTCCGTGTTTCTAGGTAGCTCTTAAATACTTTTAGTTTACATAATTTTTATGAGATTTTAAAGGTATGGCTGTGAATAATGCTTAATAAATTTTCACCTTTGGGCTGTTGTCAAGGAAAGCCATTTGTCTTTCTGGTACCTTTTTTTTTTTTTTCCTGTTTCGTACAATCAACGCAAACTTCTCTTATTTGACATTGAGGTAGAATAATTTTTATTGGTTTGATGTAGGTAAGCTTCATTGGCCCAGGAGTCAGAGGAGTCCTGGCTTATTCTTAGCTGTTACTGTGGTTGATTTAATTAGCTTTTGTATTAAGAGATTATTTATCTGTAAAATAATGATTTTGGAGTTGATAAATATTGAAGTATTATTAAATATTAAATTATTATTTTAAAATTTTCTAGATAGCATAAACAGGAATGTAGGTGAAGGAATGAAGTGTTTATATTACTTTACAATGTTGAAAAACCACCATTGAAATAAATATTTTTTTCATGTCCTGATTTTGTAGGGTGTGACCGAGTGTTATGAATGTCATCCTAAGCCAACCCAGAGAACTTTTCCTGGCTGTACAATTCGTAACACACCTTCAGAACCTATTCATTGCATCGTTTGGGCAAAGTATTTGTTCAAGTAAGCGAATATGTATTTCTGGACATACTTTTTAGTACTAATGATGGGAAATGAGATCACTTTTATTTAAATAGCTTACAAAGATTGTACTTATGGTTAAATACAGTGACGGGACACTTAAGTAGCTTTCCTATGGTATTTTTTGGGTTAAATTAAATTCAGACAGCATTCATTGCATGTCAAAGACAATTTAAGAAGCTTAGTCTGATATTGGAGACAGGCACATAACTAAATAAATACAAATAAGTATATTTGGAAATATGAAAACATACTTATAAATAACCCATTGGTTTAAAAAAAATACAATGGAGTTAAAACTTTACAGGGCTTGGGCTATATCTTAGGGGTAGAGGGCTTGCCTACCATGCATAAGGCGCTGGATTCCATCACTAGGACCACAAAACAACTTTGTGATGATAGTGGAAAATACTACCTTGAAACTCAGTAGGGATCATGGAACATGGTAGTTGAAAGAAAAGTTATAAGCTTACATATGTGAAGAAAGGTTGAACAATTAATGATCTAAGGATCCAATTTAAGTGAGAACATGAACCACAGAATAAACTAAAATAATAACAAAATGAAGGATATAGTTGAAATAAGAGCATAAAAATCCTAGGAGGTTTTATTATCAAATAGGAAAGAGCAGAATTTTAGCACAGATTAGATTGATATTAAGAAAAGAGGGGGCTGGGGTTGTGGCTCAGCAGTAGAGTTCGGCTAGCACGTGCAAGGTGCTGGGTTTGATCCTCAGTACCATGTAAAAAATAAATAAAGATATTGTGTCCACTACAACTAAAATAAATAAATAAATATTAAACTAAAAAATTTAAAGTGGATGATAAAAGGAGAAGAAAATGTTAATACATTGACGATTTTAATGGTCTAGATGATGTTTTTAATATTTTATTTTTTAGTTGTAGTTGGACACAATATCTTTATTTTTTTATGTGGTGCTAAGGATTGAACCCTTGGTCTCGTGAGTGCTAAGCGAGCACTCTACCGTGAGCCACATCCCCTGCCCCTAGATAAGCTGATTTTTAAAACCTTACAAAACTGACTTACAAAGAAAATATAAGCTGGGCTTGGTGTTTCATGCCTGTAATCCCAGCAGTTTAGGAGGCTGAGGCAGAAGGATCGAGAATTCACAGTCAGCCTCAGCAAAAGCGAGGTGCTAAACAACTCATTGAAACCATGTCTCTAAATAAAATACCAAACAGGTCTGGGGATGTGACTCAGTGGTCTAGTGCCCCCAAGTTCAATCTCTGGTACCAAAAAGAAAATAGTGAATACAGCATACCTTGGACAAATTTAGTAGCATATTCTGAATAGTGCATCAAACCTATGTTACTTTACAGTATATGAATTCCAGTGTATTTTCAAGGAATATCTCAATTTTGGGTAAATAGGCCTAAAGAAATTTTTTAAAAAGGAATACTAAGTTCATATTAAGGAGCTCTCACGTCTTTGTTGTTGTTGGGGAATGGGTGGCAGACACTCTTTATCATTGAGCTATACCCCCAGCTCAGAACCATCATGTCTCTGATACCAAACCAGTCAGAGCCATTATGGTATAAGAAAAAGAAAATTATAAGATGGTCTCACTCATATAAATGCAAAAATCTGCCAAGGCCATACCATCCTGAAGTCATGGGATCTGATCTGATTTTGGGAGATTAGTGGGGTTGGGCCTGGTTAGTACTTTGATGGGAGTTGCAAAATGTTTTACAAAAATTAGCATTTGACAATAGGATTATAAAACAAAGTATACCATGACAAAGTGCACTTATTTAGGAATGCAAACATGGGTTAACACTAGATAGTCCATAAATGTTATTCACTTGTTTAAAAAAGTGAAGAGAAACTATCATTTTCATAGATAAAGAAAGAACATTTGATAAAATTTATTAAACACCTTCTCAGGAAAAAAATTCTTAGTAAAATGGGAGACCAGAACTACTTCACCCTGATAAAGAGTATCTTGTAGAAACCTGCAGCAAACATTGTCTGCATTTTTATTTTTATTTTTTACAGTGTTGGGGATGGAACCCAGATCTTGTATATGCTAGGCAAACTTTCTACTTCTGAGCTGCATCCCAGCCCATCTTTTTAAATTTTTTATTAAGGGATTGGGGTTATGGGTCAGCGGTAGAGTGCTCACCTAGCACGGGTGAGGCCCTGGGTTCGATCCTCAGCACCACGTAAAAAGATAAATAAATTAACTAAAGATATTGTATCCAACTACAACTAAAAGATAAATTAAAAGGTACAATATATATGCATTTGGAAAAGTATCCATATATAGTAAATGTAGATCTGATAAAGTTTCACTAAAAATAAACTCTCCAGGCATTGTGGTGCATGGCTTTAATCCCAGCTATTCCTGAAATTGAGGAAGGAGAATCGAAAAGTTCAAGGCTAGTCTCAGCAACATAGCAAGACTCTGTCTCTGTCTCAAAAACAAAATGAACAAACAAACAAAAAAACAAGGCTGGGGTTGTAGCTCAGTGGTAGAGCGTTTGCCTAGCATGTGTGAAGCACTGGGTTTGATCTATGACTAAAAATATTTAAAAAAAAAAAACAAACCCACTCAAACTTTCTTTATTTGGCAGTTGTTTGTAGAACTGATTGAGATTTACAGAAAAGTGAGAAGATAGTACAGAGTTTCAAAGTATCCTCATACCTCATTTCCCCATTAACATTTTATATTAGTACAATATATACATAACAGGTAAAAACCAGTATTGATCCAGGCACTGTGGCGCACACCTATGATCCCAGCAGTTCAGCAAGCTGAGACTGGAGGATTACAAATTCAAAGCCAGTCTCAGCAACTTAGCAAGGCATTTAGCAAATCAGTGAGACCTTGTCTCTAATAAAAACAGGGCTGGGGATGTGTCTCAGTGGTTAAGCACCCCTGGGTTCAATTGCCAGTACAAAAAAAAATAATAATAACCTCATTATTAACTAAAGTCCCTTATTTTTTAGATTTCTTTATTTTTTTACCCAATATTATTTTCTTTTTTTTTTTTTAATTAATTGTAGGTGGACACAATATCTTTTTATTTTATTTATGTGGTGATGGGCATTGAACCCAGGGCCTCACATATCCGGGAAGAGTACTCTATCATTCAGCCCCAGCCCCAGCCCCCAATATTATTTTCTAAGATCTCATCCAGGATACCACATTACAACTCTTTGGCTGTGACAGTTCCTTAGTTTTCCCTTGTTTTTGATAACTTTCACAGTTTTAAGGAGTACTGGTCAAGTACTTTGTTGGATGCCCTACTATTGGAATTTGACATTTTTGTCATGATAAGACTGGGATTACGGGTTATTGGGAGAGATCAGTGATTAAGTGCCATTTTTAATCCATAGCAGGGGGCATAGGCTATCAATATGGTTGATGATTGTTGATATTGGCCTTGGTAACCTTGCTGTTAGGTTTCCCCACTGTAATTTTTTTCTTCCTCTTTCCATATTGTACATTTTATTTTTGTTTGTTTTGATACAAGAGATTGAACCCAGGGGTGTTTAGCCACTGAGCCATATCTTTTATTTTGAGACAGGGTTCATTATGTTGCCCAGGCTGCTCTTGAACTTTTGAGCTCAAGTGATTCTCTTGTCTTAGACTCCTGAGTAGTTGGGTCTATAGACCTGTGCCACCATGCATGGTTCTTCTCCCCCTTAAATTATTATTTATTCAGTCATTTATATCTATGTGCACTTGTTAACATTGAATATATTTTTTTTCTTTGGGTTATAATTCAATATTACTTTATTTTGTTGCTCAAGTTGTTCTAGCTTTGGCTCTTGGGAGTTCTTGCAGTTGGCTCTGTGTTCTTTTGATGTACCCTCATCAATGTGTGGCTATTTTAAGTAGTTCCTTACTTTCTGGCTGTACAAGATGTTTCAGAAATATTTTATGTTTCCGGCTCCTAGAATAAGCCAGTTCTCTCTTTCTCTCTCTCTCGTAATTTTTTTTATAGTTGTAGATGGACAAAATGCCTTTATTTTTATGTGGTGCTAAGGATTAAACCCAGTGCCTCCTCACTCATGCTAGGCAGAGCACTTTGCCAGTGAGTTACAGCCCTAGCCCAAGCCATTTCTCTTGAATCCTAGTTTCTTTTATTGAACAGTGATTTTATAAAATCAAGTCTGTGTAGGCATGCAACTGGGGTGTTGTTTTAGGCCCTCTTAGCTGACATAACAGAAAATAAATGTTTATATAAGTCTCTGAAGGTTTCTATATATCTATTTTTAACCATCTCTAACTATTGTAAGCTAAACATGAAGTTCATGTTAAACTGTAGTTCGTTACTACATGAAGCATTTTAGCTTCTTGGTGTGTAAACTCCCAGATTGTTCAAAACCTTGCTCCCACATTTGCCCTCCATGTACTTAATGTAAGCTTTCCTTTCATTTTAAAAATGTTTTGAAGTGACGGTTTAGAAAAGGATGCCCATTATTGCTGCTTCTATTTGGTTATTCTACTGCTTAGCCTGCACAATAAGAAAAGGAAAATATTGGCTTAAGAATTGAGAAAGGAACTGGGGTATATAGTTCACTGGCAAAGTGATTGCCTAGTATATATGATACCCTGGGTTCGATCCCCAACACTGAATAAACATTGGGGAGCTGGACACAGTGATGTACACCTATCCAGGAATTTGAGACCATCCTGGGCAACATAGAAAGACCCTGTCTCAAAGGAGGGAAAGGAAAAAACAAACTGGTCATTTACATGCAATATAGTTGGTTGTCTACATAGAAAACTCTATAAAGGGGCTGGGGATGTGGTTCAAGTGGTAGCGTGCTCACCTGCCATGCGTGCGGCCTGGGTTCGATCCTCAGCACCGCATACAAATAAAGATGTTGTGTCTGCCGAAAATTAAAAAAAAAAAAATTAAAATTCTCTCTTTCTCTCTCTCTCTCTCTCTCTCTCTCTCTCTCTCTCTCTCTCAAAAAAAAGAAAACTCTATAAAGAATCTATAGACAAATGATTAGAAATGTTAGTTTACCAATGCTGCATTTCTATATGCAACATCAAGTATTTAGAAAATGTAATTTAAAAGTAGATAAACTAAGCTGGGTCTGATTAGCAGTAGTCCTCCGTAGTCTCAACTATTCCGGAGAACAATACGGATCACTTGAGAATAGGAGTTCCAGACTAACCTGGGCAACTTAGTGTGAGAAAGATAAGAGGGGCTGGGATTGTGGCTCATTGGTGGAGTGCTTGCCTAGCATTCATGGGGCACTAGATTCGATCCTCACCACCACATAAAAATAAAGATATTGTGTCCACCTAAACTAAAAAATAAATTAAAAAAAAAACAGAATAGAGCAAAAGAATAGAGAAATATATACATATATAACTAATTATAACAGATAATTAAGTATAAAAACATAAAACAGGATAAAGTACCTGAGAATGAATCTTAAGATGTATAAGACCCAATACAGTAAGTAAATGACTGTTGGAAATAAAAGAAGGTAACATAATGAAAGGAGAAAAGGAGGCACAGTGACACACGCCTGTTACCTCAGCAACTTAGTGAGACCATATCTCAAAAATAAAAAAGGCTGAGGATGTGGCTCAGTGGAGAGCACCTTTGGTTTCAGTCCCTAGTACCATACCAAAGAAAAGACAGAGACTGAGACTGAATTGGAAGTCCCAATATTGTCATTTTTTTCCAAATTATAGATTCAGTGCAATGCCAACTAAAATCTCATCAGGGATTTTATTGAAACTTATTTAGCTGATTTTAAAATGCTTGTGAGGGATTTGGGGTGTATGTAGCTCAGTGATAGGTAGTGTACATGCTTAGCATGTGCAAGGCCCTGAGTTGAGTCCCTAGCACACACATAATACATACATATGTACTTATTACGTGCGCACACACACACAAAACTCATGTGGAGCTGAGCATGGTGGCATACACTGTAATCCCAGCAATTCAGGAGACCGAGGCAGGAGGGTCACAAGTTTAATGCCAGCCACAAAAAGTTAGCAAAGCCCTTAGCAATGTAGTGAGAGACCCTGTCTCAAAAAATAAAAAAGGGCTGGAGATGTGCCCCTGGGTTCAATCTCCAGTACCAATAAATAGACGGACTGGTTGATGATATATGGAAGAAAAGAACCTAAGGAGCCAAAACATTCCCAGGGAAGAGTAATTTGAGTAATTTGCTATAATAGATATCATGATTTAATATAAACTAAAATTAATTAGTATGTTCCTAGTGTAGGGATAAACAGGTCATTGCGACAGATTATATATCTCATGACAGTATTTTATACGCGTGTATATAGATACACACACACATATATGTATATATGAGCTGAAAAGAATAGATTAAGTAAAAAGTAGGGAAGTTGGTATCCTTGTGGGAAATTTTTTATGTCCTAAGTTAAGCAATATATTAAAATTAAGTCTAGGGGCTGGGGTTGTGGCTCAGTGGTAGAGTGCTTGCCTCACATGCGTGAGGCACTGGGTTCAATCCTCAGCACTGCATAAAAATAAATAAACAAAAGTATTGTGTCCATCTACAACTAAAAAAATATTTTTAAAAGATTAAGTCTAGGTGTAATAGGAAAAACTTTAAGCCTTATAGGAAGACATCTTCATCCTTAGGATTAGGGAACAATTTTCTTAAGACAAGTTCTTAACGGTAAAACAAAAGATTGAAACATTCAAATCCATTAAGTACTTTTGTCATCAAAAGATGTTATATGATGGATTAAATAACGGGCCATTGTGTAGGAATAAAGATTTGTGATAGTAAGATTTGTGATCTAGAATAAAAGCAAGATGTAATCAAAAAGGAATGGTAATCAGGCATTTTTTTCCTTAAAGGGAAATCCAAAAAGCAACACATAAATAAATATGTTTAACCCTACAGCTAATGTACAAATTTAGACATAAGACCACACAGCTAGATACATTTTACACTTACTAGTTGACAAAGCATTAAGTCTAGAGACGATGTGAATCAATAGGAACTCTCAGACCACCATTGTTGGAACTTAAATTGATTCAACCAAAGGGCATTTTCTTATAAAATGAATCAGAAGATAACCTAAGTCATATCCTTGAGGAAAGATTGGAAAGTTTTATATCCATAAGAGTTATTAAACAGTTTTTAGGATAACTTGAGTAATAAAGGAGAATCTCAGCTTAATAATTTTCTATTATTTCTTAAAATATCGTGCATAAAGATAAATTATACCACTAAAAAAGGATCTTCATTGTTGAATTTCCCCACCTAGAACATAATGTTGAACAACTAAATGCAGTACACTTTTAAAATGTTATTCCTCTGTTAAAATGGTATCTCCAGAGGGATATAAAAGCTATTCACTAGAATCTACTAAAATTTGGCCATATTTGTGTTGTGGCTAATGTTAGCATGCAAACTGTTTAAACAGATTGTTTCAATGCTCATAGGTTTATGGAATGCATTTTATCCATTGTTCACTGTTTATCCTTGCTAAACATTAAATATTCTGAATTAGTTGTTTGTGACAGAAATAGGAAAATTATGGGCTGGGGATATAGCTCAGTTGGTAGAGTGTTTGCCTTGCATGCACAAGGCCCTGGGTTCAATCCCTAGCACCACAAAAAAATAAAAATAAATAAAATAAATAAATGCTGTTCTGGGATTCTGGGATATCTATTGAAAAAAAAAGTAGGACAATTAACTACATTTGTTCAGAATTTCTTGATGTTCATAACTACTTACTGTTCTTAAATTTAACAGCCAATTGTTTGGGGAAGAAGATGCTGATCAGGAAGTGTCACCTGATAGAGCTGACCCTGAAGCTGCATGTGAGTAAACTATTTGACACATTTTCTTTTAAAAAAATTTTTTTTTAAAGAGAGAGAATTTTTAATGTTTATTTCTTAGTTCTCTGCGGACACAACATCTTTGTTGGTATGTGGTGCTGAGGATCGAACCCGGGCCGCATGCATGCCAGACGAGCGCGCTACCGCCTGAGCCACGTTCCCAGCCCCTTAAAATATTTTTTTAGTTGTAGGTGGACACAATACCTTTATTTTATTTATATGTGGTGTTGAGGATCAAACCTAGCATAACTTACATGTGCTAGGCGAGCCACATCCCCAGCCCCTCGACGTGTTTTCTTATTGTGGCTGCTGTCTTTATTTTGTTGATTTGACATTGATAGCTTAAGAGAAAAGTGATAGTTTTTTTTTTTTTTTAATGTTCTTAAAATATGTTGTTTCAACTTTAAAACAGTGTTTACCAAAAAGATGCTTTCATTTTATCAGGATAGAGGGAACTATATCAGTTAGGAGTTGTTCCCAGGAGCATTCTTTCAACTATTATACATGTGACCTTCAAGGGAGGCACAAAAAGATGCTGATAACTTTTTTATTTTCCTTTCTTCTTGAACTTAGAATGTGTTGCTTTTGAGTGACTTCTGTGAGTGACATTTTCCCCCCACATGTAAGAGGTCAGTTTTACACTGAAAATAAAAATACTATTGTTTTATAGGGGAACCAACAGAAGCTGAAGCCAGAGCTCGAGCATCAAATGAAGATGGTGACATAAAACGTATTTCCACAAAGGAATGGGCAAAATCAACTGGTTATGATCCAGTTAAACTTTTTACCAAGGTTAGGTTTACTTTTTTTTCTTTTTCCCCTGGGGATTTAACCTAGGCGTACTTTACCATGAACCACAGCCCCAATCCTTTTCATATTTTCAGATAAGGTCTCACTGACTTGCTTAGGACCTTGCTTAGTTGCTGAGGCTGGTCTCAAACTTGTGATCCTCCTGTCTTAACCTCTTGGGTTGCTGAGATTATAGGCATACACTACTCTGCCCAGCCTAGGTTTATTTTCTTTATAATTGTGGATAGATCTATTAATCTGATTGTGTTTGTTTTAAACCAATACATAGAATTGAATTAAACTTTTTTGTACATATATGCTAACGTCCTAACAAAATGACTGATGTAGTCAGTCAGCACATGCAAGTTTGGAAATTTTAGTGCCTATACTAAATATCAGTTTAGTATCTCTCCAGGAGGTAAATATAGAAGCTTGCTTCTGTCCCCCTCTTTGTTGTCTTTTGCTGTCACAGAAGTTGGTTTTCTTTATAAACAATTTTGGTTTAATCCCTTTTTTCTCTTCTTATTCAAATCATCTGTTAGCAGTTTTGACTTGATATGTTCTAAATCCCCCTTGAATCTTAAATTGCTTTTTCTCATTAGTATAATATGCAGGATAGTTCTAGAAAGCTCTACAGGCTTTTAAAATTGAATCTGCCTAAGTATTGCTCAGCTAGGCCCTTAGTTCTAAGTTTTTCTATTTTTTTCTTCTTTGACTCTGTGGCAAATTATTACAGTAGATACTTGAAACTTTCTCAGTTTTTCTTAAATTGACTAATGCATTCTTGCCACCCTAAGGACATGGTCTTAAGCTTATAGTAAGAGGTTTGTAGCCATTGGACATAATTTACCTACCTGTTGAGAATATCTCACTTGACTGCAGGCTATTATCTTTTTGTTCCTGTGGAAGATAAACCTCTTTTGGTAAAGGCAGACTTTTCCAGAGGGCATTTTTCTTTGGCTTTGTACCTTGTTCTTCAAACAGTTTTTCTCCTCTGCTTTGTGTCTTGGATCTTTGTTGGCTCCTTCTGTCTGTTTACAATTTGCATAGGTCCCACTATCTTAAGCAAATGGGCTACTGCTCACTCCAACTTATATTCACTTCTGTATGTTAAGAAAGGTTGTCTCTCTTAAGCCTGTCAACGTTTATTTTACCACAAAGCCTTTTTCTCGAAAAATTATTTTTATTTATTTATTTTTAAAGAGAGAGAATTTTTAATATTTATTTTTTAGTTTTCGGCGGACACAACATCTTTGTTTGTGGTGCTGAGGATTGAACGCACGCATGCAGGCGAGCACGCTACCGCTTGAGCACATCCCCAGCCTTGTTTTTATTTCTGATATACTTAAATGCACTAAACACTGTGGACAGCATTAATAGTATTCTTAACACTTATTTTCATTGTAATCTGAGCAACATTTGAATACCAGAATAATCTGAGTACATCTACAGTCTCTTCTTGAGCAGGTAAATTTAAGCATCTTGTTTGTGTTGGACACTTCTATAAGTATTGGGGACTTAGGAGTGAACAAGACACAAGAACACCTTGCTGTAGATAGGAAATCAAACAGTGAACAATTAATTCCAGATTCACTGTTTAATGATATTAAGTTTGGATGATTTTGAATTCCTGAGTTCCAACAGGTTCAAAAGAGGTTTTCTAGAGGAGGTGACATTTAAACTCAAAACTAGAAAGAATAAGGATGGGAATAGAAGTGCAACATGTACAAAAAATCTAAATTGAAAAACTGAAATCATTCTTGTTCAAGGGAAAAGTGGAAAGGGATAACAAAGTCAAGGTAACAACAGATTAGCCAAGGCTTTCTAGGCTGTGTTAAGGATGTTATACTGCACCAGTGGGAATTTATTGAGAGCATGTCTTGTAGGATCACCGTAAAGACATGGAGGGCGATGTAGTGTACCATTCTAAAACTCGATATTCATATTATAACTAATATGAGTCAGTACCCATGATTTTGTGTAGTGCCAAAGTAATACAAGGTACAAGCTATCTGTATTCACAGTGGAGCATGGAGAAGTAGACTCAACAAGACTTTGGATGTATACAGTGAGGAATCTGGAAAGATAACTTGGTTTCTCATTGGGCTGGTGAATAGAATGGACAGGTGAGGCAGAAAGTAAATTTGTGTGGGGGTTGGGGGAATAGGAGAAGGTAATACAGTCAGTTTTGAACTTATATAGATTGCTCTCGACCATCAGAGCAATGACAAGTTGTTCTGTAGGTAAGTAGGAGGTTTAGATGTGTTTGGGATCTGAGTTTATAGATTGGATTTAATTAATGGAAATGAGCATGATGTATTAGAGATGATGGGATAATGCAAAAGTAGGAAGGACTACTCTTGTCTGGCAGACTTTTCTCAGCCAAATGTTCAGTATCCTTTACTTTTTTTTTTTTTTTTTTTTTTGGTACCAGGGATTCAACTCAGGAGCAGTCAATCACTGAGTCACATCCCCAGCCCTTTTTTGTATTTTGTTTAGAGACAGTCTGGCTGAGTTACTTAAGGCCTCACTAAGTTACTGAGGCTGGTTTTGAACCCGCAATTGTCCTGCCTCAACCTCCCAAGCCGCTGAGATTACAGGTGTGCACCACCACGCCTGGCTACAAGTTGTTTTAGCCTCATGTGCTACCCATATCATATCATAATGAACTTAACTTCTTGCCTGTGTACTCATTTTAAATGTTACTATCTACCTTGTATTCTTTTTCTATGCCTTAGGTAGGTAAAACAAAAATCCTCATGGTTTTCAGCTTTGTGGCTTTCCTACTAAATATTATTGTCATTGTTTATATATTTAGCTTGTTTTCCAAAGATTAAAGATGAGTGGCTTTGATAGAAATTTTTATGATATTTCAATTTAGCTGAAGGTACATTCTTACCTGGTACCTTCAGTAAATGTATTGAATAAGTTAATCACAAATAGAAAAGGGTTTTAAGGGGATGTCCCTGTTCCCAAGAGCACTCTCCTAGTATGTGGGAAGCCCTGGGTCTCATCGCTCACACTACAAAAGGGAAAGAGAGATGGAGAGAACAATGATAAGGAAAAAGTAAAAATAATTAAAACACCTGAAATCCTACTATTTTTGTTTTTTGTTAGTCTATATGTGATAGTGTTTTATTATAATAATTGTGTTTGGGGATTTTGTACCTCCTTTTAGCTTTTATTTTTTTATTTTTTTTGCACATGTAAATATTTTAGAAGGGGGAAGGCACATTTCAGAGATGTTAGTGTTTATTAATCCCTTTAATTTGTATGATTTTGCTTCAGACTGAACTTTGGAGTTTTAGGGAACTTTGGGGGAGGTGGTTTAGGAGGTTCAGGCAGTCAGCATTCCCTTATCCTCACTTAACTTCTTCTGCCCTTAACTGTTTTACTGGTTTTAACTATTTTATATGTAGGGATTCTGTGTAAACATTTGAATATTTTTTTAATGGCTTTTGAAAATTGTTACTCTGCTTGCATTTGACATGTGTGATTTGTTTTGTTTTGTTTTTGTGGATTGTTTTTTGTTGTTTTATTTGTTTGGTATTGGGAATTAAACTCAGGGGCACTTGACCACTGAGCCATATCCTCAGCCCTCTTTTGTATTATATTTAGAGACAGGATCTCACTGAGTTGCTTAGCACCTCCACCTCCCTTTTGCTGAAGCTGGCTTTGAACTTGGCATCCTCCTGCCTAAACCTCCTGAGCTGCTGGAATTGTAGGCATGTGCTACCAACTACACCTGGCTTTGACATGTGTTTTTAAATCAGATTTCACAGTAAATCATCAATGAAATTTTAATGTATTTTATCAACTTCGGACTTGTAGGGCTCATGGGATTTATCTTTTCTTTTTTTTAAAGCTTTTTAAAGATGATATCAGGTATCTATTGACAATGGATAAACTATGGCGGAAAAGGAAACCACCTGTTCCATTGGACTGGGCTGAAGTACAGAGTCAAGGTAAAAAAAAAAAAAATACATTTTAATCCGGGCTGGGGCTATGGCTCAGTGGTAGAGTGCTTGCCTGGCATGTGTGAGGCACTGGGTACGATCCTCAGCATCACAAAAAAATAAGTTTATAAAATATTTTAAAGGGCTGGGGATATAGCTCAGTTGGTAGAGTGCTTGTCTCATATGCACAAGGCCCTGGGTTCAATCCCCAGCACCAAAAATAAATAAATAAATAAATGAAATAGTTTAAGAAAGAATTAAACCCTCCATTCCATCTTTTTTTTTTTTTTTTTTAATATTTATTTTTTAGTTCTCGGCGGACATAACATCTTTGTTGGTATGTGGTGCTGAGGATCGAACCCGGGCCGCTCGCATGCCAGGCGAGCGCTCTACCGCTTGAGCCACATCCCCAGCCCCTCCATTCCATCTTACGCTTTAAAAATATGTTTTATTTTTTGGAATACCTAAAGTAGAAATTACCTCACCAAAAATGTTTAAATACTGTATTTTTTTTTCGAAATTATGTTCATATATTCAGATAACATGAAGAAGAAAAATCATTAGATCTATACTCACATTGAGAAATAGTCATTATTAATATTTTAAGGAATGTTCTGATCATCTTAATTGTGCATACAGATACAAGTAGTCATGTATGTACACGTTACATAAATGGAGTCATATTATTTGTATATGCTTTGCAGAGGGATATGGATTGAACCCAGGTGTACTTTACCACTGAGCTACATCCCCAGTTCTTTTTGTGTTTTATTTTGAGAAAGGGTCTCACTGAGTTGCTGAGGCTGGCCTCAAACTTGAAGTCCTCTTGCCTTAGCTTCTCTTGTAGCTGGGATTACAGGTAGGCACCACCATGCCAAACACTGCTTTTATACTCTTGGCTTGCTTTTTTCAGTCGGTATTATTTAACTAGTCATTTGTTGATTAATATGTAGTTGCTTCATATGTTCCCTGAAACAGAGTGCATCTATATGTACATCTGTCTTTCTTCGTACCTCTGTAATTGTCTTTTTTTTTTTTAGATTTAAAACATATTTTAAAAAAATTTAAATGAAGGAAACTTTTAGTGACCACTTCCTTATTCTACTCTTCATTGACACATTGTGGTTCTAGTTCATGTGAACTGTATTGTAGTATTGCACAGCAGTGCAGAGCACACTGGAACTTAAAAGATCCCTGGAGATTTTAGTCACCACTTTGAAGCAGTTTTCAACAATATAAGATGCTTAATTTACTGGGAAAATTGAAGTATGATTCAATAGCTTCCATCTACTGAGTGATAACTATGTACTAGGCATAATGCTTATCATCTCTGTTATATCCATGAATCCCCCAATGCAAGTCCTGATGGCCTCGTACTTTTTCTATCAGTTTTAACAGTTTTCTTGTACAGATACTTGTACTGTAGTGATATAATTTTAATGAGATTTGCTTTATATGTAGACTAATAAGAATTGGTGTAGGATTGAATTTATTATGTAGAGCACATTAGAGAAATGATGCTTATTGAAATTTGTAATTTTTTTTTTTTTTTTTTGAGGAGAAGAATCCAATCCGTCAGATCAACAAAGTGAACCCCAGCTAGGTCTGAAAGACCAGCAGGTTCTAGATGTAAAGAGCTATGCAAGTCTTTTTTCAAAGAGCATTGAGACTTTGAGAGTTCATTTAGCAGAAAAAGGAGATGGAGCTGAGCTCATATGGGATAAGGTTAGTATTAAAAATGAGTATCATCTATTGCTTATGTATCTGATGTATAGTTCTTAATCTGTAATAGCAACTAGTATATTTTCTTTGTTTTTTTTAAGATATCATTTATTCTATCAGATTTTGAGGAAATATCTGTAATTTGGTATGGATGTTTTCATCTCTAGTTACTATATTAGTCAGATTCTTCTTTTTTCTTTTGACATTACTGGCAATTGAACCCAAGGCTTAGGCAAGCAAGTGCTGTACCACTGAGCTGTACCCCAGCCCTCCACTTTTGAAGTGTGAATTTTCTATAAATAAATTTGAGCAATATAATAAAACTTTTAGATTCTAGTAATACATTTATAATTATGTTGACTAGAAAAATAATGTGAATTTTTAGTGAAATGTTTTATTGATTTAACATTCTGTATAATACAGACTTATTTAAACTGATCATGAAATCTTTTCAAAATGACAGCTCATTGGCTGTGTATTTGATCTAGAAAGTAATAGAATTGCCTTTTTATTGAAATAGATATAGCTGTTCAGAGATTTAAGAGAAATACTTCTCAGTATAAAAAAACGAGATAATTCTTAAAGTTAAAAATAATATTTAATAGTGCTCTGCAGTTAGATATTGTATTTTGAGTTCATTTTACTTAATTTTAATTGTAGTTAGGGGATTTTAAAAGAGTCAGACCAGTTTTAGAATTCCAAGATACCTTTCTGTGCACAAATTTTGGAACTTTGTTTAATCAGATACCTAAAATAAAGCTGGTAAATTTAAGTTCTTGAGGTCTTTGGAGGTGGGGGGTATTACTGGAGATCGAATCCAGGAATGCTTTACCTCTGAGCTGTATCCCTAGCTCTTTTTGAGGCAGAATCTCTCTAAGTTGCTGAGGCTGGCCTCGCACTTTCTTTTTTCTTTTCCTTTTCTTTCTTTCTTTTTTTTTTTTTTTTTTTAGAGTCTTCAATTTCAGTTTTTCTAAAATATGTAACATCATTTAATGTGGCCTTGAATTTTCTATCCTTCTGCCTTAGCATCTCAAGTCGCTGGGATTACTGGCATGCATTACTGCACCTGGCTCTTGAGGCTTTTTGTTTGTATTTTATGGTTGCAGGATTGAATCCAGAGGCACTCAACCATTGAGCTACATTCCCAATCGTTTTTTGTTTTTATTTTGTTTTATTTATTTAATTTTGAGGAAGGATCTTGCTAAGTTGCCCAGTCTGGCCTTGAACTTGCTATCCTCCTGCCTCAGCCTCCTGAGTCACTGAAATTATAGATATGCACCATTATACATTAATCTTTTTGGTTTACATGATACTAAGGGTAGTTTTTCAAATATTTTCATTGTTCTAGATATTTGGAAAGTTTTTTTCTTTTTTAATCTGTCACAGGGGCTAAAAAAGGGAACTTTTGGATGAGAATTTTTATCTTCTTTGGTAAAGTCCTTTTGATACCTAATGGGTATCATAAGCCAGTTGCCTTGGAAATTCCTCATGACACTATTGATAATGTGAAATATTCTTACTCATCCTTAGCACAACCTTGTGAGATGCTCAGGAAGGTTGATTTGTCTGAAGTTGCACTGCCAGTTAATAAGTACATGAAGGAACTCACTTCCTAACAGCTCTTTTTCTTTTTTCTTTAAGAATAAAAAAGCATCTTCTTACAGAGAGAGAGAGAGAGACAGTTACATCTCAACTCAAGAATTTACCAGAAAATAGAAGTAGAAACAGTCATGACAGGGAGTAGCATTTTGAATTTGGAGATGAACTAGGTATATGGTGATAAATAAATGTTAAACTCTGAGCCTTTGCTCCAGGAATTACTCTGGGCCATGCAAAAATAGCATTTTTCTTTAAGGGTGTTCATCCTTATTAGCTGAAAAGTGACCCAAAGGCTGAATAAAATATTAACATGGCTTGGTTAAGTCCTTTTTCAGCAGATCCACTGAACTAGAGCTGACTCCTTCAGCTCTAGTTTTGTACACTGAAGAATTCTGCACAGGGTATTGCTAGTAAAAAGGACATATCCAAAATGTTTTCTTCCATCCTGTTATATCTTCTTAATTCAAAGCAGAAAGCCTTACCGAAATCTAATTAAAGAGTCTAGGATATGGCCTCAAGAAAAATGCAAATTATAAAGAGAAAACTTTGATCATGTTTCGTTATCTGAAGACACAGCACACATGGGTGAGTGGTGTATCTATGAAGGGAGTTTGGAGGAGGAGAGCCCAAAGTAGTAGTCCAGGTCTTTCTGAGACTTTAATGAAACTGTTTTGTCAAGCAGCCTGTGTCTTTGCCTGGATTCTGTGCTTGTCCAGCAATTATCTCATTACTAACTAGTGAACCCAGGAAAGGGTTGCCATCATCAATTAATGGAATTGGGATTCTCGTGTATTATGTTCTTGGTCCCCAGTGCATTTGTTTAAGCATGAGCAGTCTCCTAGAAGCAAGGTAGTTCTTGATGTTCTTTTTTGACTATTCTTGGACCAGAAGTCATAAGCCCCTGTCCCTTTTATCCAATCTCCATGCTACTTACCTGAGAGTAGCCTCTCTTTCGTGACTACCTCTTGTTCTGGTTAATTGTCTACAATATTATACATATGTGAAGGTACTCTTGTGAAAGTAGTACTAGTCAAGCTAGTGAGTTCATGGGAAGACTTGTTAAATAATTTATATTATTGGCAGGATGACCCATCTGCAATGGATTTTGTCACTTCTGCTGCAAATCTCAGGATGCATATTTTCAGTATGAATATGAAGAGCAGGTTTGATATAAAATGTAAGTTGTTTTGTATTTCATTTGTATCATCAAAACCTCAAAGTTGTTTTTTCTTTTTTAACAGCTAAACATGTTCATCTTTTTCCCCCCACAGCAATGGCAGGGAACATTATTCCTGCTATTGCTACTACTAATGCAGTGATTGCCGGGTTGATAGTATTGGAAGGACTGAAGATTTTATCAGGAAAAATAGACCAGTGTAGAACTGTGAGTATTTCTGTTTGCCTTTTTTTATTCAAAGTCTTTTTAAAATTATAGGAGTTGATATAGTCAGTAGTAGAGCATTTGCTATGTATGTGCATGGCCCCGAAAGCAATCCTCAGCACACACACCCCAACTCCCAAAGTATAAAAAGCATGTAAAACAGACATTTTTTAAAATTTAAACAACAAAATTGATTTAAAGCAATGGAAAAACAATTGTTTCAGTTTCCTTGTGTGAGTGCGTGTTTAAGTAATCTTCCTGGAAATTTCAATAGAAAAGAAAGCACATTGACTTATTTTTATCTAATAAGTGAAAGCAGAAGCTAATTTGTTTCTAACATTTCCAGTTTTACCAAATTCTTGGGGAAATTTAGCATGAGATCTGCATATTAAAAAGATTTTCTAATTCTATGGTTTAAAAAAATGGTTATTCTTTGGTCATTGGTCTTTGGTCATTCTTTTTATTTTCTTTTAAGATTATTTTATTCTTTGATTAATTTTCAAGTCTGAAATCCTTACTACAGATATGTCCCACCATTTCTACTAGATCTGTGTTTTGTTTACTTAAGTGATTTATGGTTTTGTAACAATGTATTTTAGAATTGTAGCTATGACAGTTCAGGTACCTTGAAGTACATTACCTCATAGAGTACTTGTACTACCAACCTAGGATAACTTTTTCTTTTTGTGGTACTAGATATGGAACCCAGGGCCAGTGCATTCTAGGCAGCACTGTGCCACTGAGCTCCATCCCCATTGCTAGGACTACTTTTAAATTCTAGACTTTAGGTTTTCAACCCATTCGTGTTTAGACAGTAAATCTGCTTGGTTTCTTTCTTGCTGTGATGATTGATAGGAAAGACATTAGCCCTTCCACCAAACCCAGGGTCAAGATAATTCCTCTTGCTGTTTCTATTGGGAAGGTGTTTTTCTCTTTGCTCTCCCTCATTTCCAGGTTCTTAAAAGAGTTCTTGGGCTGGGGATGTGGCTCAAGCGGTAGCGTGCTCGCCTGGCGTGCATGTAGCCTGGGTTCGATCCTCAGCACCACATACAAACAAAGATGTTATGTCCACCGAAAACTAAAACATAAATAAATAAGTATTTAAAAAAAAAAAAAGAGTTCTTATATTAGTAAAGGATGGGCTAGGTGTGCCACTTGTCTGGGCACCACGGCATATACCTGTAATCCTAGTGGCACCAGAGGCTGAGGCAGAAGGATCACAACTTCAAAGTCAGCCTCAGCAACTTCATGAGGACCTAAACAACTTAGCGAGACCCTATCTCAAAATGAAAAGGGCCAGGAGTGGTTAAGTGCCCCTATGTTCAGTTCCTGGTATTAAAAAAAAAAAAAAAAAAGTCTAAACCAAAAAAAAAAAAAAAGTCTAAACCATTTGGATGTTCTGTTTGGTTCCTGCTTTCGTTATTGAGTTTGTCTTAGGAGGCTTTTCTTTCTTACCAGCTCAAAGAAACTTCCTAAAAAGTTCAAGTAACCAATACTTTTGCTACTGTTTATGTTCTCCTTTTTATGACAGTGTTGTAATCAAAGGACCCATTTACATTTTTAGTTGTAGGATGACACAGTACCTTTATTTTATTTTTTGTATGTGGTGCTGAGGATTGTCCCCAGTGCCTCACGCATGCTAGGCAAGTCCTCTACCTCTGAGCCACAACCCCAGCCCCAGGACTCATTCTTTTCAGGAATTTTGTAAAATGTCCAGCCTGCAATGGTATTCTTTTTTTTCTTTTTCAGAATTAACAATACATTCTTTATTTCATTGTTGTTTGGCAGAGCTGGGAATCTAACCCAGGGCCTAATGTGCTCAGAAAGCACTCTATTATTACTATACTACATCCTCAGCCTTTATGTATTTTTTAAGGTAACTTCTATGTTTTCATGAAATCTCAGGGTGAAGGAATGTGCAGTCATATAATCACTCCACCATCTTGATTCAATTCTTTTTTTGTTTGTTTGAGTGCCTGGGATTGAACTCAGGGGCACTGGACCACTGAGCCACATCCCCAGCCCTATTTTGTACCTTTTTATAGAGACTGGGTCTCATTGAGCTCCTTAGTACCTTGCTGTTGCTGAGGCTGGCTTTGATCTTGCTATCTTCCTGCCTCAGCCTCTGGAGCCACTGGGATTACAGGTGTGTGACACTGTGCTGATTTAATTCTATTTAAATGTTTACTTTGGCTGCCATAATTTTAATTTCTAAGAACTTCTTAAAATTTTTTCTTTCGAGCCCACAATCATAACTGATTGTCAAACTTACTTTATGTCAGTTTCCTGTAACATCCTTATGATTTCTTTGCTTGCTTGTTTCCATCTACCTCTTGGACTGTTGATACTTATATATGTGGATTTACTTTGTTCACATTTTTAAATGAATATTAAGATGGATTAATAATGTTTGCCTGGGTATTAACAGTAATACCTTTTTTGGAGTGAGGATTGGTCTGAGTGCCTTTACACAGACTGAGTACACAATCTGAGCTATATCCCTAATCCCAATTTTGTTTTATTATTACTTAGTATACTTAATCTTCCTGGCAAAGCCCAAAAATCAAAGAAATGTTTCCCCCATTTGTTTTCTAGTTTGCTTTCTAGCCCTGCTACATGACCAGTACTCACTGTAGGGAAAAGTTACAGAGGGCGACTCTACTGTCTCCAAGGATATACTCCTTTAAACTTGGGGGAATCTATACGGTTCTCTTTTAGAGTTAATGATTCTTAGTAGACATAGTGCTACATTGTAGACACATGGAAAATTTGTATCTAAGCTTCTTCTGTTCTTCTGACTTTGTTGTATTTGTTTAATGTTTGTAGTGTGCACCAAACTTCATAGTAGTTTAACGTTGGAACCTTCCCTAATTCAGTGTAATTTTTTAAAAATTGGTCTTGGTTTTTAATTTGTTTTTGAGGAGGAGATATTAGACAAATAGCATTAATACCAGTATCTTTCCCCTTTTGCCATAAATGTTATTTTAATTGTCCTAGGAAATTTGGAAAGGTGGTCACTTTTGTTCCATATATCTGTAAAAGCATTATCATTAATTGCAGAAGTGTGTTGGTCTTACAAAGAGGTTGACTTAAAGTAACTGAGAATAAAAACTATGAAGGACATCCAGAAGCTGATTTAATGATGATACCAGAGACAAATATGGCTATACTTATACTCTTGCTAAATTAATTAGCAGAAGCATGTGGAGTCGGTACAAAACAAATAGGTGTCTTTAGAGTAAACCCAGCTGTTTATATGGTAGCTAAATAGAAAAGAAGATTAAAAAACTACACTCTTTAAAAAGTTATGATTTTCCCGATCCTTGCCATCTCTAGAAGAGAATGTTTAAGTAATGTTGTTGTTATTTTTATTAATACACAAGATGATTTTTAGATTGGTATATAAAATTGTAATTCACATTTCTGATTCCTGCTTTTTGGTTTTTCTCCAAAGATTTTTTTGAATAAACAACCAAACCCAAGAAAGAAGCTGCTTGTGCCTTGTGCACTGGATCCTCCTAACCCCAATTGTTATGTGTGTGCCAGCAAGCCAGAGGTGACTGTGCGACTGAATGTCCACAAAGTGACTGTTCTCACCTTGCAAGATAAGGTGAGTTCAGGGGCCATTTCTGTTCCCTAAAACAAAAAAAATCCAAGTGTCTACTTTACAGCATATTACTAAATACCTGGTAACAAACTAAATACCAGGTAATTGCTCCGAAAATCTCTGAAGTGATTTGCTCTAATTTCCTGGATTATTTCACTATCTAAATTGCTGCACTTTTCTCTCTGATTCCAGAATATGTGCCTCCTATCCCAGGCACATAAGGTATAAATGTATTTGTCTGGAATATGTACCATAGGTGGCATAGTATCATGGCAGACAGACTTCTTTGCTCTTTATTTCCCACATAGTGAGTAAATTCTGATTTTTGTTCGTTTGTTTTGGTAATACTAGGCATTGAATCCCAGGACACTCTACCACTGAGATAAGTCTCCAGACCTTTTTATTTTTTTATTTTAATATAGGGTCTTACCTTGAGGCTGGCCTTAGACTTGTGATTCTCCTGTTTAGCCTCCCAAATAGTTCTGATTTTTTTTTTTTTTCCTTTTTGGATAAAGAAGTGTCTTCGCGGCTGGGGATATAGCTCAGTTAGTAGAGTGCTTGCCTCACATATAGAAGGCCCTGGGTTCAATCCCCAGCACCAAAACAAATACACAAACAAAAACAACAACAAAAAAAAAACTTAAAAAAAAAAATGTCTTTGAATAGTTTTGGCTATGGCCAAACCCACAAAGAGTTTTTTTTGTTTTGTTTTGTTTTATGGTAGTACTGACGATTGAACCTGGGATGCTAGACCACTAAACTTGACTATATTCCCAGGTTTTCTTTTTTCTCTTCTTGAGGCTGGCCTTAAAGTTGTGATTTTTTTGCCTTAGCTTTCCTACTAGCTGAGATTATAGTTACAGACTACTGCACTTGTCTCAGACAAGGTATTTTTATGAATTGTGAATACTTGACTAAGAATAACAAAGTTCTGTGTTTCCAGTGGAGCAAAATCCCAGTTAGTAGCTTTGTATTAAGGGTAGGGATAACTTGCAGAGTTCAGGTGCTCTAGATGTTGGACAGTACTCATCCCCACAAAATTAGGAGGCTCTTGTTAATTATTTATGAAATCTGAGACTTATAGATTTATGTAATATGACCTGATTCTGGATTCACTTATAGAGCAGGAGTATAAGAAATGGGGGTTTAAGATATAGTCTAAGCCCTGTGTGGTGATGCACACCTGGAATCATAGCTACTTGGGAGGCTAAGGAAGGAGCATCACAAATTGGAGGGGGCATCTTGGACAATTTAATAAGATCCTAATTCAAAATAAAGAAGGCTAAAGATGTAGCTTAGTGGTAGCAATGCTTGTCTATGAGTGAGGCACTGGGTTCAATCCTCTGTACCGTCTACCTTCCCCCTCCCACACAGGCGTACTATGCAAGAAAAAGATTTAGGTTCCTTCTAAATTGTCTAGATTACTTTCATTGAACTTTTTTATTTTTTAAATGGCTGAAAAGTGTCCCTTCCCACTTAGGGGAGCATTTTGGATTGTTCTCTGATTGAATCCATCACAGTGCTACATATTTACATACCTCTTGAGATAGGTGATTAAGCCTTTCCCAAAGTGGGTAGGGAATGACCTTCCTCCTAGAACTGGCTACATAGGGAAGACTAATTTGTAATCATATCTTAGGGAAGGCAGCAGATCTTGGTTAACTGGATATTGGAGGGTTGCTGCCCCCTTTTATTCCTAGGAATTATTATTGTTGAAAGTATTGATTTAGGATTAAAGATAATTCCTTTATTTGAGGGTAATTAGACCCCTAGAGAGATACTCCATATCAATTTTTAGGAGCTGGTAGTGATCAGAATATGATCACTTAGAACTATCTTCTAAACCTATATGGAATTTAGAAAAGATGAGGTCATCTGAGAATCAGGTTAGTAAGAATTTCTTTTCATCTGTCAAACCTTCTGTTACAGGGCTGGTATAGAAACTGGGATGAAATGTTAAGTTTGGAGTCCACTTCCTAATGTTCGGGGAAAGAAAATAGCAAGAGCCAATCAAGTAGTTCTTAAGTCCCATTTAGAGGAAGTTTGCTCTGATCTACATTTGTGGTTGAATATGGCTAACTCTCCAGTTTTTCCTAACTAGCCCCTTTATGAAAGGAGAAAGTAAGAGCCTTTATAGAAACAAATCTAGAGGTTTTTATTTATTTTTAAATGGTCTTTAATTGCCTGTATTAATATTTTTTAATCTTTTTTTTTCCTTATAGATAGTGAAAGAAAAATTTGCTATGGTAGCACCAGATGTCCAAATTGAAGATGGGAAAGGAACAATCCTAATATCTTCAGAAGAGGGAGAGACAGAAGGTATTATTGCATTTATCCACTCCCCTCATTTAGGGACATGAAATTATTGTGCACTCTAATGTGCTAAGTAACGTGTACTCTGTACTCCTCGAAGGAGAGCGGAGTACACATTATCTGTTCATTGCATATGTTACTCGGTTCCATGGTAATGGGGGTGACGTTTGGTCATGGAAGTGTTTTCCCATGGTGGTGTTTCCTTGATAGAGTCACCACAGCACAAATTTGGATGCTTCTAAATCTCGATACTAAGGGACTATTTCTTAATAACTCAGTGGACAGATTGTGACTGCAGTATTCTTGTCTGCTTCCAAGGAACCTCTTTTCCTGTGTCATGGAACCTGGAGGCTACGTTGGTAATGAGAAAACTTCTGGCTTTTAAATCAGTGGGGAGGGTAATCTTGAGTTTCTTGAGTGTTTTTTCTAAGAACGGGGAAGTCTTGATAGCCTGCTCCTGCTACACAGCAGAAAATGTTGGTGAAGTCAGTGCATAGTTTTAGCTCTCTAAGCTTTTGTAAGTTTTAAGCAAGGGCTAGGAATGTGGCCCAATGGTAAAATGCTTGCCTAGTATGCACAAAACCCTAGGTTGGCTCCTGAGTACCTCCACTTCCCCTCCTCAAAAAAAAAAAAAAGAAAGAAAGAAAGAAAGAAAGAAAAGAAAAGAAAAGAAAAAAAAATCAAGCAGCTTATTACTTTTGTTAAAGTATTTATTAGAAGTTAAGGTAGAATACATTTGATTGAATTCTGTTGAAGCTTCTGTAGTAAGAATTGCATTGTAATTAGACCTCCTTCAGATTTTAATCAGTCTGATTAGAAAGTTCCCACATTCCTTCTGCCATTTTTATATCTCATTTCTTGGGTTACCAGTTGATTCTTCCATGTCCCAGTTCTTAACCAGTGTACCATTATTATTTCCTGTGTGTCGGCTTATTTATCACCTATTTGTCTAGTGGTCATTTATTCACTATTCTTTGCCAGGTGCTAACAGGGATTCAAATATTAACCTTTCTTTAAGGCTTAATGTCAGGATACTTGGTATAATTGCTTGTTGAGAATTGTTTGGGATATTAGATCATATGTAATTGGAGGCCATATATTGGCTGGGTGCCAGTCTATTACAGGAGTTCACTTGAATATTCAAGTCCCATTTTAGCCAACTGTCCTCATCCTAAAGAAGTTTTGGTTTGTGATATGTTGTCCCCTTAGTTTTCACTAGTTCTTTCAGATGTTAGTTTAAAAATGGAGGGCTAGGGATGTATCTCAGTATATGGTGCTTGCCTAGCATGCATGAGACTTTGGGTTTGATTCCAGCACACACACACCCCAAAAAAAAACCAAAAAAAAAAAAACATGAGGTCAAGAATCTCAATAGTTTGAAACATGTCCCTATTTCATGGAGTACATGTGGTACTGAGGTTGAAACAGTGGTTATTCAAATGCATGGAATTCTGTATTTTAGGCACAGTCTTAGGGTATTTATAACAAGCATGGATTCAAGATAGCAGTCCTTGGCACACGGTACTTTACAGCCTGGAAGGAGAGTAGATTTAGTATATAGTATATTGAAGAAGGGTCAAGAACAGGGTATGAATTGAAGGAGAGCATATTTTGCTTTGTGGAGGGAGGGTTAGGGCAGCAGGAGAGGGAAGACTGTTGGGTTAACTTTTAAAGAAGAGCTGGGGACCTGGACAGAGAAGGGAAGGTCTGCGTTTGGATAGAATAGATAGCATCTATAAAAGCATAAACTAGTAAAACAACATAAAAAGCTCTAGAAATGGAGAATAATTTGTTTCCATTTCAGAATGAAAGTGCCATAGGGTTGGCAGTGGTGATGAAGCTGGAACTTTCTCTGTCATACTTGCTGTGTTTGTCTTTATCTTCTCCTCTGACTTGCCTGGCCCACTATCCCATTCGCACCAGGGTTTAAACACAGGAGCAATGTGGTTCCATATAATGTGCAGAGGGTCTACTAAAAAGGGTGTGAAGTAGAGGCAAGGAGCCAGTAAGGATTAGAAAGAGTAGCATCATTAGTCCTGTACTATGTTGTTAGTAGACTCTGGATTCAAAGATGATGCTAATTCTCTAAAATAAGAACCCATATTAACTTTTGAACCCATTAGTTCTTTTTTTTTTTAATTGATTTTAGTTTTTTAAATATTCGACAACAGAATGCATTACAATTCTTATTACACATATAGAGCACAGTTTTTCATGTCTTTGTATGTAAAGTATGTTCACACCAATTCATGTCTTTATACTTGTACTTTGTTTTTTGTTTGGGTTTTTATTGTTGTTTTGCTTACACATATCACAATTTTAATATCTCTGTTTGTATAAAAAGTAGGTTGACACCCAATTCTTGTCTTCATACATGTACTTTAGATAATGATGTCCATCACATTCCACCATCCTTGCTAATCCCCTGCCTCCTCCCTTTCCCTCCTTCCCCTCTTCCCTATCTAGAATTCATCTATTCCTCCCATGTTCCCCCTCCCTACCTTACTATGAGTCAGCATCCTTATATCAGAAAAAACATTCAGCATTTTTTTGGGGGGGATTGGCTAACTTCACTTAGCATTATCTTCTCCAACGCCATCCATTTACCTGTGAATGTCATGATTTTATTCTATTTTATTGCTAAGTAAAATTCCATTGTGTACATATACCATATTTTTTTTATCCATTCATCCACTAAAGGGCTCCACAGTCTAGGTTGGCTCCACAGTTTAGCTATGAACCCATTAGTTCTGAGGAGGATTAAATTCACTGAAAGGGTTTGAAACTGGAACTGGAGTTCAGTAGGAAGTATCATTGTCCAAAGGTATTCCACACAGATGGAAATAGTTCAATAAAAATGAAATCTGGAAAAGAACTGGAATAAACCTTCAGTATTTTCTGGGTGTCAAAAATTTAGGGAATGCCTGGTGTAGGTGATGCATGTTTTTAATCCCAATGGCTCAGGAGGCTGAGACAGGAGGATGGCAAGTTCAGAGCCAGCCTCAGCAATTTTAGTGAGGTGCTAAGCAACTCAGTGAGACCCTCTTTCTAAATAAAATACAAAATAGGGCTGGGGATGTGGCTCAGTGGTTGAATGCCCCTGAGTTCAATCCCTGGTACCCACCACCCCCATCACCAAAAAAGAAAGAAAGAAAACCTTTTAAAACATTTTTCTTAAATGAAAGAAAAATGGTTTAAAAAAAAAAAAAAGCTGAGTGTGATGGCACATGCCTGTAATCCCAGTGACTCAGGAGGCTAAGGCAGGAGGATCACAGTTTCAAAGCCAATCTCAGCAACTTAGCAATTCAGCAAGACCCTGTCTTTTAAAAAGGCTGGGGTTGTGACTCAGTGGTTAAGCACCCCTAGGTTCAATACCAAAAAAGATTATTGAATTGAAAATTTAAATTATATAGAAATGTATAGCCTTTAAATATAATTAGCCAGGTGGGGTGGTATATGTCTGTACTTGGGAGGCTGAGGCAGGAGGATCACAAATATGGGGTAGCCTGGGCAATTTAGTTGAGGCCCTGTCTCAAAATTATTTTAATCATGGTAGCATATGAGGTGGGAGAATCCCAAGTTCCAGGCCAGCCTGGGCAATTCAGTGTAAAAAATAAAAATATCTGGGGATATAGCTTTTGTTTTGGGGGATTGGGTAACTTCACTTAGCATTATCTTCTCCAACGCCATCCATTTACCTGCAAATGTCATGATTTTATTCTATTTTATTGCTGAGTAAAAATACCACTTTTTTTTTTTTTTTTTTTTTTTAAAGAAAATAGTTCCAGTTCAAACTCTTTCACTCATCCACAATGAGTGGATATAGCTCAGTGGTGGAACTCCCCTGAATTCAGTCAGACCCTAGTACTGCAAAAATAGATAAAATTTTAAAAATGTAATGAAAGTGGTTGCTGATGTTGTACAACTGTAGAGTGCTAGCCTAGCATGTGTGAGCCCCTGGCTTCAATCCTCTGGTACCTAGGACCAATAATAAACAAACATGATAATATCACCATAATTATTTTTTTCCTGGTACTGGGGATTGAACCCAGGGCCTAAAGATGCTAGTCAAGCACTCTGCTACTGCATTACATTCCCTAGAAAATCTATGTACCTCGCATAACAAATATTCAATAAAATAGACTGCGGAGGGAATATAAATTGGCATTAAATTGGGGAAGCAGTGTTGTTGTTTTAATATTTTTATTTTATTAATTTTTTTTATGTGGTGCTGAGGATTGAACCCAGTGCCTCACACATGTTAGGCAAGTGCTCTATTCTGAGCTACAACCTCAGCCCTGTGTTTGCAGTTCCAGGGATTGAACTCAGGGCTTTTCACAGGCTAGGCAAGTGCTGAGCAATCTGTCACTGAGCACTTGCCTAGCCTGAAGATGAAGTTTTGAATGAAACTTAGCTGCTTTTTTTAGGCCAGGAGAGTGGAACATTTGGACAAGCAGGAGAGAAAGGATTATTAAGGCAGAAAGGCCTTAGAATAGTGGGAAGAGATATGATACCAGAAAGTCATTTGGTGGAGTTGTTCTTCAGTGGAGTATTTACAATTCATGTAGCAAAGGTTTTTGTTTTGAGGTGATGTTTTACTGTGTTGCCCAGGCTGGCCTAGAACTCATGGATCATCCTGAGTAGCTGGGACTACATGTGCACGTGGTGTGCCCGGCTACAAAGAACTATTGAATGCTAAGAACTGTGTGCTACATGCTGGGGATTTTAAGAGAAATGATAGGTGAAGCCAGCAGCTTGGGGAGGCTAAGGCAGGAGGATCACAAGTTCAAAACTAGCTTCAGCAAAGAGCCAAGCACTAGGCAACTCAGTGAGACCCTGTCTTTAAATAAAATACAAAATAGGGCTGGAAATGTGGCTCAGTGGTTGAGTACCCCTGAGTTCAGTCCCAACTACCAAAAAAAAAAAAAAAAAAAAAAAAGAAGAAGAAGAAGAGGATGATGAAGAAAAGAAGTGAAAGAGGAGAATAAATTGAACTGATTATTTGGGGGACATTTTGTTGGCTTCTTGTTGAAAAAAAAATGAAAAGTCTATTTGTTTTCCTTGATACAGTGCTGGAATCTTATCTAATTGTAAAATTCACTAAAAAGTGTACTAGGTTGTCACAGATACCTTTTTACAAGTAAAATATATTTCAGACAATTCTGAAAGTTGCTTTGACTTTTCTAGGACTCCAGAATTAACTTGATTTGAATGAGAAAAGTTTCTCAGAATTTCTCAGTTTGGTCCCCTTGTAGTGGTTTTGGTAATTTTAAGTGTTCATTGATTGAATTCCTAAGTACCTAACAGTTTCAGTGTATTTGTCTGCTGTATCTACCAGAACAAATACCACAGCCTAGGCAGCTTAAACAACAAAAATTTATATTCTTCAAAGTTCTGAAGACTGGAAGTGCAAGATAACAGTGTTGCAAGGTTTAGTTTCTTCTCAGGCCTCTCTCCTGGGCTCACTGTTTGTTCACGTGGCCTTCCTTTTGTGAAAGCACATCCCTGAGTATTTAAATTTCTTACTACAGGGACACCAATCAGATTGGATTAAAGCCTACTGGTAAAGGATTCATTTTAATTTAATTACATCTTCATAAAGCTGTATCTCCAAGTACAGTAACATTCTGTGGTTCTGGCAGTAGGAATTTTGGAGGGACATAGTTCATGATAGAGGAGTGTCTTGTTTTGTTCAGTCCTATTGAGGACTGAACCCAGGGGTGTTCTGCTACTAACCCCCTACATCCCCAGCCCTTTTTTAAAAATTTGAGACAGGGTCTTACAAAGTTTAGAGGCTGGCCTTGAACTTGGGACCCTCCTGCCTCATCCTCCTGAGTCACTGAGGTTACAAGGGGTTGGGGTTTTATTTTTATTTTTTGTTTTTTAATCTTTTTGGTTATATCTTTTTTTTTTTTTTTTTTTTTTTTTATAAATTTCCATACGGTGCAAAGGATGGAACCCAGTGCATCACATGAGCGAGTGTTCTACTACTGAGCTAACACCAGTCCCAGGAATTTAGCTTAAAATTAACTTGACTGCTCCATGAAGACATAACTGAAGGATCTACATTTCTTTTTACATTTTCTAGCTAATAATCATAAGAAGTTATCAGAATTTGGAATTAGAAATGGCAGCCGGCTTCAAGCAGATGATTTCCTTCAGGACTATACTTTATTGATCAACATCCTTCATAGGTAGGAATTATTAATATTTTATGTATAAGAAATTAGAATATACAAATTTAAGACAAGGTGGAGGGAAAGTGTTTTCCTACCAGTAAACCCTACTGTTCATTGAAAACCGGAAGTGTATTTGCTTGAGTTGGCCATTGAGTTACCTGAAGTTTGACCTATAGGAAGTTTGGGGATTCAGAAATAAAAGTGAGGGGCCAGATGTGGTGACACACTCCTGTAAACCTAGCATCTTGGTTGGCTAAGGCAGGAGGATTAAGAGTTCAAAGCCAACCTCAACAAAATCGAGGTGCTAAGCAACTCAGCAAGACCCTATCTCTAAATAAAATATAAAATAGGGCTGGGGATGTGTCTCAGTGGTTGAGTGCCCCTGAATACAATCCCTGGTACCCCCATAAAATAAAATAAGACAAGAAATAAAAGGGATAAGCAAAAAATGTTTAAGGGTAACCATCAACAATGGTGGCTGATGTTTGACTTAGAGTATAGGCCTTTGCGTAATCAGTGGTGAGTTCATTTTAATAAACTGGAATAATTTTTTTAATTCCTCAGAAGATAGAACTACTTTCCCCCATAAAACAAATAATTTTATGATTTTTTTATTGTAATAAAAACTAAAATATTAAAAGCTATCCTGTACCTTAGTCATGTATTTTTTTTCTCTTTGGTATTTTTTCCTACCCACTTAGAAAACAAGACACTGAATGTACTTATGTTTTAGACTATTTACATAAATATATACGGCACAGTTACAAAGCAAATGGTCCTCCATGAAGGATAGTAACTGTGTTTGGTATCCAAACATTTTGCCAACATTGCCATCTTATACTAACCTGTGTAGTCTTTTGTGTCATTGTTTGAAGGTAATATTTATGTATACTTGTTGTATAAAAAGCAAAAAACAATGTCTGGGCATGGTGGTGCATGCCTATAATCCCAGCAATTTGGGAGGCTTGAGGCAGAATTCAAGGCCAGTCTTGGCACTCGGTGAGACCCTGTCACAAAATAGGAAAAGGGCTGGGGATGTGGCTCAGTGGTAGTGACTCTAGGTTCAATTCCCAGTACTGTCCACCCCACGTCCAACAAAACAAAAGTCATAAAGTGATAGGAAAGACTGAATATGGATTACTAGTAAGAAGTAATGGAATTAGAGAAAGACATCACTGGGGTGTGATCTTAAGCCTCAGTTGGACACCAGTTGGCTACCAGTGGCATACTGTGTTCAGTTTTGAAAGAAAAGACAGTGAAAGGACATAGTAAAGAAATATCACATGGTGTCTAAAAGAGGAGGCATAATTAGGGTGTTTTTTTTTTATCATATTTTTTAGCTCTCTGGGAACAGAACCCCCTTAAAACATGTAAGTCTTTTGTTTGACTTTCATGCATTAAACTTTCATACATGTTTTTGGGAACTCATGTACAAAAGTGGGGTGCTGTCTAGAAAGATGGGTGGGTAACCCAGAAACCATGTAACCCTAATCCCTAAAACACCAAACTGCTTTGGTAGAGTGATTACAATTTTTTGGCATAGTGGCTGAAAAATGGTATCTTAGAAATTATTTTGGGCTACGGTTTCAGACTCAGTTTTCTACATAAATAATAGAAGTTATTCAGCTTTTTGTTTTCTTTGTTTAAAGCAAGTCCCTAATATGAAAGTACATTTGTTTTGGCCATTAAATTAGTTTTAAATTATCACAGTCTTTTTTTATTGTAATTTTTAAAAATTTGAATCTGGATATGTATTTTGAACGCAGCATATACTTGGAACTTTTGAGAATAGTGTCTCTGATGTTGTTACCTTCACTGCCATTATTAGGATATGCACCCTCTGCTTTTTGTTTGGAGTAGGTAATGATAGCATTGAGGATGCATAATTCCTTTGATTTATGTAATTTTTCTTTGTAAATAGTTGTGGCAGTGGTCCTGTTTTATGGTATGCAATTCTTTCACAGTGAAGACCTAGAAAAGGATGTTGAATTTGAAGTTGTTGGTGATGGCCCAGAAAAAGTGGGGCCCAAACAAACTGAAGATACTGCCAAAAGCATTACCAATGGCAGTGATGATGGAGCCCAGCCTTCCACCTCTACGGGTGAGTCCTGGCCTCAGCCAGCAGATTAATTATCCACTAAGCAAAAAGTATGGAGAAATAAACTATAATTATAGTTAAGAATGCTGATTGAAGTAGAAACTCATAAAAATACTAGAGATGTATGCTGGTTTGGTATTGACTTGATAACTAAATAGTAGGCTGCTCATTTTATTTAGGAGCAACAAATCATTGTGTCTATTTTGAGTAGACAGGTGCTTGGTAAGTATGGGATTTTAGCATTTGGTAAAGTATATCAGAGGGTTTTGTTCCCTGGTGTCAGTGCTGAAGCTTGGTGCTTTTCTAAATAACTCATTCTTTCTATGCTCTGAATGTTTACTTCCCTCCTCCTTTTTTTATTCATGAAACTAAAAGTTTCCTATCAATTTTTATCTTCTCTGTTTCCATTGTGTTGACTCCCTGTCTTTGCATTCTTTGGAATATATTTAATCTTTGTTCTAGTCTTGAGAGTGTGGGGCTGGACTAGCTCTCCTATGGGCTGCTTTTCCCCCTCCAAAACAGGCTCCTTTGAAACTATTATGCTAGCTTTTTAAAATTTGTAATTTGAAGTAAACATTTATTGATCCTTTGAGGTAGGCAGGTTTAAGAGGCTATTAGTAGTAAGATAGGTAGTTTGCTTTTGATTTTGTAGAGGGGGAGATAAAACTACTTTATTGTGTACGGTTACGAGCATCAAATGTGGAGCTCCCACTTTGTAGGCTTGAATCCTGGCGTCATTTTTGGAGTAGTGTGACCCTGGGAAGAAAGTCAATCTCTGACCTCACTTTCCTTTTCTGGAAAATGGATAATAATGTTATCTTCTTTATAGGGTTGTTGTGATGATTAAATGAGTTGTTATATGCAAAGGGCTCAGAACAGTTCCTGGCACATTGTAAGTGCTGTTTGTTACGTTGTTGTTGTTGATGTTGTTACCTTCACTGCCATTATTAGGATATGCACCCTCTGCTTTTTGTTTGGAGTAGGTAATGATAGCATTGAGGAGGCATAATTCCTTTGAATTATATAATGCTTGTTACCACCTTTCTTTTACTTAGAAAAAAAAATAGGTGCTTTTCCTGGGTTCAATACCCAGTTAACCCCCCCCTCAAAAAAAAAAAAAAAGAAAGAAAAAGGTGGGGAGGATAGGTGCTTGTTATTTAAAACAGTAAGTAACTGTGAGAAGGGACGGCTCCCTAAGAATAGCCATTATTAAGTTTGATATAAATTCAGAAAGTTAGCTTTAAAGTATATAAAATATTGGTGAACCACTAATAACTCCCACACTTTTAATCTTTTTTTTTCCCAAAATAAGCACAAGAGCAAGATGATGTACTCATAGTTGATTCAGATGAAGAAGGTCCTTCAAATAATGCTGATGTCAGTGAAGAAACAAGAAGTCGCAAGAGGAAATTAGATGAGAAGGAGAATGTCACTGCAAAGAGGTCACGTACAGAGCAGATGGAAGAGCTTGATGATGTCATAGCATTAGATTGAGCAAGAAACCCTCCTGAAACGTTAGTTCATCTGGGCAGGACCAGATTGTTATGTCCTTTGTTCCAAAGGGAAAATAATGACAACGGGGACTTGAAAATGATTCTGCTCCCTTTGAAAGCATTCATTTTGCTAGAACTATTAGAACATTGGCGTATGCTGTATTAAAAGTAGGAGTATAGTTTTAAAACCCTTTGAACAAAGTGTGTGCATAACCAGTCATGAGATGAAACACCACAATGCATGTTGCCTTTTTAATGTAAATACCCTTAGGTATCATTTAATAGTTCAAAAATATTGTGGTTTAGTAAAGTTGATACCTGGTTATAAATATTATGCCTTTATTTTTGGCTAGAAGAAGAATTATTTTTAGCCTAGATCTAACCATTTTCATATTCTTAACTGACTGAAACAGATTCAAAGAAATATCAAGTGCTATGCATTGAAACTTGTTTTTAAATGTTAATTGGCACTATGTATATTAATGTAAAACAATGTTAATTTACTCAAATTTTCAGTTTGTACTGCCTGGTATGTCTGTGTAAGAAAACAATTTTTGTGTATTGTTACAATTTCAGGTTATTTATATTTGATGTTTTGTAAAACTCAAATGATTATACTGTACTTATGGACCAAATAAATGGCATCTGCATACTTGTTACACATGTCTGAATAGTTCCCATTTTTCCTGCCTTATATCTATGTTAAGTGTGCTAAAGTCTTTGCATTAAAAAAAAAAAAACTCAGCCAGCCAGGCATGGTGGTGCATGCCTATAATTTCAGCCACTCAAAAAGCTAAGACAGGAGGAACAGAACTTCAAGGACAGCATGTACAGCTTATTGAGACCCTGTCTCAAAAGAGGTGGGAGGGTGGCTGGTGATGTAACTCAATGGTGGAGCACTTTCCTAGCATGAGTGAGGCCCTGGATTCAGGCCCCAGCAATGCCAAAAATAAAAAAAATTTTAATAAAAAATATTTGAATAAAAGAAATTTATTCCTAATGGGTGTGAAGGTTTAAAAGATCTCTATTTGCCATAGATGATTACTTTCCAATCTAAAGTCTCTAATGGCAATGTTGTCTAAAATTTTGATTGTTGGGGCTGGGGATATAGCTCAGTTGGTAGAGTTCTAGCTTCACATGCATGTGGCCCTGGGTTCAATCCCCAGCTCCACCAAAGGAAAAAAGAAATTACATTGTTAACATGTAGCCTATTTATTGTTGAACATAATTAAGTGGTCTTTGCCCAGCCCCATAACTGGGACCTTGGATTTGAGATGCTGTGGTGGGTGTGGGGATCTTTCCTCCTTTCTGCACTTTTTGGATGTCCTGTTCTCCAACTGAGGAGTCTCTTCTTGAGCGTACTGTTCACAACCTAGCTCTAACTTACAGATATGGCTAGAATATCTGGGTGGAGTAATACTTAGCCTCCTTGAGCTGCAGCCCAGAAGTCCTTGGCCCTTGAGAGTGGTCTAGTCACACAGATGGTGCCTTGAGTTTTCAGAGATCAGAAACCCTTAAGCTGTTTTCCTCATGGTATACCAGTGTCTTTGGTGTTTTGGGCAGTGAACCTTCAGTTGATGACAATAACTACATTTCACATGGATAATTTATTGGATTTTCTACTTTGTGTAATTCTCTGCCATCCAGTTTATTAACTCTTCTTGTTTTATAAAATCTTTTGTAGATTCATGTAATCAAAGCCTTTAGAAAAGTCATGTTGTCTTTGCCCTCAGGAGCCTGCTGCTTAATGCCTCTGGGATGGACTGATTTCCAGCCTTCTGCTCAGCCCCATCCTGAAATACAGTGTCAAATCAGCCTCCTGGGGAACAGTGTGGTGACATTGTCTCAAAAGACTGATCTACATATCAGCATGTACCGTGAGAGGATTCAGTGTTTCAATCAAGAACCTGAATCATCAATGAAATAACTGACCAGGCAAAGATCATTAGTAGATCCCAAACCCTTCTGTGCAAGCCTTTCAAGGAACAGTCTAAGCTCAGTGTACCAATGTTGCTGCACAGATCGCCTGAAAGTAAAACTTCAGTCCCAGCAATGGGTAGCTCTGGTTGTCACCACCATAATCATGTGACCAAATCTAGCAGCACTAATGGGACTACCTGATATTAGGTGCTTCCTGATGAGATGATAACAAGAACACACAGCATCTTGCCAAAATATAGCCTGAATCTAATAAGCATCTAGGTTTAACTTTTAGCTCAAAGGAAGTAGAGAAGCAAGTTAAACAACAGTAAGAGGAAACAGACAAATGCAGGATGTGTTATGTTCCTTCCGTAATCCATCAGTCTGGATTCTTGAGTTGAAGTCATTATCATTTAAAAAGGAAGAAATTATTCTGGATTAAAGGAAATTAATTAAATTTAAGAGACATAACCAGGGATAACTATTTCCTGGCTCAGCAAAATAAATGACATTAGCATTTTTTTAAAATTCCTGAGACAGGCTCAGTTTATTTATTTAAAGAGAGAATTTTTTTTTTAAAATGAAGGGATTGCGAGTCCTCACTTGTCTTTTTTTTTTTTTAAGAGAGAGAGAGAGAATTTTTAATATTTATTTTTTTTTTAGTTCTCGGCGGACACAACATCTTTGTTGGTATGCAGTGCTGAGGATCGAACCCGGGCCGCATACATGCCAGGCGAGCGCGCTACCGCTTGAGCCACATCCCCAGCCCCAAGCAATTTTTAAATATTTTTCAGTTGTAATTGGACACAATACACCTTTGTTTTATTTATTTTTATGTGGTACTGAGGATAAAACTAGGCAGGGCCTCGAACACGCTTGCTGAGTGCTCTACTGCTGAGCCACAACCCCAGCCTGGACATTAGCAATTTTAGTAACAATTGAAAATTTGTATTGAAAGCCAAGTGCAGTGGTACACTCCTGTAATCCTAGCTACTTGTGTAGTAGGGGATTATGAGATTAAGGCCAGCCTAGGCAATTTAACAAGATCCTCTCTCAAAATGTAAAGGACTGGGGATGTAGCTCAGTGGTCAAGTGCCCTTGGGTTCAATCCCTGTAGCAGAAAAATAAATAAGCAAGCTTCTCACTCTTAGCTGTAAAGGTAGGGAGGGCCTCTGTTTCTTTGTATTTTTAAAGTAGAAATCCTGAGGTCCAAAATATCCATTTGACTGTTTTGAGGGAGGTTATATTTAGAGAAGTATTTTTATAGATACTTTCATACTGGGAACACATTATTTGCATTCTGCACTCAGAAGGAACATATTCCCTCCACTCCCCTGCCCTGTATCCAATTCAAAACAAATTCCAGCCAAAAGCTTATTTGAGGAATTTTAACTGCTCTTACTAAAAAAGTAAAATCAACTGGGTTGGACTATAGGGCTACAGTGCTTTCATGCAGTTTGATTATATTTTGTAGATACTTTCTGGTTATATTTTGTTACTAGTTCCTGGTAAAGTAACATTTTAATAATTTTTGCTAAATGTCTCTGACTCATGTCAGCTTTAAAATGTTTAAGTCTAGCAAATGATGACTCACACTAGACTGGGAAAGGTTCTGAGCAAGAATTTTATTAGAATATATAATGAAAGGTTCTCAGGGTACAAAGTAGTGCTGGGGATGGAATCTTAGGCCTCAAGCTAAGCAAGCCCTCTACCACTGAATTACAGTCCCCAGACCCCAACAATTTACTGGGCAAGTCAATTTCAGAGTTAGATATTTTGCATACTATGTTATTCACTCATTCTATAAATATAATAGCATCCCTCTTCTGCACTACGGTGAAAAGCATTATTAGTGTCATTAGCCTGGGCAGAAAACTTTGAGAGCAATATGACACAAACGGAAATCCAACTACTCATTTTATGATGTCAGCAATAAGTGGTGGGATTGAGGCTCTGAGGTCCTTCAAACTAACCAGTTGGTTCCAGCAGCAGTTTCCAGGATCTCTGAAAGTCATAAACACCAACCTCCTGCTCAAAAATGAATTACTGGTATTGCAAAAGCTTTACTGATTGAGCATCCATAAGTAGGTCTTCCCCATTGAGCTATATAGACTGGCTAGAAGTTTTACCATACTATAAGATTTGGGTAGAAGAAATTCCTATTCCTGAGTGCATGATAAGGTTTCAAGACAAGAAAAGATGGCCTCTTGACACTTGATGAAAGCAAGCTGCAAATGTTGGTTTCTAAGCCTAGTTTTTAGACTGAGGACTAGTCTAGGGCTTCACGTGTCAATGCTTTGAGTCTTTTCTGCCCTTCTCAGAATAAGGGAAATAATAGGACCAGGGGATGTTGAGAGTAGACTGAATCTGCAAGAACAAGAGACATCCAAGAAGAAGGGATGGAAAACCCCCTTTGAGTACACCTAGTAAAACAGAGTATATCAGATAGCCCAGCTCCAGGAGCAGAGGGGACAGTATGCTTCAGATTTAAGATTTGTGCTGATCTCCACAGAAGAAATTCTGTCAGGGTGAAACCTGTTGCAGACTGAGGGGAGAGAAAGAAGTGTGGATCCCAGCAACCTCCTCCTTGTGGAATTTGACTGCATAACATTCCCTTTCCCTCATAACCCAATTTTTCCAGCCATTGCCGGTTGACATAGGACCTAAGATTCCATAGGAAAACCCCTGAATTGTGTACATAATTAGAATCCAGACACTACAGACACCTAAGGGGGTAGCTAGATGGAAGCCAGATTACAAGAAGGAACAATGTTGGGGGGGCGAGGGGTCCATAAAAATGGGTTTAGACAAAGTCTGACTAGGATCAGCTTCTGGGGCTTCAAGATGGTGACTCAGAATGTGCTGTGAGTTCAGACATGTTCAGTTTTTGCCTCCTGATTGTGTTCATTTGCTGAGACAAAGGGAAGACTGGTTAACTTGGGAGGATGTGATGCTCCTCCTTCTTCCAGCAATGGTACCAAGGCAGCGGTGTGTGGAAACCAGCTCATCCTTTCTGGCAAGCACTGATTATACCCATCTCTTCCCAACTCTGCTCAGTGACCCATATTGGTAGTTTGAAATTGGCCCTAGTGGGAGTATTTACACCATCGTAATTAACAAAAGGTACAAATTAGGACTACTGATTTGTATAAAATTTCTCCCCAATATCTGGTTGCTTAATATGTACCATCAGACCACTAAGGAAAATGGAAAGAGGAAGAGCGAAAAGGAGAAGGAAAGAAAAGAACACCCCCACATCAGTGGAGGGCAGACAAGGCATCGGTGGAGGTCCGGCAGTGGATCCATGGACAGTGGTTCAGGTCTCATGAGTTGGCCTGTCCCTTTTCTTCTCCATTGTGCTTCTCAAGGCAGAATAAGGGCCTGGTGTGGTGGCCCAAGCCCGAAATGCACCTGGATGTAATCCCATCGGCTCAGGAGGCTGAGACAGGAGGATTGTGAGTTCAAAGCCAGTCTCAGTAACTTAGTGAGGCCCTAAGCAACTCAGCGAGACCCTGCCTCTAATAAAACATAAGCAAAGTGGCTTTTTAAGTGGTTAAGCACCCCTGGATTCAATCCCCAGAATTAAAAAAAAAAAAGATTCAAAATAATCTCTACTGTCATGTATATCTAATAACAACAACAACAACGAGCCAGCCTGCTGACACCAATCACTGTGCCTTCAGTGAGGATACAAAAGAAGAAGGGTCTGGGGGCATTCAGGTAATGTATAGATGTATATATCCCAGAAAGTGTGTCCCAGGACCTGTGAATGCTGCATTGTATCCACTTAAGATCACAATGGTATAATTCTCACATTATTCAATATTTTGAATATAAATAATGGCTTAGTCTATTTCCTCTTCACAGAAATATTATTTTAATGTTGAACACTGAATGTTTTAAGTTGTTTCTGGTTTTAATTAAGTAATGGGTTTTAGCAGATTCTGGACATCAATATATTTTTTTGTTTTACTGGGGATTGAATCCAGGGGAGCTCTCCCACTAAGCTACATCCCCAGCCTTTTTATTTTTTGAGACAGGGTTTCCTTAAGTTACCCAGACCAGCTTTAAACTTGCAATCCTCCTGTCTTGGCCTCCCGGGTCACTGGGATCACATGTAGTACCACACCTGGCAGTATATTGTTTTAAGTATTGAAAGCACTAAGTAGGCAGGTGGGGACAACACTTTTTTGTTTTGTTTTGTTTTTTGGTATTGGAGATGGAACCCAAGGCCTTGAACATGCTATGTAAGCACTCTACCACCAAGCTACATCCCTAGCTCTACAACACTTAGTCACTTAGTTCACAATTGCTTGTAAAGGCAAAGAGCCCCCCTCTAAGCTCCATTTTGGAAGGCTGGAGGTCTGAGGACAGTATAGATTTTGCAAACAATGTTATGGCAAACTTTTGTCTTTAAATTGTATTTTGGATTGTTTCCCTAAAATAGATTCTCACAAGAAGCATTGCTGGGGCTGGGGATGTGGCTCAAGCGGTAGCGTGCTCGACTGGCATGCGTGCGACCCGGGTTCGATCCTCAGCACCACAATCAAACAAAGATGTTGTGTCTGCCGAAAACTTAAAAAAAAAAACCATTAAAAAATCTCTCTCTCAAAAAAAAAAAAAAAACAAACCAAAACCAAAAAACCAAGAAGCACTGCTGTTTATGAATGTTTTTGGTTTTGTTGCTTGGTTTATGTAGTGAGGATGTTGATAACCACTGGATTGTTATTACTAAAATTGAATGGTTATACCAACTTATACCAGTATTATATGTGCAACTGTTTCAACAGTTTGGCAGTATTTTTAAATGATTGATAATCAGTGAAATGTGATAACTTTTAAATTGCTAGTCCCCTGTGCAAGGGTGGGGCAGAGGCTGGAGTTCTGCAAGCTCAGGGAGGTGTTGGGATCCAACACTGTGCTTCACAGCTTGTTCCTTAGCAATGTTGAGCCCAGACTGCCTTGATCAGTCTGGGCAGAACAATTCCCCACAAAAGTTACCTGTCCCTGAGATACAGGAAGTACCCTCCTGGAACTCTCTGAGCAAGGATGTCTGGAAAAGAGTGAAGGAATTCCTCCCTCAAGACTGTCTTCCTATATTCTTAAAAAAAAAAAAAAAGAGGGTCTTCCTGGATTCACCAGTCTTGACAGAAAATTGCATGGTGTTCTGCCAGGTTCACGGATGCACGCTTGGAATCCCAGCTACTTGGGAGTCTGAGGCAGCAAGATCATGAATCATGAATTCAAGTCCAGCCTGGGTGACTTAGCAGGACCCGTCTCCAAAAAAAAAAAAAAAAAAAGGAAAAAGAAGGTCTTGTTTTGTGGGATAAACCTCTAGTCACCTCTTGTTCTTACCAACGTGGCCTCTATGGCTGTATGTGTCCCAGGACCTTCAGCAACATTAGTGCTTTCAGGAGCATCCTTTTGAGCTACAGCCCAAATCAGAGGGCTGGGCAGGTGCTCTTTTGACATTCTTCCTCATCTTCCCTCCCAGGATCCCGCGTGTGCTAGGCAAGCCTTCTACCATTGAGCTCCATCTCAGGGTGACTCCCTGTTGTCACCGCAGCTGAGGCTTGCCACCCACTGGTTCTGAGCCTGAGGCCTGCTTCCGGCCTGGCCTGGCCTTCGAAGGGCCTGTGTACAGCAACCCGGGGTGGGGGGGACCAGTCCCCACCAAACACAGCTCCTAATTCTAGGCGCGCCTTCTCCACATCCAGGAGGGGGCCCGACACTAGTGAGCTACCATTTGGCATCAAGACGGGCGGGGGGTCCCGGGGTCATGCAAGCTCCTAAAGGCGCATCTGCACGAGATGCCCAGTGTTCTAGAGTTCTAGAGTGGCGGTGCGGGCGCAGAGCTGTCTGCATAAGGCTGAGCTTGTTGGGCCCAGCGCCTGAAACCGAGGTGGCCCTGGGAAGGAAGATGGGAGACGATGTGGGAAACGTCTGTCTATTGAATAAATTTCTCCAACCGGGATTGGGGCAACTTTCTCCAGCTCGGCCCTCGGGAATCCGGAACCTATTCGGAGGCCCGACGGCCCGGGCGCAGCACAGGCCTCGGACTCTCCGCGGCGCCACGGTTGGCCGCTTTGCCACCGAGGGCCAGCTGCAAGCCGCCCGCCCCAGCGTCCCGGCGCGGCCTCCGCGCCCCTCCAAGCTCCCAGAGCAGCGCGGACACTGCGGCTCCGCCGCCGCCACTCCCCCCACATTCCAGAGGCCGCAGCGCCGTCTCCTTCCTCGCATTCCTGCCCCCGCAAAGGAGTCCCTCCGGCCCCCGCGCGGCCGCGGGGAGGAGGGGGCGCGGCCGAGCGCCTCAGAGCGCACATTCCTCCGCCGCGCGCGCCCTTGAGCGGAGCGCCGCGTCCCCTGGCCCGCGCGTGGCCGGCGGAGCGACCCCGGCCGGGCGCCGGCCCCGCCCCGCCCCGTGCCCAGGGGTCCCGGGGCGGGCTCCGGGCTTCGGGTGGACGATGCAGCGGCGCGGCCGGAGCGGCGGCGGGAAGCGGAGGCGGAGGTGACGCGCTAGGGCCGGCGGGCCGGGCCATGCAGCGCTCCCGGGCGGCCGTGGACGAGGCGGCCCTACTCCTGGCTGGGCTGGCCCTGCGGGAGCTGGAGCCGGGTGGTGACTCTCCAGGCAGGGGTCGACGGGGGCCGCGGCCCGGGCCGGGAGAGGAGGCGGTGCAGACGCTGGGCCGCAGAGGCAAGGGCGGCGGCGGCCCGGAGGCTGGGCCGGACGGACTGAGCCGCGGGGAGAGAGGCCCGCGGCGCGCAGTGGCTCCCGAGCTCAGCGCGCAGCCGGCGGGCAGCCCGCGGGTCAGTCTGGCGGGCTCCGACGGTGGCGGCGGCGGCGGTAGCACCCGCTCCAGCGGAATCAGCCTCGGCTACGACCAACGCCACGGCAGCCCACGCTCGGGTCGCTCCGACCTGCGTCCGGGCCCAGGTCCGTCGTCTGTGGGCAGTGCCCGCTCCAGCGTGTCCAGTTTGGGCTCCCGCGGCTCGGCGGGCGCCTATGCCGACTCGCTCCTGCCCGGCGCCTGCCTTGCTCCGGCTCGCTCCCCGGAGCCTGCTGGGCCGGCCCCCTTCCCTCTACCTTCTCTGCAGCTGCCCCCGGGCCGAGAGGGCGGCCCGAGCGCGGCCGAGCGACGGCTGGAGGCGCTCACCCGGGAGCTGGAGCGGGCGCTGGAGGCGCGCACGGCGCGGGACTACTTCGGTGAGCGAACTCGGCCGCGCAGCCCTCTGCGCTCTGGCCCGAGTCAGAGGAGAGCTCCGGGTGGGCCAGGCACTGGGCGGGTGGAAGAGGCACCAGGATTAAGAAGCTGTGTCGCCCGCGGGGCTAGCGAGCCGACGACGTTTTGCGAATAGCCAAGTTTAGGTTATTCCCAACAACAGCTAACTGTCTAGGTCTCCCGCCAGAAGGGGCTCTAGCAAAGTAAGTTGATGCGCTTAGAGAGTTAGAGAAAAAGTCAGATTGGCAGATAGAATAAGCAATTTTTTTTCCTGATCATTTCTTTTTCTTCTTCTTCTTCTTCTGTGCTGGGGATTGAATCCAGGGCCTTGTGCTTGTGAGGCAAGCACTCTACCAACTGAGCTATATCCCCAGCCCAGGCCATCTCTTCTTAACCCTTGGTGATTGCTTCTGTTTACCTTCCTTGATGTTTCGTGATCAGAAGGGACGCCCAGCATGCCCCCAGCAGTATGGGGGTGTGGACAGGAACAGGAAGGTGGAGAACCCTGGGTACTCTTGGACCCGCCTGAACCGAGGCTGTGGGGATGCTAGTGGCGGGAGGTGGAGACTGTGGGAGGGAGGAAGAGCCCACCTTGCGGGAGACGAAGAAGACCCAGCCAGGCACACTGGGCTGCTCGAGGCTGTGCTATGGATGTGTACCTTAAAGGAATTGTGCTTCTTATGAATTTGCAAAGCTCACCAGTCTGACAGCTTCTGTTTCCCAGCCCCTCCCTGGCTTTCTCATGCCTTTCTACAACTCTTAGGGAGAGGTGGGGCACAGAAGTATTATAGAGCCCAAGGAGAGAGTATCCCTCCCTCCCTCCCTCCCTCCCTTCCTGACAAACCCATAGGGTGGAGGCCTCTGGCTTTAGACAGATGATTGTCAAGGGTGATCCGCAAGCCTGGGAATGAGGCTGTCCTGGGATTTCTATCTTTCTTACACTCACTGGAGCTAGCGGCTCTAGACTGCGCTTTACTGGATTTTTTGGGATTGAACCTAGGGGGCGCTGAGCCACTGAGCCACACCCCCCCCAGCCCTTTATATATATATATATATATATATATATATTTTTTTTTTTTTTTTTTTTTTTTTAATTTTGAGACAGGGTCTTGCTAAGTTGCTGAGACTGGCTTTGAATTCGGGATCCTCCTGCCTCAGCCTCCCAAGCCCTGGAATTATACTTGTGTGCCTGGCCCTGAACTGGATCTTGAGAGATGAGGAGGCTGTATATTGCAGGCCAGATGGGAGCATCCCAGGCAGAGAGAAGGAAGTGAGCAAAACAAGCCCAAGGAAGATTTAAGAAGGCCCCAGAGGATTGAAGCCCAGGAGGGGCCAGGGGGTCAAGGGCATGTGTGCACTGAAGGGTTGGCCTGTTTGGGGGTTGGGGAGCACCTCCCATGTGGGGAGACAGGGTGAGAATTTGTGGTTTGGCAGGTCTGGTGGCTGCTGGTAGCAAAGAGATGAGAGAGGAGCTCTTGCCTCCTGTGCCAGGCAGATGCCAGGAGCAGAGCCGTTCCGTTCAAGAGGAACACTCTTCAGTGCTCTCTTGAGGAAATAGTGGCCTTTTCTGTTCCTTGAATATTGCAGAGCTTGGGTGAGGGGTGTGGCTGAGTATCCATGGCCACCCGGAATCACTATGTTACTCTGGGTGGCCCTAGTCCCCTCAGGTAATGTTGGAAGTGAAGGGGCCAATAGTAGAAAATGGTAGAGGTCAGGGGGCCATCCTTTCTAAAGAGGAGCTGGGGCTCAGCTTTGTAGCCATGTGGGAGTCTGAGAGGACAGACAGATTGTCCTCCCCCCCAAGAACAGCCAGAAATTGAGATTTAGATAAACATTTAAAAAAAAATATTAGCAGCGATTTGTTTGAGTTATATGGTTCTAATGACATTTGACTTTTTTGAGGTACAAGAGTGGCAATTTTGGCCCGGTGGTGGCCCACGCCTGTAATCCAAGTGGCTTGGGAGTCTGATCCAGGAGGATTGCAAGTTCAAAGCCAGCCTCAGCAAAAGCAAGATGCTAAGCTACTCAGTGAGACCGTTCTGTCTATATATTAAATAAAATACAAAATAGGACTGGGGATATGGCTTAGTGGTTGAGTGCCCCTGAGTTCCATTCCTGGTACCCCCCCCCCCCAGCCACCAAAAAAAGTGGCAATTTTAAGCTGGGTGGGGTGGCACGTGTCTGTAATCTCAGCAACTCCAGAGACTGAAGTAGAAGGATCAGAAGTTTGAGGCCAGTCTGGGCAACTTAGTAAAACCCTGCCTTCAAAATAAAAAATTAAAAGGACTGGGAATGTGACACTGGTAAAGCACCCCTTGGTTCAAACCCCAGTACAAAAAAAAAAGTAATATTATAAGTTCAATTGGAATAATTAATTTTACTAAAGGTCGTCTCCAGGTAGCATGAGCACCAGCGATCTCCAGAAACCTAATGCACAGAGCGTTTCTCTCTGTGCCATCCTTCGTCCCTTCTCTTTGGCTCTGGTGCCCGCTGACCTCTTGGTCACTCTCTGTCATTCAGTGATGTCTTTGGAACTTTCCCTCTCCTCCCTGAGGTCTCCTGCCACTAGCCTGTCAACAACCTCAGGCCCCTGGAACCTCTTTCCGCTGGGTGGCCTGCTGCCTTCTCTCCAGCCACCCACTCCGGGGCCACACCCTGCTTTTGCTTCTCTCCAGCACCTTCAGTTCCAGCAGCTGCTTCTCACCACGACCTCAGATTCCTCTCAATTGTCTGCCCAGCGTGACCCTGGCTCCCGCTGCTCCTTTCCTGCTGCTCCCCCAGGCTGAGGGGCTCAGAGGATGCTCCTGGGACCACAGCAGATTTTTGGATTTCAGCCTCAGTGGTCTCCCTAAGACTAGGTCACTTGGCTCTTCCGTTTCCTCAGCACCCTTCCTCTCTCCTCTGATGTCCACCCTTGCTTTCCACTTCACATAGAATATTGTGGTCGATATTGTCTCCGCCGGCTTCCTGTTTCTCAACCCCAGGCTCTCTCCTGTCCACAGCCAGCCCCTCGCTCCTGCCACCTAAGAGGATAAGAGTCCTCTGTCTCCAACCTCCACCTTCTCCATCTTCAGCTTTCCTCTGGTTATAAATTTGCACAAGGGTATTTCACTAAAAAAAAAAAAAAAAAGTAAAGAGTAAAGATGACTCTCAAACCTATATGGCCACACCCCATGAAGGACGCCCCAGCCCTTTCAAACATTCTTCCCCTCCCAGTGTTTTGCTGAGATCATCTTTGCTAATTTAAATACCTTCCTATTCCCCATGGCCACCTGCTGTATCTCCTCTCACTTGACTGATCTACGTCTCACACAGGACACTAGTGATGCAAGGCCCCAGCCCGAAATGTCTCATCTCATTGTGGTGTCCAACAATGTGGAGTTTGCTCTCCTCACAGCATCCTGCTCCCTAATTTCTGGGTCTCTCATGCTCCTGCTTCTTTTTTAGTGTATTTTTCTTTCTTTCTTTTCTTTTTCTTTTTCTTTTTTTTTTTTTTTTGTGGTGCTGGGGATTGAACCCAGGGCCTGTGCATGCAAGGCAAGCACTCTACCAACTGAGCTATATCCCCAGCCCAGTATATTTTTATTAAAGTGGTGCATGTACATATTTAGAGAAAAATCAAATAAAATGCAAAAATGAATAATGCAGAATAGAATCGGATCTTCCTTTCTTTATCCACCCTTCATTTCTGGTTCTCCAGAAGCACCTGGGTTTTCTTCTTTTCTCCTTTCTCTGTTTTCCCAGTAGCTTAATCAGGGAAATGACAAGGTCCGATTCTCAGAGCTGATGGACAAGAATGAGCAGTCTGGATGCCGTTTGGGGAATGGATTACTGGGGGCCAGGCTGGGAGGCCAGAGGGAGTGAGGGGAAGGAGTGAAGTCAAGGTTAGGGGACAGAGGTTCCCAACTAGAGGTGAGGGTGAGGCACCCACCTGAGGAGCCCAGAACCTGGGTACATGAACGCACCATCTCCTGAGGGGGAGCCACAATCTATAGTGGTTTGGGGGAGTCTGGAGCTGTGTCTGCACACGGAGTGTCTGGAGTCTTCTGAGAGGGGAACCAGCACTCGGGAGTCCAGGCTGGAGGTCACACCTGGAGCCCTGGGCAGGGTGAGAGGATGGGACTGTGCAGGAGACCTGGGAAGCTGCGGCCATGCACAGGGACCTGCAGCAAGGGTTTGCTTGGTCTCTTAAGAACACTTAAGTTAGTAATTAATTTCAGAATAGAAGGATTTCATATACAGATCTAGATGTCTAGCTTTTCTTGAAAAATTAGGGTCTCTGGCCGCGCCTGTGGGCCTGCCTTCTCACCTTGGAGCCATCTGTAGAACCGAGGCAGCTGGACCACATACCTGGGTCCCCCAGGCCATCTGTGTGTTCCTGCCTGGTTTAAGTTGTGGTGCTGGGGATTGACCTAAGGATCCTCTGCGTGCTAGGTAGGTGCTCTCCCACTGAGCTGCACCCCTAACCCTTTTATTTTTTTATTTTGAGACAGGGTCTCCTTATGTTTTTTGTGGCTGGTCTTGAACTTGCAATCTATCCTTTTGCCTCAGCCTCCTGAGTAGCTGGGAGCAAACCATCTTCCCCAGCTCTTCTGTGGTTTTATCTATTTATTTATTTATTGGTACTGGGAATTGAACCCAGGGTGCTTAACCACGAGCCATATCCCCAGCTGCCCCCCCCCACACTTTTTTTGGTATTTTATTTAGAGACAGGGCCTTGCTGAGTTGCTAAGTGCCTTGCTAAATTGCTGAGGCTGGCTTTGAACTCTCAAACCTCCTTCCTCAGCCTCTAGAGCTAGAGTCGCTGAGATGACAGGCAGGCGCCACCATGCCCGGCTTCCTGTGTTGTTTTGAGGCATCTGAATTGATCCTCCCCACACCTCAGAGGCCAGGACTGAGCAGGGGAGTAACCAGAAGAGATGGGAAGGGAGAAGCCAGGTGTAGGTTAAATCCTGGAAACCAAAAAGGAGGTGAGATCAGATGGGAAAGAGAGAGACTTGGAGTAGGAGAGACTTGGCCATGGTCACACAGATGGAGCATCCCTAATCTGAAAATATGAAAAGCTCCAAAATCCACAACATTTTTTGAGCATGAAATTGACGCTCCAAAAGTTTCAGACTTTGGCATTTTTGATTTCAGATTTTCTGGTGAGGGAAGCTTAAAGTCTGTGCAGATATTCCAAAATCTGAAAAACCCCCAAATTGGAAACACTTTGGATCCTAAGCATTTCAGATAAGGGATACTTAGCCCACCTAAAGACAGAGAAGGCAAGAGGGAGGGGGATGGCAGTATGTCCTGGAACAGCTGTAGATTGAGGGCCTGGAGTGTAGGTGGAGCCACCTTCATGCCTTGTGGGGTACTGGGGGCCCTGAGTAGTAGTAGCAGTGTCAGGGCGGGCTGCCTGCTGGGTCTCCAGGAGGGCTGGTCAGAGAGTCCCCTAGGGCTGGAACCAGGCTCTATCCTGGCATTCCTGGTCATTTCTCCTTTCCACCCACTACCAGACCCATGGGGCACCCCTGATCCCTCCCCTCAGCTAGGAGTGGTCCCCAATTCCATCCAGGAGTCCCAGATGCCTGCTCAGTGACTTATCTTACTTTCTTCAGGTCTTTGTTCAAATACCGCCTTGTCAGCAGGGCCTTCCCTGATCATTCTTTTTCAAAATCACAGTCTCAGACATATTCTTGTGTGTGTGTGTGTGTGTGTGTGTGTGTGTGTGTGTGGCGCGCTGGAATTGAACCCAGGACCTCATGCACGCAGGGCACGCACTCTACCACTGAGCTGCACCCCGGCCCCTAGATCTATTCCCAGCCTGACTTTTTTCTGTTGCTTGTTTCTACCTGACACATTATTTAGCTGCTGTTGTCTGTCTCCTCCATGGAATGCAGGCTCCTTGGGGGAGGGGACTTCAGTCCATGGTAGAATTTTTCCAGCGCCTGTGGGCTGTGTGGCAGGCAGTGCATGTCTGTGTGCTGACTGAACAGGAGACCGCGTGGGCCTGTAGTACAGATGAGGAAGGGAGCCCGGGGAGGGTCGGCGACTGCCTTGGGTGCACCTGTGTGGTCTTCTGTGTCTGGGTCAGAAAATACATATTTTGATCCTGAAGAGTAGGATTTGGTTCATGGACAGCAGAAAGGATTTTTCTCTTAGTCCAAGAATGCGGGGCTTAGAATGACATTTCTAGGTATTGATGTGTCTAATAACTACGCGGTTGACCTCAGTTGGCTCTGACCCTGTGTCAGGTGCTCTGGAATCCTCAGACGATAGTAACAGTAGTGGGTTTCCTTTAGGGTCCCCATGTGTCATTAGAGACTGAATTATGTTGGCCTAGAGAAGTTAACCTGCCCAAGGCCGGGCAGATGTGAGGTATCAGGACTGGGAGCTAGATGCCTGTGTCTGTCTGACTCCAGAGTCCATGGTGCCAACCACTGCTCTGTCCTGCCTCTCCTCCCATAGGCATTTGCATCAAGTGTGGGCTCGGCATCTATGGGGCGAGGCAGGCGTGCCAGGCGATGGGGAGCCTGTACCACACCGACTGCTTCATCTGTGACTCCTGCGGTAGGTAACCCCTTCTCTGTCCCTCTTGAACCCCAGGCACCCAGTTCCTAGGCAGATGGTCCACCCAGCCCTGGCCCAGGTTAGGGTGTGGAGCAGGCTGGTCACAGTCTTACCGTGCACATGGGTCTGGCCTGTTTGAGAGGCACAGGCTGCTGGGGGGATCTGCTAGGGCCTGGGTGGGGAGCTGTGGAGCCAGTGAGGAGCCTATTGCTGGTGTAGGGAAAGGCTGTCCTTTGCTCCCCTGCTTTGGGGTCTCCCCCCTGTGCAAGGTGCTGGTGTCTGCCAGGGAGCAGGTGTGGAGCCCGTGACGGTCTTCTAGACATAGGCCTGATACTTTTTTCCTGCCCTTTATTTTTGGTCCCTATTTTACACACAGTATAAACTATAAATTTTATAATTTAACTTAAACAAAATTATGAAACTAAAAAAAGTAACTGTAATCCTACTGCCCTAATAGATCTGTGTTCTTGATTTTCCCACTGTTCTTCCAGACTTTGCCTTGAAGCAGACATCTTTTATTTGCTTGTGCTAAACATTTTAACATTTTATTACAGAATAATGTAAGCAAAGTGTTACATTAAACAGTTCTCTTTCCCTCAGTACTGAGGATTGAACCCAGGGGCACTTTACGATAGCTACAACCCCAGTCGTGTTTTTTTTTTTTTTTTTAATTTTATTCTTTTTAAAAAATTTTTTTTATTTTTTTAATTGAACAGGGACACAGTACCTTTATTTTACCTATTTATTTATTTTATGCGGTGCTGAGGATGGAACCCAGTGCCTCACATATGCAAGGCAAGTGCTCTACCACTGAGCCACAATTCCAGCCCCCCGTTTTTTTACTTTTTAAATTTTGAGACAGAGTCTCACTGAGATGTTGAGTGTCTCGCTAAGATGCTGAGACTAGTCTTGAACTTTTGATCTTCCTGCCTCAGTCTCCTGAGTTGCTGGGATTATAGAATGTGTCGTGGTACCTGGCCTGAGAAGTATCTTTTTTTTTGTTACCAGGTGTTAAACTCAGGGACACTTAACACTGAGCCATATCCCCAGCCCTTTTTTATGTTTTTAATTTAGAGACAGGGTCTCTTTTAAAAAATGTTTTCTTCCAGTCGGGTGCTTTCCCTCATGCCTGTAATCCCAGCGATTTAGGAGGCAGGAGAATTGCAGATTCAGGCTAGGCTCAGAAACTTAGTGAGATCCTGTCTCAAAATACAAATAAAGAAATAAATAATGGCTGGGGGTATAGCTCAGTGGTAGAGCAACCCTGGGTTCAATCCTGAAAAAAAAAAAAAAGGCTTTTTCTTATCACGCTTTATTTTCTTGCTTTATTATACCTTCAGGGTTCCCCCACACTACCAAATGTTCCATTAACCCTTTTCCCTGTGGGGAGCCCCTTGTCAGTCTGAGCCAGTTGCCTTCTAGCTCTCGTGAAGCACTCCTTCTGTCCCTTCCCATGCATACTCTCCGGATTGAGTTCACTATTTTCTGCAGGCATTCAGCTGCCGCTAATAGGGAAGCTGCTGGGGAAGCCTCAGTTCTGAGCCCCTGAGAGGCCTGGCTGCAGGCAGGGTTTGTTCTAGTGGCTCAGGTCCTGTGATTATCTCAGCAGGGTTGCCCTTACTTTTGGATTCATCCTTAGGACAATTTCTCTCATTAGTGGTGAGACGTCCTGGTAGCAGCTGGAGACTTCAGTTTCATTCCACCCGTCTGGGGAAAAGTGAGATGTCTCTTCTGGGCAGTGCCTTGCAGTAGGGAAACTTCTTTTCTAGAAATTGCCTACCAGACCTCTTTGTATCTCATTGGCCAGGTCATCTCACACATCCGTACCTGAACCAATTCCTGTAGCTAATGGGTGTGCTGTGATTTGATTGACAGACTTGCCTGAGTCTCTGAACCAGTACTCTGTATGGGTAAAGGAATCCAGGCTTATGGGTGGATGTGCAGTGAGTTCAGGTTCTATGATAAAGCAGCAGCCAATAGTGTGGCTAAATTCTGATGCCTTCCCCCCCCACCCCCATGAGGGATTGAACCCAGAGGTGCTCAACCACTGAGCCACATCCCCAGCCCTTTTTATTTTTTTGAGACAGGGTCTTACTAAGTTGCTTCAAGCTTTGCTGTATTGCTGAGGCTCGCCTTGAACTCGAGATTCTCCTGCCTCAGCCTCCCATCCACTGGGATTACCATCATGCCTGGCTAGAAAAATATTCCTTAAAATAAAACAAAACCCATGACGATTCTTATAATCAGTTCTTCTTTTTAGCTTTTTCCTGGACAACCTAGTCATTAAAGTGGACAAAGGTAAATGCCATAATCTTGCATAGGTATATTCAATAGTGTAGAGATGTCAGTTTTTCCTAAATTGATCTAGAAATGCATTAGAGTTCCAATCAAGCAGATTTTCATGACTTTGACAAGCTAATTCTAAAATTTAAATGGATAAGCAAAGGACTACGAATCGTCAAGAAGATCTTTTAGGAAGAAGAACAAGTTCTAGAACCTTCTACTACTGGGTATCAATCCATATTGTAGAGTTACATTAATTATTGTGTTAGCTTTTCAGCCCCATGACTAAAATATCTGACAGGAACAACTTAGAGGAAGGAAACTTTCTTTTGGGCTCACCATTTCAGAGGTTCAGTCCGTGGTCCACTGACTTCATTGTTCTGAGCCTGAGTGAAGCAGAACATCATGGTGAGCAGGTTCCCAGCTGCCGTGAGGGTAGCTGCTGAGGAAAGCTACTCAGCTCCTGGCAGCCAAGAAGCAAAGAGAGTGAGCAAGCAAGGAACCAGGGACAGATGGAGTCCAGTGCGAGCCCGTAGTAACCCACCTCTTGTAGCCATGTTCCACTTGCCTATAGTCACCCTCCAGTAGTCCTTTCAGACTATTAATCTAAACACCGATACTTGCCTAACATGTGAGCTCTTCAGGGGACATCAGAGGTCCAAACCATAACAGTTACTTTCCTGGGTGTTGATGCAAAGATAAACAGACCTGCAGGACAAAATAGAGAGTCCAGGGCCGGGCATGGTGGTGCACACCTATAATCCCAGGAGCTCAGGAGGCTGAGACAGGAGGATCACGAGTTCAAAGCCAGCCTCAGCAATGGTGAAGTGCTGAGCAACTCAGTGAGACCCTGTCTCTAAATAAAAAAATACAAAATAGGGCTGGGGATGTGGCTCAGTGGTTGAATGCTCTCAGTTCAATCCCTGGTACAAAAAAAAGAAAAAAAAATGCAGTCTAGAACCCACTCACGTCCACATGGAAACTTGATAGATGATAGAGGTGCCATTGTAAATGGTTCTGGAAAAATTGGTTATCCATATAATAAAAGAAATCAAATCCAGATGTAGCAAATATTTAATGTGAACAGCAAAAACTAGATACTTTTTTTTTTTTTTTTTTTTGGTACTGGGTACTGGGAGTGAAATCAGGGACATTGACCACTGAGCCACATCTCCAGCCCTATTTTGTGTTTTATTTAGAGACAGGGTCTCACTGAGTTGCTCAGCACCTCACCATTGCTGAGGCTGGCTTTGAACTCGTGATCCTCCTGCCTCAGCTTCATGAGCCCCTGAGATTACAGGTGTGGGCCACCATGCCCAGCGAAACTTGATACTTCTAGGAATAAAGGGACCATATGTTTATTGACCAGTCTTCTGGTAAGAAGGTTTTGTTTTGTTTTTGTTTTTCCTTAGTCACACTGAATGTAAAAGCAGAGACCGACAATGACAATTTTGGCTGCATTGGAATTACAGTACTCATCAGTGTGGTGCTCACCTGTAATTCCTGCCACTTGGGAGGATGAGGCAGGAAGATCACAAATTTCAGGCCTTGGCAATTTAGCAAGTTGTCTCAAAAAATGAAAAGGGCCTTGGGATCTGGCTGAGTGGTGAAGTGTTTCTGGGTTCAATTTCTAGTATAAATAGATGGATGGATGGTTAGATTCCTGGCTGGCTGGAGGTGAAGTTCAGTGGTAAGAGTGCTCCCTGGCACGTTTCCAATACTGCAAAACAAAAACCAAAACCAAACAAGGGCTGGGGTTGTGGCTCAGAGGTAGAGTGCTTGCCTGGCGTGCATGAGGCACTGGGTTCGATCCTCAGCACCACATAAAAATCAAAATAGATATTGTACCAACTAAAACTAAAAAAAAAAAAAAAAAAAAAATAGAAACAAAAAAGAACTTATTATTTTATTATTTTTTTAAATATTTATTTTATTAGGTGTAGATGGACACAACACAATGCCTTTATTTTTATGTAAAGCTGAAGCTTTATGTGGTGCTGAGGATCGAACCAGGGTCCCGCCCATGCTAGGCAAGTGCTCTACCGCTGAGCCACAATCCCAGCCCCAGAACTTATTTTTTAAATGATGCTGTGATGAGAAGGGCAAGCAGTAGCAACAAAAGCAATACACTGCCATATGTACACCTTCAAGGATTACCGCTTAGAATATAGAAAGTACAGAAAATGTAGTGTTTTTATAAGTTTGCTGTATTTAGGTGTGTTTTCCTATATTTGTCCTGCTTGGGACTCATTGTGATTCCTGAATATTCAAGTCTTTTATTGACTGGGGGAAAATCTCAGCTGTTTTATTTTCCAAAATTGCTTCTGTCTCATTCTCAGTTATTTCCTTCTATGATCCAAATGAGAAATATGAGGTTTTCTCATTCCAGTGTGTGTGTGTGTGTGTGTGTGTGTGTGTGTGTGTGTTTTAAGAGGAGGTACTAGCTGGGCACAGTGGCGCACGCCTGTAATCCCAGCAGCTCAGGAGGCTGAGGCAGGAGGATCAGGAGTTCAAAGCCAGCCTCAGCAACAGTGAGGCACTAAGCAACTCAGTGAGATCCTGTCTCTAAATAAAATACAAAATAGGGCTGGGGATGTGGCTTAGTGGTTGAGTGCCCCTGAGCTCAGCCCCTGGTAACCCTCCCCCAACAAACAAAAAGAAAGAGGAGGTTCTGCTGTGCCACCCGGCTTGCCTTCAGCTTGAGGTCCTCCTGCCTCCTGCTTCCCCGGGAGCTGGGTTACAGGCAGGCAGTGCAGTTCTGTCTCTTAACCTCCCCTGCATATTATCCACTTCTCCACCTCCCTTTGTCTATTTTGTTTACTCTCTTTGTTTCCATTTGGTGCTGGGGATGGAACCCTGTCCCCTCCCATCTATCTAGGATGTGCTCTGGCACTGAGCCCACCCTCTCCTCCCTGTTGAATTCTGTTTAATTAATTAATTAATTTCTTTTTTTTTTTGTAGTTATAGATGGACAGCATGCCTTTATTTTATTTATTTATATGTGGTGCTGAGAATCGAACCCAGTACCTCACACATGCCAATCAAGCGCTCTGCTACTGAGCCCAGCCCCCAGCCCCAGCCCCTCTGTCTAATTTCTTCAGCTCTGTCATCTCAAAAATCTGAAATCCAAAAAAAAAAAAAAAATCTGAAATCCAGATCGCTGATTTTTCTCTTCAGCTGTGTTTAGTATTCTGTTTAACTCTTCCGTTGAGCTTTTCAATTCAGTGATTGAATTGTTACATTTCTAGATGTTCCCTTTGGTTCTTTTTTTTTCCCCCCCCAAATCTGCCTCAATATTTTTGATAGTCTCTTTTGTGTTTATCAACATTTAAAATGAAAAATATATAGATCTTAAGTATATTCCAGCTCGATGTGTTTTATCATATGTATGTTTGTATGGTTCTCTGTTGTTACCACCCTGATCCTGTAGAGCAGTTCCACCACCCAGGAGATTCCTTTAGGCCCCTCCCCCATCAACTGGTAATTAACTAGTTAATGAATTTTTGTGGTTCTGCAGATCAAACCCCGGCCTTGTGTGTGTCCGGCAAGTGTTCTGCTGAGATACACCTCCAGCCCGTTTGTTTACTTGTTTTTTTTTTTTTTTTTAATTTTTGTAGTTGTAGATGGACAGAATGACTTTATTTTGTTTAGTTTTATGTGGTGCTGAGGATCGAACCCAGTGCCTCATGCATGCGAGGCAAGTGCTCTACTACTGAGCCCACCCCAGTCCTCATTGCTTACTTTTAACTGAGAACAATTTACTTTCAGTGTAACAAACAGATCTTAGGTACATAGAGGCGAGTTGCTCCACCACAGAGTTACACAGCCAGCCGTTAGGCATACAGCAAAAAGGTTTTGGAGGAATGGGTACGTTCACACCCCTAATGAAGATATAAGAAATTTTAAACACCCTCAGAAAGTTCAACTTACCATTTATTTATTTATTTAAATTTTGAGACGGGGTCTCACTAAGTTATTTAGGGCCTCGCTAAATTGCTGAGGCTGGCTTTGAACTCACGATTCACCTGCTTTAGCTTCCCGAGCAGCTGGGATTACAGGTCTGCACTCCCACGCCTGGCCGCCATCTTGCCAGTTTTCAGTGGATTCTCATGTGTTCTCCCTGTCAGACCTGCCCAGCCAGTATTCTAGTTCTCTCTTCCTTCCTTTCTTTCCTGGTACAGGAGAATTCCAGGGCACTCTACTGCTGAGCCACATCCCCAGCCCTTTTTATATTTTATTTAGAGACTAGTCCTTGCTAACTTGTTTAGGGCCTAAGTTGCTGAGGCTGGCTTTGAACTTGCAGTCCTCCTACCTCAGCCTCCTGAGCAGCTGGGAGTATAGGCATGTGTCACCATGCCTGGCCTCACTCCTTTATATTTGAGACAGGGTCTCTTTAAGTTGTTGCTGAGGTTGGTCTCAAACTTGCCCTCCTCCTGCCTCAGCCTCCAAAATAGCTGGGATTACAAGTGGGTATCACCGAGTCCAGCTCAGTATTCTGATTTCTAGCTACAGATTAGTTTTGTCTCTTCTGGAACTTTATATAAATGCATTTGTGTAATATGTCCCATTTGGTGGCTAGTTTCTTTTGCTGAGCATGCCTTTTTTTCCCCAACCCATTACATTGTGTATATCAGTAACTCACTCCTTTTTATTATTGAATAGGAATCCATTGTATGAACACACCACAGTTTGTTTATCCATTAACTTCTGATAGATACTAGATTGTTCTGTGAACATTCTTGTAGAGTTCACTTTGTGGACATATGTTTTCATTTCTCTTGAGTAAATTCCAAAGAGTGGAATTTCTGGGTCACAGGGTGAGTGTATGTTTAACTTTATAAGAAACCGCTGGACTGTTTTCCAAAGGGGTTGTTCCATTTTACACTCCCAGTAGAAATGGAAGAGAGTGCGGCTAGTCTACATATTTCCAACAATTGGCATTTTGTCTTTTTAATTTTAACCATTTTAATGGGTGGTATCTTATTGTGGTTTTAATTTATATTTCCTTGGTGACTAATGAGGTTCAACATCTTGTTTGCTTCTTGGACATTAATATATATTTTGGAAAGTTTGTTCAAGACTACTACCTTTATTTATTATTTATTTTAATTTTATTTATTTATTATTATTATTATTTTTCTTAGAATTGGGAGTTGGTACAATTTTAGAATTGTTGCTGGGGATTGAACCCAGGGTCATTTAACAACTCAGCTACATTCTCTACCCCTTTTATTTCCATTTTGAGACAGGATCTCACTATGTTGCTTAGGGCTTCACTAAAGTTGCTGAGGCTGGCCTCAAACTTGTGATCCTCCTGCCTCAGCCTCCTGAGTTGCTGTGATTACAGGTGTGTGCCACTGCACCCAGCTATCTTTTAATTATTAAATTATAGGATTTTACATATATATATATATATATTCTGAGTATAAATTATTTGTCAGATGCATGTTTTATGAATATTTTCTCCTAGTGTGATTCTTCTTCTTTCTTTCTTTTTCTCTTTCTTTCTTTTTTTTTTTTTGAGAACCAGGTATTGATCCAGGGCTTTACACATGCTAGGCACACAGTAAACGACATCTCCAGCCCTTTTTAAAGTTTTTATTTTGAGACATTCTCTCTAAGTTGCCCAGACTGGCCTCAAACTCCTGCCTCAGCCTCCTGAGTTGCTGGAATTACAGACAGGCCCTACCAAGCCTGGCTCTAGTGTGATCCTTAAAAACATTTTTAATGATGTCCTTTGATGTTTTTTTGTTTGTTTGTTTTGTGGTGTTGGGGATCCAATCTAGGGCCTCTCACATGCTAGGCAAATGCTCTATGACTGAGCTACAACACCAGCCGGCTTTCTGTGACTTAAAAAGTTTTTGTCCTCCCTTGGTCACAGTGATCGTCTCCTGTAATTTTCTTCTGGAAGCTCTAAGTTGCTAGGTTTCATGTTCAGGTTGATGACCAGTTCATATTAATTGTTGTGGATGGTGTGAGGAAAGGAATTGAGTTTTATTGTTTTTCTATAAGGTTATCCAGTTGTTCTTGCACCATCTGCTGAAGAATTTATTTTCCTCCTTGTGTATTTGTTGAAATGTTTAGGGTTTAAGCTGGGCGCAGTGGCTCACGCCTGTAATCCCAGCAGCTCCAGAGGCTGAGGCAGGAGGATCGCAAGTTTAAAGTCAGCCTCAGCAACAGTGAAGTGTTCAGCAACTCAGTGAGACCCTGTCTCTAAATAAAATACAAAATAAGTCTGGGGATGTGGCTCAGTGGTTGGATGCCCCTGAGTTCAATTCTTTATAACCACCCCCCCCAAAAAAAGAAATATATTATAAGTATTTGGGACTTTATTTTGTTCTATTGATTTTTTTTCGTCTTTCCTTATCTCAATATTATCTTGATTGCTATAAGCCTATAAAATAGGTACCATAAGTCTTCCAGGTTGGCTGATCTTTGTCAAGATTACTTGGGCCATTCTGGTTCCCAGGAGTGCTTAACCACTGCGCCACATCCCCAGCCCTTTTTATTTTTTTTATTTTGAGACAGAGTCTTGCAAAGTTGCTTAGGGCCTCACTAAGTTGCCAGGGCTGGCTGTGAACTTGCGATCCCCTTGCCTCAGACTCCCGAGTCACTGGGATTACAGGCATGTGCCACCATGCCCGGCTCTTTGCATGTTTATTAATGAATTTTAACATAAATTTTAGAGTGGGCATATCAGTTTTTACAAGAAAAAAGAAAGAAAGAAAAGGAAGGAAGGGAGGGAGGGAGGGAGGGAGGGTGCTAGATCTTGATTGGATGGCATTAGGGAAAAATTAATCCCCTAACGTTCGAAGCCATGAACGTGACTGTTACAAAGTGTGGAGGTCTGAGATTTCACCCTTCTTGCAAGCTGACAGGATAACCAGCCTTTCTTCTGTGCTGCTGACAGAAGACAAGAGGCCTGTGGTTGGAGATTCCCTGCCTGAGCTCCCTGTTCTCTTCCCTTCTGCCTCCCCCTGGAGTCCCACAGAGTTGACACAGAGTGGCTAGGGAGATGCTCCACACAGAGGGTGGTGTATGTCAGGGCCGAGGGGCTTAAGGAACCCATTTTTTTTGAGACTTTTTTTTGGGGGGGGTCTTGCTGTGTTGTCCAGGCTGGTCTTGGGTTCTTGGGCTCAAATGATCCTCCAGCCTCTGCCTCTTGAGTGGCCAGGATTACAGGCATGCACCACCACCCCAGCAAGGATCCTACTGTTTTATAGTAGGCTGCCAGCAAAGCTGCTTGGCCATTATCCTGGAGGAACCTTTTATCTTTATAATACTAGATGCAAACAGACCTGCCCTCTGTTCCCAGAGGACTCTATTGTCTTCTAAGTAGTTTGCTGTGCAAATATTCTTGAAAAGAGAATCCAGAATGAGAGCTCCCAGCCCTCTCTCTGCAGAAACTTCAGTGGAAAATCGTTATCTACTGATGGTATGTCTTTTTGTATTTGTAAAGGTATTTTTTTTTTTTGCCCCCTGTGGTACTGGGGTTTCAACCAGGGTCTCATGTATGGTAAGCAAGCACTTTACTGATGAGCTATGCCCCCAGCTCTATTGTAAGTCTTTTTAAATTTCTCTCAGCTAAGTTTGATTTTACAGTATAAGGTCATAGGTATCTTTCCATAATTTTATTCTTTTTCGGGGGGAGGGTACTGGGGATTGAGCTCAGGGGCACTCAACCACTGAGCCACATCCCTAGCCCTATTTTGAATTTAATTTAGAGACAGGGTCTTACTGAGTTGCTTAGTGCCTCACTGTTGCTGAGGCTGGCTTTGAACTCCCGATCCTCCTGCTTCAGCCTCCCGAGCTGCTGAGATTATAGGCGTGCACCACTGCACCTGGCAAGTTTATTCTTTAGTTTAAATATATATATTTTAGTTGTAGATGGACATAATCCCTTTATTTATTTTTATGTGATGTTGAGGATTGAACTCAGTGCCTCACACATGCTGGGCAAGTGCTCTACCACTGAGCTAAATCCCTAACATTCCCACTCCTTTCTCTTTTTCAAAAATTTTGAGACAGGGTCTTGTTACATTGCCAAGGTCAGCCTTCAAATCCTGATCTTCCTGCCTTAGCCTCCCAAGTACTTATTGCCTTTCTGTTTTTCATTTGTTGCACTGCGAGAACCTTTAGTACAAGGTTAAATCTAAAGCGGAAACAATGTAATATTTCACTGTCATACTGGGTGCTAGCTGTGTGCTTCTCAGGGACACCATTATTAGGTTGAGGATACTCCCTCTTATTGCTAGTCAGGAACTGACACCTAATGGTGATGGGAAAGCCTCTGATAGCAGGCAGGTTGGCTGCAGCTTTTGTTCTGACCAGAATGCTCTTTCAAAGTGGGCAAAAGAGTTGTATTTCTTTTTTTTTTTTTTTAAATATTTTTATGTATATTTTTTAGTTATAGATGAACACACAGTATATTTATTTTAATGTGGTGCTGAGGATGGAACTCAGTGTCTCAGGCATGCGAGGCAAGCATTTTTCCACTGAGCTACAATCTCAGCCCCAAAGAGTTGTATTTCTAATATTTATAGATTAAGAAGATTCATTTTGTAGCTGTGTGCAGTGGTGCACACCTGTAATCCTAGCCACTTGGGAGGCTGAGGCAAGAGGAGTGCAAGGTCAAGAGCAGCCTGGGAAACTTGGCAAAATCTTGTCTCAAAATAACAAATACGAAGAGCTGGGGGAATAGCTCAGTTAGAGCCCTTGCCAAACATCAGAGATGCCCTAGATTTAATCCTCTCACTGCAAAAAAATTTTTAAAAAGTTATTTTTCTTTTTTGGTACTGGGGATTGAACCTGCGGGCACTTAACCACTAAGTCACATTCCTAGCCTTTTTAAAAAATTTTATTTAGAGACACTAAGTTGCTTAGGACCTTGCTAAGTTGCTGAGGCTGGCTTTGAACTTGCGATCCTCCTGCCTCAGCCTCTGGGATTCCAGGCGTGCACCACCACGGCCTCCAGCTCCAAAAATCGTTCTCATATTTGCCTTGACAGCCTCTTGCCAGTGTTCTGTTGACAGTGTGTTCTGATTTTTTTTGGAAATGCTTATTATTATAACAATAATGACATTAAGGGGAAATTTTAAAATGCATCCATCATCCTCCCTCTCATCGGTTGGAGGAGAGCCGAGAGATGGACGCTGGCTCCATCCTGTTCGGCATTCCAGGGTCCCCCTTGCCACCCCTCGTCCTCACAGGGAGACGACTTCGCGGGAAGGCGTTCTACAACGTGGGGGAGAAGGTGTACTGCCAGGAGGACTTCCTGGTGAGTGCAGGCTGTGCCCTTGGCCGTGCCATGGTGGGAGCAGGGGCAGGACTCCCTCTGACCCCCATGGAGGCCTCAGGCCAGGAGGCAGGTGCTGACTGGGCATCGAGTGCCCCTTTGTCATATGACGTCCTGCACCCTGTGTCCCCTTCCCAGTACTCCGGGTTCCAGCAAACAGCTGACAAGTGCAGCGTGTGTGGACACCTCATCATGGAGATGGTGAGACCCTCCCCTAGCCTCCTGGGGCCCCTCTGACACTAGCGGAGTCTGAGGACCCCACCCTCTCACCTGTTCCAGACCTGCCAGGGGCTCAGAGTCACAGCCTCCCCCGGGGCACTGCTGAGCCTTCTGCCCACGCTGACCCTTCAGTGCCTCCCACCCCCAGATCCTGCAGGCCCTCGGCAAGTCCTACCACCCGGGCTGCTTCCGGTGCTCCGTGTGCAACGAGTGCCTGGACGGGGTGCCCTTCACCGTGGACGTGGAGAGCAACATCTACTGCGTCAGGGACTATCACACGTGAGTGGCTGCTGCCGTGAAGCAGGCGTCACCCGGGCTGTCACCCCGGCTGTCACCCCGGCTGTCTCCCCGGCCTCCCAGGGAGCATTTTTTGGGCCTGGCTGTCTGTGTTTTCCATCCTTGGTCTGTCCTCTTCTGACCTGCCCTTGAACACTCTGATGTCTGCCTTGACCACTTCTCTCAGGCAGTTCAGCCACCAGCCGTGCCTGCCTCCGCCTGCGGGTGCCCTCTTCCAAGTGGAGGGGACTCTCCTAACTGCCCTCCCCACTCCAGGGCTGGGCTTCTCCCCCAGGATGGGACTCGAGTCCTGACAGACCCCTTCTCCTCTCTGTCTGGGGCCCATGATCCATTCCCCTTGCTGCGGCTCCAGGCCCAGGCTCGTCCTGTGCTGCTGCCTCTCTTGCATTGGTCCTGGCCACCTGTCCCTGGTACTCAGGGTGGAGCCAGGTCTCGCAGAGGTCTCAGCGGGGGTGAACCAAACCTGGACTTTAAGTGGCACAGAACTCCCAGGAAGCATGAACGAGATGGCAGGACAGAACCTGAGGGCATTCTGGAGGTGGGAGAGGGTGGAGGGGAACTGGGAGCCAGATGAAAGGGCAGTACCCAGAAGGCATAGCGGGAGCCAGGAAGCAGCCTGATGCTTGGGCCAAGCCTTGGGGCTGGGTGGGTGGACCTGTGTCCTTGGCCTGTGGTCACACTGTTGGTCACTTCTGGTTTCCTTTATTCCTCCAGGGTTTTTGCACCAAAATGTGCCTCCTGTGCCCGTCCTATCCTCCCTGCACAGGTAGGAACCAGTCACCAGGAGACAGATGCTGGCCCCCAGCCTCTGCCCAGCCCTGTCTGTCCTGCCTCAGATCCTAGGCTGAAGTGGGAGGGATGACTTCTGCTCCACATCCCTCAGGGACACGGGACACGTGTTGGGCCCAAACACACGGGAGCAGGTGTCCCTCGTGTGGAGTCCCGGGAAGCGGCAGGCCCTGCAGCCTGGCTGCCCCACTCCTTCCCCGCTCCTTTCTCCGTGGAGGGAGGTGGCTCCTGGGTCTGCTGAACTCTGCAGGTTGAGGCTGGGTGGGTGGGGGAGGCTGAGGGAGGTCTGGGCAGCTGCCAGCTTGGGACACAGCGGCCATCTCAGGGCCAGGCTCTGCCCCGTGAGCTGTCTGTCCCGGGCTGCTGCCTGGACAAGCAGGGCTCAGGGTGACCTTCCCTGCCTCCAGAAGTGAAGGTCACACACACTCACATGGACACCCTGTGACACCCTGTGACACTCACAACACCCGAGGAGCTGTTGGCCATGGCGTTGGGGGGGCCTGAGGCCTGTGCACTGATGTGGCCTCAGGAAGTGCTGGGTCTGTGCCCGCAGGGTAGAGTGCTGGGCCGGGTGACAGATGAGTGGTGCAGACGGCCAGGTATGCACTTGGCACAGTCTACCTCCAGGTCCAGCCAGTGAGCTGCTCACGTGTCTGTCACTCTTCCTCCAGGGCTGTGAGACCACCATCCGCGTGGTGTCCATGGACAGAGACTACCACGTGGAATGCTATCACTGTGAGGTGAGCCCGGACCCCCCAGAAGGCCTGTGGCCGGGGTGGTCCCTTCCTCTTCAGGTCTCCTTCCCCACGGTGTCCTGCAGGCCTCCTCTTTTACGGCTCCTGCTCCATTCTGCCTGTCTCCTCTCAGCACTCTCTGCCAAACCCCCCACCCAGCCCCCGTTTTCTCATTTAATCAGATATTTGCTATTTGCAGTTTATGGGGTGCTACAGTTATGACAGCATCATCAGTTCCTGCTGCCCAGGAGGGATGTCCACTCAGCTATATTTGCCCAGGGTGACGGGTGCTGTTCAGGGAAGGGCACAGAACACAGGGGAGGCCTTGGAAAATCAGGGAAGGCTTTCTGGAGGAGGTGACACCAAGCCAAGACTTGAATGATGAATAATAAGAGCCAAGAAGGCATTGAGATGGGCTGGGGCTGAGGCTCAGAGGTAGAGCACTTGCCTGGCATATGTGAGGCCCTGGGTTTGATCTTCAGCACCACATATAAGTAAATGAAATAAAGGTCCATTGATGACTTATATATATAAAAAAAGGCAGTGAGAAGGGCATTTCTAGGCAACAGAACCAAAATGTGCTTAGGTACAAAGGGAGGATGGTGGTTTTTGTGTCATTGGAGAAGTGAGCAGGAGCTGGGGACAAAATGACACAGGAAGGACTGAGTTGTGGCTCCGTGGTAGAGCACTTGCCTAGTGTGTGTGGGACACTGGGTTTGATCCTCAGCACCACATGAAAATTTAGAAAATAAAAGTATTGTGTCCATCTACAACTAGAAAATATAAAAAACAGAACAAAAGGACACAGGAGCCTAAGGAACGTGGACTTAGCCTGAGGACAATGGAGACAAAAAGGACTGACAGGTTGCTCTGGATTGCAGAGAAGACACACTTCCACGCAGAGAGTGGAAGCGGGTGCAGTAGGGAGGTCCTGAGGAGGCTGCCAGAGTCAGGGCTGTGGTCCTGGGTTCAGGGACATGGACAGACCTGAGGAAGGCAGGAGAAGGGACTAGACTTGGAAGGTAATTGGATGTAGGAGTTCAAGGGGAGGGAAGTCCACCAGGACTCCAGCAGAGAGTGTGACAGTCAACTTTCTGTTGCTGTAACAAATACCCGAGACAATCAATTTATAAAGAGAAAAGGTTTATTTTTGGCTTATAGTTTTAAGAGTGTTCAGCCCCTGATTGGTTGGCTGTGTCATTTGGGGCCTGTGGTGGCACATCATTGCGGGGAGTGTGTGATGGAGCAAAGCTGCTGACCTCTTGGCTGGGACACAGAAGAGAAGGAGGAAGAAGCAGTGTGTGTGGGGTTCAAAGTTCTGTTGAAGGTGTGCCCTCAACCTGGGGGTGTTCCACCACCCAGCTGCATTCCCGGCTCTTTTTTAATTTTTTGAGACAGAGTCCTGCTAACTTGCCCAGGCTGGCCTTAAGCTTATGATCCTCTTGCCTCAGCCTCCTGAGTGACTGGGATGGCGGGAATGTGCCACTGCACCTAGCCTTAAACCCGTTAGGGGTTCCGCTGCCTTCCAGTGGCACCCTGGGCTGGGCCTTGGGTGCTGTTCCACATCTAGGCTGCAGCAGTGATGGCGCCTGAGGAGGGATGAGCTCCTCTCATATTTGGTAGCTGGAGACTCCAGATGTCTGATGGACTGAATTCCAGATGTGCTGGAATCAGACTCCGCCAGCAGCTGTAGGAATTCCGGAGAGATGGGCAGTGGTAGGTTATCTCCTGGCCTCCCTTCTCAGGGATCACTGACTGCCTTGTTTGCTGTCGTGGGTCTGAGAGTCACTGTTCATATAAGGAGCCTGTTTTGTTTACAGTCAAAGTCACAGGGGAAGCCAGACACCGTGGCGCACACCTGTAATCCCAGCAGCTTGGAGTTCAAAGCCAGCCTCAGCAGCTCAGCAAGACACTGTCTTTAAATAAAATACATAAAAGGGGCTGGGGATGTGGCTCAGTGCTTAAGAGCCCTGGGGTCCTTCTCTGGTGCAAAAAAAAAAAAAAAAAAAAAAAGTTTGGAGGGGAATCCAATTCTTATCACTGCCACAGGGGAAGGGGGACTTGTCAAGGGAACACGTGGCAGTGGAAGCCGGGGAACAGATGAGGCCTCCGGGGAACAGATGAGGCCTTCCAGGGAGGGTTGTAGAGGGAGGAGAAAACCCCAGGAATACTGGTATTAAGGGGCTGGAAAGGGAGGACAGAGGAGTGGTAGGAAACCAAGGAGAGTACGTTGGTTACAGAGTCCCAAGGAGAGAAGGGGGGTCTGCAGTAGGAACAGTGAGGTGTTTGGTGGGGGCAGAGGGCCCAGTGGGAGCAGAGTCCTGCTGGGGGACCCAGGAAGGAGGAGGAGGAGAGCTGTGGTCTCTAGAGGGGCCATGGCTTCCCCTCCAGCACTAACAGGGCCTCAGTGTCCCTCTGCCTGCTTAGCCATCCCAGGGGCTCTAGTGTCCCCCTGGAGTCACTGACCACAGTCCTTGGCCAGTGGCTGAAGCCCAACAGGCTGCTGGGGCCTGTTGCCCCTGCCCCAGGCTGTGGGTGGAGCTAGGGGTCCAGCCTCCCTTCCTCCTCCCCCCTGGTGGACAGGGGCAAGTAGCAGGACAAGGTAGGGGTGTGAGGAAGGATAGGAGAAGACCTGCAGCAGGAGTGACTTGGGACCTGGGGCTGTGACTTCATGGTGACAGCCCAGCCCATCGGTGGGAGTGGGGCAGGCTGGGTCTCAGAGGCTTTGTGTCACGTTACCCCCTCCCCCCTCTGGTGGGGCTCTAACCCAGGTCCCCTTCTTGCACACTAGGCTATGTGACATACTCCAGCACTGCACCATGCCCCCAGTCCCTCTAAGGTCGCTCTTAAAGCCGCTTAGGTCAGACATTCCGCTCCCCTGATGTGGAGCACCTCCTGCACACTGGCCGCCCCTCCTCCCCGGCCCCCTCCCCGTCCCCAGGACCACCGGGTTTGGTTTTCCTCGCTTGCATTTTCTCCTCGGGTCTCTTTTGCCTCTTCCTCTGCCGAGGCTCAGCTTTTTGTCCCCTCCCTCCTAGGGCCATATCCATCTACTTACTCTTGGTGTCCAAGAGGCACCTCCAGTGCGCACAGGGGTCCTTGTCCTGCCCCTGGCAGAGTGCCAGCCGTGTTGTCCAGAGCCTACCGATCTGTTTTCACTCCCTGACCTCCGCTTGTCCTAGTTGTGCCCCCTCCCCTCTTACTCTGGTGTCCCCGCCTGTGTTCTTTCCTAGGACTGCGGGTTGCAGCTGAGCGGAGAGGACGGACGCCGCTGTTATCCCCTGGAGGGCCACCTGCTGTGCCGACGCTGCCACCTGCGGCGCCTGGGGCACGGCCCACTTCCCTCCCCCGCTGTGCACGTCACTGAGCTCTGAGCTGGGGCGGGGTGGGCGTGGACGTGGGAGGAGGGAGGGTGGCCCTGGTCAGTGTCCCGTGGGCCCTGCTGCCGCTTCCACCCGCTCCATCCCACACCCGCCCAGCTGCTGGCCTGCCGCAGGGGCCGGACCCCTGCGTTGAAGCTACTTCTATTTATTCACCGTCTGTGCCTCCCCAAGCCACTTCCCTCGGGTGCCCTGCTGCCTCCCACCTGCCCAGTCACCAGCTTTCGGTTCCAGGACTCCCTGTGCGCCTGCAGCCTCCTGGGCTGTGGGTCGCTGGGCGGGAAAGGTGGAAAGGTCCTCCTTCCTTGGCCGGGACTCTCCACGGGGTGCCACTTTCATTGGTTCCGAAGGCGCCTGGGACCCCCTCCAAGCGTGCGCCCCGGGGTCGCGGAGGGCACGGGTCGGCTTGTGTTTCCTAAGAGCCTTGCCCGCTGGTGGGTGAGGAGGGTGACTTGTTTTTGTGGGAACATTGTGGGATTTGGCCATGGGGGGCTCGAGGGTGTTTTCAGCCACAGTTTCCCCTGCCCTGGCCCCTGGCTTGGGCCTTGCCCCTCCCCACCATCCTCAGCCCCCGGCCAGGACCTCGCGCCCAGCTCCAGCCGCAGGTGGGGGCGAGGAGCGGCCGCGAGGGGGCGCACTGCGCGCCGGCCCGGGAAGCCCCTGTGCGCGCGCGCTGTGTACCAGGCTCCACTACAAACGGATGTGATTTGACTTAAATTAAGTTTTTCCTTTGAGGATATTTTCATTTTCTTTAAAAGAATATAGTTTTCTTGTAAGAACTTGGACTGGGGTGGTTATTTCTTAAAATTACAGCAGACTCACAGAGGTCTTATTGTATACCACACAGCTGGATTTGGGGTGGTAACAACATTGTCCCTTAACTATTTTTGTGTAAATTCCTCCAAAACCTCACAAGGTGTACCTGCATTTCAGAACTTAGTAGCAAAGGAGGGTATTGTGTGTCACTGTCTTAAGAGCTGTGACCTCATAAACTGTGTTTTGGGGAATGTAGATTCGATTTTTTTCTTTGAAACACACATGAGCATTGGGGCCCAGATTTTTCACTGACCCGTGATGTTGGATTTACACTTGGAGGGGGTGGGGAGTCGGGGGGCTTTGGTCATGACCAACTGTGGTTGGTTTTCATGGACTGTTTTGAATGAATGAGAGCACCACCACCTCCTCTTGGCTGCTGTTCTTGCGCGCGCGCACACACACACATACACACACACACCATTACAGGGGAGGTCTCCTTGCTTGTAGAATCATTAATCTGCCAAGATCAAGGTGCTAGGAATCCCAACCGGATGCACGGGAGAGGACAGCACGACAGTGACATCCAGTCCCTGAGGCCTGGAGCTGGGAGGCCCCCTGGTGGGCGGGAGAAGCAAGTACATGGAAGTTTGATGGTGGCTAAAAAATTACTTAATGCAGTAATTAAGTTATGAGATACGGGAGGTGTCCCTCCAGAGAAGGGGACTTCATCAAAACCAGAAGACTGAATCCCGGGAGTGCGAGGCTCCGTTTCTGGTGCTTGCTTCTTTTGGAGCCGGGTGCTTTGCTTTCTTGCCAGTTCATTGCAAAGCTTTCTTCTGAGTGCCCTTCTTTGCTTTCCCATTTCATACCTGCTTTGGCTGCGATTTCTCCTTGTCCCAAACTCAGTCCAACTCTCTTCCTCTGTCTGCGGTGGAGGTGGTCCCTGCTCTCTGGCGGTGGGGGTCACCACTGCCCTCCATGCCCCTCCATCTTGGTTCCATGCTCCCCTGACCCAGGTGGACTGAGTCCCCACCGTCTGGAGCCCCCGTACTTTGTCAGGATCAGAACCAAGGTCATGCCTCATTTCAGGGCACCCTGCCCTTTCTCTCTGGGCCCCATATGGCCTTATGTCAGGACTGGTGACAGTCACTGTACCCTACTGCAGAACCACTACCTGTGCAGTTCCCCCTGCCTGGAGCCACTGCGCCCAGTGCTCTCATTTCTCATCACATCCTTCAGATCTCAGACACCCTGAAGTCAGGCTCCATTACTACACTCCAGTGACACTTGGAATTTTGGGCCCCTCCAAGTTTATTTAATAAGAGCAGCATCTCCAGTCCGTTTTCAGGAGTTACATTGATCTGGGACTGAGGGAATAGTGTGAGAGCCTGGAAGATGGGCTGGACCCTCCCAGACCCGCCTGTCCCTAGGATATCTCCCTGGCAAAACCTGCAGCTGTGCCTTTGTACTTTCATGTATCTGAGCAATAATTCTCTTGACATCCTTCTCCCCATTAGGTAGTGAGCCACAGACAGAGAGGCTCTGTCTTGTCTCTGCAGTACCTGGTGTGGGGCTGGTACTATGGCCAGAGCCAGAGGTGCTCTGCTTAGCCACGCCCCCTTTGATTAGCATGCCCAAATTTAGTCTGAACTGTCCAGTGAAGGAGCCATAGGCAGCCTACAAAGGCCCAGGAGCAAGGGTTTACACAAATACTATGCACACATGCACATAAAATTTGTGCCCGTTTGCCACATGCAATATGTGTACAAAGGTGCCTTAACATGGGGCCTCTGTTCAGCACTCATGCCCAGGGGACAGACCCTTGGGTACTGGGTCTGCTGCTGCTGCTCTGTGTATATATATGAGTGTGTGTGTGTGTGTGTGTGTGTGTGTGTGTGCGCGCGCGTGTGCGTGCACACGTGCATGAAGGGGGGGAGAGAGAAACAAGGAGAAAGATTGAATATTTGAGACAAAATGAGAGGCTGTGAGGGAGCGATCAGGAGACTGGGGGAGAGGATAGGAGACAGAGACGGAGAAGGAGAGGTGGAGAGGGAGCCTGGGTGTTGGAGAGAATGGTGTGGAGGGGGTCGGAGGGAAAGGGAGACTGAACTCCTGCAGTGAGGCCAACAAAGCCTGGAAGCCACCCCCTTCCTAAGGGGTGGGGTTCCCCAGAGCCAGGAGATTTGGAAATATTTGGATGGGTTCTCGGCCTTAGTCACTGTGCTCAGGAATCTTCTGCAAATGGAAAAGGCCACCTCCTCTAAGTGACCAAAGCTATGGGCTGTGTATGTGTGTGTGTGTGGTGGCTGGGTCAACGGTGGGCTCTTGGAGCATCCTGGGTCTTGGGCATAAGGTGTCCTCACAGCCCCAGGGTGGGCAGGGTAGTTCTGCCCTCTGAATACACGACTCTCCCACAGATTCTACATCACCTGCCTGAAGTTACCTCTCCCACCCACCTGTCGTGGTCACCTGTTGAAAAGCCAGGTTGCTCCCCTCCCTGTGCCTGCACCTGGACTCCTCCTTGCTGGGTCAGCCCTGCAGACCCTAGGTTCCAGGCAGAGAGAGGCCTGACATTCACTTACCCTCTTTGCTCTGGGGTCCCCATGTTCCAGTGAGGGTTTCCAGCTGCCTTCAGCCAGGCTCCCTGCCTAGCCCCCCGCCCGGGTATTGCCACATGACTCAACTGCATGGGCCTGAGCCAGAATGTGTCCCTGTGGCCAGAGTGGGGCCTTGAGTCTCAGCTTGTTCCCGAACCACACTTTCCCACAGCCCTGCCCAGCTTAGCCTCCTCTTTCCACCTCCAACAACTTGTCCAGTCTGACCCTGGGAACTGGGGGGGCTCTATGTGGGGGACAGCTCTCGTGGGCGGATGTGAGGGACCCCATGGCCAGGTACAGAGCTGGGAACAGAGTCTCCTTCAGAGCACAGCAGTCGGGGCTGGAAGACCTGTGCCTGCTGACCCAGGGCATGCAGGGGTCAGGAGCCACCTATGGGAAGAAGACAGCAGAATCCCTGGGGTGGGGATGGGGGAGTCTCATTGCTAGGGTCAGTGGGGAAGGGCGGCACTGACCTGTGGTTTGGACAGCTCCTTCCTTCCCACCCCCACTTCCCTTCCTTCTTCCTTCTCTGTTCTTGTTTACAAAAACATGAAGGCTTTATTATACTTGATCTGACTTCTGGGCTGAGCAACTGGGTGATGTGTGGGAGTGCGAATCTACAATTCTGGTTTGTCCAGGAGACTGGCGGCACGAGGAGTGGGCAGTGGGAGACATCAGTCCGGAGCTTAGGGGAGAGTCAGGGCAGAGTCACACCAGGGAAGGCAGCTGTGGCTAGAAGCCTTTGAAGTTGAGAATGAGATCACATGGATCGAGGGTGAGACCAGAGATGCCACGGAGGGCAGAGGGGACAGTGAGGCTGGGTGGCAGGGAGTGAAGGTTGAGTAAGGTGGTGTGAGAGATGAAGAGGGCTCAGGAAGGAAGGAAGCAGTCAGTCATGGGGCTGCTGAGAGAGGAGGAGCAGGGTGAGCAATGGTGTTGGAAAGACGGAGGTCATGGGCCACCATGAATATGTGACAGCCACTTCAGTGCAATAATGGCGAAGTAGATCAGAGGCCACTGAGATATGGGGAGAGAAGGAAGTGGGGGAGAAACTGATTATTCTTGAGCATGTTTGGGAGAAGTAAAGCTGCCGATGGGGGCTTTGGGGTTGGGTGAATTCTTTTAGGATATTGTGTTCGTCAGCTTTCTGTTACTGTGACAAATATCTGAGGTAATCAACTTATAAAGAGGAAAAGTTAACGGGCATGATGTGTGCCCTTATAATTCCAGTGACTCCGGAGGCTGAGGCAGGAGGACTGCAAGTTCAAAGGCAGCCTCAGCAACTTAGTGAGGCCCTGTCTCAAAATAAAAAATAAAAAGGGCTGAAGGATGTGGCTTAGTGGTAAAGTGCCTCTGGGTTCAGTCCCTAGTACCCGCCCCGCCCCGCCCCACCAAAAAAAAATAGAGAAGTTAATTTTGACTCACAGCTTTGGGGTTTGGTCCATGATTGATTGGCCCCGTTGTTTGGGGGCTCATGACAAGGAGGCACATCATGGGCACAGCGCAGGGCAGAACTGCTTGCCCCATGGCCAGAGAGCACAGAGAAAGAGGAATGTCTTACTATCTGCCGGGTTTCTGTTCTCACGACTAAAAGGCTCAGGGGTCGCTCTAGTTAAACTGGGCTAACTGGGCTGCACGAAATAACCACACAAGAGGCACAAATCCCTTTTTCTTTGGGGTCGCTGTGACGGCTCCTCTAACCTTAAGGGTCCACAGAAGAGAGAGAGAGGAGAGCACGCGCTGACCCCTTTTATTGAGGAGAAGCTATTCAAATGAGGCAAGGGGTCAGGTTTCAGGGGCTAAGTATCTTCATGATGTCCACTGTCAGCAGGTTGACTGACACCTGGGTAGGCCAAACCCAAGGGCACAGTAAGAGGAGGGGACACACACTAGGCACTTCCATGGAAGATTCTATCCTAAACAGGGTGAGGGGTTTTATTACAAAGGAACAGGTGAGCGTAGCTTTACCCATGGGGCTGTAGGAAGGCACACCCATGCACGAGACACCGACCCTCGCACCCAAGAAGAGTGCCACATTTCTGTGACTGAGAGCCTAAGCCCCCAGCCGGGAGTGTAACTCAGTCACGTGTGAGGTTGGCCTCCCACAACTATCCCCTCCAGGGGCACATCCCCAGTGACCTGAAGATGTCCTGCTCGGCTCCACTATTTTTCCCCCCCAGTTCTGGAGATCAAGCCCCGGGGCTTGTAAGTATTGGGCAAGTGCTCTACCATGGAGCTACAGCCCAGCTCTTTTAAAAAAATATATATATTTTTTAAATTTGAGACAGGGTCTTGGTAAGTTATCCACACTGGTCTCAAACTTTCGATCCTTCTGCTTCAGCCCTCTGGGTTGCTGGGATCACAGGTGTGTGCCACAGGGCCTGGCCTAGGCACCATGTCTTCAAGGTTCTACCATCTCAAATAGCACCAGGCTGGAGACCCAGTCTTTTATATACATATAATATATTATATATATACACATAATATATTTATATAATATAAATGTATTATATTTATATATTATATATAATATATTTTTCTATCTATCTATCTATTTATTTATTTATTTTCATGTGGTGCCAAGAATCACACCTAGTGTCTCACACGTGCTAGGCAAGCGCTCTACCACTAAGCTACAACCTCAGCCCCGAGACTCAGTCTTTTAACATGTGGCCTTTCGGATTCCAACTAGAGCAGATGTTGAGTTCTGTGTGAGGCTCTCTATCCACGTCTGTAATTGTACCCCACAAGTTTGCCTTCCCACCGGACGGTCTTCTCTGTGGGGACAGGGTCTTTGACTGCAGCCTCTTCCCAGCATCTGACCCCTACAGTGTGGGTGAGTGGTGGCTAAATGACCGGGTTTCTCCAGGTCAACCTCTCGGAATACTGACAAATACATAACACACGCTCGGGGAAGGTTGCTGCTATTGCTTAGGTGAATGAATGTGGAATAAGGTATTTCTGCAGTCTGTATGTGGGTCCCTGAGTGTGACTGGTCTCTGCCACTTCAATAGAATGTGTGCTGGCAGGGACACTTGACTCAGCAATGGGGACCTATGTGAAACCACTATGCAGCTGCCTTCATGGTCCCTGCTGGGTGGTCTGATGTCTGGTCTTGAGGTCACAGCACTGTTCCTGACTGACTCAGCCTGATCACTAGAGGGAGCCCACGAGCAAGCTGTAAGCCCTCAGCCGGTGCCCCCAGGGCCATGTCTGTGCTGGAGGTGGAGATTCCGGTCCAGGGCCCTCTGGGGAGCCTTCTCTGCAAGTCCTCCCTGGGGTTCACTGCTTTCTTTTCTGCTCACCTGCCCCTGCGTGCTGCAGGAGCTCATCTTTCCCATCAGTGCTGCCCTCAACCTCGTTTTCCTGTCCGTAAAGCCTCACCTGCCCAACTCTGTTCAGGGTTGGAGCAAGACCCTTCCCCCTGCCTTGAGCCAGGGGAAATGAGGTTTGGTTCCTTTATTTATTTGTTTTGGTACCAGGGATGCTTAACCACTGAGCCCAGCCCTTTTTATTTCTTATTAGAGACAGGGGCTCCCCAATTTGCTAAGTTCTGAGGCTGGTTTTGAACTGGCCTCCTGCCTCAGCCTCCCTAGCTGCTAGGATTACAGGTGAGTGCCACCATGCCCTCACAGGAAGAGTCACTCTTGGGCACATTCCAGCTTCCTCCACTCCAAACCCTCCCTAGACTCAGACCCTGTCCTGTTTTGCCTGCCTTCAGGAGTCAGCTTGGAGTCATGGTTTTACCTTTCTTTTCCATTTTCTCCCTTCCCTTTCCCTCTTTCCTCTCCTCTTCTCCTCCTCCTTCTTCTTTCTTGTTCTGTTGGTGCAAAGGATTGAACTCAGGGCCTTATGTGTGCCAAGCAAATGATCTATCATTTAGAGATCCCCGCAGCCCCTTTTTCTGTGTAAGAATGCTCCACATATACTAAGGTTAGAAATTCTACATGTACAAGTTAAAGGAAACAAGAACATGCCCTGGGTCTACTTCCCAGACTGAGAAATAGCACTTAACTCTTTGCCCCAGTGTGCCCTGTTCTGATCACATCCCTTCCGTGAGGACCTACTGTATTGTGAGTCTTGGCGATCTTTCCTCTGCTTCTCTGTTTAGTTCTACCACCCCTGTGCATATCCTTAAACAATTTCTTGTTTAGTATTGAGTGTTTGAGGACTTTATGTTAACTGAAACATCCTATGTGTTTTCATTTTTTCCCTTAATTTTTATTGGTGCATTATAGTTGCACATAATGATGGGATTCATTGTTACCTATTCATACATGTACACAATATAGTATTGTGATTTTTCCAATATTTCCCCCTTTCCTTCCCTCCTTCCTTCCCTGTTCCCTTACTTCTACTCTACTGATCTTCCTTCAATTTTTTATTTGTTCTTTTTATATACATATGACAGTTGTATTTTGACATATTATACATATATGGAATATAACTTATTCTAATTAGGACCCCATTGAGGTTGTACGTGATGTGGAGTTACACTGGGCATGTATTCATATGTGGACATTGGAAAGTTATGTCCGATTAATTCCACCCTTTCCTATTCCTATCCCCCCTCCCTTGCCTTCATTCCCCTTTAATCCACTGAACTTCTGTTCTTCCCTCCTGACCCCTCTGTGGTGTGTTAGCATCCACATATCAGAGAGAACATTCCACCTTTGGCTTTTCGGGGATGGCTTATTTCACTTAGCATGATAGTCTCCAGATCCATCTCTTCCTTCAGCTTTTAGGAAATACCCTCAGACTTACTTTTTTCTTTTTCCTCTCTAGCTTACACATATCAGAGAAAACCTATGGCCCTTTGCTTTCCGAGTTTGGCTTATTTCACTTACCATCATGTCCTCAGTTTCCATCCGTTTTCCTGCAAATGATATAATTCCATTATTATTTATGGATGCCTAAAACTCCATTGTGTATATATATCTATTTTCTTTATCCATTTATCTGTTCGAAGACACCTACGCTGGCTCTACAGCTTGGCCATTGTGAATTGTGCTGCTATAGGCAGTCATATGCATGTATTGCTATAGTAGCTGACTGTTCTTCTTTAGGATACAGACAGAGGAGTGGTATAGCTAGTGGTATAGTTGGGAACCTCCAAATTGATTTCCATAGTGGTTTTGTCCTAATTTACAGTCCCAACAACAACGTAAAAGTATTCCTTTTTATTCACGTCATCCCCAGGATTTGTTAGTTTTCTTTGTATGCTTGATGGCTGCCATTCTACCTGGAATAAGATGAAATCTCAGTGCCATCTTGATTTGCATTTCTCTAATTGCTAATTATGTTGAACATTAAAAAAATATATTTGTTGGCTATTTGTATTTATTCTTTTGAGAAGTGTCTGTTTAGTTCATTTTCCCATTTATTAATTGGGTTATTTTGTGTGTGTGTGTGTGAAATTTTTTGAGTTTGTTATAGGTTCTGAATATTAATTCTGTCAGAAAAGAAGCCAGCAAAGATTCTCTTCCATTCTCTAGGTTTTCTTTTCACGTTCTTATTGTTCTATTTGCTGTGCAGAAGCTTTTTAATTTAATGCCATCCCTTTATTAACTCTTTTTTTTTTTTAAAGAGAGAGTGAGAGAGGAGAGAGAGAGTGAGAGAGAGAATTTTTAACATTTATTTTTCAGTTCTCGGCAGACACAACATCTTTGTTGGTATGTGGTGCTGAGGATCGAACCCGGGCCGCACACACGCCAGGCGAGCGCGCTACCGCTTGAGCCACATCCCCAGCCCCCTTTATTAACTCTTGACATTTTTTTCCCTGATCTTTAGGGGTCCTATTGAGAAAGTGGTTGCCTGTGCCTATATGTTGGAGTGTTGACCCTTCATTTTCTTCTAGGAGTTGCATAGACTTTGGTCTAATTCCTATGTTTTTGAACCATTTTAGTTTTGTGCAGGGTGAGAGATCAGAGTCTAGTCTCATTCTTCTATATATGGATAACCACCATTTGTTTAAAAGGCTGTCTTTTCTCCAACTCATGTTTTGGGGACCTTGTCAAAGATCAAGTGACTGTATCTGTGTGGGTTTGTCTCTGTGTCTCCTATTCTGGACCATTCATCTATGTGTCTGTTTTTCTGCCAAAACCATGCTGTTTTTGTTATTCTAGCTCTGTCGTATAAGTTGAAATCTGGATTGTGATGTCTCTGATTCTTTTTGCTCAGAATTGCTGTAGAGAGTCTTTTGTTTTTCCAAATGAATTTTATGACTGTTTTTTCTAGTTCTGTGAAGAATGTCATTGATAATTTAATGGAGATTGCCTTGACTCTGTATATTGCTTTTGATAGTATGGCCACTTCAACAATATTAGTTCTGCCTGCCCATGAACATGGTGGGGAGGGTCTTTTCATCTTCTGAGGTCTTCGATTTCTTTCTTCAATGTTCTATAGTTTTCATTGTGGAGGCAGTTCACCTTCTTGGTTAGATTTATTCCTGGGTATTTTCTTTTTTAGGCTCTTGTAAATGGAATTGTTTTCCTGATTTCTTTCTCAACAGATTCATTATTAGTATACAGGAAAGCTGTTGGTTGGTTTTGTAACTTGCTGCTTTGCTGATTTTGTGATTAGTTCTGGCCGTCTTCTGGTGGAGTGTTTTGGATCTTCTAAGTATGAGATCACCTCATTTGTAACCAGTGATAACTGGCTTCTTCCTTTCCTATTTTTATCATTTCATTTCCCTTCTTTTCCCTAATTGTTCTGGCTGGAATTTCTAGTACTATATTGAATGTGAGTGGTGAGAGTGGACATCCTTATCTTGTTCCATATTTTAAGGGAAAAGCTTTTAGTTTTTCCCCATGTACTATGAGGTCGGCTTTGGGTTTTTAGTATGTAGCCTTCATGATGTTGAGGTAGGTTTCTTCTATCCCTAGTTTCTTCTGTTTTTTTTTTTTAAAATCACAAATAGGTGCTTAAATTTTGTTGCAAACCTTCTCCGCATCTATTGAGATAACTAAGTGATTTTTGTCCTTAATTCCACGGTAAGGAATTACATTTATTGATTTGCATAATTAAGCTATCTTTGCATCTCTGGGATAAAATCAACTTGATCATAATGTACAATATTCTTTTTTTGAAATTTTTTTAGTTGTAGATGGACACAATACCTTTATTTTATTCATTCATTTTTATGTGGTGCTGAGGACGGAACCCAGTGCTTCACACGTGCAAGGCGAGTGCTCCAGCGCTGAGCCACAACCCCAGCCCATGATGGACAATATTCTTAATATGTTGTCGAATACAATTTGCTAATAATTCATTAGGGATTTTTGTATCTGAGCTCATCAGGAATACTAGTCTGTCATTTTATTTTCTGGATGTGACTTTGTCTGATTTTGGTATGAGGGTGATACTGACTTCATAGAATAGATTTGGACATGTACCTTCCTATTCCTGGAGTAATTTGAGGAGCATTTGCGTTAGTTCTTCTTTCAAGGTCTGGTAGAATTCAGCTGAGGCTCTGTCTGGTCCTGGGCTTTTCTTTCACTGCTTCTCATTGCTACCTTCTTGGAGAAACTTTTTGGAATTGGCAGCACCCGGGACTCTATCTTCTCCTGGCTGAGTGCCGTCAAGGGTGAACTTTGGAATCTGCTTCTTTTTATTTTCTTTCCCCTTTGACTCACGCTTTTCCACAGGTGAATGGTAAGGGTCACACCCCAGGGGCAGCGGCAGCAAAGGCACCAGGTGAGTAGGAAGTTCCGACTCTGGGCTGCCTGAGCTCTGGAGAGAGAGGAGGGCAATCCTGCCTGGACAGGGCAACCCCAATCAAACCTCTGGACATGGGGGCTGGGTGCAGCCTCCTGGTGATCTGTCGGAGGGTAGTGTGCCCTGACCCACAAGGAGGGAACATGGACACGGACACGAAAGCTCTGTCCTTTTTTCCAGACCAAACCGTGAGTATAGTCTTTCTCTGGACGTCCTGGAAGTCCTTATCCACTCCCTTGCTCTGTGAGTCGTTCTGGTGAATAATCAAACATGAAGGGGTTGTGGGAACCCCAAGATCTGTAGCTAGTTTGTCAGGGGTGTGGGTGGGCTGGGTCTCCAGGTGTGGCTGGAGTGAGGGGAGGTCTCGTGGAAGACTTTGTTCTGAAGTCTGCTCTTATCTGTGGAGTGTGGCACTAACTCCGTGTAGTTAGGGTCAGGATAAGATTTCAGGACCCCAGTTGGGGGAGAAATAGGGCACATTATGTGTATAGCCGTCACTGTGTGTGCTGGGGTGAGAGGCTTGGTGTGTGTGTGTGTGTGTGTGTGTGTGTGAGCACCGTGGTGTGTGAGTGTGTGGGTCGGATACCCCGAGGGGTGTATGTGCCATTGTGAGTTTGATGGGGCCCATGAGACTTGGTAGCTGGTGAAGCTGTGTTTGGAATTGCTGTGGTTTATATGACTGTGATTGTGTGATTGTGTGGTTGTGTGGTTGTGAATGACTGTCTGCCTGACTCTGCTGGTGTATGTGTGCCAGGGCTGAACATGGGAAGGTGGAGATCTGCGGGAGGTGGGTGATGTGGTGCTGAATGGTGGGAAAGAGCCTTCAGGGCTGGGGGACTCTTCCTGACATTGCATGATTTGGTGACAGTCTCCAGGGACATTCACCTAAACCAGACTCTTGGTATGACAGACCAAGGTCTGAGGGATGGTTGGAGGGAAGAAGCACCCACTACATGAGTGCATCCTGGGGACAGAGAACTGTGGAGGACGACAGATGAAAGGTGTCGGGCCCATGAGCGTAGCCAGGTGGGCCCAGGTGAGTGAGCACGGGCCAGGGAAGCTGGACAGCTGCCCCACGCCACTTGTCTATCTTCCTACTCTGGGCCCCAGAGCATGGCAGGCATCTTCCCCAGGCCCTCCACAGAGGGGAGGGTCCTCTGAGGGTACAGAGGGCTGGGAGGCTCCCTGAGGACACTTTGGCACCCTGAGGCTTGGAGGTGTGTGCTCAGAGTGGTCTTTGTGTACCTGTCCCATAATAATTTGTGATGAGCACTCGCCTGTCCCTTCCCATGGCCCACACCCAATGCACACACTCATCCACCACTGCTGTGCAGCTGTCACAAACACCCACTGCACACCCTGGCACGGTGGCTCACACAGCTGCCTCAAAAACTCCTCTACACCTGCCCGAGGTTACCTGCCACACAGGTAACCTCACCTGCAAGACATCACCAGAACACACGCTTGTCTATGCCAACATTGGGAGCGTGGGGGGGGGGGAAAGGTTTGCACCTTCAGCTTCGAGGATCCTGGGAATGGTGGTGGCCAGAGGCCTGGGAGACGTTGAGCCAAGAAAGTGGATAAGGACTTCCAGGAACTCCTGGAAGCTCGTGGCTCTGCCTGGCTGAGGTGGTCAGCTTGGTGTTGCTAATGATGAAAATGCCAGGTGAGGACAGCCAGGGGAGGGAAGGGGTATTTTGGCTCACCATTCCAGAGATTTAGTCCCTGGCCAGCGGACTCCATTTCTGGGTTCCAAGGTGAGGCAGAACATGGTGGCAGGAGGGCCTGAGGGAAGGGCGCTCGCTGCTCGGCTGGTGGCAGCAGGAGGCAGAGAGAGCAGGTGAAGGGGCCACAGAGAAAATGAACCCTTGGAGAGTGTGCTGCCAGGGCCACCTCCTCGGCCCTGTCCCCTGCCTGTTTGACCACCTCTCAGTCCATTCAAACCAGGATGGACTATTGGTGACAGCTCTCATAATCCAATCATTTCAGCTCCAGATATTTCTGCGTGAACACAGGAGCTCTGGGGGACACCTCAGATCCCAACCATGAGGCCGGTCTTGTCCAGCTCTTCAGTAGAGGTGGACGTGGGCCTGAGGGATAGTCACATGGCCCAGCTGTGTGGGTCTCAGCCAGGAACTGTTGTCCCCAAGGCCACTCTAGAACGCAGATCCTGCCACACAGATTCGGGCTCCTTCCCTTCTCCTTCCTCTTAGCTGTCCCCGCTCAGCCCAGCTCTCCTCTCGCGTCCCCCACTGCTGTGTTGCTCTTGGCTTGCGAGGTAGAAAAGTCACAGTGACCTTGGGGAGCAGGGCTCCATTGGCTGGGCTGCTAGTGGGAGGGACGGGTTTTCCAGGACACAGACACGGTGGTAGCTGGGCAGTGGCTCCTGGGGACCCTGGAGCAATGTCCCCCAGCATTTGGTTGGTGCTGGAAGTCAGTCAGCCGGAAGAGGTGTGATGGCACTTCTTGGGGGCAGCATTTTTCCTTTCTGTCCCTGCAACTCTGGGATCTAGAAGCCTTCGTTCATGAGATACTTCCACCAGGGGACACGGGAACAATTCTGTTGAAATCGAAGTTGAGAGCACTTCCTGGCCATGTCCTCACCCCAGTGGGCAGGCAGAGAATCTGTTGTCGTGACTGGCATGACTAACCTTGTTCATCAAGGGGAAATGAGGTGACACCGCACAATGGGGACAAGAAGGATATGTGTGGAGTGTCAGAGATCCCCACGGCACCATTTAGAACTCCCATAACCTGTGGCGATGTCAATGGAAAGCTGAGACTCTCCACTGCAGAAAGGACTGGTAATGGACCCCTCCTTCTGGGATAAAGGTTCGGTCTCTCCTTCAGGGAGAGGTCTAGGGAGTTGTGTTTGCTCTGGGAAAAGAGGATATGAAATGGGATAGTGGAAAAGGCAGTAGGAAATATGATCCTAAGTGCTAGCTATGGCATATGAGGATTTGTAGAAGTGGGCTGTGGTGGTTATGAGTATTTCTTTCTTATTTTAACATGTATATGTTTGTGTGCGTGTATTTTTTTTAACTGTTGTTCCCTTCTCTCTTTCTCTTACCATTCTCTATAAGATATGTAATAGTGCCAGGTGTGGTGGTACACACCTATAATACCAGTGACTCGGGAGGCTGAGGCAGGAGGATCTCGAGTTCAAAGCAGCCTCAGCAACTTAGTGAGATCCTATCTCTAAGTAAAATATTAAAAAGGGCTCAGGATGTGACTCAGTGGTTAAGTGCCCCTGAGGTTCAATCCCCAGTACCAAGAGAAAAAAAAAGATATGTAATAGAATATAATTTTTTCCCCTTTTCTTGGTGCTGGGGATTAAACCCAGGGCCTTGGCTATGCTAGGCAACACTCTGTCACTGAGCTATATCCCCCAGGTCCCTGGTTGATCTTTTTTTTGGACAGAATCTCCAGGCTGACCTTGAACTCCCAGGCTCAAGCAATCTTTTTGCCTTAGCCTCCTGAGTAGCTGGATCTATAGTCATGTGTCACATGCCCAGTCCCTAGTTAATCTCATATCTTAGTAGGTAATAGGGTATCAAGGATGTGAATCATTAAGGAGAATGGACATCATTCATCAATGGATAAACAGACTTGGCACCCCATTTGGTGACTTAGTGCGTTTTCATTTCTACAAAAGACAGTTGCATCCTGAAGGTGGAAGCATAATTAATGGGGTCTCTGGAAGCTAAGCATGGTTGCAGGAGGTGTATTCGAAGGCCAGATTGTCAAGAGTGGCCTGTGGTGGACTTGTGCTGGGCTGGACCTCCTTGCATAATTCTTTTTTTTTTTTTTTTTTCGGATAATGGGGATTGAACTCAGGGGCTCTTGACCCACTGAGCCACATCCCCAGCCCTATTTGGTATTTTATTTAGAGATCGGGTCTCACTGAGTTGCTTAGTACCTCACTTTTGCTGAGGCTGGCTTTGAACTTGCGATCCTCCTGCCTCAGCCTCCCAAGCTGTTGGGATTATAAGTGTGCACCAGCCATGCATAGTTCTTGACTGGTGTCCATCACATATCCTCATGTGAGATTCGGAAGCCAAGCGTGGAGCAGCAGCCACATTTCTGTGCTCGGAAGGTTGGTGCTGGGCATTGCACTGTGGCTCCTCCCCTGTCTCACTCCATGTTAAGTCAGCTGAGTCTCCAGCTCCTCTGGCGCCTGCCAGATCCTCCTTCAGCTTCCCCCAGCCCTCACCCCGGCCACCTGCCTGCTGACCGCAGACCCAGCACCAGAGGCAGAAGCAGCAGCCTCACGTGGACTGGATAAGCAGTTGTCACCGTGGCACCAGGGTGAATCCCTGTAATAAATACTCGTTCTGTGTCATTCCTAGAGATTCTGTTTCACCGATCAGCCCAGGAAGGTGTGGCTCCTGATGCTGAGAGAAGTGGGTGTGAAGAAGAGAACAGCTTCCCTTGGAGCCGACTGAGGGGACAGCAGGCCCTACAGGAAGGATGCTGTAGTTTAAATGTGGGTCCCTTGCGCAGTACTTGATGAGACTTAACTGCCACTGTACAGTGTTTAGAGGCGGGACCTTGAAGAGGTGTTTAGGTCTTGAGGGCGCTGCTCTTATGAATGTATCAGGGCTGTTGTTAGGGGAATAGTTTTTAAATTTTTTTTAAATTTATTTTTTATTGTGGTTCTGGGTTTTCTCCTCTTTTACTTTCTCTCTTCATTTTGCTCCTGCCATGCGATGCCTTCTGCCATGTATTAATGCAGCAAGAAGGCCATTATCAGATGACGGGCACTTTGATAATAGGACACTCAACCTCAGAACTGTGAGCCAGGGTTTATTTTTTATTTTTTCTCCCAGAGAGGCACAAGAAAGAGGGATTATCCATGTTATTCAGACCAAAAAGGTGATCAGCGCCATAACAGACCGAGGGGCCATTTTTCCCTATAGCCCAGCAGTGTTGGCCAACAGGACATTTACACCTTGGGACAGACAGGTATGGACCCTTCTAGTGGACAGCTTGTACCAGGAGGGGCAGCAGCAAAAGCTAAACAAGCTCTTACAAACGTGGGTGAAGTTTTGAAAGCTGCAGGCCGTGACTTCAGGAATGTGTTCAAATAAACTGCTTTGTTGGCTGACATAAATGACTTCCAACGTATTTCAAGAGCCATTTTCCTGCTAGAACTGCTTACCAGGTTAGCTGCTTAACCCAAAGGAGCATGCGCTGACATTGAAGTGGTGGCTGTCCAAGGATGTCTCACACGGCGTGACTTTAAGTGAGCACAGTGTTCTCGTTCTCATCGTCTTTTTTTGTTTGTTTCATTATAAAATTTTTCCACTTAAACAATTGTTACATGCCAATAATAATACGGGGTTAAGTGGCAAGTTAACAACTGAGAAATGAAAGAAGGAAAACACCATTATTGTGTTATAAAATACAGCATTCAGCACAGCAAATTGAAAAGAGTCAGGATACAGATGCCTGCGCTGTCATATAAACTAAATAGCCCAATACTGTAAGTCAAAAGAAGCAAAGAAAAACAGAAATGAAAAGAAGTTGGGTGGCGGGGCAGGGAGGAGAAGAAAACAGAAGGCAGAGTATGGAAAGCCTTTTACTCTAGTGTCCCCAAAGTTAAGCGTGGAACTAAAAAGTCTGTATACTTTACAAAAAGTATGCACAAATTATATGAACTGCAATTTTCATAAAAGTCAAAATGAGATCTGCACAGGACAAAAGATATGCCTAAGCAACATATCATATTTGCACAAATACGAATATTAGTAACAATTGTAAAAGCTTAATTCTAGGGCAGACTGAGTGAAGATGAAGACTTTAGTTTGGTATTCTGTAAGCCCAAGATTGTAAACTACTCTTATTATATAAAAGCTGTAAGGATATATAGTTTTTTTGTGTAGGAGGAACTCTTGTGCTTCTTGATGGCACATTATCTACCTTATAATATGTAAAATTAATACAGACATTTATGAAAGGTTGTGCAAAAGTACTGTATTTACAAAAATGGCACAAAAGAGAATTCAACAGTCGATGCACATGCGTTCTTCATTCACATCTTCAACAATGAAAGGTATTTAACACTACAGAACTAAATAAGAATACTAGCTTCAATGGCAGCTGTTAAGCACTGGAGTCACATAAGTTACACCAGAATGGGCAAATATTGCCCAAGTAAAATTCTATTGTTAAAGCTGAAACAGGTTTAAGGCCATTCAAGTTCAAGCACAGTTATACAAATCTTTCAAAGCCCCTCGTATTTTCATTTGAATTTGTGATCTTTCTTCAAACCTGTGGTCTTAAACTTCTGTTTGACAAAATCCAGAAGGAAAATACAGAAGAAATCAATACAGAAGTTACATTAAATAAGAGTAACATACACAGCTATAATTAAGAAAAGCGAGGAAGGCAAAACATTAAAATTGTAAAATTTGCTTATTACTTGTGGGAACTTTTATTAGGAGTTAAGTAATATATACAAATACTTTCAAGTAGATTACTTATGTTGCTCTAACGTGTCCTTTTCATCAATGCACTGTTAAAACTAATCAAAACCTCTACACAAGCATATTCCAGCACATACTATGGCTTCCTGCAAAGCCGCCAGTCTCATTTAAATGGCTTAGTGAATGAAAGGAATAAAAGGTGGATAAGTAACATATGAGGAGAAATAATGGGAATTAGAAAATTCATGCAGCTCAGCTCATTTATATCAGCCAGCCAGCTTGCTAGCAACAAGGGATGGTTTCCGTTGAGGAAGGTCCTGGGGAGTGGGAATATGGTCACCAGTGACCTCTTTCCTACCCGGGCCTGCAGGGGAAGTTGCTTGTTCTTCGTCTTTGCTTTTGCATGTTGCAATCCCCAGAATCACAGTATTTTTGCCCTTTCTGCAATCGTTCCTTAAAAAATCTGAGAGAAAAGGGAAATTGCATGGAAATGAAGGGAGACCCTCATTGCTATACAAAATTACATATAAGAGGTTGTGAGGGGAATGGGAAAATAAACAAGGAGAGTAATGAATTACAGTAGATGGGGTAGAGAGAGAAGAAGGGAGGGGAGAGGAGGGGGGATAGTAGGGGATAGGAAAGGTAGCAGAATACAACATTTACTAATTGGGCATTATGTAAAATTGTGGATGTGTAACCGACGTGATTCTGCAATCTGCATTTGGGGTAAAATTGGGAGTTCATAACCCACTTCAATCTAATGTATGAAATATGATATGTCAAGAGCTTTGTAATGTTGTGAACAACCATTAAAAAAATAAAAAATTAAAAAAAAATCTTCTTTAAGTATTTTGTCATTGCTGTATACAACTCTTCCAAAGGGGAAAAAAAAAATCTGAACCTCCAGACTTTTGTCCCAGGTGAGGATACCTTGCTTTTAATTTTGCTTCTTCAGCTTTCTCTGGACAAGTCACTTTAGTATCTTCTATTTCCTTCTGCTCCTCCCTCTGCGTAGCTGCGCTCCTCCGGCCCAGTGCAACCGAACACTTCCTCATCGTGTCTTTAAATGAATATTATGTTCACATATGAACACACGACCAGTGTAATGCCACATCATGTACAACCACAAGGATGGGAAGTTATACTCCATGTATGTACCATACGTCAAAACGCATTCCACTGTCCTGGGTAACTACAAAGAACAACAAAAAAATGAATTCACATCTTTTTTTTTTTTTTTTTTTTTTTTTTTTTTATTTATTTTTTAGTTCTCAGTGGACACAACATCTTTGTCTGTATGTGGTGCTGAGGATCGAACCCGGGCCACACGCATGCCAGGCGAGCGCGCTACCACTTGAGCCACATCCCGAGCCCATGAATTCACATCTTGATTTTTGCAATTGATGTCGGAAAAGTGTACATGTAACTAAAATATCTGAAGTTATCATGAAAATACCGTGTCATAGAGAGATTTGACATAAATTGAACATAGTATAATTGAACTGCATAATGAATCCAGTTATTGTAGTTTTGTATACTCATTGCTGAATATGGGAGAAGAGATGCTCACTACACAGATAACTCAGGACAGGGAAAATGACACGTAGGAAATATGAGTTATTATTTCTGAAAAATATTAAGGAGCAAACCTAATTCAATGAAAGCCTATTGATTTAATGATGTGAAGTATTTAGTTCTCATGTTAGATATGGGATTCTGCTTTTACTTCTGTTAAAGTAAATATTCAATCTTGAATGGTAGAAGTAAAGGGAAAGTAAAGTGGACCCAAATTTTATACAGATAATATTTTTCTAATGGAAATAAAAGACATGCAGATTTTTAAAAAAGAGAACTGTGAGCCAATGAAAAATTTAATCAATATTTTAATTTTAATGGATATATAACAATTGTACACATTTATGAGGTATGACGTGACATTTCCATGTATGTGTGCAATGTGTAATTATCAGATCAGGGAAATGGGCATCTACGTCACCTTAAAGATTCATTACTACTTTGTGCTGGGAACATTCAAAACTCCTCTTGACTGGCTATGGTGAAGTATTCAGCCAATAATTATTTTCTTTTTATTGGTGCATAATAATTATTCAGAATCGTGTTTCATTGTGGCATATTTGCACATACATATAATATGCTTTGATCAGTTTCATTCCCCAGGATCCTCCCTGCTCTCCTTCCTCCCTCCCCCTGACTTTCTTCCTCTACCCTATTGGCCTCTCTTCCATTTTCATGAGCTCCTTACTCCTTTTTGCTCTCTCTAGCTTCCACATGTTAGAGAAAGCATATGGCCTCAGACTCTCTGAGTCTGACTTATTTTGCTTAACATGATGTTCTCCAGTTCCATTCATTTTCCTGCAAATGACCTAATTTCATTCTTCTTTAAGGCTGAATAAAACTCAGTTGTGTATCTAGATCACATTTTCATTATCCATTCATTTCTCGATAGACAGCTAGGCTGGTTTCATAGCTTGGCTATTGTGAATCGTGCTGCTATAAACCTGGATGTGTGTGTATTGCTATGGTATATGCCGACTTTAATTCTTTTAGGTAATTATGGAGGACAACCAATAAATTTCTGTTCCTTATGAATTACCCTGTCTCAGGTGTTATGTTGTAGCAGCACAAAACACACTAAGGCAAAGGTCAAGTTCAACTATAACAGGAAGGGGAAGGAAATGTCCCCAGAACAAGCTAGAGGACATTTCGCTGATGGTAGCCTCATTTCTGGAAGATGTAGTAGAAGTATTTTGAAGGTTTTGAGAAGGTTAGGGTCAGAAGAGAGGATGTGAACTAATAGGAGGGGTAGGTCAGAAATCTAGCCACCATGAGTGAGCCTGGGAACTGTCTAAGGTGACCAAAGACAACCATGGATATGGGGGTGATTATTCCTGGAAGAGGAGCCTTGGCACTTCTTGGGATGCAGCTCCCCAGAGCTGAGCAATGGGGTAAGTTGTGTATGTCTCCACTCTCTCCAGTGTCTTCAGCCCTTCTTTTGGTAAGGGGCTGCTTAGTGTGTGGGTGGAGAGTGGAGACATCTTTCCTGCACCCCCATCATGGCTGATCTCAGAACTGACATTCTAGGAGGGTAATAGCAATTCTGGGGGCTTCTCCTTGTGACCAGCAGCACAGAAAAAGGCCCAGAGAAGATCCAGGACCAGAGAGCATCCCGTGCTACAGCAAAGAGCCCATCAAGAAGGAGCTGTAATAAAGAGCTAGTATGAGGTCATCCCTTGTGTCAAATATTTGAACAGGAGGTGGCTCTGGAGCTGTGGAGGGACTGAGAGAGGATTTAGTGCAATACCGGGTTGCTGTTAGAAAGGTGAGTGCTGGAGGATAGAGAGGGAGGAGTGGTTGGGGAGATGGCTCCTGCTGGGGGCTAGTCTCAAAGTGAGGGTGATCAGGGACAGGTAAGTGGCAGAGGAGTCTGTGTGAAGAGCAAGCAGGATGAGCCAGAGGAAAGATACATCAGGGATACAGGCCTTGCTGAAGACTGACAAGTGTCTGGGCACTCCTGAGAATCCAGGTCCCTAGAACTCCCAGATATAAGTTTGCAAGAACAATGAAAGACAGCTGGGCATGGTGGCATTCAACCATAATCCCAAAGACTTGGGAGACTGAGGTAGGAGGATCTCAAGGTGGAGGCCAGCCTTGGTGAGACACTGTCTCAAAATAAATAAAAAGGATTGGGGATGTAACTCAGTGATAAAATGCTCCTGGATTCAATCCTCGATACCAAAACAAAACAAAACAAAACCAACAAAAGACAATGCAATATGACGTGACACAATAGAGCAGAACCCAGCGTTATTCAGCCGTAGCAGAACATGGGTGAAGGTCTGCACCGGAGAGGGAGTCATGGGGCAAGCTGACTAGATCTGCTTCCCTCAATCACATCACTAAATATCTAGCCTTTAGTCATCCACGTTTTTGTGACAGATCAAACCCTGATTTCCCCGGGGGCTGAATTTAGGGCTGGGACTGGAATCTAGGGTGAGATATGACATTAAGCTTCCTGCCACTAATCCTCAGCCCTTTGGGGAACTTGACTGTCTTCCAGCTGAGCTGAGGTTCTGATGGATATTTCTGGGCACACTCAACCAGGCCTTTTGCCCATCTGGCTAGACTGGCTCCCACATGAATCTGGCTGTGGCCTGAGAGGTGATCATAATGTATTTTCTTTCTTTCTTTCTTTTTTTTTTAAATATTTATTTTCTAGGTGTAGATGGACACAACACAACGCCTTTATTTTTTTATGTGGTGCTGAGGATCGAACCCGGGTCCCGCCCGTACCAGGCGAGCGCTCTACCACTGAGCCACAATCCCAGCCCCATGTATTTCCTTAATTGAACTTATTTATTTATTTAGAAGTGTGGGCTCACTGTGTTGCTCAGGCCAGTCTTGAATTCCTCAGCTTAGCACATGACATTGTGCCCAGAAATTTTTTGTTGTAAATATTAAAAGTGTACAACCGGATAGCTATCTATCTCAGATTTTATAGTTTAGTCCCAGCCCTAAACTCAGCCCCTGGGAGATCAGCATTTGGTCTATCACAAGAGAGATGCCAGATTTTAGTCACTGTGATACAAATACCTGACGAAAACTTGGAGGAGGAAAGACTTATTTTGGCTCATGGTTTCAGAGGTCTCAGTTCCTGGTTCACGGACTCTGGTGGAAAGGTATGGCAGCCAGCAAGGAGTGGGAGAGAAAGAGGGAGAGAAAGGAAGGGGCCAGATATATAGTGTATATCTAGTACCCACAGCCTCACCCCAGCCAAGCCCCGCCTGCCTATAGCCACCACCCAGGAGTCTGTTCAAATTATGAATCCATCAAATGGATTCATTCACTGATGAGATCAGAGTTTTCACAGTCTAATCTTTTTAGCTCTGAACATGACACATTAACAATTTGGGGGAGATTCTAGATCCAAACCATAACATTTTGCCCCGGACCCTAAAAGCTCATGTCCATCTCACAATGCAAAATGCATTTAGTCCATCGTTAAGAGTCCTTAGAGTCTTAACAGTTCCAACGTGGCTCAAATGTCCAAGTCCGAAGTCTCTTAGGACACTCAAGACAGATTCTTAGCTGTGATCCTCCGTAAAAATCAAAAGTGAGTCAATAAACAATGGTGTGCAGTAAACATTCCCATTCAAAAAAAAGGGCTGGGGCATAGAAAGGAGGAATGGAACCAAAGCAAGACTGAAACCCAGGCCCCAGGCGGGAAGACAAGTCCTGTAGCTCCACCTCCGACTGCCACTTGGGGCATAAAAGGTAGTGAGATAAGAGCTACAAAAGCCTTGCTGTGAAATATTTAGTTCTCATGTTAGATATGGGAACTCTTGGGCCTTGCTGGCTGCAACCCACGTGGCCTCCCTCTTCGGCTGAGTTTGCTTGAAGCCTGTGCATTTCCTCAGCAGCAGGTCCGTGGTTTGTCACCTCCTAATCCTGGGGTTGTCCACTGCAGCTTCAGCTTTGTTCTCACAGCTTCCTGTATTGCCCCCCAGGGGCGGCCCACAAGGGATTCCAACCCTCTACACTTTTCCTGGCCTCCAGGCCTCTCTTTCAAACCTCAGGGGAAGCCTGGGTGACTGTGTGATTCCATGGTTCCTGCATTCCTACAGAGCCATCCACGTGGCAGTGGGTGACCCCAAGCTCTGCTGTCAGCTTCAGCAGGCTGGGTCTCCTGGGACTATGGCTGTCCAGCCTCTGAGGGCATTTATAAGAGCACCCCCAGAACTTGAGCTTGCTTCTCAAAGCAACAGTTTTCAAATAAGCTCTCAGCTTGACACATCTGAGCTCATGAAGGGTGTGATATTTTTTGAATATGGAGACTGATCACAGGAGTGCTCTGCCACTGGGCCCTCCATCCACCCCAGCTTTATTTTACTTTTAGGCAGGTTCTCACTAAGTTGCTGAGGCTGGCCTCAAACTTGTGATCCTCTTGCCTCAGACTTCTAAGTCACTGAGATAACAGGTGTGTAACATGGTGTCTGGCTCCAGTCTCACAGAAACTCTTGGGAGTGGACAAAACGTAGACAGATTCTTTGCCAGAATGTAACAAGAATGGCTTCTAAACCAATTCTCAATAGAGTCCTCATTCAAATCTGAAACCTCAGGAGCATATTATTTACCACATTTCTGTTGGTACTCTGGTCTGCTGAGCTCCCACCAAAATTTTCCATTAATTTCTGCTTACAACATTCTTTTTTGTTTTTTGGTGGTGCTGGGGATCGAACTCAGGGCTTTGTGCATGCTAGGCAAGCACTCTACCAACTGAGCTGTTTCCCCAGCCTCTCTGCTTACAACATTCTTTAGTTTGCATCTTCAAATTTCAAACTTCTGCAAACCATTTCCAAAGACTCTGAACCACTTGGTTAGGTGTAGTTGTCAATGACCACGATTTCTGTGTGAGTACCAATTTCTGTGTCAGTCATCTTTTGGTCTTTGTGATCCAAATATCTGACAAGAACAACTTACTTAGAGGAGGAAAAAAATTTTTTTTTGCTCATGGTTTTAGAAGTTTCAGTTCATGCTCAACCAACTTCATTGCAGAAACATGGTGGAGGGTGTGGTGAAGGGAAACTGCTCAGGTCCCGGCAGCTGCGAAGGAGAGATAGAGAGAGAAGAAGAAGAAGAGGAGGAGGAGGAGGAGGAGGAGGAGGAGGAGGAGGGGGAAGAGGAAAGAGAAGAGAAAGGAAGGGGCCAGGGACAGATATAGTTCTCAAGGCCCATTGCCTCTGGTCATCCCTGCCCCCCACACAGTGACCACCCAGTGGTCTATTCAAATTATGGATCTATCAAATGGATTAACCCCCTGAAGAGGTCAGAGCCCTTACAGTCCAGTCTTCTCACCTCCAGACATGGCTGCATTGCCTACCACGTGAATTTTTGAGGGGACCTTCCAGATCCAAGCCATAACAATACTATAGTGAAATAATTACAACAGTCAAACAAGTTTCCCTCTCCATTCATTACCTTCATTCCTAGAGACAGTTTGGATTCTGGGACAGTATTCCGTCAGCCGGTAAATTGTGACAGAAGATGGAGTCCTTGAACGATCCACAAAGAGTCCAAATTTCATTCTGAGAAAGAACGACCCAGAGTCCTTGAGGACTTTGAGGACAGAGTATTCAGATGGCAGCCTGGTGAGTGGCTCATAGGGAGTAAGCCTGGAGTCGGGATTAGTTGTTATCATCCAGGTCAGAGTCAATAGGATGTAAAATAGTTTGCCCATTGTTTGCTCATTTCTTCATGAAAAATTCAAGAATGTCCTTGGATGCAAGGCTTGTGGGCACTTGGGAATGTAGGCAAAATTCCATTGTGGCGCTGAAAGTGACTTTGAAGAAGATTGTTCGTAGATCAAGGGCATTACCTGCCAGTTACATTCACATAACTCAAAAGTCATAAGGACTTTTCAACTTAAGTTTCAAATTAACATGAACCTCGGGCTGCGGGTAGAGCTCAGTTGGTAGAGTGTTTGCCTAGCATGCACAAGGCCCTGGGTTCAATCCCCAGCACCACATAAGATGAACCTCAGCTGTGACTCTATCATCCCTCCCTCCCTCCGTCCACCATCCATCCTTGCTGTCCACCTATTCATCTATCCTGCTGTCTTTTCAGCTATTTAAAGTCTATAGCATACAATTAAGCTGCGCCCAGTGAAATAAAAATTTTTTTCCCCACTCCATCTCTCTAGATCAGTGTTTTGCCAACATTTGTTTTCATCTCAAGAATCCTTTATTCTCTGAAAAGTGATTGAGAATCCAAACAAAATCAATATTCGAATAGTTTTTGATCTCATGGGACCCCCTGAAAAAAATCTTGGGGACCCTTCAAGGACCATGCAAAACACTTGGAGAACTATTGGCTTATAAGATACACAAATTAAAGTAATCTTATACAATTAAAAAAAAGAATTTCTTCTGTAATTTCCGTTTATTTCTAAGGATACCATCCATACGATGTGGAAAAACTTGTTTCTCTAACCTTAGCAGAATCCACTCCCATGTTCTGTGTTGGTTTTGTCAATCATAGGATTAGTGAAACGGCTGCACGTTCTCTAGGAAGCACGTTCAAAGGAGCTGAGTGTCCAAGCTGTTTATTCAGGAAGCACGACTCTTGGGAGCAACACCTGGGCAAAGTAGTAGGCAATGAGTAGCATTTGGTAGAGAAAGAAGTTCCAGTGCAGGCTCAAAAGATGCTACTGACTCCACAAAGAGATCAGGAGCTGGTCACCACAGGTGTCCATTGACGACTACAAACAAACCAGGGACGCTCAAGGGAAATATGTGGGAGCCAAGCACATTCTTCTTCCTCTCTCCCCCTGATGGTCAGGTCAATTGGTCCTCAAAGCTGGTTCTTCTTTCCTGGGTTCCCAGATATTGGAGAGCAGAATGCCCAGGCAGCAACTCCAAGGTTTTACACTTGACCTTATCCAAAAGGATGATAAGTGACTCAGCCATAGCTTTGAATTTAATGGAATTCTTTTAAAAATATTTTAAATTTGTTCTTTTTAGTTATAGGTGACAGTAGAATGTATTTTGACACATCATACATACGTGGAGTATAACTTTCTATTCTTGTGGTTGTGCGTGATGTGGAGTTTCTCTGGTCGTGTGTTCATATATAAACATAGGAAAGTTATGTCTGATTCATTCTAGTGTCTTTCCCATCCCCATCCCCTTCCTTTCTCCCCACTCTCCCCTGTCCAATCCAGTGAACCTCCACTTCTCCCTGCCCCCCACCTATTGTGACTCAGCATCTGCATAGAAGAGAGAATATTCAGCCATTTTTTAATTTTAGGATTGGCTTCTCTTACTTAGCATGATATTCTCCAGTTCCATCTATTTACCTGAAAATGCCATAATTTCATTCTTCTTTAAGGCTGAGTAATATTCCATTGTGTATAGTACCACATTTTCTCTATCCATTCTTCTGTTGAAGGGCACAAAGTTTGGTTCCATAGCTTAGTTATTGTGAGTTGAGCTGCTATAAACATTGATGTGGCTGTTTCACTGTAGTATGCTGATTTTAAGACCTTTGGGTATATACTGAGGAGTGGGATAAATAGATCAAATGGTGGTTCCATTCCAAGTTTTCTGAGAAATCTTCACACTATTTTCCATAGTGGTTGCACCAATTTGCAGTCCCACCAGCAATGCATGAGTGTAACTTTTTCCCCATTTATTGTTGCTTGTATCCTTGATAATTGCCATTCTGACTGAACTGAGATAAAATTTTAGAGTAGTTTTGATTTGCATTTTTCTAATTGCTAGAGATGTTGAAACTTTTTTCATATATTTGTTGATTGATTGTATATCATCTTCTGAGAAGTGTTCGTTCAGTTCCTTGGCCCATTTGTTGATTGGATTATTTGTGTGTGTGTGTGTGTGTGTATGTGTGTGTGTGTGTGTGCATGTGTTAAGTTTTCTGAGCTCTTTATATATATAATTATTATATATCCTCTATCTGAAGTGTGTGTGGTAAAGATTTTCTCCTATTCTGTAGGATCTCTTTTCACATTCTTGTTTCCTTTGCTGAGAAGAAGCTTTCTAGTTTGAATCCATCCCATTTATTGATTCTTGATTTTAGTTCTTGCATTATAGGAGTCTTATTAAGGAAGCTGGGGCATAATCCGACATGATGGAAATTTGGGCCTACTTTTTCTCTATTAGGCTCAGGGTCTCTATTCTAGTGCCTAAGTTTTTGATCCCCTTTGAGTTGCGTTTCATGCAGGGTGAGAAATAGGGGTTTAACTTCATTTTGCTACATATGGATTTCCCATTTTCCCAGCACCATTTGTTGAAGAGACTATCCTTTCTTTTGGCACATTTGTCTCGTATGAGATGACTGCATTTGTGAGGGTTTGTTTCTGTGTCTTCTATTCTGTATCGTTGGTCTACATGGCTATTTTGGAGACAATACCATGCCTTTTTTGTGACTATGGCTCTGTAGTGTAGTTTAAGGTTGGTATTGTGATGTCTCTGGCTTCACTCTTTTTGCTGAGGATTGCTCTGGTTATTCTGGGTCTCTTATTTTTCCAAATGAATTTCATGATTGCCTTTTCTAGTTCTATGAAGAATGTCATTGAGATTTTAGTAGGAATTGCATTAAATTGTTATCATGCTTTTGGTAGCCTGGCCATTCTGACAATATTAATTCTGCCTATCCAAGAGCATGGGAGATCTTTCCCATCTTCTAAGGTCTTCTTTAATTTCTTTAGTGTTCTGTAGTTTTTATTGTAGAGGTCTTTCACCTCTATTGTTAGATTGACTTCCAAATATTTATTTTTATTTTTAATTTTTTGAGGCTATTCTGAATGAGGTAGTTTTCCTAATTTCTCTTTTGGTGGATTCATCACTGATGTATAAGAATGCATTTAATTTATGGGTTTTAATTTTATATCCTGCTACTTTGCTGAATTCATTTATGAGTCCTAGAAGTTTTCAGATGGAGTCTTTTGATCTTCTAAATAAAGAATTATGTCATCAGCAAATAGTGACAGTTTGAGTTTTTCTTTTCCTATTTGTATCTTTTTAATTTCTTTCTTCTGTCTAATTGCTCTGGCTAGAATTTCAAGGATGATGTTAAATAGAAGTGGTGAAAGAGGACATCTTTGTCTTGTTTCAGTGACTAACGCTGTTCTAAGTGACCACTTGGTGTTTGTGTATGAGTCAGTCGGTCGACCCCCTGAATGTGGACCCTTTGTGCCTGGTCCCCTGAAGGGCAACAAGTAGAGATGCTCCCCTCCAGGATTCCATCTCTGGGTCATGATCTGGAAGAGGCGAGGCTGAAGTGAGTGAGAGTTTTGTACGTACGGTCCTGGCATCCTGGGATGTGGTATTTTGCTCAGAACGTGGGGAGAGGGAAAGAAAGGCACCTCCCGGGCTACACGCCCTGGGACTTGAGGAGGTACAGCGTGTGCAGATCTTTCAAGGATGTACTCAACATCAGCCTTCTATTCACGAGCCTTTGCTTCTCCAAGACATTGGCATAAAACGGCTGGAGCCTGAGTTTGCACAGATAGCAAGTCGGGCTGGTATTCGGCAGACCCTCACGTCAAGTGCCTTTGGTCCAAGCACCAGCAATATGCACAAATAATTGACAGAAACCCAGGCAAGCATCTGCTGTGGCTGATGAGAGAGACGGAAAAGCCACGAGGTCAGAGTTCAGGGAAATCCCCCTTTGCAAACATCTGGAGCTGGGAAAGGGAGGGCAGCGAGAGGGAAGAAGCGGGGCCACCCTCCTTTCCCAATGTTGCTCTCCTCCTAGTCGGGCTCAACAAATATTTGCTAGATGAGTTTGTCCTGATGTGACAAACCTGGGAGTGTCCTGTCTCTTTGCAAAGGCATTTCCTGTAGGCCTCTGGGTCCATGTGGGTGTTTCTCTGTGTGTCAGGCAGGGGAGCTGACTTCTGTGCCCGGGGGTGCCAGGGCTGCTTCCCATAGTGCTTTTGGGCCTACTTTTATCAAGGATGGTTCTGGCCGGAAGGACCGAAGGGACTTGGGTCAGTACTAAAGATACTCAGTGAGCTGCCGGGAAGTTTCCTCTGGCAACTCCTAGATTCGGCCAGGCCATCTAACCTGATGGGGTTGCCTGGAAGGGGCATCAGCGATCTCTCTGGGCATCCAGAGAACTTCTTAGCCGTGCCCAGGAGATGAGTCTCTCTAAGGACTTCCAAGACCAAGTGGTGGTAAACCAGAACCAACCAAGATGGTCGCAGGGTCCTTGAAACACCCCGACCTTTCAGTTGTTCACGTTTGCACATAAATCTCCCTGGCCATCCGCACCCTGGGGTAAGCCATGTCTCACGCTGTTTCTTTGAGTTACTCGCTGACAACCCCTGTATCAAGCAAAAGGAATCATACCATTCCCGTTGAGCTGGAGCATTGTTACAAAATGTCAAAAAACTAATGTATAACTTCAAATACATGTTGATGATACATAATCTCAGCTTACTTCACTTCTCCTTAACCATTAAAAATAAAATCCTTGTGCATTGCTCTTTCTCACCCATTTCCAACTCTCAGCTTCCAGTGCAGATGCACATTTGATCATAAAGCTAATGAAGCATACATTTAGGTGCCCTGACTCTCTCGGAGGACAATTCAGTTGCCAGAAAGGGACACAGCAATATGTTTACAAAATCACGTTTTTTTTTAAATTAAAAAATAAGATGTTTACACATAATCAGTTAAAAATTTCCCCTCTTTTCTCATTCTTTATATGTTATCTGGAAAGGTGTTGGAGTGTTTGCAGGCAAGTGTAGTTTTAGTAGTGGAACAATCCATTTGTTGACAATTCATTTGTAATTGAATACACCCATTTTTTAGCATAGGTTTTGATGAGTTTTGAGACTCCTTTGGGTCTTCCCCTCAAATCTTAGGTCTTGCTCTGATGATTGGAGCTGACCTCAGGGTGGCGTGACTGTCCCGGGGCTTGCCCTCTCTCATGGGAGGGTGCCTTTCTTTGGCGTCTTGTGATGGCCTATGCCAGCGTCTCTGCTGCTGCTGCCCACACATGGGGTTGTGGGTTTTCAGTTCCTTCAGTAAAGTGAGGATGGAGATGATGAGTCTTCATGTTCTTTCTATAGTATCCATGAGATGTGAGCATATTTCTTTTTTTAAAAATTTTTATTCTAATTTGTTATATACGACAGTGGAATGCATTACAATTCACATCGTACACAGAGGGCACTAGATGTGAGTGTACTTCTGTTTTATTCAACTATTTCCTTTGCTGAGTCCCCTTGAGGACTCATGAAGTTCTGGCCTGAGGAGGCCATCCTGGGGTACACAAAAGAACACCTGTCCCTTCCATGTAGTCTGATAGGCCCAGCCTGATTCCCTCTTAAAATTGGGAGCCATCTCGCCACAAAGCCATCAAAAGCTAATTTCGGCTTTACTATAAATGACTGCAAATTCTGAACCTGCTTGGAAAGCCTGCCCGTGCCTTGAACTCACCCCTGCCTGGCTCTCTGGCCAGATAGCAGCCCTCTCTGAAACTTTAGTGACGCCTCACAAATCTTGGCCTTCCCTGGCCAGATAACGACCCTCTCTGAGGCTCTAATGACCTTCATGAATTCTGATGTTGGGGCCAGCAAAAATGTAAACTAGCCTTTATGTGATGCTCATCAGAGTTTTGTTATCTGTAACCCCCCTTTGTGTAACTTTCTGGGCTATAAAGCGGGGCGGCTGGAAAGCTGTGGGGCTGTCTTGTTCCCTTGGGTTTTGTTGGGAGAGGCAGGCTGGCCAGTCGAAATAGTAAGCTTGCTTTAATTTGATTTTAGTTGGAGTCAGTGGTCCTTTCTTGCGTCCTGGTCTAACAGTCCTTTTCAGAGTCTGGATTTGAGGATTGAGACGGGTTTCCTGACTCCTGGGTCTGCTAGCACTGCAGACTGAGGATGCGTGGAAATATGTTATAATTTTGAAACATGAGTCAGTGCTATATAATTTTTTATACCTTTATTTAATTAATTAATTTATTTATTTTTATGTGGTGCTGTGGATCAAACCCAGGGCCTTGCACATGCTAGGTGAGCCACTACTGCTGAGCCACAATCCCAGCCCCTAATTTTTTTTTTAAAAAAATATATAATATATATATGTGTGTGTGTGTGTATATATATATATATATATATATATAGTTATAGTTATAGTTGGATACAGTATCTTCATTTTGTTTGTTTATTTATTTATTTTTTGGTACTAGGGATTGAACTCAGGGGCACTTGACCACTGAGCCACATCCCCAGCCCTATTTTTGTTTTATTTAGAGACAGGGTCTCCCTGAGTTACTTAGGGCCTCACTTTTGCTCACATGAAAATGAGGCTGGCTTTGAACTTGCCATCCTCCTGTCACAGCCTCCAGAGCTGCTGGGATTACAGGCATGAGCCACCGTGCCCGGGGTTGTTTATTTATTTTTGTGTGGTGCTGAGGATCAAACCCAGTGCCTCACATGTGAGAGGCAAGCGCTCCGCCACTGAGCTACAACCCCATCTCCCAGCCCCTAATTTGTAAGAAAAGAAAGCAAAGAGAAATTTCCTGCTAAGGTGGTGACAACCAAGGAGTCATTCACCAATGCAGAACCTCACTGCAGCCATGGAGGCAATCCTGCTGTGTGCTGGATCTGGGGTCTCTCCCTCTTTGGTAGGTATCTCAGTCCCATACCCAGAGTTTGCTTCCTTGGCTCTGTCTTTTCCTGGATTCCAGGCCTTGACCCATAGAGAAGTCTATACTTCTGCCAGGAATCCCCAGGAGTCCCATGAGCAGGGGTCAGGGGGTGCACCACTGCAGTGTGTAGGAGGTTTGGGAATATCCCAGGATACAAGGTCCCTAGAGAAGGACGTGGCGAGAGGGCATCTTCCCCTCCCTCCTTATTATGGCAGAGGACGAAGCCTCTGAAGAGCCAACCAGAAGACCCCAACTCCCTTCCTCCTGCTGCCCTCTTTGAACCTCTTCTGTTTGGTCACCTTTCCTTCCTGAGTAGGTCGACGAACGTGGGTCCCAGGGTTAATTTGTGTTCCCATCAAAAGAGACCCAGACACAAAGACTTGGGAGCAGACAGTTTATTTGGGAGGTGATCTCAGGGTGCTCACATGAAAATGAAACCGAAAAATGAGGAGAGACATGGGATGGGCAACTAGGGACTCATGCCAGAGCCAGTCCTCCAGAAGCCAAGGGGGCTGGGGTCTGCCTCCTTTGAGGGTGGCCCCGTGGACATTAACTCCTGTTTAAACAGAGAGGGGGAGATGTTGAGAGCCACAGCTGAAGGGGCCCCAGCAAACTTCCAGCTGCCGGCTGATGATTGGCTCACAGCGGCCCCAGCAACTTCTAGCTGATTGGCTCCTCTGCGGTGATGCTCATTGGGCTGTTTCCCTGCCCTTTCAGACCACAGAGCTGCTCATTGGGGGACTTTTTTGGCTCCATCCATGCAACCCAGCCAATCGGCCTCAAGAGCAGGAGGATTGTGGGAGAGGGAGAGGCGTGTGTTGGTGGGGGAGGCTTGTGGGAAGCCGGTGGTGGCAGTTGGGCTCTGAGGGTTTTTCCTGAGGAGCTGTTTTGTTTGGCCTGTGTGGTTCTAAAAATAAAGTTCGTTTCTTTTGACAAGTGGCTCCTGAATTGTGCCCAGCCAGACTGCGGCACCTCATACTTTCAGAGGGAGCCTAACAATGGTCCATCAGGTTCCCAGGTGCTGGAGACAGCAGTGGACCGAGATCTGCCTGTAGGGGACAGTCCGCCTCAGCTGCAGGTGGCCCAGGTAGGTGGGGGTGGAAATGAGGTGAGACTTCAATGACTCTGGAGGAAATGTCCCATTAGAATAAGAGATCAAAACCCATAAACTTTTGACAATATCATCTAAACCCTAGGTTTGGATGTCAGACAGAAAGATATGGCCGGACATCTGATCCTCACCCCACTCACCCCCACTCCCCATCACAGGTAATCCAAAGATTCGACAGGTTGGAGAAGGGGATGAGAGGGGAGAGAGCACCTGGACAATATCAAGATGTCCCTTTGGTGTCCAGGAGTCCCCAGGGACTGGGGAAGTTGAGCTGTAGCCCAAGGACTGTGTTCTACCCGAGGACAAACTCCTTATCACTCATCTCCTCCTCATCTTTAGATAGGGCACCTGCCACACCTCCAGACTCAGGAGGGGCCAGGGGGAGCCTGTACCCAAGACAACGTGAGATCCAGCCCCCTCCACTCATCTGGGTAGCAGCTCTCCTTTTAGAAGCCCTGGAGCTTTTTATTTCAGTCTTGGGGACAAACCCTGAACCTTGCACGTGCTCGGCAAACACTCCACCATTGAGCTGCACCCCAGTTCTTAGAAGCCCTGGAGCTTTTAAATCTGTAGAATAGGGGAGCGGTGGGATACATCTCCTGGGTCCCACGTGTGGGGGGATAAGAAGGTCTCTGCCCCACAGTCTTCTCGTGTCTCCTAAACTCCCCTGGGTCCTTCAGAGGCAGGAACCCCCTATTTCACAAGCAGCCTCCAGCCACAGCCTCAAGAACTAGATTAGTGGGTCGCTGACAGCCAGGCCTCACTCTGGGCAAGGTGGTCTTCTCCTGTGATATTTGTTCTGAATACTGTTTGAGTGTATCCCCCAAGGGTTCAGGAGCTTGAGCCCCAGTGTGGCGATGTGAAGGGTGGTGGAACCCTCAAGAGGTGAGGTAAGTGGGAGGTGTTAGGTCCTGGGGATGCTGCTCTGGGAAGGGATTAATGTTGGTCTCTCAGAGTACGTTAGTTCTCCTGAGTGAGAGGTTATTCAGTGAGGCCACCCCACATGCTTGGCCCTGTGCCCAGTTCCCTTTCTGTTTGTTATTTCATCATGTTGGGAGAGCCAAGGTGTCTCTCATCAGGGGACAAACAGATGGGGCCACCTGATCTTGGACTTTCAGTCTCTAAAATGGTGAGCTAAGAAAAACCTCTTTTCTCTATAAGTACTCAGCTTCAGGCATTTTATTATAGTAACAGGAAACAAACTAACATATCCTACTACCCTCAAGTCATGCCCCACATGGAGAGAAGAGGTGCTCTCAGGATCACCCATGGTGGCCTTCTGTAAGGCTCTTTATTGTGAGGACCCCTCCTGGGCAAAGCCCTGTGGTGTGTGTCCAGCACACTTTAATCTGTGCAACTCTCAGTGGGTTGTGATAGAGTTGTAAAGGAGGTGGCAGAGGCCAGGACACAGAAGCCTGACAGGAGACAGCAAGGCCTGAGAAAGGCTCTGGGATCATGACACAGAGGAGAATCATGGGAGGAGCTCTGATGCTCCAGGACCCTGGATTCCTACTCTGTGTGTAAGACACAGCTTGTAATGTGATTATGGGAGGAAGCTCATCCCACAGTTTGGTGGTTTGCATTAGGATAAACTGGGGCATGAGAGTTGATTTCCTGGTCCTGGCTAGGATCAGCACTTCACCTCAACCCTCTGGTTCTTTCTTCCCTGTTACATACTTAAAGAAGGGGCCCCTTCTCGACCATTATTTACTTTGGCCTCACCACAGCTGTGGAGAGAGGAGGTATTATTTCCATCTTAGAGGTGGGAATCAGGCTCAGGGAAGTACTATTGGACATGCATAGCTACACAGTGAGCCTGGGTCCCCCCCAGCAGTGGCTAGAGGGGGTCTGCTGCCCAGAACCTACATGGTCTTCAGCAGACCCCCTCTAGTTACTTCTCTGAGGCCTGAGTTCCCTCACCTGCAAGACTAAGATTACTCTCATCTCTCAAGGTTTCTGGGAGGCTAAAACTTGGTAGATTATGCATGTGACCTAAGGATCCAGTCCACAGAAATGATTAGAAAACTCTGGCTGTTGGAAATTGTTACCTCGACAAATCTATTAAATCCAGTGGAGGAACAACCTCTCACAGCACTCAAATCCAGCTGCAGGTGGAAGTCACACTAGTTGTCCCTGTTGTGCCATGTCCCATCTCCCACCAGAAGGCCTTATCACTCTTCCAAGGACTAAGGACTCCTTCATGCATTGCAAGGAATTTATTGCTGGAATCTTTTGGTCAGGCACCTGGACAGGGTGGATTGCTGGGACTACATAGTGATCAGGCAAATGGCTTCCTTGGGTCTCCTGGGAAAGATGGATCCCTCAACACAGATCACTTGCATATACTTTATCCTGCAAAGAGAACGTCAGGAAGCCTGAGGAGGCGTCAGGGATAAAAGACATCAGGCCACACGGCACACTCTGCTGGGTACTTCCTGGAAGAGCCCGCAGCCTTGTCTGGAGCATGGCTCTTGGATCTGAGCAGATAAAGGAAGACTGTTTTTTTCCAAATCTCCTGCATCACCAGAGCATCCCAAGGGGTGCCTGAGAAGCTCTTATAAAACTCCTGCCAATACAGCAAAGAGGAGGGGAGGGTCCGCCCTGCTGGGGTGAGGGTGGGAGGGAAAGAGGGTTGAGGGGATATGGCAGAGTTTCAGGGGAGCTGGAGTCAGGGAGACCAGAGTCAAGGTTCTGACACAGGAGCCACGTGGTGCCCTGCAGACAGTGGATCCTGGACGTTCTCAGGTGGGTCCAGTAAACTGAATAGCCAGGGCCCATCCCATCGATCCTGGGTACCCCGAGTTCCCCTGGTCCTCCCCCCTACTGCAGGTGTCTGTCCCACCGTCCCTACCCCATCATCCACAAGGCGTTTTTCCTTTCAGATTCCTAGGGAGGAGCCGTGACAGGGACGAGAACGAGTGCCCCCACCCACTGCATGGGGATGAGCAGATGTCCCCGCCAGCACAGAGGCCCAGACACGTTCAGTAGACTCACCAGCCCACTGAGCACCAGATCCTTATCCTCTTCTGTCAGCTTGGCATCAATGCATTGCTTTAGTATTTTAGCATTGTTCAATACTAAAGGGTTACTTTGGAATCTTGACACGTATGCAACATATTCTTCGAGGGTACCCTTCATGAAAATCTCAACATCCTTTTTCACAGCCGGGCAAATATCACAATCTGGAACACAAAGACAAGCTGAGCTTCCCTTGAAAGACACACATCAGAACACATTCACCCCCCACCCCTGCTCAATCCAGCATGATCAAAACTGCCCTGGGAAGCTGTCAGAACCCCTCAGAAACCCACATCCCCAGGCATCCGGGGTGGTGACCCAGGCACCCACTTGCACCCAAGATCAGGAGGAGAGCAGTGCCCAGCAGCACAAGAGCACTAGCTGGCTTCATGGTGCAGGTGGCAGATGCATCCTGCCAAGCCCAGGGCCCTTTTATACCTGCTCTGGATTCCACAGGAGGACAGGGAAGGGCCTGTGTCTGAGGACTCTTCCCCCTCTCCCAGGCCACAGCTTGGAAGTGCCAGGGGCTGTGGAAGGAGGAGATGTGTGTTTTGGAAGAAGATTAGCTCCTGAGTCAACAGAGGCCCTTGGCTCGGCCTTCTAGTATTTGTTGTTTGTCCTTCACTCTCTAAGATGTATCCTGAGCTACAGGAGAGCCAGGGCTTCACTGTGTGTCTTAGGACTAGGACAGAAACCAACACATGGTAGGTGCTCCATCAAGGGAGCTGGGACATAGCTCTTTGTAGAGCACTTGCCTGTCATGCACAGGTCCTGGGTCCCATCCCCAGCACTGAGAAGAAAGAAAGAAAAGAAAAAAGATGTGTGTTAGATGAATTGAAGGGGTATCTCTCTCTCTCTGGAGTCTATATCCAATCATATACTTGCTATATATGTATTTATGAAGTTGGCTGGTATTAATTTTTAAAAACAAAAGTTTAAAGTATTTTTATAAGTCAGAATCAGGCATTTTTTTTCCTGGAAGTACTTGATTCATCTTTTCTGTAATCAATAGTGACAGAATAAGGTTTGCTGCACCCCTCAGAGCAGTAGAATAAAAGCTTTTTGATCCCAATCACTCCAGGTAGAATGGCAAGTATCAAGAATACAAAGGACATGGGGCTGGGATTGTGGCTCAGTTATAGAGTGCTTGCCTAGCACAGGTGAGGCACTGGGTTCTATCCTCAGCACCACATAAGAATAAATAAATAAAATAAAGATGTTGTGTCCAGTTACATCCAAAATAGATAATAATAATAATAATAAAAGAATACAACAGGGCTGGGTTGTGACTCAGTGGTAGAGAACTTGCCTAGCACACGTGAGGTACTGGGTTTGATCCTCAGCACCATATGTCAATCAATAAATTAAGATTTTGTGTTTATCTACAACTAAAAAGATATTTTCAAAAGGAATATAACTAACAACAAATGCTTGAAGTGAGGTGGGAATGTAAATGAATACAGCCACTATGGAAATCAGTATGGAGTTTCCTCAAAAGCTAAAAGTAGATATATCATATGATCCAGCTATACTGTTATGGGCCAGGCTATATGGGCAATGACCAAACAGACTCCATTTTGCCTGAGATTCCGTATCATGTAAGAAATCCTTCTCCCAGGGAAAGCCCCACCTCTTCACCCAACAATAGTTGCTTAGCATAGCATATTTGGCAACACAAAATGGCAATTCTTATACGATATAAAAGTATTCTCTCTTTGGTTCCCATTTTTCTTGGATAATGTACCCTATCAGAGAGTGATTGTCTAGATGTTAGTAACCATTCTTTAACTTGTACACAACTAGGGATGTTTGGCCCATTCTCTTTTCTGTTTAGGATTTTAAATCTCATGATGTTTGTTTATGGTTTTGAATCATAGCAACAGCCATTTATGCCTTAATATGGTTTTTAATATGGTACTCAAACCCCGGAAGTGGGTCAAAGAGTATAGACTGCAGCTGACCCCTTGGCCTGCCAGCTATTGGATCCGGACCACAGGCTGGTGAATAAAGTTTCCATCTCCTACTTTAAGATTGATTCGTTAATTTATTGCAATCTCGCCTTAACAATACAACTCCCTAGTATTTATCCAAAAGAATTAAAGTGTATTTTAGAGATAAATGTGTATACATGTTTATTATTGCACAATTCCAATAGCCAACCAGCCCAGGTGCCTATCAACAGAATGCATGGATAAAGAAAATGTGGTATATACACCAAGGCACATTATTAAGAAAATATCTAACATACAGAATAAGGATAGAAATTTAAAGCCTTCTAAACAAAAATGGCAGATAATATTTAGAGGGAAACCAATCCGGATCTCAGCTGATTTCTCAACCTAGACCCTCAGAGCTTGAAGGTCTTGGAATAATATATACCAAGCTCTGAAAGAAAATGGATGCCAGCCAAGAATACCAGCCAGAATACCAGACTCATCAAAATTAAACTTCAGAATTGATGAAATAAAAGCCTTCCATGATAAACAAAAGTTAAAAGAATTCACACTAGAAAGCCTGCACTACAGAACAAATAAAGTATTTTTATGAAGAAGAAATGAAAAATAAAAGTGAAAACCAACAAAGGGGGGAACAAAACTAAAAGAATAGTAAATGAAAGGAGAAACTAATTCAAAATAAAAACCAGAAATCAAAATGGAAGGGAATAAAAATCATTTCTCAATAATTACACTGAATGTAAATGTACTAAATACTTCAATCAAAAGACATAGCCTGAGCACTGGGGTTGTGGCTCTGTGATAGAGCACTTGTCTAGCACTCAGGAGGCACTGGGTTCAATCTTCAGCACTACATAAAAAATAGATAAATAAAATAAAGGTATTGTGTTCATCTACAAACTAAGAAATGTATATATGAATTATTTTTCTTATCTATTTAATATATGAAAATATATGTATTATAGATTATATATGTATTATTTCTTCTCTATTTCATATATTTCTATTTATATTTCATATATATGTGTGTGTGTGTGTGTATATATATATATGTATATATATATATATATATATATATATATATAATATTTCTTAGTTTGTAGATTAAAAAAATGAGACATAGCCTGGCAGATTTGTTTAAAAAAGAAGACCTAACAATATTGGGTCTCCAAGAGACTCACTTCATAGGCAAAGATACAGACTGAAAGTGAAAGAACGGGAAAAAAAACATATCATTCACATGGATCTCGTAAACAAACAGGGGTTTCTATCCTCATATCGGATAAGGTGGATGTCAAGCCAAAGTCAATCAGAAGGGACAGGAAAACATTTCATACTGCTTAAGGGAATTATACATCAAGAAGACAAAACAATCATAAATATTTATTCCTCAAACAATGGAGCATCTATGTATATCAAAGAAACCCTTCTAGCTTCCAAGAATCAGATAGATCACAACAAAATAATACTGGGTAATTTTAACATGCTTCTGTCACCACTGGATAAAACTAAATAAAACAAAAACTAAATAAAGGGCTGGGGTTGTGGCTCAGTGGTAGAGTGCTTGCCTAGCATGCATGAGGCACTGGGTTTGATCATCAGCAACACATAAAAAAAAAAGAAAAAAAACTAAATAAACAAAATAAAGGTATTGTGTCCATCTATAACTAAAAATATTTTAAAAAACTAAATGAAGAAGTCATAGAACTAAAAATACAATATATAATTTAGACTTTACAGACATATATAAAATATTTCATCCATCAATGACTTTCTTTTCAGCAGTATGCAGATCCTTCTCTAATATAGACCATGTTATGTAAGGTATCACATTTGTTGGCACGCAATTGTAATGCTACCTTCATATATTTTTAGCATCTATAGGGTTATTTTGACAGCTCCCTCCCCATTGATATAATTTTTTGTGTTCTTTTTTCTTTACTAGACTTGTTTGATTTTTATCAACTTTTAGCTGTATTATTTCTTCTCTATTTCATATACTTCTTCTCCTACTCTTATTTTTTCCTTTCTATTACTTAATTTGAAAATAATTTGATTGTCAACCTAGCTTTTTTCTGATAGAGGTACTTTAGGATATAGATATTCATCTGACCACTGTTCCATTCCAGGGATTCTGATATTTTAGTTTTTGTGATCACTTCTTTCAAAGCACTTTTATTTACTTTCCTTGTGCTTTCTTCCCTGACCTGTGAGATATTATAAATGTGCCATTTAATTTTGAAGTAGTTGACATGTGGGAATGGGGTTCTTCCATGACCAGTGCTGCCAATTTAGCCGGTTCTGACAAGGAGCAAATGAGGATAAGAAAAATAAAGACTCATGGATGCAGATTGTGAAGATATAGCTGGGTCAGATGGAGCGCTGCTCTCTGGTGGAGAAGCAGGTCTAAAGAATTACACCAGCAATCTTTATTTGTTTATGTCTCATTATCAGATTAAAGGCTATGTAAGCATTATACTTTATATGCAAGAAAGTTACAGAGTTAGCAACATTTTTAGCTTATTCCCCAATTACATTTTACAGTTGCAATGTGCAATGTTAGGAGCTATGTGTAGTTCTCAAGAAAGTCCATTGTTTAAAGCTACTGTTAGGGGGGCAGGTTCAGGAGGAAGCTGGCAAAACATTGTGGTCACCTAGCAAGAAAATTCCTCTATTCCCAGGAGCTGTGTGCCTGAGATCAAGGTTTAGGCTGATAAGACTCATCACAGAGCCTCCTCATGGAGGGAATTACATAGTAGCTAGGCATTCTGCACCTTTGCATGGAAATTTTCTCAGGCACCAAGCATGCCACAGCCATGAAGTCATCAGAGACCCCAATCTAGGACACTGCTCTCCCATTCTCTGTCACAGCTCTCTACAGGGTTCTACATATCTTAAAGTGACTGATTTCATTCTTTTTTAAAAAATATTTTTTAGTTGTTGATAAACCTTTATTTATTATATGTGGTGCTAAGAATTGAACCCAGTGCCTCACTTATGCTAGGCAAGTGTTCTACCACTGAGCCACAACCCCAGCCCAAAGTGATTGATTTGTAATGTAATAAATCATGCAGAAAACACAGGCTGCATGATTTAATTTTTTCTTAAAAAAAGTTATGGAAATGCTTTTTATGTTGATTGTATTGGTTATACACCTGTCAAAATATGTCAAAACTGATCAAATTGCATACTTCAAATATGTGCATTTATCGTCCTTCAATTTTGCGTCAATAAAGCTATAAAAAAAAGAAAAAGTGGTATATGTACACAATGGAGCCTTATTCAGTCATAAAGAAGAACTAAACTATGTCATTTTCAGGAAAATGGATGGAATTGGAGACCACAATTTTGAACGAAATTGATTAGAGTTGGAGAGAAAAGTATCATATGTTTTCTCTCATATATAGAAGCTAGAAAAAAAATTTATACTTTTGTGTATGCATGACTAGGCCACAACAAAACCCACCATTCATATAATTAATATGGACACTAAAATAAATAGATTAAAAAAGAACACAGTGCCAAACAGGATTCACAACCGGTAACTGCCGTTGGTAAAGAGGTGCCAAGTGCTGAGCTCCATTTGTTAGCTGTCCTTTGGTCTGTGACAATTTCTCAATCTTTCTTTGTTTTTATGACCTTGGCAATCTCGAGGAGGTCTGGCCAGATATTGTAGAATGTGCTCGAAAACTGAAGTCTCTTCCTTTCTTCTTTTTCTCCACCCTCTTCCCCCTCTGCCTCCCGTCCCTTGATCTCCTGGTCTTTTGCATGCTGGGCAAGCACTCTGTCACTGAGTTACCTCCCATTCCTCATAAGTGGTTTTTGAGAAGACACCACAGAAGTCAGGTGCCCTTCTCACAGTGGATCAGAGCACACATGATACCAACACGTCTTATCCTGGTTATCACTAGATCACTCGATTAACACTAACCAGGCTTCTTGACTGTTTCCCCTCTCTCCCTCCTTCCCTCCCTCCCTTCCTTCTCTCTCTCTCCCTCTTTCTCCTGGATTAAACCTGGGGTCTTGCTCTACCCCTGAGCCGCATCCCCCAGCCCTTTTTATTTTAATTTGAGACAAGGTCTCACTAAATTGCTCACGTTGGCCTTGAACTTGTGATCCTCCTGGCTTAGCCTCTAGAGTAGCTGAGATTGCAGGTGTTTTCACCACCATGACTTGATGTTTTCCCCTTTTTCTATTCTTTCCTTTGGAGACATCTTGTCCACTTTCCAGGAGGGAGAAGAAACAAGCGCCACCCGCTGTGGGGTAGGATCGACCTGCACTATTTGAAATTTCTTCTATAAGGAATATTTGCCTTCTCTTCCCCACTTATTTAGTAATTCAATCATTTATTTTTATCAGCATGGTCTCACCTGTATTATTTTATACTATATTATTGGTTCCAGTCCAATACTATATTATTTACTTTGTTCTGGAACAAAGTAAATAATATAGTATTTTGACTAAGGGGAGTTTTTTTTCAGGCTTTCATGAATAACCTCTCTCTCTCATGCTGGGACTCAAACCCAGGTCCTTGGGTATACTAGGCAAGTGCTCTACCACTGAGTGGCACCTCTAACTCCGACAAGCTCATTTTATTTGTGACAACAACCTGCTTTCCTAGGGTAGGTTGAGCTGAGCTCTTGAGAGTCTGAGCAGATGGAGTAACACCTCTGGGTCAATCAGCTCTCTGGCCCGTAGAACTCCAGCCCTCAGGTCTACAGGGCTGAGGACAACTTAGGTCTCCAATGCAAGGAGAAGAGTCCCTCTGCCTACTTCTCCCTGATGTTACTGGATGGCCTATGCAGCTCAAATCTCTCCTGCTGAAGGGGGAGATAGCTAGGAGAAGGGACCTGGCTGGAGCCATAGGAGATCAATAAGGGGCCTGGGAGTTAGCTCCCTTAAGCGTGATAGGGAAGCTGTTGGAATGATCCAGTTGGTGAGTAAAACGAGAGCATTGCCAGCCCTCAAGGACACCCTCAATGGCCACATGCTTTGGGACATCCTTAGCAGGGAGTGATTCAGAGTCACTTACCCTTGGAGGCCCAATCTGGAGACTGCAGCCGCTAAGATGCTCAAGTGGCCCCAATCAGGCCCAGGCCTACACATTTTTCCACAAGTCTTAAACTTAGGCACAACGTCAGTTTTCTGGAGGATGTTTGGGTTACCTATAGTGACACAGACCTGTCCTTGACTCCCGTGGTTTTATCTCTACATTTTGAGGGAGTTCTGCATGTTGGAGCCAGGAGAGGAGGGAGAAGGATGCAGCCAGGAAACAGAGGTGAAGTTGGGGCTGGGACAACAGAGCATTTGGCTCAGAATGGAGCCCAGGAGAAAGGTCAGGTCAGGAGGATCTTTTGGCAAAGGTACTGCCACTTCTCTCCCAAAGCAGACAGCACCAAGATAAACATCTCCAGCAATTTGCTCCTCAGAGTGGGAGGGGCTTCCGGTACTCAGGAACCCTGGGTGAACTGTGTGTACCAGGTCCCTGCCTATAGGCATTTGGATCTCCTGGGAGGGTGAGGGCTGGGCTCAGGAAGCCAGTGGCTTATAAGGCAGTAGAAACCCTTCCCTGAGCAGAGCATTCCAGCAGCCTACACCATGAAGGGGATACTGCTTGTGCTGGCCTTGCTGGTGACCAGAGAGCTGGGCTTCCAGACTGGTGAGAGTGGGAAGGAGGGGACAGATGACCTTCCTGACCTTTGCCCACTCTGTCTCACTCCACCCTCCCATGATGATCTCCAAACTGCTTCTAGGGAAGGATTCAGGGCTCTACCCCTGAGCCACATCCTCCAGCCCTTTTTATTTTAATTTGAGACAGGGTCTCACTAAATTGCTCCCATTGCCCTTGAACTTGCAAGGAAAGTCATTGCTCAAGAGTCCTGCAGAAGACCTCTAAAGCACTCTGTTTTCAAGTGGAGGGAGAGGTCTGGCACTGGAAGGGCCATTTTTTGGGGGTACAGTAGGGGAGAGTGAGTTGGGATGGGGGTGCTTATGTGAAGGCCAGAAGCAGGTGGGCTGGTATGCCCTGGGCAGTAGGATCTTTAGTCCTGGCTTCTCACACCTCCCGCTTCTGGAGTGCCTCAGGGACTATGTGCCTTCTCTCTGGGATGGCAGTCCTGGGGAGGGCAGGTCTCTGTGGAAGATGAGTCAGGAGACAACACTCGATAAAAATGGCGGAGAAACATGGGCTCAACTTCTTCCCCCAGTAGCTCTTTTAACGAAGTGTTTTCCTGTTTGTGTTTTCAGCAGAAGCCTGCCCTCTTTTTTATGGAATCTTTTCTACATTAGCTCTTGGAAGCAAGTCATTACTGGATGCTTCCCTTGAAGTGGCTAATTTTACTGAACCAGAAAAGGCAGCCATGGAAAAAATCCAGGATTGCTACAATGAAAATGGATTATCAGCCAAGGGCTTGGATTTGATTGCCATGGTAACGTGCTCTCTAAGTGCCCCGCTCCGCCCCCACACACAACATGTCATAGGATGCCAGGTACAAACAGATCATGCAATCATGCACGAGAGGCGAGATCCACAACTGAGCGCATAGACCCTTGCTCGTCCCCATAGCGATGTCATATGCAACAGCTTGCCATGTGCACATCCAGCCTTTTCTGCTACCATACATTCCTATAGCACCAATCAGCTCACATACAACAGGTAAATAGGAGAATAACATCAGTGCCACATAGAAAACGTGTCGAGTCCTGTGATTTTTTTCCCCCCCTAGGTTAGGAGAAGCTAGCAGAGCTGGAGTAGAATTTTAACTCTGGGCAGCAAAGAAAGTATCCTGCACAGACAGGAGCCCATCAGCTCTTAGTTTAGGAAATTAGAAGACTTCTGCTTAGTGGCCAGCTTCATTTCCTCTAGTGCCCACTTGGAAAGCTAGTCCACTCCACTGGCTCAGATGGAGCCCTGCTGCCATTCCATATCATCTCAGTTTCCCCAGCCAGAATTTCCACTCCATGGTTTGGATGCCTGAGGTTTTGGAAGTGGCCTCTAGGTACCTGCCTCTGCTTACCACAGCAGCTCAATGTATTTTCTGGTGATATATCTTTTTTATTTCTTCTTATTGTTCTTGTTACACAGATTTTTGAATAGTTGATTTCTCACCTTATTTTTTTCCCCCAACATGTTATTTTTTTAGTGTTTGATACTGAAAAATGAGATGTTTTTCAAGAAACAGAATTTCATGTACCGATAGATATTTGCACACAGGGCACACGAGATTGTTGACAACATGGACACACACTTTTCATCCATCCCATAGATCTCACAGATGGTCTCAGGTACAGGAGACTTGACGAAAACTCAGACTCAAGCCACCTTACACCACCCTCAGACCCAGTCCCCACCGTTCCCTTCAGAACCTTTTCATCTCCTTCCCTCCCTGGCTGGGTGGTTGATGGGGCTCCCGTGTCATAGTGTCAGGAAGCCTTCTTCATCTTGGCCTGAATGGCTGCAGCCCCTCTCCAGGGGTGGACCTGCGGGCCCATGTTTCTGTCTGGAAATGGAGCTGAATAGTAGGGTGGTCCTGGGGAGACTGAATAGCTCTGCCAAAGGTCTGGGACCTCCATGAACCATCTCTCTCTCTCTGTCTTATTCTCTCCCAGGTCTCCATTACTGCCAGCCCAGAATGTCTCCTCTTCTATGTGCAATCACTGAAGAACAAAATTTAAAAATGCCTTTTCAACCTTCCATGACCAGTTGACACTGAAGAGTTGAACCTTTGCCCCCTGTGTCTGACCTGACCTCCATCTCCTCACCCCGTTCTCTTTTTTCACCTGAAGCTGGAATCCAGGCACCTGTCCCCACCTGATTCTCTTTATTAGGCTGACTCTAATAAAACACCTGCAGCTCCGCTCTGTGCACCTGAGGTCTGTGTGCTGTGTGACATGTGACATGTGTGGTCACTCAGAGCATGGGCTCTAGGGTCAGGCAGAACCAAGATAAATGTAGACCTTGCCACTCACTAGCTGTATGACTACAGACAAGCCATTTTGTTCTTCTGAGGCTGTACAATGGGGACTGTGTGAGGACTAAATAATGTCCCTAGGGCTGGGGCTGTAACTCAGTGGTAGAGCGCTCGCCTAGCACGTGTGAGGCACTGGGCTCCATCCTCAGCACCACATAAAAAAATAAAATAAAATAAAGGCAACCTTGAAAAAAAATAATGTACTTGACTGCAGCTTCACCAGCCTGGAAGGATAAAAATGGAGTTAAGAGCTACTGAGGGCATATGTGGGTGCTGTCCTTACCGCTGTCGCAGGGCCTCTAGCCCTTCCAATGTCCATCCAGTCATTGTCGAGTGACTCGGGAGATGACATGGTGCACTCATCACAAATACTCTTCGTCTCCCAGTGGCGGTTGCCATTTTCTACTTCTTAGTTGATGTCCTCCAAGGAGGCTGTCCTTCCTGCAGGGACACCCCAGGCCACTGCTGCTCTTGGGTTCTTCCCCTGGCACTGGAGCCCCGCATAACCTTGGCCTGGAGGATGGGAAAAGAGAGCAGATGGCAGAGTCTTACTCTGAAGGGAGGCTGATGTAGTGGAGAGAGCTCGGGCCCTGAGGTCCCACCCACAGGTGTGTTACCTGGGACAAGTGACATGACCTGAGCTTACATCTAAAAATGTCAAATGGGTACTTTCATTTACCAGGAGACTGCAAGAAAGGGACCCTAGAGCAGTGCTGGGCTCCCGTGACAAGGGGCCTCAAGAAACGTGACATGATCAGTAGCATCTCTCTACCCTCCTGGGCCATTAGGACACAATAAGGTCACATTCAGACTGCTGAACTTGGGACTTGGGGCTAAAAGGCTAGAGGCTTGAGTCCTGATTCTTTTCTGAACATAAGCATTTATTATTATTATTATTATTATTATTATGTTTATGCTGGGGATTGAACCCAGGGTCTTGTGCATGTAAGGCAAGCACTCTACCAACTGAGCTATATACCCAGCCCAGGATTTTATTTTTTTTAATTGTTTTTATTTCTGTGATGCTGGTTTATTAAACCCAGGGCCTCACACATGCTAGGCAAGTACTCTACTACCAAGCTACGTACCAGTTCTTAACATAAGTATTTTAATTCACTTGTTTGCTCATTCAATACATTGATTTTTATATCTATCCAATGCTGGGCCTTCTTCTAGACTAAGCATTAAATGCACAGGTTATATTAAAAGGCTTAAAATATTACTGAGAAGTACAAAATAAAATTTGAATAGATGAAAGCCTAAATGATGCCCTTGTATGGGGTAAATTTTTATTGTATAAATGTCAAAGACTGGGTTGGGGTTGTGGCTCGGTGGTAGAGTGCTTGCCTAGCATTTATGAGGCGCCTGGATTCAATCCTTAGCCCCACATAAAAATAAATAAACCAAGGTATTGGGTCCTCTTACAACTAAAAAAAAAGAAAGAAAGAAGAAAAGAAATGTCAAAGACTCATGCTTGAAAAAAAGAAAGAAAGAAAAAAGAAATGTCAAAGACTCATGCTTGGTGCATTGGTGTGTACCTGTAATCCCAGAGACTCAAGAGACTAAAGCAGGAAGATCTCAAGTTGAAGGCCAGCCTTCATCACTTAGTGAGAACCTGTCTCAAAACAAAAACTAAAAATGAGCCTGGGGATGTGGCTTAGTGGTTAAGGGCCTCTGGGTTCAGTCCCTGGCACCAAAAGATAAATGAATAAAACTAAAAAGTTAAAAGAACTGGGGACTCAGTGGTAAAGCACCCCGGGTTCAAGCCCTAGTGCCAACAAAACAAAACATGATTCTCAAATCCATTTAAAAAATTCTGTGTTCTAATGAAGATTGAGCTAAAGTTTATCTAAAAGAGTAAGTTCTTAAAATGAACTAAAGAAAAAAATAAGAATTTCAAGCAGAATCTTTCTATTATAACCTGGTTATGACTACAGTTTAGAGTCTAGTTTTAATAGAGGGATAGATAAATGGCCATTGTGAGAGAAGAGAAAGCATCCAGATAGACACAACACAAGTTAAAGATATTAAAAAGACAGCATGTTGAATCATGTAAAATTGTATTATTTTTTTAAATGAGAAAAATGACCAATATTTAAAAAGTCAGGCTGGACCTGTCCAGCTTCTCATTGTAGATTAATGATTTAATTGACATAGATTTAGAAGGTGATTATTCATTTGAGACATCTTTCTGTCTTTCTTCTCCTCTCACTGTCTCTTTCTCTTTGTTTGTTTGGCCTTCATGATGTGACAGTGTTTAAGTTCTTCTCCTATTTGTTTGGAAGATCTTTCTCAGCTTTTTTCCTCGTTACTTGTGTCCTATTCCACAGATCACTCTTTTTTTCTATTCATACTCATTTTCTTAGTGATATTATCCGACTTTGCTACTTTACCCACAACTTCTAAATTAAAATCTCCAGCCCTAGAATTTCCAAGAAAATTCTCAGTTTCTGAGTTCATGAGACAGAGTCTGGAGTCTAAGGTTTAGCAAAAGTGGCTAAATTTGCAAGACAGAATACCAGAGACAAGAGAGTTTCACAGAGAGAGGAAACTCCAGGATTTGGCAGAAAATCCCAATCAATCTTCAATGAATACTGCTCAGTGTGTGCATATGACAAAACAGCCCAAGACTAGGGGTCTTAGTCCATTTTCAGTTGCTATAACAGAATACAGCAGATGGAATAATTAATAAACAACAGAGTGGACTTAACTACTACCCTGGAGGCTGGGGCATCCAAGATGGAAGGGATGCATCTGCTGAGGGTCTTCCCTTTGCTCATTACATGGTGAAATACATACATCAAATGGAGACAGATATATATATATATGAGAGAGTAGGAAAGAGGGCTGAGTGATGTTGGGGGAAACCCAGTACCTTGTACATGTTAAGCATATGCTTTACCACTGAACTACATCTCCACCCCTTTTATATCAAATCTACTGTCACCAACAATGAGCCCATTGCTGTGATATGACAGTAATTCTTTCATGAGGGCAAAGTTCTCATGACGAAATCACCTCTTGAAGGTCCCATATCTTATGGAGTAAATGAAATTTACTCCCTAAGTAAATTTAGTTGTAGATGGACACAACATCTTTATTTTATTTATTTATTTTTATGTGGTGCTGAGGCTCAAACCCGGTGCCTCACACTTCTTAGGCAATTGCTCTCTCTCTGGTCCACAATCCCAGCCCCCTAATCATCTCTTAATGGTCCACCATATTAAAATCATTACCGTAAGGACCAAGCTTCCAACTAGAGAGGAAAAAAGGGAGAAAAGGTGGGAGATGGTCACTTATGAAAATAGAAGGGAGACTAGTAGAGGAAATAGACCTGGGGAGAGGATGTGGGAGGTAAAGGGGAGGTATCGGGAATGATGTTGACTAATTTATATTTGTAATCTCATTACTATGTATAGTTGTAATGCACCAATTATGGGGGGGGGAAATGATGCACTTGTATGTAGGATGATGTCAAAATGAAGCCAACTGGGGTTGGGACGTTGGCTCCGTGGCAGAGTGCTTGCCTAGCATGCATGAGGCACTGGGTTCGATTCTCAGCACCACATACAAATAAATAAAATAAAAAATTTCATCAACTAATAAAAATATTTTAAAAAAACGAAGCCAACTGTTATGTGTAACTATAATGTACTAATAAAAGCATAAAAGGGCCTCATCTCCTCTGGGACTGGGATTGTAGCTCAGTGGTAGATCACTTACCTGGCATATGTTAGGCACTGGGTTTGAATCTCAGCACCACATAAAAATAAATAAATAAATAAATAAAGATATTGTGTCTACCTACAACTAAAAAAAAAAGAAAATTAAAAAAAGGCACCATCTCCTAACACTATTGCTTTGGAGATTAAGTTTCCAGCCCATGAACTTTGGGGAAACATCTGAACCATACTAACAGAGAATAACCACCTGAAAGTAGCAAGGCTAACAACGTCTGGAATTTACACAGGGCTGGAAGTAGTCTGTGTTCCTATGAGCCAGAGAAGAATATCCTAAGTTGCTCATGGATCATTAAGTCATTCATCCAAAAAAGCATTAAAATTCACTATAGCATATGGCTGCTTTTTTGCCCACCTAAAAAGACTTTTAAAAGGCTTCCAATGGCTCATACAATTTCCAAGTAACAGAACAATACTCTAGAATGTTTACAGAAGTACAGAACTATTCAGCACCTAAAAAACTAAATTTCATAATAGTTTGCATTCAAAAAATAATTAGCAGACATGCAAAAGAAAGTATGCCTTATTATCAGAAAAGCCAATCTATATAAACAGACTCAGACATGATACACATGTAGAATCAGAGAAGAAAAACATTCTCAAAGTTACTCAACTTGTATTAAATGTTCAAGAAGGGAGAGGAGCATGTGCAGATGGAAGCCAAAACAGAGGTACAAAATGACTCAAATCACATTTGTATAAATAGAAAATAAATTCCACTGGATGGAATTAATAGCAGATTAAACACTGCAAAAGGAAACACTAATGTGTTTGAAAGAGAGAGGAATAGATACTATCAAAAGGGAGAAAAGAAAAAAATTTTTTAAATATTTATTTTTTAGTTTTAGGTGGACACAATATCTTTATTTTATTTTTATGTGGTGCTGAGAATCGAACCCAGTGCCTCACGCATGTTAGGCAAGTGCACTACCACTTGAGCCACATCCCCAGCCCAGAAAAAAAAAATGTTTTTAAATGACAAAAAGTCTGTCCCAGTGAGCTCTGAGACAGCCTTTAGGCCAGTCCATAGTTACTTGGCCCTACATTTTTCAAATTTGATCAAAATTATCCTCCTACCAATCCACAAAACTCAATTGACCTTCAGCTTAAGAAACATGAAGAAATGCTATACTTAGGCACAATCATAAGCAGGGTCTTTAAACCAATATTCTTTTAAAAACCAATATTCTTTTAACAACATCCAGAGGAATGGAGAAACAAGGGTAAGAATGACAGCAGACTTCATGCAGGAAACACACTTGTCCTCAGGGGCCCTGAATCCTGGCTCAAACCCCTCTTGGCCAAAGCAATCTCACCTGTGCAGAGAACTTCTGGGAAACTTGCCTGTTATGCCATCCAATGGGCCTGCCCACCTGGGTCTCAGCAGATCCTGAAACAGCCCTGAATCATGGCCCCACAGCTGCAGTCTGGGAGCTGATCTGCCTAGTCAGAGACCCTGAAAGATAAGGCCATGTATGCCACCATGCCAAGATTGCCCACCTTGGTCCCAAAGAGGATTTTGCATGGTCCTGGATCCCTGTTCCAACCTCTCCCAGTGGATGTCTGAGAGCAGTTATTCCTCCCAAGACCAGGAGGGAGGAAAACCCCTCAGTGTTTGGCCCCCACTATGGATCTTGAAATAGCCCTATAAATCAGCCCCCCCTCAACTGTGGTCTGAGAGCAGGTCTGTGTGCCTGAGAGCCTGCGAAGAGACACACATGTCTGTGACCACCGAGGCAGGCTCCACGACCTCAGCCTTGGCTATGGATCTTTGGCTTTATGTTTCTTATGGATTTCTCCTGCTGCAGTTTAGAGATGGTTTTAGTGGGTACCCCAAACGTTCATGTGCTGGATCTTTGTCTATTTTTAACCTTTTTATTTAACTATATAAAAAAATCTCCCATATTTTGTGCATCATTTCCCCCATAATTGGTGCATTACAACTATACATAGTAATGAGACTACAAATATAAATTAGTCAACATCATTCCCCGATACCTCCCCTTTACCTCCCACATCTTCTCCCCAGGTCTATTTCCTCTACTAGTCTCCCTTCTATTTTCATAAGTGACCATCTCCCACCTTTTCTCCTTTTTTTCCTCTCTAGTTGGAAGCTTGGTCCTTCCTGTAATGATTTTAATATGGTGGGCCATTAAGAGATGATTAGAGAGCTGGGATTGTGGACCAGAGAGAGAGCAATTGCCTAAGAAGTGTGAGGCACTGGGTTTGAGCCTCAGCACCACATAAAAATAAATAAAATAAAGGTATTATGCCCATCTACAACTAAAAAGATATTTTAAAAAGAAAGATGATTGGAGCATGGATACACTGTCCTCTGCGAAGATTAAAATAGCTCTTGGAGGACGAGTTCCCCAGAGTGGATTATGAAGAGTCTGGCCCCTTCCTGCTGTCATGCTTCATTGCTCACACACGTGCTCCTCCTGCATGTGGCTGGTTCCCTTTCCACTTCTCTGCCAGTTTTGGCACAGTCAGAGCTGATGCCATGCTGTTTAGACTTTCCAGGCACAAGAATCGTGAGCCAAACAAATCTCTTTTCTTTTTAAAGTACCCAGCCTCTGGTATTTTATTATAGCAACACAAAATGGACTAAAATACCTCCTCTATATGTTTTCAGGAGATACACAGGTGAATTAAAATGGGCCTTGATGAACAGCACTGGCACTGCCTTGTTTAAGTCTCCAGGAGTGCTGCTGTTAGGGTTTGGATCTGGAATGACCTCCAAAGCTCATGTATTAAAAGCATCGAGGTTCGGAGGTGGGGTTTTTAGGCAGTGATCAGAACATGAAGACTCTGATCTCATCAGTGGGTTAATCTATTTGCTGGATGAATCCATTGATAGCTGAATGGATGGCCTCCTGGTGATTGCCATAGACTGTGTGCTTCCACTGTACAGAAAGAGGAGGCAGAGGACATTTACCCCAGACCAGGCCTGATCTACATTGTGAATGAGGACACTTGAAAAAGAAAAAGATGGCTGAATGTACTACTGGAAGGTGGGACAGTTGGAGAAAGCAGGCCCCTGGGAGCATGGATTGAAAGGGTTGATCTTCTCCCTGTGAAATGTTCACAGCGTTGGTCTTTGACACATTGGAAACATTGCAACACAATTTGGGACCAGGGAATTTATTTGACTTCCTTACCAAAAGGGCTTACAGAATGTCAGGTCCTTTGGTTTACAGTCTGCAGGTGCAATGAAATAAAGGAAAACTAACTCATGGAGTAGTTTAAACCATGAATGAGTGAGCTGAGCAAATGAGCCGTTGGGCTTCTCATTCTTTTCTTGTGATCAGGGAGAGCCCTACATGCCAGCAAGCAGGAAATTTCACTATAAAAATACAAGATGTTTTTCTCCTGTTAATGTTTAACTTTCCTTCCTGGATAGTGTCATAATTTTCTTGGAAAAGTTCTGTTTTCAGAACTGAGATGCTAGTGGGCTGTGTGTAGCTCGAGTTGTTTTGAACTTTCGTACACCTGATTGATTTCCTCACAAAATCTATCTAGAGAAGAATGTCCCCAAGAACAAGATGGAGGCATACAGAATGGAGCCACTCATGGCAGTCAATTTGCTTCACTGTGAACTCCACAAGGGTCCAGTTTTATGGCTCTCAAATTGCCAAATGGGAGGGATCTGCAATTGCTAGCTGGAGTTTGCAGAGGAGGCAGGATTTGAAGTTTTTAGGATTGACTGATTAAATAACCCCATCGTAGGTCTCAGGATCCCCACTCCTTTTCTGTCATGTTTCTGACCTTATCAAGAAACAAAATCTGCTCTAAAATCAGGAACAAGACAAGGATGTCTACCCTTACCACTCCTGTTCAGTATGGTTCTCAAAACTCTAGCCAGGGCAATTAGGCAAGAGAAGGAAATTAGAGGGCTCAAAATAGGAAAAGAAGAAGACAAATTATCCCTGTTTGCCTATGACAAGATCCTACATCTACAAGACTCCAAGAACTCTACCAGAAGACTTCTAGGGCTGCTAAATGAATTTAGCAAAGTAGCTGGAAGGTTAAAGATCAACATTCTTAGGTCAATAGCTTTCCTACACTCCAACGGCAACTCTTATGAGAAAGAAATCAGGAAAACTATCCCTTTCACAATAACCTCAAGGAAACAAAAAACTAAAAACCAACCAAAAAAAAAAACCCTTGGGAATTAAATTAACAAAAGAAGTGAAAGACCTCTACAATGAAAATTATAGAACACTTAGAAGATGGAAAGACCTCTTATGCTCTTGGGTAGGCAGAATTAATATTGTCAAAATGGCCATGGTACCAAATGTGATGTACAGACTCAATGTAATCCTCATCAAAATGCCAATAAAATTCTTCACATAACTAGGGGAAAAAAGTCCTAAAATTGATTAAGAATAAAAGACCCAAAATAGCCAAAGAAATCCTGAGCAAGAAGAGGGATGCAGGAAGTATCACACTATCTGATCTCAAATTATACCACAAAGCTATAGTAACAAAAACAGCGTGGTATTGGCATCACAATTAACATGAAGACCAAGGGAATGGAATAGAAGACACAGCGACAAACCCAAATACTTAAAACCACCTGATGCTTGATAGAGATATAAAAAAAATATATGTTGGGGGAAAAGACAGCCTTTTAAACAAATGGTGTTGGAAAAACTGGATATACATATGTAGAAGAATAAAACTAGATGCCTGACTCTCAATCCGCACAAAAGTCAAATCAAATGGATCAAAGACTTAGGAATTAGACCAGGAATTTGCCACTGCTAGAAGAAAACATAAGGTCAACCCTCCATCATATTGGTGCTGGCACCAACTTCTTTAACAAGATCCTTAAAGCTCAAAAATAAAACCAAGAATCAATAAGGTGCCATCAAATTAGAAAGCTTCTGCACGGCAAAGGAAATGATTAAGAGTCTGAAGAGAGATCTAACAGAATGGAAGAAGATCTTTGCCAGCTGCTCCTTTGACAGGGGGTTAGCATCCAGAATAAAGAACTAAAAACAAAACAAAACAAAACAAAACACCCCCCCCAAAAAAACCCAATAAATAAATGGGCAAAATAACTGAACAGACATTTCTCAAAAGAAGAAACCAGATGACCAATAAATACATATTTTTTTTAACATCTCTAGTTATCAGGGTAATACAAATCAAAATTATGCTAAGATTTTATCTCACTCTAGTCAGTTATCCAGAATACAAACACAAATAAATACTGGCAAAGATATTGGGGGAAAGGTATATTGTTGGCACACTGCAAATTATTACAACCACTCTGGAGAACAGTGTAAAGTTTAATAAAGGAACTAAGAATGGAACCATCATATGACCCAGCTATCCCACTCCTCAGCATTCATCCCAAATAACTAACCTTAGCATATTGCAGTGATACAGTCACTTCAATGTTTGTAGCAGCACAATTTACAATAGCCAAATTATGGAACCAGCTCAGATGCCCATCAATGGATGAATGGATTAAGAAAATATGGTTTGTATACATAATGTAGTTTTACTCAGCCATAAAGAAGAAGAATGAAATAATGGCATTTGCTGGTAAATGGATGGAACTGGAGAATATCATGCTAAGTGAAATAAGCCAGACTCAAAATCAAGGATCAAATGTTTTCTCTTATAAGTGGAAACTAAAGCCAAATAATGAAAAGAAGGTGATAGTATGGGGATTGGATATCATAAAGATGTAGGGAAGATAAGCAGAATAGAAGAATACCAAGAGGGAGGAGAAATGGGAAAGGAGAGGACTGGTGGAATGAATTTAACAAAATCACATTACATTCATATATAAATATACCACAGGGAATTTATTTATGCATATGTATGGAAAGCATCAGTCCAGAAGGGATAATGGATCAGCAAGGGGACATCAGTGGAGAAGAGAGGGAGGGAAGAGAAGTGGGGGACTTGGGGAGGAATAGGGTCTGAAATGGAGTGGGTCAGGTTCCATGCATGTATGTTTTTGCTGGGATGAATCCAGCTACTATGAGAACTACAATGCTCTAATAAAAAAAAAAACCCTCACACGTAGCACAAAATATAGGTAATAAACTCTCCTTCTCTACTACCCAAGGAGTGGGTATAGAAACCCCATGTTGTGGCTGAGAAGTTTAAGAGAAAACAGACTGCAGGCATTTTAATTCATCTAACCCTTCAGGACAGAATTTCAGCTGCAGGCATTTTAATTCATCTAATCCTTCAGGAGAGAATTTCACCCTAGAAAGCTTGTGGGGGAGCAGAGAGGGGAAGTCAAGAGGCAATGAGTTAAAGTCAAGTGTTGGAATTTTATGAACTGAAGTTCCCCTGGGAAACAAGACATCACAAATATACCATTAAAATGGTAAGGTTTAGTTACAGTTGAGAAGCTGTCATTTCATTCAGGGAAATTTCTTTCTGATTGTGCAAAGTGGGGCCACAGATAATAAACTTTAACAGGATGGTTATAACAACAACAACAAAAAAGAGAGATAGAGATAGATAGAGAGATAGATGTGGGGGGGAGAAAGAAAGAAAGGAAGGAAGGAAGGAAGGAAGGAAGGAAGGAAGAAAGAAAGAAAGAAAGAAAGAAAGAAAGAAAGAAAGAAAGAAAGAAAGAAAAATTCAAACCAGGCAGTGGATGCCTGGGTTGAATTTTCTTTCTCTCATAGCATTTATCTCATAGCACCTGCAAAGACAATCTTGAGGATATTTCAGGCTAATAGAGTGTTAGTCTGGGCTCCCTACCCCAAAGCAGAGCCTGAGACAAGCATTGCTGTGCATGCATTTCATTGGGAAGGTGATGTTGGTGGCAACAGTGAAGGACTTGGAGAGTAAGGCAGGCAGGAAGAAAAAGCCATGTAATGGTTAATTTGAATTGTCAACTTGATTGGATTGAGGGAATGCAGATGATTAAGTGGCTTCTGGTTGTGTCAATATGGGTGTGTCTAGGAATGACTGACATGTGGGAGAGCAAACTGGAGACCCTCCCTCAGCGTGGGCAGCACTGTCCAATAGGATAGTGACTTGGATGGAATAAAAATTGGAAGAACAAGGGAGCAGCAGCAGATGCAGGCTTGATTCTTCTTGAATGGGTTCTTGTTTGTTGCTGTGATCACCTGAGGATATTGGACTCTTGCATCTTCACTCTCCCAAATCGGACTCTGCCAGTGATTCTCTAGGGAGTTTCCAGAAGCCTTTGGTCTTGGACTAGGGTAGCACCATTGGTCCCTCCTGTTCTGGGGCTTTAGTCTCTTGGACTGCACAGATGGTTTTGTGGACTGCAGATGGTTTTGTGGACTGTCTCATAAGCCAATCTAATTAATCCCCTCTGTATAATCATACTGTTGATTCTGTTCCTCTAGAAAACTCTCATACCAGCCACTACTTGAGTACAGTGTCAAGAGGACTTTAGTGGGTGTTAGGACAGAATGCTCAGGGAAATCTTTTGAGGCAGAGTCTCATGCTCAGTGAGCAAAGTTTATGGAGAGAAGGACTGCCAGGCATGCACCACCATGCCCAGAGTCTGCTTCGGGAGAGTGGTGCAGCAGTCAGAATGATTTGAGTAGAGTTTTATATCTTTTAAATTTTTTTTTTTATCTAGGAACCAGAGCAAGCTAGAATTGACATTGGGAGCAGGTGGTTGTATAACAACAGATTTTTGTATTTAGGGACCTTGGAAAGGTGTAGGTTATGGGAACAGAGTATCTTAAGTTTCTTTTTCTTGGCAGTTTATGAGGTTCGCTTTTGGGTTGAGATGTAGTTCTAGAATTATAATGGAGTCACTAGGATATCCCATTAATAGGCATCACAGGTTTGTTGTACCAAGTTCTCTAGAGAAGTGTACAGAATATCTCCCAGAATTATCTAATCAGAGGGAGGGAGAATCCTCCATCTGTCAGCTCTCATTCCACGTAGATTAGTTTGACCTCAGGGATGTTACTCTAACTCCTTAATACTTCCTGGCTGAACATGAACATGTCTTGCATGAGATAGCATCAAGAACGGTGGGGGTGAGATCATGTCAATGTGAAAGGAGCCTCAGCCTACACAGAACTGTCCAAACACCCACAGGTGAGTAGGTGGTGAGGCCAAGCAGGTGAGAATTAAGCAGTAGAAGCATTGGGTAACAGTCATTTTGTATACATCGTGCTAATATGAATTATAGGGTACACTTGATATATTCAGTCATGGAGTAATCTCTTCCCATTAGATTTTTTGCTGTATAGAGACACTAATACCTTAATTATTTTTTGCTGTATTGAGATTAGAAGATTTTGTGCACAGTTAACTTTATAAATAAGCAGACATGGCATATAAAGGGGGCTCAGTGCATTACTGAATTGAATATGTCTATGTTAGTGAAATTGATCTGTAGTAAGAATTTGAGTCAGAGAAGACAGTAAGCAGAATCAAATGGAATGTATTTTTTCATTTTTAAAATATTTATGTTTAGTTATAACAATATCTTTATTTTATTTTATTTTTTATGTGGTGCTGAGGATTGAACCAGTGCCTCGTGCATGGTAGGCAAACACTCTACCTCTGAGCCACAACCCCAGCCCTTTTTTCATTTTTTCATAGGACATATGTTGTGCATCTTAGGACTGAGAAACACAGTGCACTTTAATTTTAATAAAATATGATAAATAAAATGCTTTGAAATGACATAATCACCAATTACGTTCTAGTAAATATAATTTTTATGTTCCCAAAAAAAATAATACAAGGACTCTGTACATGCTGTTTGGTTTACTTGCTGATGAATGACTTTTTAAAAAAAAATTATTTTTATATGGGTGATGGACACAATATTTTATTTTATTCATTTATTTATATGCGGTGCTGAGAATCAAACCTAGTGCCTCATATATGCTAGGCAAGCGCTCTACCACTGAGACACAACCCCAGCCCTATGAATGACTCTTTTGTTACTTTGAGGTATTTTTGTTTCATTTTAAATCAATACACCTAGCTGTACATATTTATTGGATGCAGTGTAATGTTTTGATACATGTACAAATGATGTAACTATTTATTTATTTTGGTACTGGGGAATGAACTCAGGGGCACATCCCACATCCCCAGCCCTTTTTCCTATTTTGTTTAGAGACAAAGTCTTGCTGAGTTGCTTAGCGCCTTGCTTTTGTTGAGGCTGGCTTTGAACTTGCGATCCTCCTGCCTCAGCCTCCCAAGCCACCAGGATTACAGGCGTGCACCACCATGCCCAGTGTAAATTATGTAATTATTAAATAAGGGTATCTGCATATCTGTCATTTCAAATATCATTTCTTCATGGTGAGAAAATTGAAAATCCTCTCTTTTGGTTATTTTGGAATGTACAAAACAATATTGTTAACTATAGTCACCCAAATTATTGCAACAGAACAACAAAACTTATTCCTCCTGTATAATTATACTGTTTACTTGTTGACTGATCTTTCTTCCTCCCTAGCCGCTTGTAATTACTATTCTACTCTCTGCTTCTATGAGGTCAACTTTTTCTTTTTCAAAATATATATATATATATATATATATTTGTTGATGGGCCTTTATTTTATTTACTTACTTATATGTGGTACTGAGAATGGAATCCAGTACCTCACACATGGCAAGCACTCTGCCACTGAGCTACAACTCCAGACCCGAGATCAACTTTTTAAGAGTACACACACAGAATCTTTAGGTTATATAAGAACACCATGTCCAGCTCTGATCCCCCAATTCTTAAGATCCTGATCTTGTTCTTTTCTTACCATCACACATATCATCACAAATGAAATGAAATATATCTTACTATTTAGTCCCATACTTATACTCTACTATTCTTGACTATGATGTAGGTCTACTGGAGGGCTAATTAGGGTACAAGTTATCGTCTCATTGCATTCTGATGTGTCTCTTGTATCTACAGTACAGTGCCTGGAATACAGTAGAAATTAATTGACTATTCTTGAAGCTGGAGGTCAATATGATTTTCCACCCATTCTCAAGATTCTGGCAACTCTATCCAGATGCTTTCCTTACTCTCCTTTAAAACTTACATTTCTCAGCCTCTCAGTTAAAATTTCTTTTAAAAATCACACTTTAAAAGTGAAAGCCAAGTTTCCAATGTCATCAACCTCATTCTCTCGATTCTCAGACATCAGTGTCCTTTGATCAAACTATTGAGTCTAACTGTGTACACATGTCACAGATATGTTCCCTCAGAACTATGTGGGCCATATTTAACGTTTTTAGTCATTGCACATTTAATAATTGATTTTCTAGGATAATCTTAACTCTGGATATTTTCACTGTAATTGATAGTGAAATAACAGTCATCCCAGCAAAACGGGTTGGCGGAACCCAACCGATGAGCTGGGTTGTGACTGTTGATGAGCTGCCTCTCCTCACACACCCTCCACCAGAGACCCCACGAAGATGCTGTCTCCACAGCAAGTGTTCCTTGGTAAACAGCCCTCCTATTCAGACCTACGTTAAATTCCTTACCGAAATGATGACTATATCTCAGGATACCAAGTAAGACAAATGATCTGGAAAAAATGGTTTTGCTGCTGAGTTGGGCACAACCACTGATTGACTTCACAGGCAGCACGTTTCCAGTGGGATGCAGCGACAGAGCTCAGTCCACTCGTGTCCAGCTGCTCCAGCCACCCTGCGGCTTCCCCATCATGACCCTGACTAGAGTGTTTTTCTATTGTCATTGCCCAAACGTTCTTGATGCCACAGAATTGACTCTAAAGGACCAGTCTACCTGAGTCTGAAAAGAAAGGTAACACTCGTATGCTTCCAGATAATGGGTGGACACGCTTTTTGCATGGAACTGACCTGGCTTGGTGTGTTGGTTGGATTTTGAGATCTAAAATAAGGTGTCTCTCAAGTTTTCTGTGACCGGTCTCAGTCCCCTCCACGGAATTCCCGGTGCGTCCCCTTTAACTGGAGCCAGACACGGTCCGGGACTCCGGGGCGCCGCTGGCAGCTCTGGCTTCGCGCTCCAGGGCGTGGGCGTGGTCGGAGTGGGCGTGGTCGGAGTGGGCGCGGCTCGCGCGAGTTCCGGCCGGGGGACTACATTACCCAGAAGCCTCTGCGCGGGCGTCGACGGCGCGGGGCGGGGGAGGGGGCGGTTTCGTATTTGGGGAGCACAGGGACTTCCCGCTTTGTTTAGGCGGCTGTGTCCCGTTGGCCCTCAGGTGGCCCAACGTAGCCGTGCGGGAGCGCGCGCGGAACCGTTGTCCGGGACGCTCAGGCGGGGTCGTGGCTCGGGAGGGCGCTTCAGGGCCGAGTCCGCGCTGGACTGGCTGGTGCGGGGCTCGGCTTGGGCGCCCGCCTCTCCCTGCTCGGCACCTGCACAGTGGGGGACTCAGCTGAGGCTGGATGCTGTGTCCCTCTCTCCCGTCCCCGGCTGCCATGTGTTCGGATCCCTATCTCCAAATCCTGAAATTCACAGTGCGGGGCACCTGCCCAGGTCACATCGGCCAGGCTGCGTTGTTCGGGACAGGTTGTCCTTGCTAGGGAAGTCCCCATTTCTGACACCCAGCGTGATGAGGAGTGGAAGAGTTCTTTCACAGAGCGACCAGCATGTGAGGCTTGGAGATGCAGTTGAGGATCTGTGGGGAGACATTGTGAGCAGATGATCCAGCTCTGGAATGACAGTCGCCTGAGCCTCTGAGCTTTCTTACTAGATCAGAGTTAGGATTTAAAAAGATTCTCAGAGGTTGCACAAAGGAAAACAGACTGGGCGTGAGAGGGAGGGAGGGTTGTTGAGTGGAGACCAGATACGTTGAGGCGGCTACTGCAACGGAACCAGGAAACCTAACTGATGGGCCAGAGCAGCAGCAAAGTTTGTACAATTACAGGACCGTTTTTAAGGACAGAAAAGGCATCCACCAGTCTGCATACCCCACCCCACGCTGTTCTTTATTTGAATTTATGAAATGCCTCTTTGAATGTAAAGGGATCAACATTTCTCTAAAAGTGTACATATTGAAATGTGTGAATTTAACAAGTGAAGCAAGCACTTAATATTAGGTTCACACCTTAATGTTAGGGAAGTTGGCACAAATATCCACGAAGGACACAGATCTGAGTTCAAGCAAAGTTTCATTGACAGAGAATATCTGCCTGACTGCCCTTCTGCAAGGTGCAGCAGCCAGTGTCATTTGAATAGAAACTTATATATCTTTTGGACAAGGAACAAGAGCAAGCTAGACTTGATCTTGGGTGCTGGTGGTTGGGAAATATCTTTGTGTGTGTGTTTAGGGACCTTGGTGGGGGGCTATGGGAACAGGGTATCTTAAGTTTCTTTTTCTTGGCAGTTTATAAGTATTGGTTTCGGGTCAAGATGGAGTCCCATAACCAAATGGAGTTACTAATGTTTAGGGACCTAACAATATATCACAAAACATTTTATGCTAAAAGTTTTGAATATTGGGCCAGGGTTGTGGCTCAGTGGTAGGGCGCTTGCCTAGCATATGTTGGGTGCTGGGTTTAATCCCTGGCCCCATGTAATAATAAGCCAATAAAATGAAGGTATTGTGTCCATCTACAACTAAAAATGTATTTTTTAAAAAATTAAAAAGTTATGAATATTATAGTCTCATGAATACTTGCAATGTAAGTACAATAAACATCTAAAGTTTTAAAATTCACATCATTTGCACTGACAACATTAATAGAAGCCTTAATTCTGTGAACCTTGATGGCTTATGTCTAGAACCTGATATGTACTAATGCATTGATACCAACACCAGTTCTGTTGAGATTGGTGCCATTCTTATATCTTTTTTTTTTTTTTTTTAACCAGGAACTGAACCCAGGGGTGTTTAGCCACTGAGCCATCTCAGCCTTTTTTGTTTTTAATTTTGAGACAGGGTTTCACTAGGTTGCTTACAGCCTCCCTAAACTGCTGGGGCTGGCTTCAAACCTGCAATCCTACTGCCTCAGCCTCCTGAGCTGTGGGCCGCTGGGATTACAGGAGTGTGCTTCCACACCCAGCTCTTATGCCTTTTTTTTTTTTTTTTTTTTTACAAAATTAGACACTGAGGTACAGGGAGGTTGAATCCTTATCCAAGGTCACAAGCCAATAAGTGGGAGAATCAAAGACTGAAGCCAAGAACTTAAGATGGTCATGTGGAGGTCACCCAGATGCAGGGCTGGGATGGGGGTCAGATGAGCTCTTGGATCTGCATCATGGATGCCCTCCATTCACAGTCTGTCTTTCCACAGGTTTCCATGGCTTCAGAAACAAAGAGCCATGCACAAGTGAGTAGAGGGTGTTGTAGGCTCTCCTCTTCACCAAGTTCAGCTTATATCGTCTGTAGGATAGGTCCGGGACTGTATGCCTACTGTTCTACCAACCATTGGGTTTGGTGCTTCTGGGGTCTATTTGGACATAGGATCCTGAATCCAGGCCAGGGATTATATGATTATATGGAGATGACCCAGTGTCTTGGTCACCTGTAGAATGTCCTGTAGAAGGTATTACAAACAGTAATCAGTTGTGCAAATACTTAGAGGTGAGACTGAGCTGGCAGCTGGCTGTTCCAGGTCTCTGTGGGTTTTGTGAGGCCAGAGAGCTGGGATGCAGAGTTTAGGTCTGAAATGGTGGGATGTGGAACTGTACCTTTATCCTGAGGGTATTGAGAACCATGGAAGTTTGCAGTGGAGTAGAGGAGTCATGTGAATCAGGTCTTAACCTACTTCCTCTGGCCGAACTGTGAGGGCAGAGGCTACAGCTGCAGCAGTTAAGAAGAGTATTAGTGATGGTTGTTTCAGGTTGTGGCTGAATCAGGGTGATGGCTTTGGATGTGGGAGAAGAGTATGACTTTGGATTTGTTGTAGGTCCACTTAGATGACCTGATATGGGGGTTGAGAGAGAAGTAGAGGAGTCAGGCCTGATGCCAGGTGTTTGGTCTTTGTAGCTGAAAGAAAGGAGGTGCCATCAGCTGAAACGGGGAAGTCACTTGTAGGATACTTCTTTGAAGGAATGTCAGGAATTAGGTTTTTGGCCTTGTTAAGTCAGATGTTCCAGGGACCACTGTGAGGAGGCCTCGAATGGACAGCTGGACATACAGGTCTGGAGTTCAGGAGAGGTGTTCTGGTTGGAGACACTTCAAGTTGGTGGCCTATGTATAGACTGGGGAGGAAGCATAAGGGAGAGAATTCATGTCATGGCGAGAGAGTTGGGGGTAAGGAAGGGGAGGCTCAGATAAAAAGTTATGGGTCTGTTTTGGGCCCCTGAAAGGGATTAGTGAGTGTCACAAAGACTGAAAAGAGAAAATGGTGGCTGTGGGTTTACAGCTGACTGGTGGAGGACCAAGGCTTCCCAGGTAGAGTGGCAATGAGGTTGATGTGGAAACATGGCACAAATGGAGGTGAGATGATAGGCCAGGGCTTACAACCCTTGTCAACCCTTGAAAGTCTCCCTAGCCTGTGTTGGTGGGGCCTGGAGAGCTTCAGTGAGCCTGGTGTAAAAGCTCTGTGGCTAACGAGAGAGTTTGCAAAGGCTGGGGGACCCGTGGTTCTCAGCACTGAGTAGGGCTTTGGTGGAAAGAAGATGGTGAAGAAGGGTGAGGGGGCAGCTTGTGCAAAAGGAGTTATGATTTCTTCTGCCTGCAAGTAGTTTTGGGTGACTGAAGCCAAGCGAGAAGCAGGGCAAGGTAGAATGGTCTCAAAAGCAGGGCTTGGGGTTTCCTCTGGCACTGTGGGCCATCAGAGGTCCGAAACAGGATAGAATTATGATTGAATGTCCCGAGTACTCTCTGGATGCCATGTGCAGAATAGAATGTGGAGAGAGGTCATGGAGATGTCTTAGTGTGGAGCAGGGGTTTGTAGGTGGCTCTGGGGTGTGAGGATTGAAAGTTTGCAGCACTTGCTTAAAAATGCAGAGTAATCTAAACTTAAGGGTTTATACCTTGAACCCATCCTGGTGAACGCAGCACCTGAGATGCACTGCTGCAGTTATATGGTCAATTGAATCCATACATGAGCCCCCCCACCCCGTGCTGCATTGAGATGTTCTCACTGAAAAAGAATAAATTAAATTGTTCCCAAACCTGGAGGAGAGGTTGCACAGAAGACAGGGACATCCCAGAAGAAACTGAAGAAACAACAATGTATGGCATGGAGAGAAATTCAGCATGAAGTAAAGGCAAATAAAAGTTAAAAAAGGAAGTGAGAGATGGCTCCATGCCCGCTGGGTTCTGTTGGTACCAGAACCTCTCAGTGCACAGTTTCCCTGACTCACAGGGGTCTCGCCCATTGCGTGTTGTCGCCGGTCTCAGTACCATGAACCCTTCACCCCACTGCCTTTAGCCTTGTTGTGCTCCCAAGAGTCCATGTACTTGTTCCAGGAACCACCATTCTATCCTGATGTCCACGGTTCTAGACACATTTGTTTTTTCATGTGTCAGTCTTTACAGTTTAGCTCTGAGCACTTCAGTGCATGAACACTTAACTGGAGAGAAAATAGGCTTTGGTGTGTCAAATAGGACCTTTTATTTTCAAGCTTTTTTCATTTTGTATGAAAAAACCTCCCCTCCAGGTTATTTAATTAAATGCTATGTTTTTGCAGTGCTGGAAATGGAACACAGAACCTGGTGTATCTTTTTTAGCTTTAATTTTTTTTTAACTGAAAATGTATAATAATGATTATATATGTTTTTAAGTGTCATGGCGGTTCACTATAACTATACATTGAGTAATAGTTATATCAATGTAAACATATCTCCTTAAACATTTATCACTTCTTGGTGAAAATATTCAAGGTCCTTTCTTCTACCTTTTTGAAATGAATACTATATTAATTATCTAAAGTCTCTATTGTGCACACCAGAATTTGCTCTTGATTATTACTTCTTAGCCACTGATCCACCTCTCTCTTTACCCTTGACTCTCCTTAGCCTCTGGTATCACCATTCCTTTTTTTTTTTTTTTTGCTTATCATATATTCTACTTTTTTTTTTACCTTTTATTTATTTATTTTTATGTGGTGCTGAGGATCGAACCCATGGCCTTGCACGTGCTAGGTGAGCGCTCTACCACTGAGCCACAACCCCAGGCCTGGTAACCACCATTCTATTCTAAACTTCCATGTATCAAATTATTGGGCTCTCATAGCTGAGTGAGTCACGTGGCAACTTATCTTTCTGTGCTTAGCTTATTTTACTTAATGTAATGAACTCCAGTCCCATCCCTGTTGAATATAACAGAATTTTATTCTTTTTATGACTCATTCATAATCCATGCGTATATCTACCATATTTTCTTTATCCATCCATCAGTTGATTGACAGATCGTTTCATTTCTTTGCTATTGTGAATAGTGCTATAATCAACATGGGAATGCAGAAGTCTCTTCAACAATTGATTTCATTTCATTCGGATATATGCCCAATGGAATTGCTGGATCTTACAATAATTCTATTCAAAAATTTTTTCTGTGTTGGAGATCAACCTCAGGACCCAGGCAAGCATTCTACCACTCAGCTATATTCCCAGCCCCTCTTTATACATTTTTTTTAAATAGAGAGTGAGATAGAGGAGAGAGGAGAGAGAGAGAATTTTTAATATTTATTTTTTTTAGTTCTCAGCGGACACAACATCTTTGTTGGTGTGTGGTGCTGAGGATCGAACCTGGGCCGCACACATGCCAGGCGAGCGTGCCACCGCTTGAGCCACATCCCCAGCCCCTCTCTTTATACATTTTTGAGGACCCTCTATACCATTTTCCATAGTGGTTGTACTAACTTTAATTTACATTCTCACCAACAGTGTGTAAGGATTTCCTTTTCTCCACATCTTTGCGAAGACTTATTATCTTTTGGCCTTCTCATAATGTCCAACTGAACGATGTGATATCTCATTAAGGTTCTGATGTGCATTTCTTTGAAGCTTAGGGATGTTGAACATTGTTTTTTTCACATATGTGTTGAATATTTGTGTTGTCTTCCTTTGACAAATGTTTCTTTACTTCTACTGCCCCTTTGGAATCAGGTTATTTATATGTTGCTATTGTCAACATATATTCTGCATATTAACCCCATAATAGAGGTATAGTTTTCAAATATTTTCTCTCATTCTATGTATTCTCTCTTCTAAAACACAGGCATTTTTGATAGGGCCACTTACTCCCACCAACGTCTTCATATCCTTCAACAACATTTTCTGCTTGCAGGTTCTTGGTTTCAAGTGGAGCGTGAGGAGGCATCTTCTCAAGGAAGGTCACAGGCTTGGGCTCCCAAGGCCAGTTCCCTTGTGGAATGTGTGGTCCAGTCATGAAAGATGTCTTGTTGCTGACTGAACAGCAGGGAATGCATCCCAGGCACAAAATGCATACATGTGGAGCATGTAGGAGAAAATTCTGGTTTAGTATAAGTATGCCCTAGCCCCGAGCAGCACAGTGGGAAGAAACACCAAAGAGGTGGTAAGGTCAGGGCTTTCGATATTAAAAATGGTAGAGTATACAAGCCAGAGATTCCTGTGCGGGTGGTGGGAAGAACTTCCTACACAGCTCATGCCTTCTGCATCATCAGATCACTCACACTAAGGAGTATTTACCCATAAACCCTGAGTACCCAAAGGCTTTTCACACTGCCAAAGAACATTATAGGTGTAGTGGATTTGGGAAATCCTTCAGTTACACACACAGCTTTCTTCAACACCAGAAAATTCACACTGGACACAAGTCTCATGAGCGTAGTAAATGTGGTAAATCATATACTATTGTATTCTATTTGCAAGCTATTATTTAATTGTATACTACTGGTGTCTTAATTTCTGTCTCAGTTCAAATTAGCATAGACTGAGTGGCTTAAAAAACAAACATTTATTTGTGATAGGTCCAGAGGCTAGACACTGGCTGATCCAGTGTCTGGTGAAGGCTCTCTATGGCAGATGACTGTTTTCTGGTTGTAACCTCAGGTAGGCAGAGAGCAGAGAGGGGAAGGAGAAGAAGGAGGTTTTATCTCTTCTCATGAGGGCACTAGTTTCATTACGAGGGTTTCACCCTCATCTTCTTCTCACCTCCCAAAGGCCTCAAGGCCCCATTTCCAAATGCAACTACACTGGACATTGTGGTTTTAACCTATGAAATTGGAGGGACATATTTAGTTCATAGCAATGAAATTTAAAAATCAGTGTTATCACATTATTGGGCTGAAGAAGGAAACTCCTATGATTGTGTTATGGGCCAGGCTACATGGGCTATGAGCAAACAGACTCCATTTTACCCTGAGCTCCATATCATGTAAGAAACGCTTCTTCCGTGGGAAAGCCCCACTCTGTACCCATTCACAGTCACCTGGCATAACATACTTGGCAACACAAAATAGCAATTCTTATACAATGTAAAATTGTTCTCTTTGGTTTCCATGTTTCTTGGGCAATGGACCTTGTCAGAGGTTGATTCTCTAGACATTAGTAACCATTCTTTAACTTGTACTGAACTAGGGTCATTTTGACCCACTTCCCTTCTGCTTGCTTGTTGCTATGCCAACCTGGAAAGTCCTTGGGAAATACCAATGTACCCATTGCATTGTCTTGCTAACTGCCCAATTCACCTTCTGTACCTGCTTGCTTGTAGCTACATCAATCCAGATGTGGTTTTTGCCTGCCTTGCAGGTAGCAGTCGCCAGCTGGCTGGCCACATAAAAACTCTTCAATTTGAACAAAACTGGGACTTGGTCAATATATACAGAAAACATTGACAAAATTTAACACTCATGATAAAATCTGTTGGCATACTAGTAATAGAGTAGAATCTCCTCAACTTGATACAAGCCACATAAAAAACCATTTAACTAACATTACAGTTAATGGAGAGAAAATAAATGTTTCCTTGCTTAGGTCACCAGCCTACTCCATTCTTGCTTGATGTTAGAGAACTGACATTATTTAATATCAGTACTTACAGTTCTCAGGGCGGTGTGTATTGGTGAAAGAATAGATAAGTCAATGGAACAGAATAGCGATCCCAGATATAGATGCACTAGTATTTAGTCCTGAATTTTTCTATATAACTTGCATTTTAATATTAAAAAAGTCATCATTTTAAAAGAACATTGACCAAAAAACATGGAATTCTCAGAAATACACACTAGATCAATAAACATATGACTTGATTCTCAATCTAAAAACAAACAAATGCAAATTTAAACAACAATGAGTTACAATTTCACACCCAATAGAATGCTAAATTTTCAGTTTCACAAAATAGAGCAGTGACACTAATGGTTGGCAATCAAAATACACATGAACTCTGGTAGGAGGGTCAATCCGTACAACTTTGAAAAGCAATCTGTCATTGTATAATAAAGTCATAGATGGGAATATATTTTGCCCTGGCAAATGTTATTCCTTACTATATACTCTAAGCCTTGGGAGGAAGCCAGCTGAAGCCATAGTGGTTTTTTTTTTTTTTTTTTTTAAAACTCTGGCCCTTACAGTAATTAAATACCACATTCACAAGATAGACCGACAAAACGTTATCTAATTAACACCAGACACATAAGGACAAGAAAATTCATAGTCACACTATAAAAGTCAAAATTTAAAATGTAAAAAGAAGGCAAATAACCAAATATACACCAATACTAGATTGTTCTGGCCTATACAGAGCTGAAAAAAATTCATAATTTTGTAAGTTATGAATGGCAGATACAGAATAAATTACAATCTGTGTAATTTATTCTGCTCTATCAGCCATTCATAATTCTCTTTCCAAGGGATTTTTAAAAATTTCCTAAAGGGTGTCCACCACCCCTTTAGGCAGGCTGGACAGTCAGCAAAGCCAAAGCAGCACGTCAGGGGACAGAGGCGGGTCAGGCTGAGGGTTGTGAGAGGAGCGATTCTTCCCAGGGTCAGGGTTACTGTCATCAAAACGCTCGCTGCAGTTCATTATTTCCAGGTTTTTTGTGGGCCTGTAATGCACACCTGAATGGCCGTCATTAGTGCCATCCAGATGTCTTGTCCTCATGAATTTCCGGAAATGTCCTGGGTTGGTGGACGACGACTGTTGAGACGGTGCGGCCACTGGGCATCGTGGGAGCTATAACAGTTCAGAACAAGCGGACAGCCTGACAGCAAAAGTCGGCTAAGCAAAGGCCAGTTCTAGGGGGCCACCAAGGAGGAAAGCACTTTTGGAGCTCACCGATGACCCGGAAGACGGTCGTCGCTGCCGCGTGGCTTTCTGGGAAGTGTAGTTTCGTGGTCTGAACGTTCACGCAAGGAGAGCGTCGCCTTTGTCCTGGGAAGGATAGTGAACCCGAAGACGCTGTGTGCTCCCGTCCCGCTGCGCGCACGTCCCCGTTGGCCCGCTTTGGGGCGACGTCTCCGGGCGGTACCATTTCCTAGAAAGCTGAGGCCGTTTTCCTCGTGGCGCGCCGCGGCCGCAGAGGCTCCCGGGAAGTGTGGTTTCCGGAGGTCCACGTCCCCAGTGCCCGGAGCCTCCGTTCCGGACGCGGAGGGGTCTGGACAGGTCGCTGGACTGCGGCGTCCGTTCTGGGCTCGTCCCGCGGCGCTGCCCGGCCTGGCTCCGCTCTTCTGGAATCGGTTGGGAATCTGTGCGGACTATTCCCGGGAGGCGGCGGCCGTTGCCAGCTCTCCGGCGTCCGAAGCGTCAGGTACGCAGAGATGCCCGCTCCCGACGCCTGGCGGCTTGGCGCCCGCGAGGTGCTGCTGAGGACTCGGGCAGGTGTGGGTTCCCGGAGGGCGGCCGGCGGAGCACGGCGCCTCACCCGATCCCCGGACCTGGCCGACTGCAGGGTTCTCTCGGCGCCGGGGCCTCGAGTGCGGCCTTAGCGTTACCCGGCCTCCGTGTCCTGCTCTGTAGAGGGGGAGTGAGGAGGGACGGCGCTGGCCTCCCGAGAGCCGGGGAAACGCACCGGGCGAGTGCCTGCAGTACGGGCTCAAGACAGTCGCCATCCACAGTTTGAATGTAATTCAGTCAGGACCCTGACGCCCTGGTTTTGTAATCCTGATCATACGTTTTAAGTATGTTTTGGGTTTCTGTTGTCATTATTTAAAAAGTAAGTCCAGAATAACGTGAACGCCTGTCATGCATAGTAGGGAAGATAGAACGTAGTGATGCTCCACATTATTTTATTGCTTTATGCATCTGCCTCTTTAGTACACAGTTGTTGATTTTCGTCACCGGTGGCACCTGGTGAAGGTTTACTTCTGTCAGAGATGAGAGCCCAAGAGAATGATTACCAGTGTGCTTTTCCATTATTGTGTATCACAGAGCTCCAACAAATGCCTGACTTTTTCCCTCCCGCCCCCCTTGATCTGTTTCTCAGGAACACTACCCATCCGTAAGCCACAAAGCTAGAAAAGGAACGGTGTGGACTATTGGAAATTGTAATGACTCAGGTAAGTCTGCATGTCCCCAAATCTTTCTGAAATGCTTTCTTACTAGCACTTTCTAGTGTTCACTTTGGGGCTGCTTCCAGTTCCCACTTAAGAACATTTAGGGATTAGATTTATGGTTCCTTCTGATATAGGAAAAGATGGAGCCCACAAAAGAGCTGCAAGGTACTATTCTCTCTCAGTTCAACCATAATTTTATCCTAGAAGACTCTCTGGAGTCGTCCTCCAAAAATTTAAAATTATAATTCAAAACACAAGTTTGGAGTTTTAAGTTGTTTGCTTTATGGTTATCATGTGGTCTGAATGGTGTATGAGTCCTGAAGTTGCTCAATTGAAGAGATGTCTGGAGTTGTCCTTGATTATTTTCATGTATTACATTCAAATGCTCTAGTTGGAACTAAAGTATAAACAATATATATATAAAATCTGACTTGGTTACCCCACCACTCCCTCTACCACTGCGCCTCTGATCCAAGCTCTCTGGATTATTGTAGTAGATACTAGCTAGATTCCTTGCTTCTGCCCTTCAGTCTTCAGTCTTTTCTCAACAGAACTGCCACAGTGGATTCTGTTGTTTTCTAAAATTCTGTCATCCCTTGACTTAAAAGTTTTTAGTGGCCCCAACTCAAAATGGAAGTTAGTTTTGCAATGATGTATGAAGTTTGAACAATTAGGATATTGTCTCTCTGATCCCACCTCATTTTCTGCCTTTCTTGTCCCTGTGAGTGCAAGTGATTGCTGCCAGGCCTTAGAAGTTGCTGTATCATCTTCTTGGAATGTTTTTTCACCAGATATGTACAAGCTTGCAGTGACCTTCTTTGTATCTTTGCTTAATGATTACTTCCTCAGGAAAACTTCTCTGAATAACTTGTTAAAATTATAGCCACCTTCCCTGACCTGTCACTTCTGCCTTCATCACTGCTTTGTGTTACATGTGTTCAGTGTTGAGATCTGCTCATTGTTTGTCTCCTCTTACTGGAAGGAATACTGTTTTTCTTTTTTGTGTATTCAGAGTAGTACCTGGCACCAAGCAGATGCTTAGTAAATATTTACTGAGTGAATAAAATAAGTGACAAAAAAATAGGCAGAATTATGGAGTGGAAGGTGAAGCTTTGAGAAAATTAGACTATTAGAAAAACTTTTTTTGAGGTACTGGGGATCAAACCCAGGGCCTCATGCATGTTAGGCAAGCACTTTAGCACTTGAGTTACATCCCTAGCCCTCTTATTATTTTTTTAAACAAGGAAAGGAATACCAAAATCATTTGTTGATTTATCTTCTAAGCAATTATAACGCACTTGGTAGGAAAAATTGTACATCAGTTTGGGTATACACTGATTGGACTTCCTAATGTGGTACAGTACTGTCTAAACTTTCTACATTGGTGGAAATGTTCTATATGTGTGCTGTCTAGTACAACAGACACCAACCTCCTATGATTACTCAGTATAATTTTAATCTAATTTTTAATTTATATAGCCAAACTGGTTAATGGCTACTGTATTGAGCACTGAAGGACTGAAAGAAAAATAAGAAAGCATAAGATATTATGGGACAAATGCTGGGACAAATCTCCTGAATTCTTTCTGGGACAAAGATAGTGAACACCCAGGATACCCAAACAATTGAAGAGGAAGAAAGGGTTGAACCACCCCTGCGGAAGTAAGGGTACATTGGCTGTGGTGACATAGTAACAGGGAGGAAGCTATAGAAGTGAAGTTATATTGAAAACCCCTGAGTATAGATAGAGAGGCCTTAGCAGGTCTTTCAAAGGAGCTACACACATTTTCTAAAGTTCTGCACTAAATAAAGAAGAGAGAATATCTGTTGAGATTATGTGGATTTTTTCTTTAATATTAATATATGTTAAAAAAACAAGAAATGACTTTGTGGAATGAAAGGTAATGTTTTATGTGTCTATTTTGTGTTGAATTTTTATTAGGTTTATCAGATTAAATTTGTAAAAGCTAATAATTTAAAAACTATTATGGAAAATAGGAAAAGTTAGAAAACATTCAGTTCACATATGACTTAACCCTGTAGTACCTGGCTAAGTGCAAACACAGGTTTAAATAAATGATAATAAAAAATAAAAAAGGAAAGAGACTTCTATATCCTTTTCTAGAGTATTTTCTTGTGAAAAATCTATAATTGTAAAATCATTCCCCATCCCTTTGAGTCGTGTGTAAATTTTTTAAAAAGTTAAATCAGCCTCTTGCCCATTTTGCTAGTCCTAAAAGTATTGAAGTCATCATTTTGAAATGTAGACATTATGGAAATTAGTGTCCATCTCTGCTGTATGTGAGTATTTAGCGTAGGTTCTGGCTCCAAGTTGTAAAGACTTGCTTGTCATTAAGATATCAGAAAAAAAATTTATTTTTCTTTGGGATAAATGCAATTAACTAACCCATGGACACTCCAATTAACAGGTGAATTTAGGATGAACTATAAGGTGGCATGTTTTTCTGTTAAGTCCTCTTAGTTGAGGACAGTTACCATTTATTTGAAAACATGTATATAATGGATTATATCTTCCTGGCTTTGTAAAAGAGTGAGATTTCTTTCTGTCCTGGCAATCTTTAGTGGGATTCCTGTGTAGT